>NC_090197.1:18040136-18698470 GCF_033026475.1 Channa argus
GATATAAACAGATTTCATGTGCTGTGGCTGGAGCCTCACTAAAACAGGGTTCAGGAGGGTTCGACTTCTTTGTGTGTGCGTGTGTGTGTGTGTGTTTGTGTGTGTGTTTGTGTGTGTGTGTGTGTGTGTGTGTGTAAGATAAAGTGGCAGGCAGAGTGCAGTGCCAGCACTAACACCGGGGCCTCAGCCAGGATGAAAGGAGCTGTCACGACAGCTCACGCAGGAAGAGAGAAAAATCCATCCATCCACACTCTTCTCTACATTTATCCTCTGCCTCTTTTATGGTTCTGCTTCTCAATCCATATGGGTTGTATAAAAAAGGGACAACCCCTACTTTTCACACACAGTACGGTGCAACATTTTTTGGTACATTTAACATTTTTGGGGTTAGTGTATTTATTCACTTCTGTCTCTTAAACAAAGCAAAACCCTATTCAAAAGTTGAAGTTACAGCAAATGTACTGTGCTAAAACATTTCTTAAAAATATTCGCAGAAAAAAATAAGGTCAACTGAATGTGCCTGAACGGTGCTAAACCCATAACGACTTGTGTATCCTGAAATACTTTGCTTTAGTGATCAGCATCAAAAGAGGCTTGAGTGAAAGACTTCTTTCTTTTGCTCAGGCTAAAGCTGCTGGCTTTGGAGGACTCACTGTGAGTGTGAGTGTGTGTGTGTGTGTGTGTGTGTGTGTGTGTGTGCGCATACATGTATTTAAGGTAGACTGTGACAGCTCAATGATCAAAAACTATGCTGGTAGGAAAAGGAAGCAGGTAACAGGCTGTTTGAGGTGGGGTCTCAGGTAGCAGCTGCTGTCAATCTTCATCTCCTCTGTTTGTGTGTGCATTCACGCACCTGTATGATCTTCTGTTTGTCATACATGCACACACTCCTGCAAGCATGTACAGTGGGTGTGTTTACTTTTTTGTATGTGATCTCTACAGGTTCCATCAACAAACAGCGACTTCTGGCCTCTAAACAGCTCCATGTCTGTCAGAGGGGCGGCAGTGAGTAAACAAGTAAACATAGTTAAAGATGTATGCTGCTTTAAAACACACTGTACACACTTTAGTACACTTCTGTACACTGCACAGCATCATTTCTTCACAGTGCACTTTGAGCAGCCCGGAGGTGAAGAGGGGGAAAGGGAGGCTCCATGTTTGGGATTTTTATGGGGAAAAAAGGATGAATATTAAAAAAATTGACCATCTGTAGTTTCATACATCTATTCATAAATAACCATCTGTAGCTTCATACACACTTGCACATCTATTACTTCAATGTATGAATGAATACATTCATAGTAGTAGTATTATAGAATCCATCCATGGAGCTCTGTCTGTAGGAACCTACATGCATGTGTCTGTGAATTTTCTAATGCAGTGACTTACTGAGCTTTATGGCTTTCTCGGGCACCACACCCAGTAGCTGTGGTACGAGACCTATCGTTTGGAAACGACAAGATGATTAGGGGAGGAAAAAAGTAGTACCCTCATACCCCTACTCACAAACACTCAAGCACACACACACATCACTTCTACATGCTCCACATGAAGTGTGGCTGCTCCATGTGTCAGACCATGTGAGATGTCCCATTACATTATGAAATCCATTGATGTGGAGTGTGGGGACATCAGAGTGGCAACAAAAGAGAGAGAGAGAGAGAGAGAGAGAGAGAGAGAGAGAGAGAGAGAGAGAGAGAGAGAGAGAGAGAGAGAGAGATGAAGTAGGGGTAAAGAGAGGATGAAGAGAAACTGCTTCCCAGAATAGGAAAAAAGGGCAGGGTATAAAATAAACCAAGCAAAAGTTTATGCAGACCTCAATTACAACCTAGAGTTGGATAAAAATAAACAAAATAATCACAACAGAGTACAATGAAACTTGGCCCCCTACCCGGTCCCCTACGCATGCACATGCACGAACACACACACACACACCTCCTTAAAGTTACAAACCCAGTTAATAATCTACAATAGTGTGTGAATAGCAAGGCCTCACACACACGCACGCAAACAATCATATACTTGACTTGAAACTTGTGTTAAAGACCAGCCTTCATTTCATAACAGAAAGTTAACAAAAGTAATATTTTTATGGCTAAATATTTCCTTCAACATAGAATATTAGGGACTACGTGCAAAAGCCAATTTTTGTCCTGCTAATTTAAAATGTTTCGCTCAGACAGTGCAGGCATTTTGAACTTATATTACATAACTATAGTTTAGCTGTCAGGATACCTGTCTAGGCATCTATCTGGAGCCAGACCTGTCAGTTTGTGTGTCTGTGAAGCCATTCTACTCTTTATGGCTTTTGTGTTTCCCACAGAAATTCAAGCATTCAAGTTTTCTCTTAGGAGCACAGGGATGTCAATCAAACTGAGGGGGATTTTAAAAAGGACCCATCACCGTTCTAGGGGAACATTTCTCATCCTTCTTCAATCCGACCCCAACAGTACACACATACACACTAACACCTGTCACTGAAGACAGGGCAGGTATTCATTAGGGATGTTGTGCCCTGATATGTGTGTACCTGTATGCATGTCATTGTGTGCTTGCCTACATTATTGTGCATCTGTTCAATGTCTATGTATGTGTTTAGATGAGTGAATAGGTCTAGACGTGCGACATAACCCCATCGTGACACAGGCCTAAAGGTATGCGGCCTTACGTGTGACGGTCATTGTCCTTCTCTGAAAGTCCCCTGCCTGCCGGTAAACACTTCAAAGAAGGCAGGTCAAGAGAGGGGAACTCGCACCGCCCTCCTGTCCAACCTACACTTTTCTTCTCCTCTTGGTTCCCTTCTCTTTTATTGCCTCTGCTACTGGCTTATTCTTTCATGTCAGCTTTTTTTATTTCAAAATCTGTTTTGTGAATTTTATTACCTGTGCACTACTACTCCTGAAATCTGACCTTAGTAGCCACTATCAATAATATAATCAATTCCATGAAGCAAAAGCAACAGTAGTAGCTTCACTATGAAATGAATGCAGTATGGAGCATATGGAGCAAACTGTAATGTTTGCAGTCATTTCTAGGCAGAACTAAATGTGCGTGGATTTTAGACACTCCTGCACAAAAAGTAAGTGTAACAATATAATACCTTGGAAAAGGCTAAATACGCTTTCATAGCGCACCCCTTTCTTCAAGCAGTCAACGCTGTTTTTGTACATGAGCTCACACTCCAGGAAGCCGCTTCTGCTCTGGTTCTGTATGCGCGTCATCACCCGATCAATGGGGTAGACTGCTGTGGCACCCACAGCTACAAAACACAGCTTATTTAGATTCTGCTCACTTGTTATAAGGGTATTCTTTGTTCAATTTAACACATATTTTCACTTTACTGGTATAAAGCATACCACCATTTCAAAGAACTTTCAAAGAACAGTTTTACATTTTCAGAAAAATACTCAATGTTTTTGTGTTTTTTGCCTGAGAGTTACAGAAAAATATCAATACTGTCACAAACTGGATACAGGAGGCAACATCATAAACTCACAGCTTAAAAGTGTTAGAGTTGTATAAATCTAATAATCAATATGCTGGCAACTAATTGAAGGGAGAGTATTTAACAAAATGTCAACTATTCGCCATATCCAATATTTACATCTTCAACAGAGATGAACAACAGAAAACTATGCTAATGTATTATAATAATGATAAAATTATTCCACGCATTAGAATCTATATATTTGTAATGTATTAAACTGACCCATAAAACTCAGTGGAAGTACTTTTTTGTTTTGTACTACATGTTATTAACTTTGAGGCAAATGGTAAAGCATTTAAACTAGGTGAGTGGTAAACACATTTGTCTTTGCAAAATCCCATTGACATACATGAGAAGATACAATGAGAGGTTTGTAAAATACAATGCTAATCACTCACTACTTTTTCTTTATAACCTAAATAAAGGGCAAGTAACGATGTTGATTAAGTGTTCTAATTTGGTCAGGTCTGTCATCTGCGTGACTAGATAACACTTTAGATAAAAAACAAAAATGTTTCTATAATTTTGGTGACGTGACCCTTTTAAAGGAAGAGGCAGAGGAGAAGGAAGGAGAAATCTGTGGGAGTAATGTTAAGAAAAACGTCAAAGTGTTTTGAGTCCCAGTGTCTTTGGCCCGTCAGACGGACACAAACAGAAAGAACCGACCCAGGGCGACAGACTTAATTAGAGAGAGAAGAAGGGATGGCAGACCCATACCTCCTTATTAAGCTGTCTCCTTTGAGATAGAAGGAGGAGGAGAAGGGAAGAATGAAGCAAGGGAGGAGGAAGAGCAGAAAAACAGTGGGGAGTCTAGAGCCAAACACAAGGCCTTGGCACCACCCTTCACCCCCACCTTTATCTTCCCTTTTCTGATCAGTCACACAGGTACAAAAGAATCACCACAAGAGAATTTTCCCAAGGCACGCAGAGGCGAGAGACAGGACAGAGTGAGACAGAAGGTTAGTGGAGAGTGGTAGAAAGAAGGAGATAGAAGGGAGAGAGAGTGAGCAAAAAAGAAAGGA
The DNA here is from genome assembly GCF_033026475.1 of Channa argus. Classification (NCBI taxonomy): domain Eukaryota; kingdom Metazoa; phylum Chordata; class Actinopteri; order Anabantiformes; family Channidae; genus Channa; species Channa argus. The sequence goes on from NC_090197.1 coordinate 18,044,646, forward strand.
GAGGGAGTACTTCTTTTTAAGCAGTGGACTGTCCTATTGCTTGTAAGCATGGGAAAGAGCAATAGAGGGGCCATTGTCCTCTCTCTCACCCTTTCCTTATGTGGACAGCAGAGGTAGGTACGCAAGCAGGTGGGTGGGTGGAGCGGTAAAGGTATGAAGGAAGCCAGTGGGCCATGACTCTTACCCCCTGCCACTGAGCTGAGGGTGAACCTGTAGTGGGACTCCTGGATGAAGACAGGGTGGGAGCTGTCTCTGCCTGGATGCTGCTTATATAGAGGATCAGAAACAATAAAGATGTTAGTGCAAAAGCAGAACACAATGAATTAAAACAGAGCAGACATGGCACTACAGGCTGGTGATTTCAGACATCGATGGCTGTATAACAGTGTCCATATACTTCAATACTGTGTTTCATCAAACACTGCATGTCAATCATCAAATTCTACAACCTTGCAAGCTAAATTACAGGCTATTAAATAAAACATTTGTCAAACCTGCTGGATAATGTTTGACAGCAAGTCCCAGTTTCATGGTGGACTTTGGTATACTGTATAATGGTCATTTAATAAAATGATGTTGATGAGACAGAATAGGAAACTACTGTAAATGAGTTGTTTTTGATTTAAACAAAGCCCCTCCCCAAAATGCTTTATTGTCTGTCAGATTCACACAGTTTATAAAAAGCTGCTGGTATTATCTTTTGACATATTAACATTACCTGATTTGTAATGGTCGCTTAAGATATAAAAACAAAAATTGAAGAGATATTGGTATTCCTGTGTGGTCCGTCACACTGTGCAAAGACCAAAGTGGGTTGTCCACCTGAGGTACCTGTTATGTTGTCTGGTCTACCCAATCCTGGCCTTTTGACCCTGTAAAAACAGTGGGTGAAGTGTGGAAAGTATATACTGTATGTGTATGTGGGTGTGGTTGAGGGGGAGGGGAGTCTTTACCTGTCAGGATGAAGGCCTACCCCACTCCACAATTCCTCCTCAGAGGTTGCTTCCTGTCGAAACAACGCCCATACAAAACCCTTCTCCACCTCTGCCATCCTCCTCAGATCTGTCTGAGGGTCAAACGATGTGTGATGCAGATAATTTACATAGACAAGCCTGTACTGTTTAACAATTCTAGTCTCTCAAAAAAGCATCCAGGAGCACGGGTTAAAGTCATAGACAAGAGTAAAGACTATTTCTTTAGAGGGCCAAGAAAAACAAGTTATGCTAAGTTATCTTTTTTTTTACACATTTGCAGTGTTTTGACTGCCAATTTAAATTGTATTTTGTACAACTGTATTTTGACCTGCATCCAAAAAATGTGTCCATTCTTACCACTGTTACATCACCTCTCCTATCACTTAAACTTTAGTAGCTTTGCAATTGGAATATTTTCCTCATTCTTGCTGGAGGTAAGGCTTCAGCTGTCAACAGTTAATGGTCACTATTGTTAACATTGTCTTCACCGGCAGGCAAGGGACGTTCAGAGAAGGACAATGACCATTACATGCAATGCCGCGTACCTTTAAGCCTGTGTCATGGTGGGATTATGTTACACGTCTAGACCTATCCACTCATAAACACATACACATACATAGTGGTTGAACAAATGCACAAGTATGTAGGCATGCTCATACTGACATGCATACAGATACACACATAGCAGGGCACAATATCCCTATGCCATCTCTTTATGATGCACCATACATTTTTAATAGGGAACAGATTTGGACTGCCAGCCGGCCACTCCAGCACAGCTGCACTGCTGTGTCGTTGCATTATTCCGCTATACCCACTGACTACAGGAAAAGACCTTGCCTTGATGGCCGCGTATGTCCTTCTAAAGTCTCAATATGCCTCCACATCAATGGTACATTTACATCTCGGTTCATCCGACATGAGCTTGGGCCCGTGAGATCTGACCTGCATTTCTGCAAAGAAAACATTGGAATAATCCAGAATGGCGTTACTTGAATATTTTACTAACGTTACATTTTTATTTTACATTTTTTATTTTTAACTTTTTTTAAAATATGTTGTATTGTAAAACTATGCTTATATTTCAAAAATACAATCTAGTTCGTCAGTGAAAAAACTTCCTTGTATTTTTATTAGATTAATAGAGTCTCAAGTGAACTTACAAATCACGGACAGTTTAAATTGGGTAGGCAGGTAGCCATTTGGTACACCTGTTGATGGTGAGTTGATTGGTAGGTAAAAGTATCCAACCATGAAACTCAAGGATCACTGCACAGTCTATGCACATGACATAGACAAAACATCTGTTTTCCCCCGGGTGTGCTTTGTTATGTGGGCTTTGGCCTTGATTATACAATATACCCCCCCCCCCCCCCCCCAACCCCACCCCCTTTTTTTGTTCTTTGTTTGAGACTACATATTTTTTACTTATACTGCATCAACACCAAAGACAACTGGCAAAACTAACTTCTGAGATGTTTCAGGGAGAAAGGAGAACAATTTAACAGGACGTAAAGAGAGAGAAGGAAAATCAGTAAACATGCAGAGAAATCAGAAAGAAGGAAAGAGAAGCGGATCAAAAAAGGAAATGGAGAGAACAAGCAAAAGATGAGGAGAAAGAGCTCCAGCTAGCTGGCGGCCAGCCCCTGAGGCCAAACCACAAGGGCCTAAAGTGGCTCATTGTGGTGGGACTGGCGTCTGTGTAGTGCTGGGCCCCTTTGCTTGCTCCCCTTTGGCCCAAGCTTGCTCCAATATGGCCTGGCCAAGCATTCACTGTAGTGCTGGAACCCACCAGGCAACACAACTCTGACCAGAAATCTCAAGGAAGGAAACTCACTCTGCTCATTTGTCTGGCTGTCCATATATCTTTATATCACTTCATGCCATTATTTACAAATTGTTGGTGCATTGATGCAAGTTGGAACATTCTTGAGGATGGTATTGTTTGCCTTTATTTCCCCGAATTTGTGAGTTTTGTGTGTGTGGTGTGTATAAGACATCAACCGCATGTCAGTGAAAGTTCTAGTATTTTCTCATACAAAGTTTTTACGTCCTACCTTTTCTAGGAAGTTACTTGGACTAAAATGCAAACATTAGTATGAACATCCCAAATCAAACTGATGTCTTGGTTTCAGGGATACATGTATACATGTAAACAGGAGACATGATTATGTTTAATTATGAATCTTAGTTATCCACATAGTGACATCTAACCCAAGAGAATGTTTCTAGATAGATAAGAGCTGTCAGTGGGGAGGAGGAAACCAAACACATCAACAAGTCTTCATATTCTGTACCTGTCTCTGGACCTCGGCCAAGTTTTAGTGCAGGGCTCCTTCCTCCAAAAGAGCGCTTTCTCAATATCCACTAAAACAACATGCCTGGTGAAGAGCAGAATGAGACGAGTGAAAGATTTCTTTGGATTGTTGTTAAAACTCTCAGGATTGTAATAATATTTTAGCCGAGCATCACCAATGACTGACCTTTGCTGGCACAATCTGTCAGTTTAAAGTTACCTAAAGATCACGGACACTTTGCCATCATTCCACGTAAAAATATTGTGGTACTTTACTAATCCACACATGTGCATGGTATGACTGCAATATACAACTGATGTATAGGAGCTGACAACTTCCACTTCTTTATACCATCATCCAAGTATAACAAAGATATTTGACCTTTGAAAAGAAAACTACTGCCTTTCCAGTGGATCTCTATGATTGTCCTAGATTTCCCAGGCTGAGGGAACAGGGAACACCAAATCCCCCCCTACCCCTCTCCCCTGAATATTGGGGCTATTATCTTTTGCGTCTCCAATCAAGGGGAGTGGAGAGGGCTATTAAAGTATCCCATTGCTCAGAAATAATAATCAGGTGGTGTCTCAGGCCGGGGTTAGAAATTATGAGTGCAATGGTCAGGCCATGAAGCAGACGCATAGGAAGTAGGGGAATGTGAAACATATACAGTTGTTTTGTGTCACAGATCATAGTGACTGGAAATGCCCCTTTTTAAGATAAATAGGAATATGGATTGGGTTTAGACTGGAAGAGAACCTCTGGCACTGGTAATAATAATTCTTGTGATTCTCAGCAGAGAAGTTTGACAAAGAAGGAAGAAAGTGCTTGTCTCGGAGTCATGAACCCTGGGGCCAAAGGTGTGCTTGTAGGGGAAAGTGTGGGATAGATTTACACTACTCAACTCCCTGACTAGCTGAGGAAAAGTAAAAAAAAGTATTGTAAATTCACATTTGATATAATACTTTCATTACCACTGTAACTTAGTCGCAATCTTCTGAACTTTTAAATTTGCTTGTTGTCAGTGAAATACACATCGGGTGTCCACCTACTTGGCAATCATATTAAAATTGATTCTTTTCTTATGATTATTTCCTCAAAGATCACATTATCCACCACTAGACCAGACCTATTAAGCAAGTAATACCTTAAACATTAGTGACATTATCAAAATACAGGTATTAAATCAAAACACGTACATGTATATACATATATATTTTTTAGATTTTGAGGTTTTTGAGAGGTTTGCCTGTGTGTGCATATATAATTGTCTTTGTGTGTTACCCACACAAAGTCAGCCAGCTAACTGGTGTCACCTGGCGAAACTAGCTCCCCGAAATACCTTTACAAAAAGAAAAGCAAACTTGATGAGATGCAAACCAACATTTACAGATATGCATATGGTTTTAAAATGGGAGAAATACAACAATACATAACATTTCTATACAATGAAAACATAACTTACCACTGCCTCTCTGTGTCTGACCAAGCAGCTGAGACAGCCCCTTCCTCTAGCATAACCAGGGGAACACTGAGGTATTACTAGGCCAGATAAGATGTACATAATTTCTCCAGTGTTCTGGGTCACAGGGACCTCCTCAGCGAGGTGCAGACAGTGCTGTATTATCACCTGAATCACCTGAACTGATATATTTTATTGCAAAGGAAAAACCAACTCAAACCTCATGACTATGAGTGGGTGTGGGACCGTAAACTGACAGGCAAATAAAGAAACTGGCTTTGTGGCTCAGTTGCCTTGTAAACATAGAAGCACAGTACAACATCCAAATGGATGTGTATAATATTATTCAGTATTCACTAGTCCCATAGAGAATTTGCTACTAATCCTCTACTTTAATCCCAACTGCTGGCTGCAAACTGCTTCAGTAAAATTTGCAAGTTATGCCATGATAAAGAAATACATCCTCAGCATACAGTATCGATACTACAACATTACCAATCTGGATGCTACTACTAACTACTTGGTCATGCCACACAAAAAAAGAGCTATTAAAGAACAGCCCCTATGAAATAAAAAGGCCATGATGAACATGCTTGACTCAATGGAGAGCTGGTTGCTGGTACAAGGCCTGGATGACCTGGAATAATATCTCAGGCAACCAGTATAGAAACTGCATATTGAATTCAAGTAGGTGGATAAAGATTATTTTACTGTGCCAGGCAGAACCTATTGTCAGTAGCTGGTTGAATATTAGTGTTTTATTGAGTTATCTGTGATTTGGTTGCATATTTCAAGTGAGGAGTCATCTGAAAAAAAAAAAAACAATAGAAAATATGGCAATAGAGTTATGAACTTTTAGAGATCTTTGAGGCAGTTTTAGTATGCTGTAACTTAAGACCTGGTCTATTGTTGGTGAAATAAAGAACAGGTTGACCGTAGGCTGGCTTACAGTGGAGGAGTCAGCATTGTTTGACCTGCTTTATTCAAAGATCAGCAAGCGGGGGTTGTGACAAAGTCGTCCTACACTGGAGCCATTCACCCTGATGAGGCTCAGCTTACCCTTGAGGCATGCTATCTTTCTTTCTCTCTTTCTCTTACACACACACACCCACACACACAATGTTCTGTCTAGGGAGATGACAGATCATGATGCTGATAACTTGTATACCTGTAACCTGTAGTCACCATTCACACATGCATGGAAAAATCCTGCTGATGTTTCCAGACACCTAACAACTTAAAATACATTTCTGTTCCTATCATGCTTTGTCAAGAAATGTAGTGATCTGCTGTTATTAAGTGCAGACCAATAAAGGTCTGTTCAAAGTAATAATAACTATTATTTATACAGCACAATTACAAAGCACATTATAAATGTGTTATGAAAGCAATGGTGAAAGCAAGGGCCTATAAGGTGTAAGCATTTAGGCCTATTTAGGCGAATTTTAAAATGTTACCCAATAATGACAAACTATTAAAATTAATATTATAGCAAAATATTATATTAATCCATTCAATGGTTACTGAGACATTCCAGTCTGGACTTGATTGGTAGTCAACACAGATATGGTCAACAGACATTCTCGTTGTAACACACACACACCCCTGATTTTAACTTGCTCACAAAGATGCACAGTCATGATTTGCCTTTTGCAGATGCCAGCTCAATAAAAAGGTGTGTTCTGCAAAGGTCTCCTGTGCATGTACACACACAATCACTTACACACGTGTGCACCAACTTTTGTGTAGGCGTTAAGCACTGTAATGATGTCCCCAAGGCAAAAACAGTGGCCTTGTTGCACATACGGAACCAATCTGGATTATTACGCATTTGTGCACACATAGCTGTGTTAATGCATTTGAATGTTTTGTTTACGTGAGAAATGTTAGAGAAGAGTCTGTTGCAAAATTTGCACACACTTGATACATGCGGGTGTGTATGCGGTATGTGTTTGTGGTCCAATGAATAGTACATGGAGTTAAGCACTCACAGTCCCCAAGGAGGTCTTAATGACTCAGGGAGTGGAGGGTGGTTGGGTGGTGGCTGTGGAGGTCTGGCTGGCTATGGGCCACTGTGGGTCGAGCCAAGGCCAGCCTCATTGTACCCATGGTGGAAACTGCCTTTGGAGCGTATGGGCTATTGGTCTGAGTCAAATATGGTCCACACCCTTGATAAGGTTTCAGATAGCATCACAAGTCTCAGGGCCTGGGTTATGTGGAGAGAGGTCAGAACGGTTTCTTAAAGACAATCAGCTAGAGACAGGGAGAAACAGGGAAAAAACACAGAGAAAAAGAGAGAAAGGAAGAAAGGCAGAGAACTAGCCAACTAGCTCCTTGCCAAGGGTTGAGCAGAATGAGAGACAACAAGTGTGGCAAACTAACCATGAGGATAAAAGGTAAAGGAAAAAGGAAACTCCTGACAAAACAAATTTTACTCCCCAATAGCTTTACAACTTTGCTCTGCAATAATGATTCATTTGAACTCCACACCACAGCCTAAGAAATGGGCACATACTGTTTATAGAATGGTCACTTCATTAGGTACACTGGAGCGCTGTGTATTAACAGGCTCCACAGTATAGCTCCACTATGAGCTTAGCAAAAAACACATAACTATTTTTCAACTATTTAAGTTGAAAACTGAGAAATGACATCCTTGTAAAAGACAAATCCATGGCATAGCTGATTTATTAGATTGCACCTGATGAAGTATCCAGTGAGTGTTGTTCTGAATAATCACGTAATCCAAATATTTTGTCTGTATTAGACAACATATATATATATATATATATATATATATATATATGTAAGTTGTACATATGTTAAAAAAAAGCATCCAAGGCAAAATAAAACAATGCTCAGATCACTGCCACAATATCTAATAGACACCAAAGGCACCATCAGGGATTGTCAGTACACAGTACAAGTGCTGGGTCGGATCCAGCATGCACATTTAAAAGCCGCGGGGAAGGAAGAAAACCAAACAAAGACAAGTTTCCACCCTCCTTTCCACGCACACAGAGATAACTACGTTATTTAGAAAACAGATTCAATATTGCCTGTAGGCCAGGAATGCATTACATTTTGCAAGTGAGCAAATAAACACATTTTAAACAAGTTTTGAATGTGTGTCCTACAAGGAACAACCCATAAATGTGTTCAAAAACTGCTGACTGTGTTAATACAGTTTACATTTGCGTAAGACTATTGTTCCTGTTTCCCTTTGTTGACTTTAGCTTCTCGATGAAGGCTGTAGATCTTTCTAAGGAACAGCATGTTGTTCAACAGCTGTTGAAGTAGGTAAAACTAATATAATGAGACATGCACGCCCCCACAACCTGGACAAGGAAGAACAAGCAACTCAATAACCTACAAATACCGAACACGGTCTTAGCCTTATCCTTTGGGATTCATCTAGATATTGTAACGAGAAAATCTTGACAAACTTTTTGTTAATCACTGTGATTATTATATTTTTACATCATAGCAAAATACTCAAGCAAAATAATTAACTTTCTTTAAAAGGTGGAGGAATTACAAAAATACAGAAAGTAAAAAATGTTAAGGAATTAAAAATAGACGTTATACTCTTGAGGAAAATCCAGGAAGCCTACAAACTCTTATGTGACCCGTGATTCCATCTTTTCATCAAATGTGGCTCTCACACTCTAAAAGGTGCAGCTCTAAATGCTGTCTGTTTAGAAATGAGTGTGTTGAACTTGCAATTCCTTTATTTTGTTGTCTGTTTTAGGTAGTTATGGCAAGAGTTATAAGATGAGCCTTGAGGCTCTGCTGTTAAAAAGAAAACGTAGATCTTCCTTTCACTAGATGGCACTGTTTGCTTTACAGACACATGCAGAATGGTTGCCTGCAGCCTTCTCTGTTTTTAACAAGGGAGGGAAGCTCTGGCTTGGATAAAACTTCCTTAACAGAGAGACACTTTTGTATGTGTTCATCGCTATAAGTTTATAGGTTTGGAGAGTGTGCCGCTGATCATTTACCATGTTTGGTGAGTGAATTAAAGGTTGTTGTTTCACTTTTTGTGTTTCACCATAATACCTCCTTTAATGCATCTGCAGTTTTTGTGAGGTTTTTAATATACTCTGGGTGTGGGTGTGTGAGTGTGTGTGAGAAAGAATGAGACAGAGAGAGAGAGAGAGAGAGAGAGAGAGAGAGAGAGAGAGAGAGAGAGAGAGAGAGAGTGAGTGAGTGAGTGAGTTTACTAACAGCAGACCAATATGTCTGGTCGGGAAGGTAAACACAGCGAGAAAATGACAGAGTCTACAAGGTGTTTATGAAATGGGGCAAGACATGGACACAGACATAAGACTTGCACACGCGCAACAAAAACACTAACACACGAAAAGAAAGGACAAGACACAAAAAAAGACAAACATCTCAGAGTTCAAAACAAATAGTTTGTCCACACACAGCTGCTCACACACAAACATACAGGCAAAGATGATGGACTGTAAAGCTCCAGTCACCATCTATCTCTGTCTCTCTCCCCATTCAGCTGGCCTGCTTGGCTTTGACACTGCCAGAGAGGTTAGACTTAATGACATGTTGGGAGAAAGACAGAGACACAGGGAAGAGAGGGACAGAAAAAGTGGTGGCCAAGAGAAAGAGAGATAGGAAAAAATGAAGGGAGGGAAGAAAGAAGAGGATACATGAGAGGTGATGGTAAAGAGGAAGAAGAAGAAGAAATGAAAGACAGACAGCTGGAGGGAAAGGGAAAGCCACAGTTGTGGGATTGTGAGAGAAAGACGCACACTCAGGGAAGAAAAAAAGACATTAGTGAGCTGTGAGAAAACAGTTCAGCTTTTAGCTCTTAACATTATTGTAAAGTTGCTAGGCTTGCTAGTTGGTTTCAGCATCCAGGTCTGTACCAAACAGTGCCTATAAAAGCACTCTTTAGAAATCACTGTTTGTGTTTGATGTTCCAGTGTACATCATCTTACATTTGATGTGCATACTAATGTATACATATTTAATTGTATCACAGAATCGCTAAGAAGTCATGAATATAAATTTAAATACATTTTTGTCATGTCTTAGACAAACTGCTGCTAACATGTAAAATGTAAATATTACAATAAGCTAACATTTCAATTTGGTGCTGCTAAATATCATCTAACTGTAAAACATTTTCTTGTCAAAATATCTCCTAGGTGCGAAGCAGCAGACAAACTCACTATTTTCAAATATTCTGTCTTTGGCTCTGTGGACAAGAGTTAAACAAATAGATGAGAAAACCGCAGAACCAAACAAACAAAACAAAAAAAAAACAAAAAAATCACCGCCACGAGGCATTCCTCCACAAAGGGCGTGAGCATGTGTGGCCGGATGGTGACCACGATATCCCTGAAGTCCAGGGCTGAGATGGAGCCGTTGTGGGCTTGGTCCTGTTGGATAACTGCCTGCTGTGCATGTTCTTGTCCTGTGCACTGGAGAGGATATTGGAGAGGGATATACAGGTGTTGGATACATCAGTGCATAATATTGCAGACATATTCGAGTTATACGACTATTCAAGTTGCCTACATAAATTCAAATTCACATAAACTCGGACACACAAAACACAGCATTTGCTTTGATGAGCCCCCTGGTGCTGTCTTGCCCTCTCCGTTACAGGCCAGGCTTCAGCCTTGTCTCTTCTCCCAACAGCCGCTTGCCTCCTGTGAGGCGTCGCTTGGGCTTTTCACACCCTCCCCAAATCCTTGTTAAACCCACTTGAGAGAGAGACACACACACACACACACCCACACACACACACACACACAAACACACACACACGCTAATCACCCAACTGCTCACTTTGTCTCTCTTCTTGCACACACATACACACACACACAAAGGTCTACAGGGACAACAGAAGGCTGTGGTAGGGACAGATCCCGCAAGGTCTTTGAAATTAGCAGCCATTATCGGTACCTGCAACCACAAGTCTACAGAGAGAGGCTGTAAACAAACCGCTATCGATGCTTCCTCTGTCTTACAACACACATTTGGTTACAGCAAAAGGCAGAGATATTACAACAATAATAACCCACAAAGATTAATTTTGTAATACAGTCATAATTCTGAGGACAGCACGCTAAAGCTAGTTGGTTTGGCTGTTGACTCACCAGCATAGTGTTAGTGGAAGTACATATTTATATAGCAACAAAAAAATACAATATATGTAGATCTGAAACGATTCATTTATCTATTAGTAACTTGACAGAAAATGAATCAACACAAATTCAGAAGATTGTTATTTTCATTAATTATTCAAGAAAAGTCTCTAAAAAACCTTTTCCCTTCTCCACATGCACATTTCTCAGCTATTCTTTTGTTCTAAGTTCGTAAACTGTATATGTTAGGAGTTTGTGTAGACAAAGAATCAATTTAAAAGGTCCGTGTGTGTGAAAAGACAGTACAGTGCTAAGCTACATTGCTTCACTGGGAAATAATAAGCATATTAAGAATTAAATAATAATAAATAATTAAGTTTCAGCATGTCATAGAACACAGAGAAATCTATCTATGTAGTTGAATAAAGTTTCAATAGTACAGACCCATACCCATAAATAAAATAAAAGAGCACACTAAACATTTAGTGTAAATGATGAATCGTGTAAAGATAAATGTTAAAATTCAGTTTCTTTAAGAAATTGCTGGCTAGTACTTTCAGTTCAGTTGATTTTTCAGTTGAAAATAAAAGGGAAAACTATTTATCAAAGAAGAATGGACGTTCTTTATTCAAACCACACTTTAGATAAAAAAGCTACTACAAGGAGACTAATTAAATCTTGAACATGCGTGGCATTAGTCAATTGTTTGATTCAGATGTTATTGTTATAAAGAGAACTCAGAAAAGTGGTATTACCACCCCACCAAACCCCATGAAACTATGATTTATTGTTGTGATGAATTTGAGTGATACTTCGCTGACAGCGAAACTGATCGAACTCTAAATTCACAGCACCCAAGAGAAACGACTGGGAAAGAGTGACATTTACACAAAGCTGAGTGGAGACCAGAGGGGAGTAAGAATAGACATTACAACAAAAGAGCCACATTTGCAAAAACAGCAACTGTAGCAGCCATGTGTCTGTATCACCTATGAGCCCAGCAGGGGCTCCGGAGAGTGTATAAGTGAGTAGAAGGCAGGGAAATGAGGAGCCATTGACACACATAAACACTTCCAAAGTAAATAAGGTGAGATATTTTGGTGTCAGCATCCTTAGTGTCGCGAATCACTTCTCTTGTCAGTTGTGAGTAGGTCAAACCAATTTGGTAAAAAATAACCTGGGAAGAGGTATGTCACATGAATGTACTGTATACAGTTGGGTACATTTGGGTGTCCCACAATAAATGAATTAAAAAAGATTTCATTTCTGACAAAGGAACATTTGTACTATCTGAATGTGCATTGAGTAATATGTTATACATTTAATATTATAAAAAACTAAATTGCAGTGATGCAAACTTTTGCACCTAAATCTTTGCGTGCAAAAATTAGGGTTAACATTTTTCTGCTTCTTTGTGTCCAAGAAAAAAAAAAATCCACCTTCTCTGGACAAGGGAGAAGTCTGAAAAGCCACACACAGCAACAAAACAACTGTGTTCCAGGGGATGGAGCAGTTTATAGTCTCAGACTCTTAACTTGCTGTAACTGCACAAAGGTTCAGGGACATGGTTTTTATTTGGAAGTGGAGGCAGGAGACATAAAACTCGGGACTTAAGCCACCAAGAGACCGCCAAAGCATTTGCACTCACTATAATTGTCTTTGAATGAGAATAAAAACACATTACAAGCCACCTCTGTTTGGTTTCAATAGCTGTGAAAGTTCTGCCTTTAGCTCTTACAGTAGACCCCCAAAGTGTAAAGAAATGAAATGAGTGGCTCCCCTTTTCCCCAATCTTTGCTTCTCATCAGCACCAGGCTAAAACCATTACAAGGACAAGCTTAAGCACAACTGGCCATTTACATCTGTGCCAGCAAGTCCTCTATACAATGATGTTAAGGGCTGCCCACTGATTCTTGAGTCAAACACATGATTGGGACTTTTCAAATTTGAGCAATGCCAACAAATCACTTTGAGTGATTAGGGAAGAAGTAGGACATGTGGTGTCCCCTCCATGTAATTCAAGCACTTTACCTGCCAGCATTTATAATATGGGCTACCATGTGCCACTATGCGCCACTTCTCTGGACATCAGTAATACCATTGCCAGAGACAGCACCACGCTGACAGTGTGAACTGAGCCTTGGCCAGCATCCACACGTGAGACGGGAAAAATGCATGTAATTGGTGAGAATCTCTGGCTTCCATCAAGACAGTAATTGGCCAGAGAAAGCCCTTGTGAGAAATATGCGGTGCAAACGTTTTCCTCGATAATCCCATCTTGTGAGCATCTGGCAGTGGCATGGTTACAATGGCAGAACAACACAACAAACACATGCATGTATGGCAGGAAGAGGAGGAAGTAAAGGATGGGAACATTTTCGGGGGAGAAGCTGGGAGTTAAAAAATATTGTATGTGTATATATATATATATATATATATATATATATATATATATATATATATATATATATATATATATATATATATATATGTGTGTGTGTGTGTGTGTGTGTGTGTGTGTGTGTGTGTGTGTGTGATGTTGTATATATATATATATATATATATATATATATATATATATATATATATATGTAGTTAGTATATATATTTAGTTTTCTCTCTCTTTTTTAAAGCCTGTGTTGAACAATCTCCACAGAGAGGGATGCTACATTAACGCTTCTTCTTTTATTAAGGCATGAATCAAATGCTATGAGAAATGATCAAATACAGAGAGCATAAGCAGGAAATGTAGATTTCATAGTTGAGCAATGAGTGTGGCTGGCTGCTGGCCTGCTTCTGTGAGGAGCTAGAAACCACTCAGTGACTGACTGGGAGAGAACTGGGCATGCTGTCAACGCAAAGTACAGCATCTTCTGACCACAATGCCACACAGTTGCACTGATGCACACACACACACACACAGGCACAAGTACAAGCACACACAAGTATACAACGGCTGACATAAACATGGACAAAGGTTGCATGCCATTGCTCACAAATATAGTAAAATAGGTAAACTTCATACATAGAACGACAGATATAGGTACACACTATGTATTGAAACACATGGACACAGAATGACACATGGGCTCATGTAACAATGTCCCAATATCCATGTGCTGCTGCACACTGTGTAAAAGCCATCTGGTCTAAGTTAAATGTAATATAAAAAGCTCATTCAAATACATGTTAAGTGCAGATGCAAACTTGGAACAGCTCAGACCCCCCTTTCCCACCCCCACCACCCCCTCTCCTTGTTTAGGCCTGATTTAAGTCTAGACATCATATTGGAAAAATGGCTCACATGCCACAAACACACAAGGAATATTACAGCTATACTATTTATGGAGGTAGAGCTACTTCTCTACCTGCTTCAGAAAAGGTGGAGTGGAGTAATGCTAGGTGTACGTGAGCTAATGGAAAACAAATGCAGAAAAACGCTCAAAATATATAACCTCAGTGTTTCATTAATGTCTAATCTGGTCAATATGGAGAGTTGTGCTTGAGAAAGATGTGTATTTATATAACTCTGTCTAGGTAAGTATATAACAATGCTGTTACATGACAGGGTTATATGAACAAGGCCATGAGTAAAGGCACATAAATCAGTTGATGCAGATTTAATGAAAATTACCAATGGTCAATGGATAAGGGAAACAGATTGACTGACAAAAGAAATCAAAGACCAAAACACAGAAAGATACAGAAGAAAGACAAAAAGAAAATAATGTGAAAAACAAATTGCATGTGAGAGGCAAGAAGAGGTTAAAACACAAACTGAGTGAACTCTGTATCGCTGACTGCTTGTCCCTCTGTGCAGCTGTATGAACTCACAGTCCCACTTGAAGGGGATGTGCTGGTGAATGGTGGTCTGGCTGAAGACCTGCTTTGCATCCTCTGTAGAGGAGAAAGCAAGACAAGCTGCCACCACTTTAACACTGCGGAATGATAAAATTTTGCATTTGACAATCTGATAACATGATCAAGTGATGAAGTGTGGCACTATAGCAATAAAACTTTGGAACAATATTTCATTACAAATAAAACTCTTGCATTCTGATCTTACGTAGATGTACAGAAGTTTCTCTTCAACTGTGTAGACAAACAGAAAAATGCCTCTCTGAGATTATTATACGTTAATATATCACTGAATTCATGTGGAAATAGGATTTTCTGTTGGTCAAATAAGGGCAGAGGTCATTTAATTTGATTAGGTATTGTTGGAATAGTTTCAAATTTAACAGTATCTCGTTATTTAAAGCTGAACAAATGTTAAATGAAATGTTGTAAATGTAATGTTAAAAAAAAGTAACTCAAAGCTATAGTACCAATAACAATAAAAGCACTCAGGTACTACTAAGTTGTAATAAAGTATTGTAAATCAACTTGATAACAATTATCCACCGATTTCATCTGTTGGTGTATAAAACATACTGACAATTAAAACAAAATTCAAATGAGCAATCAGGCTAAAGCAAAACAGCCTTTCTCCAATTCCTTTACTATTTTAACGTAACAGTTCTGTTTAGCTTGTACAGATTACACGTTACATTTAAGCGTAATGACCCTACATTAACCATGTATAATACCTTTACCTCTATTAAAAATCTCTTCATATTCTCCTGCCCTTACATTCATGTTTTCATAACAAACAATTATGAAATAATTCCTTCTTCTTAAGTTTTCACTTTGCTCTAATTAAGACCTAAAAATCTGTCGGTACAAAGCCTTGTGAGTCATGTCTTAATAAATAGCATGTGTTTCCTATCTTGTGGTTAACATTAGTAATTATTTGATTTTGGGGAAAAAAAGTCTGTGATTGTTTCTGACAAAATGTCAACGTCAATCTCCAGAACATAATTTCGCTCTGATTGAGACTTAAGTTTTCTCAACTCTAAATCAGTCTTGAATGACACATGGCAGAACTTGTTTGAGCTGTGTAGGCCCTGTATTCAGAAGGAAAGCCTTTTCTTCTCGCTTATGTTCCTCTGCTTGAACCCTCTAAGCCTCCACAGCCAGAGGAGAGAAGAGACACTGAACATGAGTCCTAAATTACAGCCTTACTAAAGAAACAAAAACAAACCAATAGAGCGACCTGTTTCTTATTACCAAACAAGCTGTGCCGAATGAGTAGAGAAAGGAAAGAAACTATTTTTTATAAAGACCGACAGGGAGTGAAAGGCAGACAGAAAGAAAAGTGATATTTACTTCAGCTTAGCCTTACCTTCAGAAGGAAGACAGCTTGTGCATTGTTTTTTTTTTTACTCTTTAATGAGGCAATAAATATACAGCCTTTAACTCTAAAGGAGAGGCCGCTCCAGTGCCTGGTGTTTATATTATCAGCTTTTATAGACCTGTCAACACTCAGTCCTCTTTTAGCTTTTTTTTTTTTTTTTGGGTCTTGCTGGCTGAGGCACAACTCCATTTCATATGCTGCATTATGTTGCAATTTTTATGAACTCGACATTACAGCAAATTATGCATTTAATTTTTAACTGCTAAAAATTCAGAGCACTGTGCCGCCTGTGCTTAACCGAAATTACTCAGGTTATTATCAAATAAAAATGGCTTTACAGAAAAATAAAATAAAAAGAAATCAGAGTATAGACATTTATTGAATGGGAAAACAAAGTGTCCTTTGATGCAATGTAAGCTGAAGTTATTAATGTTTTCAAATTGGTAATAAAGAAGGGACTTCTTTATTTGGTGCCATGGAAAGGTTCTTTAATCATATGAGAATCAAAGAGAAAGGAGAGCGGCAGAAATTCTGTAATGCATCACAATAAAGCAACTTTGACAAGTCTATAATCTCAGTCACAAGTTATTTGCTTTTGGTGAAATGGTAGCCCAATGTGCATGGCATGATGTGTGTTATGTTTTTCATGCAATTTTCCACTTGTACGAGAGTCTCATAACTTACAGGCATTGGGATATTCATTAACCTTTAGGAGACGCAGAAAAACAGCAGACCTTTTAATTGCCACCAAGACAACGTCACTCTAATTGATCCTTTTAAATATGAAAATTTACATATGTGCATATATAATCATCTGCAATGATCTTGCACCCTGTCGACAGCAACAATTAAAATGAAATTCACTTACTCTTCCCTGTTTGTGAGCTTGATGTGTGCGCTGCATTTCAAATCAAGCCTAATGTGCTAACGCCTCGCACACCTACAGAAGGCTGGCATTAGACTTGTTTAAATCAATTAGGCAAATGTGAAATAAGCAACGAGTACAAATGTCTTCCCTTTTCACCTCAGAGCTTCTAGGCATCAGAGTAATGGTGCCAATCATGCACACACACACGCACATAGAGCTACCCACACCCTCCACCATCTTCATCTCCATCCTTCAGTTGCCACTAGCCCTCTCCACCTCCAAACCTAACCTTATCTTTTATACAGACAAAATACAGGACCAAGTACAATATTTTTGTTTGTGGACGCCACTATGACAGACTAGACGGGCAGAGTTCAGATCCCCACATAAATAAAAGGAGACTTTTATGCAAACTTATTTAGAAGCACATTCAAAAGGAGCTTTCCGGGATTGGTTGAAAAAGTCTTAAATGTCAAATGCAAAGAAAAAAGTTAAGACTTGAAGTTCATGTTTACATAATACCATTAGTTACACTAATCATCAAGTTGTTAACTGAGTTACCCAGTCCTTCCAGGAATTTGCACACAATCGCAACAATTAATTCAACCAGTCTCCTATGTATTCTGCAGGACTTTGCAATATAAAAGATCATATGCAACATGAGTTTTTTCAGAAAAGCTGTTGCAAAATCAGGCTTTTTAGGCCTGCTAGAAAAACGGGAGTAAAATCTTGAAGGCACTGGTTAATACTGCAACCACATTCGTACTAATTAATTAGTATCATCTTAGGTGATCAGCAATTTATACTACTGTGGGAAAGACATGGCAGACAACCTTTACTTTTTCCATAATTTGTTTAGTAAAACAAACATATTCAAAAGAGTATTTTAACTGAAAAAGTGAAGATGCTTTTATTCAAAGCAACTAACAAGTTAATATGCAAGCGAATTGCTGAGTGAAAGACAGTACATTAAAAACAAAATTCCATGAGAAGAAGTGTTTCACTTTTGTGACATCAGTGTCAGACGATAATCACCATAACAGCAAATATAAAAAAAAAAAATGTTAAGATATTTGTTTATGTAACTTAAGTCATGATGACGTTCTAGTTTGTATTGCTCAATGATTAGCAAATTATTGGTGCAAGGTGCAGCAAAGGTCTGTGCAAACCTGACCACAGTATTCTTTTTGTCCACTCCTGTAAATCTGAGGCAGAGTTACTTACCAGAAGTGGTGACTCCACTGTTCCCTTTATTAAACAGCAGGAAGGTTATCATGAAGAGGCAGTCTGGGGTGTGCACCACTGAGTCAAATGCGAGAAACTTCTGAAAGGAGATCAATCTGAGGGAAGAATAGAGAAAGCCCATAAAATGCTGTCATTTGAGTAGATTCATTACTGTGATACTTGTGTTTTAGGTTTTCTATTGAAATACTTCATCAGACACAAGACACTGATATTCTTTAAGTCGAATAATACTTGAAATGAAATATTAAATTAATACTAAACAAAAAAAAATATTTTAACACTATGTTAAACTACAAACTCCATTCTAATTACTGCCACAGAGAAGCAAACCATCACACTTAGACAACCTATCAATCAGTAATTTAAGCAGCCCTTTATCCAGTAGTCTCTTACTCCATATGTAATGTCACAAACCCATGGAGTGTGACAGCAAGAAAATAAAACATTTTAAAAAGCTTAGTGTGAGCTGGCAGCTGGTATATTGAGGGCTAGCTTTACACCAGCACAGGAAATAAATAATTAAGTATGAAGTTTTGTATTTTAGTCTGCCATTTTTAACAATTAGGCAGCAGAGAAGGGACTTGGAAGCCAGTTAAGAAAATATAATTCAATTTAATACAAACGTTAGACTATATGAGGTTAATATGAGTTTACATGTACAAAGTGTATATATATATATATATATATATATATATATATATATATATATATATATATATATATATATATATATATATATATATATATATATATATATATATATATATATATATATATATATATATATATATATATATATATATATATATATATATATATATACACTGAACCGACTACACTGAACCACAAGTTCTGAGTTGAGAGTTAACATGATTAATTTTATCATTATATCTCTTACTGTCCTTTCAAGTTTGTTTTAATAAATACTATTGTATCACCTACCACTCCATAGTAACACGAATGCCCACATGCATTATCAACAGGAAAAAATAAACATAAACAGTGCTACTGTGTGAACCCACTGAGAGCACCCTTGGGAGAGTCCTGCTGTGTGGAACTCGACCACAGAGTCTACCCTTTATTTAGGCCCTGGTTCACAGTTGCCACAAGTCCATTATGAATTTCACAAATGGATCTGATAATTACAGGAGGGGTCAGAGCTAATGAGCGATCCCCGAGCATCCATCTATTAAACCTATTTCAATTTTCAAGGGGGAGTGTGGAGACTAGGGGTGGGGTACAATGATTACATTTTCCTGAATGCTTTAATTAATTATGTTACTGATGAAATTTGTTTGTTTGGGTTTGGGGTATTTTGAGTTAGCATGTGGGTGCTTATATGTGTCCTTATGTGGACTTATATCCAGAGAAAATCCTCTCTAGATGAAACTGAGAGGGACAGCATCAGTGTGCTGTCACAAGTATTGGTTCCTAAACTAATATAATGTAAGTGACACATTCCTCTTAAAGAATAAAAAGCAATGCCTAAATTGGTCTGCATAATATTTCTCTATTCATGCATTCACTAAAAAAAGACGCTTAAACAGTGAATGCATACTCATTAATACCCAATTTCATTAAAAACTCAGAAATTCATATATATGTATGATGGCATTAGTAAACAAGAAGTAGTGATTGCTGGAAAGGGAGTAACAGAAGAGCTATAAGATATATGGAGAGGAATTGGAAGTGAGCATACAGTTCTTCTCTGTAGCAAATGAAATCAGCTGGCGTTGTTTAAAAGGCAAGACTAATTGTTTTATTAACTAAGCGGGTAGTTCTTAAGAGCAGGACCCTGCTGATGGCAAGTACTGTAGGTGGAAGGGGGCACAAAAGCACACTGCTGCTACCGTGGATCCACTGTTAAAAACAAAGCCAATACCATCGTCGCTCACGCTGCTGGAATATTATCAAACTCTCCGATAATGATCATTCCTTTGTGACAGTTGTATAGTACACTCTGAAATTATAGCTCGGAGAGGTTAATAAAGGAGTTTAAGCAGGTTTGAGCTGCAGTGCAAAGACTCACAGAGCACTAGTTTCCAAGACAGAACCAAGAGAAAATATCACAATTTCTTTTTTCACACGCATCATTTTACATGAGTGCTGGTTGTCCTGTCTGTGTTTTCCCAGACTTGGATAATCAGCATATTTAGTGTAACTGAGAAGCTTGTTGATCATGAAGGGATTGGACCATGGTTTAGACCGGGGAGTCCAGACAAGATCCAGGGGGCATCTCCATAACAAACATTCCACATACTCGTAAGCATTTACACACAGCTCTGTAGCCAGGGATGAAGCTTATGATGGTTGATTAGCAGCGCCATGACGGCTGCAAAATGATTACCGTGAGAGGGGGAAGCCATCATTTTCACTATTTGGACCCGACCCTTACAAGACTCTCAATAATCAAATCAACTGACAGCATCTCCCAACCATCAACTGCTATGGCATGTGTCCAGGGCTGCTCGATCCATGTATGTAGCATGGGCTAAGCTTCAGAGACAGGGCTAATGTGATACTATATTATGGCATCTCTTCAGTATACTGTTTACTTACTCATTTACTTTGCAGGATTCTGCTAATCTTTAAACAGGCACAGACATATCTGTGACAGGACGTGTAGCACACAAGATATAAAGAATTGATTCTAGCATTTGCTTCCATGGATGACAGCTGAACAACGCTTATGTTATGATGACAATAAAATGCCATTTAAACTGTCTCTGATACATCTGTCGAGCATAAAAAGTCCATATAGTTTTGTTTGTTTTTACCTCATCTTCGTCACCCAGCTTTTACTGCTGTCTCCTCTCAGCAGGCATCCAAATACACTCCCATGGACTGAAAACCAGGCTTGGAAAGATTGTTTACAGGTAACATAAATGGATGGTGTTGGTTAGGCCTAGCTGATAAAAGACAGCTCCTTCGTTGATAGTAGTGGTAGAGAGGGGCCTAGAGGGGTTTCAATAATCACCTGTCCCTGGCATCTTGGCACTGTTACTGACAGCCTTACACCCACCTAGAGTGTGTCTGCACTAAGACATACACACAGACACACCTCAAAACCACTAAGACGCACGCACCCAGGTGAGTGCTCGCTGCCAGTTGTCTGTTTGGTTTGTAAGAGAGGACACCCACCAGTCTAAGTCCAGAATGCCCACAGCCGCTGGCAGACTGCTATTTTCCCAGCACGCTTCCTTAACAAAGTTTTTTTCTCCTTTTTTTTTTTTTTTAATCCTCCATGAGTCTATGGGGGAAGTGTTTTTTTCACACTTGAACAGATGCTTCTATCAAAATATCAGAGGGTAGCAGGAATAGCAAAGCAGAAAGGTACGGAGTAATAAAGAGCCCAAATGAAATAAGAGGGAGCTCAGAGTGCATTATGGTACGTGAGAGTGTAAAAAAAGTGATGATGAGAGACAAGGCTTGTAGAGAAAGCCAAAACCGAAAAAGAGAGGGTATAAATAAGTTGAGTAAAAGAGAAAATCTTTAAACCATCTTGGTTCTGAACATCAGTGTAGACATAAACAAAATGTTTGATACCTAGAAATTGATATATATCTAGCCTACAGAGCCCTGGCTCGCTCTCGCTCTCTCTATATAACTAGAAGCAGGAAGGATAAGAGAGAGAAAAGTGATTTTCACATAACAGTATGTTACTGTCACTATATTCCCTGATTTCGCAGAGGGGGAGGCAGGCAAATGCATTTTCACTGTTAACTCCCCCTCTCTATCACACACACACACACACACACACACAAACACACACACACGCACACACACAAACACACACACACACACACACACACACACACACACAGTGGCATCTTAGTAAAATGTCTCTACACAGAAACACCCAACAGAAAAGTAAGTGAGAATGCTGCCTGCCATCCAGCCCCCTGCTAAATCTATTACCCCTGACTCATCTTGTTGAAATGGAGTTGTACCTGGTAAAAAACAGCAGCAGGCGCACTAGTTTCAAATATACTACACTTATATCAACAAAAAAACGTATTTGTCACAAAAATATTAGCACAAAATCAAGCAAGCTGGATGGAAAATACAACCACTAAATTGGTTTGTTTTGTCTAGGTGCACATTCTTTTCATAAGGTCTGAGCGTTTGAAACAACAATGCATTTGTGTTTTGAACTAGCAATGACAGACTGATGTTGCTGCATCCCTACTTCCATATCCAATTGTGTTCATGAGACATGGGATCTTTACAATTGTCATCTAGTCTCTTTGTCCCTTCAAACCATTTATCTATCAAAGTTCAGGAGGAAATCACATCACAAACTATAAGCATCATGACACCTTTGCAGTGGCAGCTGTTAAAAAAAAAAAAAAATGAAAGAAAACCTAAACCAAGGTCTAAATATTATTTGGGAGAACACAGATAGAAAAAAACACACTTTTTTCCCCCTGTTTTGCCCCCATATCATTTCTATTCTCCTCCACAAAACCAAAATGAGGTTTAGATACAAAGCCTGGGCCATGGGTTCCTAATAGATTTACCCTGATGCCACGGCCACCATTTATCCTGCTCCAAAGCCACACAATGCAACGGAGTGCTCCTGAATAGCATGGGCAATTACAGTGCATGTGTGCCATTTCAATGTGTGTGTGCGTGTGTGCATGTCTGGGTGCCTTGCTCTCTCTTTTCCAATTCCAAAAGCCTCACTACCCTATCTCACCATCCTCTGTGCACACAGGCACACACACAGGCATACACACACACACCTTAAAGCAGATGTAATAACATGAAAATACACAGCCATGTGCACTTTGCTCTTTGTAGAAGCCCAGGTGGTTACCATGGCAAAGCTTTTTTTTGACTTACCCTAACATTTTATTACCCATCATTATGTATCATTAAATACATACATATTAATGCAAAAAAACTGGGGTGATGAGAGTGGAGGAGGAGTAAGAGCAAAATTGGGGGTGTATCTACAAAGAAGGAAGCACCTGAAATGGGATTTGGGGGGTTTGATGTTTTTTTTCTATAAAATTCAAGCTATATAATTCAGATCCGTCTGTGTATTTTTTTTACCATTGGATTCGGTAATAGGTTTGTTCATAAAATGCAAAATATCACAAGAACAGTAGTCTGTGATCAAAGAAATATATAATGTATGTATGTATGTATGTATGTATGTGTGTATATATTTCTTTCGAAAAGATTCAGTTTCAAATGTTATCATCTTAATTTATGTGAAACACCAGATGACCAATTACTAGCAGTTAAATGTTTGTGGCATTGTCCAACAGCCAGGAGTCTGTGTGGAGATTACAACAACTGCTAACCAAGTCCTGTGGTGATGAAGTACTCATCATTCTTCCTGGTACTGGTATACTGTAAAGAGAAAAACATATAACAGACACAAAGGTGCACGCTGAGCTTTAGAATTAAAAAAAAAACAAAACACAAATTGAATGATGTGTGAAAAGATTCTTAAATAAGAGGCATGCAAAACACAAAGTACAATATCTATATAAGTAAAATCATATCTTTTCAAAAATGACTCGCAACTCAGTGGGGTTGGCCCTCCCAGGTAGAAATGCCTGCAAAACAATAAGTGAATGTTTTGCGAGCAGAACTTTCATACATAGCAAGTGAGCACAATGGGCCACTTTGTAATGATACTACACTTATATTTTTATCCTGTTGCATTGTTTTTTGGCTTTTGACCTGTAAAACTGTTTTGTCTGCTTGTTAAAGACGAAAGCGGTTGCCAATTCAAGCAAGGGTTTTTTTTCCTTCTCATTATTTTTTTCTTTGAATTGAAAAGATGAAGATGAAACGGAATTCAATAAGCTACAAGCAAAAACAACAACAACAGCAACAAACAAACTTGTAGCACATACCAGCGTATACAGTAGTTTACATGCTAAACCCAGGGTTCACTTACTAGCTTCGTATAGAGTTTTCTGGTTACCATTTGTAAAAATTGTCAAATGAATCAAATGAAGCTCTGTCCTTCAGTGATGTGATGACACCTGAGCAAGTTCCAATTAGTGACAAAGTCAGTGGACATTGGAAAAGGTTAGTACATGAAGTTTAAGCTAGTTTTCATGTGTTATCACATGAGAGTAACTTTAAATTAATACAGTTTCTGCTGGTTGTATTCACTGACAGTAACTTTTATGACTGGGGTGAGGTAATAGTTAACGGTGACAACAGCATCCCTGTACTTACCTGTGCATCACTGTTTAAAAAAAAAGCCGCTCTAGCCAAATGTAAATAATAATAATAAGTAAATGCAACTAGCTAACCGGCTACAGTAACGCTAGTTAAGTTAGCCAGTAGCAGTTGATCTTAGTTACAATAGATGTTGAGGGCAGGAACCTGTCAATGCACCTTTTTGCGCTTTCTTTTTTGAGTAAATGTAAACTGTTTTGCAACAACTGTCCTAACTACGCGGAAAACAGTCATCAAAAAACTAAGGAACTAGTGAATTTGAACCACCGGCAGGCAGTGAGCCGCCTGGGCAGCAGACCCCCTAGGCGGTGCAGAGCTTCGGAGGACTTGGTAAAACGATGTATTCTTTTCGCAACAAGGAGAAAATGGTAAAGCAAACTCACCTGTTGCTTAATATTACCTTTGCAATGGCCCTGACTCAAGTCTCGATCACTTCCTCCTGCGTTCCCACAGAGATCACGCAGCCGCCCTGTGCAGTGAAAGAAAGCTGAAAACGTCTGGGTTGCACGTGGAGCTTTGCAGGTCAGCAGGTCAGCGGCCTGTACCTGTCGATCCACTGATCCATGTATTTGTGTGTGAACAAGAGAGAGTTTCTCTATCTAACTCTGTCTTGTATTACATTTGACCTGCTAATGAAAAGGTCATATGCGTCCTACTGTGAGTAAGATGGTGGCAAGACCATAAACAGCTCCTAACCCACATGCAGTCTTTATGGATTCATTAACAAATTAGTCTACAGATTACTGAGTGAGTCTACAGGACAGAGGTTCAAAGCCTCACAGCAGCCCCTAAAAACAGCCTTTCTTTGAAATGATTGGAAAGCTACATGGTTAAATGAACATTAGGGATATCCTGATAACTTTTTAATAGAACAGAGATTTACTAATATTGATACAACCTTTCTCTAGAATTGATTTTTATTCAGATTTTTCAACTTATACAGGTGTTTAATGCAAGACAACAATCATACATTAAACACATAAAGCAAGGTTTCAAGTTTGTCTGCTCTGACTGGAAAAGCTGAACCAGCATCACGGCTTTCTTTCCTATTTAGGTATTTTGTACAAGTGACAAACATGTCAGCATGTGTCTACAGTGACAGAAAGGTTTGGGATGGATTTTCTTTCCCTACATTTATTCTGTTTGGTTTCACTTAAAGGCTGTCTCTCGGTGAAACTACTCTGATCCTACTCATGCACTTACTCAGATTAACACCTCGAGTGGTTGGGATTAAGGACCTTGCTTTAGGACATACATGCCTACCAACATTAGAGCAATTGCTCTTGTAATAACAGAACATGGGCACAAATTGTCACAACTGACCATGTTGATAATGTAAAGAAGTGGATATTTTTTCCCGAAAATTATTTCTCGACAATTTTATATATTCAAAATAGTCACTTTTCTGGGTTTATTCTTTTGCACACTGAGTCTCCTATGTACAAAGGAACATTGGTCTGTAGACGTCAGTATAAAAGCCTTAGTTCCTTCATCACGCCTCTTCTTTCCTCACAGTAAATGGTTCCTGTACTTTTTTCCAGCTTTTCCAGCCCATCTGTGCTTTATGCCAGGAGGGAAAAAGGTGCAGAGAGAATTTCATGACTACAAAAGCAAAGGTTAACATTACTCACAGCATAAAAACAATTTAAAAGGGAGCAAAAGGGCTCTAATGGCCCGACAGTCTTCAAAGAAAATGTATTTTGCGCTCAAAATAATTCATAGCTTTTTGCCGGTGGCTTTTCAGCTTCCCGGAGACCCAGCATGAACCACTGTATTTTTCCCAGCAGGCTCTCTGCTCCTCACAAAATGGCCTTCGCCAGGGCATACCTCGCATCCCCTCCAAATATTGACAGCACTGAGTCCATCGCTTATTGGAAAAATGGCTGTAAGTAATGTTTTATCAGCCGATGCAATCTCCACACCTGTATTTTCTCCTGTCATATGACAATATTTGACGAGATTAATGATTTGATCCAATGACATTTTATTTCCCATCACTGTCAATCTGCCAGCAAACAACTCACTTACTTGTGGCATTTAGTGTAGGAAGCATGTAGCAGCATTTGCTTTACTCTTGTATTATTCATGAACTGCAAAATTTACTTGAGGCATGTAAACTACAGGGCCTAGCAGTCCTGACTAGAAACTCTAAACTGTTTGCATTGAGTTTTTTAAAGAATGACAGTCTGTGAAATTACTTTTCTTGTCACATCTTGAACAGCTTCTATTTTTAGCAATCAAACCAACCATGATTCTGTCAGCCGCCACAGAGCAATTGGGTAATAATGATAAACCTTGTGACCTTTGAACTTCCATGCCTTCAGGGGTCTCCTGCCCACGTCCCCAAGGGCCCACGCGTCCTGACAGCTTGAGCAATGAGTGGCGGACGGCTGTCTCAATCCGCCGCTCCTATTTTTAACCCACACTAAACACAGAGCTTCCAAAATAGGCCTGAGTTCTAAACAAATGATTAATAAGCATTCAGGGTCTCCCCGCTGACCAGCACATCCTATTAACAGCCACTAACAGAAGCCCTCTAGGGTCAAAAGGTTTAAGGACTTTCTAATAAAAGTAACAGAGACATGGGGATGTGTTTTGGAGGAGAAAAAGTTGTTTCTCAGTTTGAAATGCTGACAAGTTAATAATCCCTTCTCAAATGGCCCTACCGCAGTAAAATGGCCAGTTTGTTCTTACTTTTATTGCTATCATACGTCAGTCACTCTCATCTTTCTTTTTTCTGCCTTTTCTTAAGTGGACTGAAAGAGCTAAAACAGCTTTACAATAATGTTCTTGCAGGGGCTTTATTCTCATTCCCCACTCTTTCTTTTCTTTTTTGGTTGAATGTGAATTCTTATTGTATTTTTAGGCAGGAAATGCCTAATGGATTCCCAAAGACGTATTCATGACATGGTAATGAGATTCAAATTTGTAAGACATTTTTGACCTGAAAAAGAGGCAATGGCTTTGTCCTGTTTTCCACTTTTAAAGAATACTGTTTTTCAGTTACTCTCTCTATTCCCAATGTCATTTTAAAATATAAGCAACAGAGACAAAGCTAAAAAAAATAGTTAAAATGTGGAAATAACTGAACATTATATTGATCTGTCAACTACTGTCAAAACACAGGTTAGAGTCAAGCTGCACTGAAATATATTGCTTTACTGCAACGTCCTTAAATTAGTTGTTTTTAAGTGTAAAATTGTATTTGTTTTTTAAATCAGTGTATTACCATTGCGTCAGTGCAATGTTAATACAACTCATGCATGCTAACCGATGGGTGAAGCTTTGCAAAGTTAAGGGGAGAGTTTTACAAAGCATGCTTTCTCATAATGATTCCAATTAATAATGCATTTAATCTGCTTCATGTAAGGCTTGACATGAAGAAATCAACCGAAACTATAACAACTATATTTCTGTGAGCCACCCTTGAACATTTTGTATTGTTTTATATTAAATATTGTAACACAATACAAAGATTTTTGGTCGACAAAAAAATCCCAGGATGCAGAGGAGCTTCAAACCAACCAAGAGGCAAAAGGAAAAATGGGTTTTTATGAGCACATTAGGCACAAAATATGCTGGAAAGACAGAATCATAACCCCTTGTTAAAGTCACACAAAACAGAATTAATCTTTTAAAGATTTTTTTTTTCATTTGATACTTTTAATCGAGACATAGGTGAGAAGTTTAATTTCTCGTTGAGGGACACATCAGGAAGACAGCAGACTGCTGATGGACATATTGGCTACAAACCTGAAACCAGTCGATTATAACTTAAATTACCCAATAATTAACTATGTTTCATGTGAGAATCACAACTGGGGCCAAAGTGATTCCAGTTTTCCTCAGCATTGCAAAAAAAAAAATAAATAAAAAAGGCCATTGTGCAATGATAAACCATTGCAAACTTCACACTTGCCAAAGGGGGAATTTTAAATAACTTAGCAGTGTCACCAAAACCACATGGTAGACAGACTGCCCAGAGAGTGTGGGACGACTCAGACAGAGCCGTTTTTGCATAAAAAAACAAAAAGGTGGATGCAAAGAGAAAACAGCATGGTGAAGCCTTTCTCGTGAAATCAGCCTTCAGTACATCTAATACGCAGCACTCAGAAGGCTCTTAAATCTATTTTCATATTTTGATCTAGATTCATATTCCCTTCTTTCATGCTTTTTTTTTCTGGTGCACTATCTCTTCCATAAGAAGAGCATTATTTATGCTAATACATGAAAGCTATTACATCCTTTGTTTATCAGTCATATAGGGAGCCTATTAGTCAAATAATAGAGTTCTCTCTAAGCAAAGTCTGCCTGTCTAACAATAAGACAATCCCTCTTATATGCTACCTCCATTTGTCCAATCAGTTGGTTGTCAAAAACTATCGCTAATCATCATACATAACATGCACTGCATTAAACTGGCATTCTTGTAAACACCATATCTGTAATAGCGAGTGACAAGCTGCCTTTGTTTACAGCATAATAACTGGGTGTTTGAATAACTTCTCAGTGACTTTAAGTAACCAGCCAGACTCACTCTGCTTCCATTCATCTCCGTAGACTGATAACCCGGACTGACGTTTGGCTTAGAGTGGACTGTGGATTATACGGAACAGTCACGCTGAATAGTAGTCTTGCTCACTTCACCTGTGGTCCTGAGACATGAGAGAGCATTTCCTGCGCACCACTTTTCTGAATGCAGTCTGCATATGCTTGTCTTGTTATACAAATGTTGTCATGTGCATCGATCAACATGTGAGGCACACATAATATCGGCCCCACCTACTCACACACACTTATGAGATGCAGCAGTTTTCTCCCTCTTTTCCATTTGCCACGAAGCTCCCCTCAATGTCATGGCAGGCTGTCTTCACTGACGGGCGGGGGCCTGGTGAAGCAGAAGAATGGGTGGATGGGAGCTTTGAGATGGTCCAGACAGGCTAGTGGGCAGGCTTGAGCTCTTCTTTTCCACAACAACAAGGACCCACACTGAAGCACCCTCAGACCCTGCAACCTGAGAGGGCACAGGGGTCCTCCAGCCTGCCTCAGTTGGGATAAATGAAACCAGATGCTTCCCGCAAATGCAGAGCCACTAGACTGGGTGAATAAAGGAGGGGGAATAGGTGGTAGAAAGAGAAAAAGAGGAGTCTTTCCTTTTCTTTTTCTCTGCCTTGGTTAAGGCAGTTTTCTGCAAGATTCCTGTGCTTTCTCATAACCACTCATCACAGAGGCCTCTGTGCAAGCAACATTGTGGGAAATGATCACAGGGGCATTTGTCTTTGAAGAAGAACGAGAGTACTAGGCAAATCTTTAAGCCTTTTCCTGTTCCTCTTCCTGTCAAGCTGCCACCTGGACTGAAAGAGAAGGAGGGAGAGAGAAAATGATGGTCACATTTGTCTAAATTACTGAACTGAAGTTCAAGTTGGCACAGGAAGTTTTAGAAAAGAACATGAATAGTGTGATCAATTGATTTTGGAGCATTTGTTTTTTAGATGTGGTTTAGCTCTTCACCTCAGCAGTACACTTGATCAAAGATGCTAAGCTGTCAGTGAATGGTCTCCACTTATTGTATATCGCACTTTTCTACATTTCTTTACGCTGCTTCTCTTTCATCCATTCACACACATAGACACCTACATGTCGATGGGAAAGCCGCCATGCAGTTGACCCCCACACTGAGAGCAACTTGAGGTTCTGCCTGCTTATGGTTGCAGTTTACAGAATATTGACATGTCTCAGCCTTCCTTTAATAGACCTTTGGGTTAATAAAGAGTGTAACAAGATTAACTTTGGGCCAGTTTTGGTGAGCTTAACCTAATATAAACAGGCAGCATGCTGCTTACCAGTACAAATTAGGCGCTTGTTCAAACTGTACAAAACTGAAGTGTAAACGCTTTACCCAAGTTTGACATGAGTGTTTAACATTAGCTTACCAGATGGCTGCTAGATGCTTTTTTTTGTAATAGTCTGGTCATGGTCTGCTTATAAATACATGAGGTCCATCTTCTACACTAACTCTACGGTAACGCAAGTAAATACAAAAGCTTATTTTCCAAACTTCCAATCAATCCCTTTAAGACAACTATGTTTATCTGGTATCACTCATGGACTCAAAGGGTGGATATTTCTGTCTTCTGTCAGCACTACATTATGCATAAAATAAAAATCCTTCAAATGGTGTATTAAAAATAGGATTTAATGTCATGATTGAGACTGTTAGTATTTCTGTATCAATTTCTTTACTGATTAGCACTTATTTGTCAATTACCTCCTACCAGTGGTCTAATTCAAAGTACAACTTTATCCCCAGCCAGATATGTGTGGTGTAATAAAAAAATAGCTGCATAAAAACACTGGAAAGCCAATGCTTTAATTTTCCATTTTTGCAGTAGCTCTTCAAAGCTTTTTTTCCACTTCAGTCTGTGGCAATGTGTTTTTCACCGGGGACCTGCAGGAGTAACCTGTGTCACTACCAATCTGCCAGGCTCCGCTGATGCCATCCAGATGCCCCATCCTGGAACACACACCGGCCTCTTTGTTTGCTCCACTTGAGGTGTAGACACATATACAGATGCACACACACTTAAACCAATTCGCAAGCTGAGATATGCACGCACAAATCACCCACTGTCTGATCCAGATGCAGCAATGAGAAATAAACAACAAATTTCCTATTTCATTTCACTACGTTTTGCCTGTTTTAGCTCACTCCTAACGTGCCTTGCCACATCGGAAGACCAAGAGTTAAACTAGAGAGGACAAAATTTCCTGAAATGAAATGACTGTCAACTCAACTTTGCTCCATCATCTCAGAAGAGTGTTAACAAAATAACCCAGTCGTTCAATTCTGTTTTGCGAAATGAACAGCAAACAGAGTTTGAAATATCAAAGGCAACAGTGGTAAAAGACATTGCTCTCAAATGAATTATGAAAGAAAATTGAGTTTTCTTAGACTGTCTTTGATCTTGAAGATTTGCAGTAAGCCAGCAACATGTAGCTGCTGCATATGTCAACGTGACCATTAAGGAAGTGCTGACATCTATGTGTTTAGGATGACAAAACAGCAAGCACCTGTGTTTGAGCATGTTTGCATACTAGGTTTGCCAAATGTCATTCACATCTATTCAAAGTGACCATGTGCTTAGAATATTTTGTTTTCTGCACATGTGAATTTACAGTTTGTATGTGTGCATTTTGTTCTTCCACATATGTGGGTGTGTATGAGGATGAGAGAGTGCATGCTTGTGTGGTGTGCTGGCTGGTTGTCCTGCCTTGAGGGAGATAAATGGCTGAGTGTTGTTGTTGTCCAGAGAGCAGACACCCAGACAGCCGCTCACACATGATTAATTGTTTCCTTGTTGGGACTGGGACCAGTTGACTGTGGCTGGACCAGGGCCTCCCACCCAGCCTTTTCCAGCCATGTGTGTGTATGTGGTGTGTGTGTGTGAGAGAGAGAGAGAGAGTCAGAGCGTGATGAAAGGCAAAGACAGTAAAAGAGCGAGAGAGATTTTTATGTTCCATTTTATGAGTTCGTCTGTCATTGTACTGTCTTTTAAGACATGTGCTATTGTTTTGGAGCTGGCCACACAGTGAATTGGTGAGGTTTTTGGTTGGATGTGGTGAAAATGATTGATGCGATTTAAGGGGATGAATTTGTCCTGCAACCTTTTTATGTTCACTTGCACTGGGTTGAGCATTGTTAAAGGTCCCTAATGGACTTTTTCTTGCTATTGATTCCGTCGCTCCTGTAGTTATGATGCAGATACTGTGACGTTATTAACCATGATCCTATTACTTGAACCAAGTAAAAGAGGCTCTAGCTGTTGCCTTAAATCATGCCTGCACATTGATTTCTCTTAGGTCAACACTGCTCAGGTTGATCTACAGTGATGCTGGGTTTCATGGGAGTGCATGAGTGAGCCCGATGATTGATTAATTACAATTATCAGAGGCCTGATAATTCACCAGAGATGATAATAACATCAAGTGTGCTTTATTGCTCTGGCGGAAAAAGCCTCTCCTGTGTCTAAATTGTCCCCCCTGTTAATTTCTCTTCTTTCACTGTCCAATGCTTTTAAGTGCAGCAGGACAGGTGGATGGCTGATCTAGTGTGTTCAGATATTGGAGGTCTGGGAGTGGATGAGGGGTAAAAATTGGGAGTAAAATTAGAAAACAAACTCCCTAATTGCCAGGTATCATGGGCATACGGGAAAGAGACGCAGCAGGGGGTGTTGTTGCCACAGACGTCACAGTTAAAAACACGCTGCCATCCTCGCAGGGCCATTCGGCTCGGTTGCACATTGTGGTTTAATGATGGCATGAGGATGAGTCACATGCAACACTGATTCACTTTACATTAGACCCTTAATCACAGCAGCTATTATCCCCACTTTGTTTTGATACAAGTACTGGACTCCACCAAGATCTGTTAAATAGATGCAAAACATTTACTTAGTGAGTGTTTCTACTTCAGTTAGGTTATTTCACAGTGGAACCTGCTATCAGCCAGATATGTAACTGAGTTGGGTTGTTGACTATTGAATAAAGCTGTATTGGTTTTGTTAGTTAGCGATTACCAAGGCTCATACACACACAGGCGATTTATTTTAACCTATGTCAACCTTTGTTGCTTTTCAAAGGCAAAGTTGTGAATGCAGAAACACTAAAGTTTAAAAAAGGGAACTTTAAAGCAATTATACAATGTGTTTAACAGATATATGTGCCAAAACATTCATTTAATAACTCTGGCTGATTATTTACCATTGCAAAACCCATCCAAGAAAATATGTTCCTTCCCAACTTTTGTATTTCATTTCAACTAATAACCTGAAAGCTAGCTTAACTGTGTCAGAAGATGCAAGGTGGCAGTTTATGTGGGGAAGGCTCAGCAGGACTAGTTTACCTGGTGTTACTTTGTAGTGGGGCTGTGATTACACCTACTTTATTTATATGGTATATCAAACTCTATTACTGAAATGTTGGACCATCGGCAAGTAATTTTTCCAGTTAGTGAGAAATGGAAATAATAATGTCAATTAGCTTTAACTAACTATCCCACCCGCTAGGCCAACATTAGTGCAGTAAGCGGCCTTGTTAGATGACACTGTTTATGATCTTGATTATGATTTAATCAAACTATGGCTTTATTAACAGTAACTTGAACCATTAGGGAACCATCCAAGTTGATTTTTCTACTCTGAAACTGAATAAGTAGATAGTTTTTCTTTCTCTCTAGCTATTGCATCTGCTAGTTGTATCTAGCTGTGTTACTACAGTGTTTGGATTATTGGTTTGGTTTGAAATGCGGTTAAAACTACTGCATACATTCTCGCCCTCCATTTTTGTACCAAATTATACATGTGTGTCAAAAGACCTGTGAGATGGATGGATAATGCCATAAACTGCATGGCTGAAAAGGCAGTCATAATCTGACTCGACATCAAACTCTGTTTTGTGTTTTCATAGTGACTTAAGTACCGATAAACTGAAGAGCGTTAAACTGAAACATATCTATCTGTTTCTATTCTGTCTGCCAAGATGTCAGACTACTTTAAAATGCAGAGAGGTTTAAGTGACAGTGAGACCATGTTGTGATCCCATACTGTCTGAAATATCCAGTGTCACGTTCGCATGTTCCAATGAATTTATTCTCATTTTCAGCTGAGCTGTGATGACACTCATGACAGCGCAGCGTAAAGGATGAAATGCAATACTTGATATGAGAAAGAGGACATTAAATGATGCCTGTAGTTGAAGAAAAGGTTTAACATTGTGGGAAATATGCGTATTCATATTCTGGCTGAGACTTTATCAATTGTGTTTAATCTTTCCAGTGAAAATTAAACTGTAGCCAGAAGTTGAGGAGCTACGTTAACCACAACAAAAATTGTCAATTAACACACTTAATCAGTGTGTTTAACTGATACAAAAACTGGAGTGGAAAAAATGACAATTAGTATGACAGTTAGTACCTGGAGTTGCCTGGCAACTACTCAGTGCAACAAATAGTCAAACACACAGCTCACAGCTTTTCAAAATAGTAAATGGTTAATTTTACCCTTAGTTTTTTCTACAGATTAAACAAATTTGATCTAGTGTTATTAGAAAATAAAGATATGTATTTGCCAAAATGTTTTAACTTTTGCTTTAACATGAGACCTTTTGTACTTGATGCAAACAAAGCAATAAAGGAAATATCCAGCTGACTGCATACTGTACACATCACTATATGTTGTGAGTTATCTGAGTTACCCAGATATACATTATAATTCTATTTGTAAAAAATCTGCAAAGTATATTACCAAGTTATTTGTTATATAGATCTTTATTTTACTTTGCCAATCACATATTTGGCACCATTTTTAGAAGGTACATGGTTTGGCTTGATCTGAGTTTCTTCTGATCTCATAAAAAGGGGAAAACCCATTCAAGAGAACATGGGATCATTTTGATGAGAATGAATGGGGCTGAAAAAGTAGCCTGTGGTCAATCCATACTGGTTAATTGAGGCAGTTAGGGTAGAAGAGACTTGAAAGCCACAGTCCTCCTTGACACTGATGGCTGTCCTATAAGGGACCCTCAGGTCTTTTGATAGGGCACTCGCCAGCGTCCTTTGGGGCTGTTTCACCCCCCACAATAAACAGGCAGCCCTTTGTCACTGAGAGTAGGGGGGTCTGGAGGGTTGCTCCTCGTTATTATTTTCTGAAGTAATTATACCTTATTATCTGTGTTTACTTTAGCGGGGGTGCAAGCGTGCAGGTGTGGGCCATTCGGCAGTGGGTTGGCAGTCTCTCTAGTGAGCGCACCCCTGAGTGTCTTTTTTTTTAAACTCTCTCCCCTCTATCGGTACTTTATGGTTTTGGGGGGGGTTAGTAGTAGTATTGTAGCCCAGCCACTAATTTCAGCGCAACAAAAGAAACATGCAATTAGGGCTATTATAGTATAGCAGCTGCATGCTTCCTAGCTGTGCGGCAACAGCTTTATCTTCTCCCTAGTTCTGTGGTGAAGGGATCGGAGAAGGGGAGATGTGGAGAGAACAGGGTCTGCAGCAGTGGAGAAAGAGTTGGAATGGTCACAGTAGTCTCCAGTGTCTACAGAAAAGAGAGGAAAATATAGCCTGGGAGGCTGGTGTGTTTCTTCAGTGTAGCCACAGCAGGGACTCTCGCCCACAGGCTCATGGGCCTTGAGAACAATGGA
Organism: Channa argus; assembly: GCF_033026475.1. Lineage (NCBI taxonomy): Eukaryota > Metazoa > Chordata > Actinopteri > Anabantiformes > Channidae > Channa > Channa argus. The sequence continues at coordinate 18,080,244 of NC_090197.1, forward strand.
TCTGCCATCTCCCAACATGAAGTGTTATGAAATAGTCCTCGCCACTGTTCCATTGGCTGCTCTCTTGCATGAAGTCATGTGGTCTCAGAACTGCGTGGGCCGACAGTGAACAATTTGCAAAAAAAAAAAAAGCTTTCTGAAGAATCAGGGCTTTCAGCAACAAAAGGATAAGTTTACAGAATTTACAGTAGATTTCCAATTACACTAAGAATGTAATTTGAACTATTACACATCTTGAATTTTGTGTGAAGAAACTTTTCATTACTTAGAGACACTGAACTGTTCTTTAAAAACAAAACCACTGTTAAAAATATTTAAAAATGCAACCTTCCAAACTCTAAATATTCAACCAGCTAACTGCTATTCATGTCTCTCTATAGCGGTCAATATCATCCACAAAAATATATGGGTCAAAGAAGAACAAAAACTCTAGGACAAATTAGAGTCATGATTAAATGAGATCAAAGAACTTTTGTAGACACAAAAAAAAAACAGCCTAGTGATCAGGTTGAATATTGAGGGCCCATTGAGGCCCTCACAGCGTCAAACACAAGGGACCAATCTTACGCTCTCAGCACAAACAAAATGGTCACAGGTCCTCCTCTGTTGCTCTCACTTACCGATTTTCTCACTTCACTGATTTCCCAACCTTTCGAATAATGACGTGGACCAGAGCCCTTAGAGTTAAGGGTACAAACAGATTTGAGAATCCCGTATGTGTCACAGCTTTGATTTCATCAGAAGATTTTCATTGCTGTATTTCATGCAGTAAGTACCAATGTACATGTACTGTATATTAGCAGCTAGTATATTTTCTTTCAATTACAATATGGGCTGTGCTCTCATGAGAGCTGTTGGGTGTGTGATATGCAGCTGATTGGGATAATAACTCAAAGTAAACAGGGATTTTCTATTTTCCCAGAAGAGAAGGAAAAATTGTCAGATGCTTGTCCCTCTGCTTTTCAGCTGCCAACATTTAAACACTTGACCTAAGAAAACAGAATTCCACCTCCACCTTTTCCTGAGTCTAATGTAAAATCTGTGCATTAGACTTTGTACAATTGTTATTTCCAAATATAAACTGATGCAATACAGCAAAGAATGCTGACAAATATTCACTATAAGGAGAGAACAAAAACTACAGAATGTATACCCACAGCATTTAAGATATTCTGCACTGGCAGAATATCCTAAATGCTGTAGGAATTATTAATGATCAATTAAAATATATGCACAAAATCCCTGCTAAATTCAATAAATCCCAGTCTCAACATAAGTGAACATTGTCATCTACAGACTGCCATTTCTGGAAATTCATAGCCATATTGAGTCTGTTGTGTCTTGCGTACTAACAGATGTTTGCATTAGTTTTAAGAAAATATAACTTGTATGTACTAATTATATACAGAAACATTTTCATTTTAAATAAGTCATGAAGCACAAAATGAAGGTACTCAAGTACAAAAATTGTACATAAATACAGTACTTGAGTAAATGTGTTTAGGTTACTTTCCACTTCTAGAGAGGGTAGATGTTGTTTCAGGATGAAAGCTGCTCTTGCAGCCTTGGTCTTACTGGCATCCATTTCGCCTCATTAGGACCCTGAGACTGAGAGTCGACAAAACACTGAGAGAAATCATTTTGCTGGGGGAGTGTGGCGGGGATAAATTGGCCTCTGGTTCAGTACAAGATTTCCCGCTGTGCCAAGCGGAAGAGAAGGGCTTGGCTGGCAGAGGGGGCAGGCCCAGGCAAGGCAGGCTGGGAGACCCCATGCTGAGAAGCCCCCCTTAACTGCCTCTGACAAACACGCCAGTGGATAATCTCTCCTTCAGGGACCCAGTACAGAACTGTGGGGCTGAGTACAGAGAAACTGCCTCAGTATGTGTGTAGCATGCAACACAAACACAAACACGTTTGCATTGTGTACCTGCACTGTGCACAGCTCAGGTACATGCCTATTTCCTCTTGTGTACAGTTCTTCCTCACTCATGTAGACATCCGTTTGACAGTTTCAATAAACAGACCCATACATAATCTATAGCTGCTACAAAATGATCAAGAATATCTCAAATAAATCCCATTGGACCCTTGAACTTGTGTAATATCAAGCAAAACTCGTGCAGTCCAAAATAAATGCAAATGTCAGAGGGCAACAACAAGCCATCCATTACAGGTACTGTGTTGACGTATTTAGTGTGCTTCTGAGGAGATCAAAAGCTCTTACAGAGACTGTAATTTGTAGATATTTTAGTCAAATGATGAGTCATCTCCCATACAAAAACTAGTAACTGCAAAGATGGATTTAGTTTATATATGAAAAAATAAGACTAGCCCAAAGACTAACTATAAAGAAATGACATATGCTAGATATGTTAAATTTAGCTAGGGGTTGTGCTGCATGAACTAGAGGTGCCAAGCCAATCAAGATGTATTCATAAAAGTTCCTATGATTACTAAAGAAATGCAATCCACTTTCTTTAAGTTAGTTTCTTCAATTCATTATATCTAAATGATCTTGTCTGGATCTTTGCAACAGTTGTTTAGTAAATACACTCAAAGGAAATTTATTTCTCTAAACAATTTACTTCCATAATATTGAAAAAACAAAAACAAATCAATATCTTCACATCTCTTCCAATAGTGTGTGGTAAACCAGTAATATTCAAATATAAATGTCCATATCCAATGCTTAAAGGTCTTGTCAGCTGCTATGATGTCTCCATCTTGTAACCATGTTTTTCCAGCTCTGCTCTGCAGGGAGGAAAAGGAAAAGAGAAAGATCAAGTCAGTAGAGATGATTACAGGTGGGTGGTTGGGGCATAAGTACCCTCTGCTATTGATTGTAAGAACCATTAAGAGATGAAAGTGAAATAATATATAAATATTGCATTATGTGTGCAGCTATGGATTTAATGATTACATATATAGGCAGCAGTGCCCTTTAACAATAATGATATCTTTAAGAAACACCTTAATACCATGGCTATCATAATTGACCTAAATAAAGCAGTCCCATTTTACTGTCTAAAGTGTAAAAACAGAACAGCCACTTATCCAGCAAAAATTATTGCTTATTCAGTATGTGTGACTATAAGCTTATAAAGCAAGAGAGATCCTACAATTATAACTTTAGTGTGTAGAGCACTATTATAAAATTAACCCTGTTAATGTAAAATATGCCTATTGTACGTACCAATTTTGACAAGATACTATCCTTGTCATTATGATTCATTGTGCTCATTGTGCCCTGTGTTTATGATAAATTTTCAAATAAGAAAAATAAAGTCAACAACTCAAGGTAACAGTTTAAGCTCTTAAACAAAAGTCATAGGCAATATTGATCAGACACACACACATTATAGGGATGTCCTGTGAACAATAACTTGATTGGAAAAATAATCGTATTGGGGACCATAATTGTAGCAGCTGAGACACAGTTGTGCAAAACAAACAAATAAATAAATGAAATGCATGGTCATGCGCACACAGTTCTCAGACATGTCCCAGTATTTATTATTTAACCCATAAAGAGTCCCTGATCATGCTGGCATGATCAATTGGCAGGACTGATTCAATGGCATCTTTGAATGCATCAGATTATATTAGGTAAAATCTAAGTTTTCAAAAACAGCTCAAGGTAATACCTAACTGTATTGTTAAATTGGGAAAATCTTACAGAGACATGTTTACTAATCATTTCCAAACACACAGCTGGAGGTAATGGGAGTTTGTTTATCACTACGGGATAAAAATATGATTTAATAAACTGTGGTAGTTTATGTCACAGAATTCATCAGTCTCACTCTGTTTGGCTTGATATTGCTTTTATCAACAGCATGTTAGATGAGGACAGTTATAATGTTTACTTTTGTTGACCATTGGCATGTGACAACTACCCTTAGAAAGATAGTCAGGAAATCTGTATATGCAACTGACACAAGCAGGTCCCATCACACACAGTTCTGTATAAATAAAGGATTCACAAGCTCGAATGGCAAAACAACCTTACTAAAAATATTTAATCTAACAGTCTACCGGATACAAATGCAGGCTACACACGCTGTTTCTAAACATAGGTTAGTTTATTCTGACATTACCGATTACCTCAACTGATTTGAGAAATCGTCCTCTACGTTGTCATCATCCCAGTTGTCTTCCCAAACATGAGCGTCCTCATCTTCATCTAGGCCCGTCCAGTCTGTGATTAACATCAAAAACCATTAGAAGACTAAACACACAAACGCTTTAACAACAGTTTTGTACAGTAGACGGGTTAAATATCTGTCGATGACTAAAAATCACAATATGAAAATGGGGTTTACGTTACACTTTAGCATATCAGCTTACAATTACATTAACTAACGCTAACGTTTGGCTAAGTAACGTTAGCTCCGTTACCAGCGTTAAACTAGAGCTCAAGTGCAAAATGGCCCCGAGGTAAATTAAAAGCATAATTACATGAATGTTAAAAGACAACAAGCCTAATGATTAAAGTAATTTCTGACCTAAATCAACGGAGAGTGTCTTTATCAGCAAGTATGGTAGCGTTAGCTAGTACAGACGTTAATGTAGCTAGGCTAGCTGAGTCACTGTTGGAGGGCCCAGCACCGACAACCCGAAAACATTTAACGATTAAAAAAGAAAACTTGTGGAAAGTAACTTTAAATAATATATATGTTATTTACCCTCTGCTGGGAATTCTTCAAACTCATCATCCTCCTCCAATAAGCCAAGGTCCACGGGTTGTTTCTTGTCTGACATGTTAGACGAATCGCTGCAGTGTTACTGTTTGCAAATGAATGGCTCCTCAGCGCAGGAAGTGTGGGACGTTGCACAGGTTCGAGCGCGGAGCGACTGCGCTGTAACTGCGCAGTACAAACGCAGCAGCAAGCGGCCCTTGCAGCATGGCTAGGTAAGGTCAACTTCTTCATGTTCCACATTTCACAACAAGTAAAGTCAGCACGCTTTGGGTAAATACCTTCATTGCTCTAACCCATGCAGAAAAGAACCCAGCTTACTGCTCAGAAAAAACCCAAAGACATGGACGTTAAAACAGACATAGAATCAGACCAGCATATATACTAGTTGAATTTTATTTGGTTACTAAAATCTAATGTGTGAATACATGCCCTGTCTTTAACTTTACATCCTTATATAACTAGCCTATCAACAATAGATTCACCAGCTTGTCACGTGTCACAATGACACAGTAGATATGCAAAAAGAAGCATAAAACCAAAAAGGAGACTATCTGAGTCCACGTTGTTGTGGTCACATATCTAAATATTTAGTAAAAACACATTAGTCATTTTTCTTTGTTCACACTGTTAGAACACCATGCTGCAGATTTTATCAAGAAAGTTTTACTAATGTACTAATGTGCAGATTGATTTGGTTAATGTTGTTTCTGATGATTCTGTGTACATCCCACCTAGATAAGTGTAAACACACTAGCTCTAAACCTTAGTTTTACCATTTTACTACAAAAAGTGAGGCACCTTACACATAAAGCATCTGTTTGCTTGTTTTCCTAATGGCATTCAAAAGTTAGACAAAGAGAAAATACTTTCTATTAAATATTCTCTGCCTCTTTGAATTTGTTTCGAATTCCCTGCGCTTTCTCTCCCATGCCACAGAAGCCTCACGCAAACCCCTCTTCCTCATAACATATGCACTCAAATCAATAAAATTGTATCAAATATTTTTCATTTAGGAACAAATGCATTGTAACCCGTGGGGACGACTCACATAATGAAACAGCAGCTCCAGCTTAGTATGTATTTTATATAAATGAGAGCACATATTTACCACAAAACCACTCTTACCACAATGAAAATTGCTCTCCAGCTGTCATTTGTTGACAGATTGAATAAACCTCAACTTAGGCACTGAGTACTTATTCTATTTTCAAATTATTTTATGACCATGCTAAGCACTTACACATGACAATGCCACAATATTTGAAGGAGGAGGAACAAGACCCAGAGAGCACAGGAAGTTATTGCCACTGTGTTTAAATGTGCTTATTCCATTTAGATGTATGCAGGTGTACAATTAGAGCTTTGAACTAAAACTAAAGTAGAAAACGATGCACCCAAAGAATTTGAATTTTTACATTGTTGGGAGATAATTTAACAATTAAAGTATAATTTTTACATTTTGACGCTGTTCAAACAGTGGAGATGTCCATTTAAATATTTCTGGATGATCAAGAAAACTGAAATTCCAGTTTTCTGTTCACTTTAATGTAGACACTGTATCCACAACTTCTGCATCAGTATGTCTTTGCTGAATTTTGTAAACCACCCTAAAATATGGATTTGAAACATGCACTCACCCCTGGGGTTTTGTTTGACCTATTTCAGCTTTAGTAATAACACATTTTTCAACAAGACATCACAATTTTAAATGTGTTCTAACTTTTGATAGAGATCATTAAAGAGACACTAAAGTGTTGGGTAAAATCATTGTAAAATGACGGCAGGAGAAACACTTTCCTTCACGTCTTTGGTTATGTGAAACTTGATTTATAAATGAATGACTGGTTTGCTTTGAGCTGTCCTCCCTGAGGTACAGTGGGTTTTGGTGCCCACGTCACTCAGTGTCAGGTGCAGGTGGAACCCTGAGAAGTTTCAGCAATGTCCGCTCCACATACCTGAGACTGCAGTTACATTGCGCCTGGCGCCTAGAGTCTCTCTGCTCAAAAAAAATAAGTGGAGATGGAGGGTTGGGGGGGGGCTTCACAAAAGAGAGATACAACATGGCCACCACAGACAGACTCCACCACAACTTGTTTCTGAGTAGCAGCATCACATTTCTGTCCTTTCACAAGACCCTCTGGGAAAGGACAGGTCGGCAGCCGCTTTAAGTACACAGAAAGAGACAGTAAGGGGAGACACAGGAAGACTCCAGCTGAAGCCTGCCTGGCCAGTCTGACGGTCTGCCCCCTCAACCCCCACCACCACCACTGCCTGGCTCTTTATCACAGGTCCAGTTCATGATCTGGCCTTCAGGCAGTGCACAGTGAGAGGCAGATGGATGGAAATGGGTGGAGATTTGACAGAGAAGATAGAAGTGTGTGTGAATGTGTGTGTGTGGGTGTTTGTGTGTTTGTGTGTGTTCGTGTGTCACCAAATAATTGAGATCTCTTCCCAAAGATAACAAAGAGACCTCTTCTTCCACTTATCCGAGAAAGTGAAGGTGCATATGAAGACAGCTGGTTGTCTGCAGCTTCGTCTAGCCATATACTTGCTATAACAGTGGACATTTAGTCTAGACACCCCCTCACTGCAATTATACTTGCATTGTCATTTTTCTCTGCCTTACAATGGGGCCTTCCTATTGTGCCACTCAAAACTGAGATTTGGTTTGGATTGGAGTTTTAATTATGTTGTTGAAGGTGTGAAGTATTATGACAGAAAGGTAACAGGATATATGAGATTAAAGAGAAGCCATAAGACACACAAGGATGTGATCAACTTGGATTAGGGGGATTTAACTATCCAATTAATGAGACAAATCCAAGAAAAACATGTAAGCTTTGCTCCTCGGAAATCTACAGAGAGCGATATGCTTCCAGGATATGTCTGTCAAGATCCTGTATTAAATTTAATCCCAGCCAGTCAGTAAGTCTACTCCATTGTGTGTTATGCGTAAACGCAGTCTCTCTTTTTTTCCCATATAAATACTTGGAGCAATACAGAACAGTGGATATGGATTATTTTATGAATCCTGTTTGCATGAAACTATTTGAAAAATCAAATGGAAAGGATCTTTTTGTGTTTGTTTTGTTGTACAGACCCATTTTTTTCTGGAGGTCTCATTCATTGAGACATCTTTCATGATGAATTTAAGTTTCATATTATCCCCCTGTCTGTCTTGAAAAGCTCTGTCAACTTAGGCTTGAGGTACAGTTTGCCAAGAGGCTAATGGCCCTTTATGACAGTACAATCTGATGCCTGTCCAGGTTTGCCTCCAGGTAATCCTGTCCACCTCGGCGGCTTAGCCCTGCTCAGGCTTAAGTTGCATATTTTGTTTTTATCAGGACACTGCTGATAAATGCTATCAGCGATGGAGAAATGAAATATGGGGGGTCTAGCTCTGTTTTGCCCGAGCCCCTAGTTGAAATCTAGAGTTGAGGAACAATGAAACTTCTGTTGGTGGATCTAGACTCTGTTGAAAAACACAGAATATTATTCGCAATAATCATTTTGTTGAATATTTGTAAGAACTAATGATGTGGTACAGATTCTACTCCCAGGCTGTGCACAGCATTTTATATTTTAAATTTAGTTGCATAATGCATGATAATCTCACCACTCAAAATACTTGCAATCACAATTACAGCAGCCGTACTATTAGACCCACAAAATATCATTTAATAAAATCATAAAATTACATGCTAATTTATTTCCAGTAAAGTGCCCTAATAGTGTACTACCTCTGTGTCCATGGTCCAGTGCTGTGGACCTATACTGTACATGAAAAGCACTCACACACTCTTACCATAGGTGATAACCCCCTCTGTGAAAAGCACTCTTATTGGAAGTACCCATTATCTGCAAAGTCTATCCTCATGCTGACACTAAGTCATTAGTTTAAGCTGTCCTCTGTTTAAAACCATAGTTAATTTCTTTGGCAATGGAGCATGGTGAATTAAAGCTCCTTTTCATTTGCTGCTGCAAATAATGACAGATTGATTAAGAAAAATCCACAGATATACATTACAACCACTTTTTAAACAGACATAGTGAAATTCTACAAGTTTATAATTGTTCCGGATTTTTTTTTTATTTAAGTGTTAAAAAATAATCAAAGAATTGAATTGTCATTCAGTCTAGGCTAAGCATGGAAGTAAAATGATACATGTTCACTTTCTTTCAAGCGTACTGAACCTTTGCTGATTTAGGCCTGAAATGCATCTATTGTGCTGTGACATGTCCCAAGATCAGTCCCACAAATGGGCTTTGTGAGAGATGACAGATGTCACATATCCACTGAAAATGCTGGTTACATGGATTTCTAACATCATTACTTTTGAAAAGTCTTTAGTTTGCCAAATGAAGTATATGTTTCTATCTCAAGACTTTCTCTAACTCCTTCTTCAGTATTTTCATCTGATTTATATTTTAAGAGGATCATTATTTATTGTTTGTTGCATCCATATCTATCAACATCATGTCTCTATTTTTCTCCAATTTGTCTCCCCTTTTCTTCTCGACAGCCATTTTGTATTTCTCTGTCTATCACACACAGAAACAGATACACCTACCTTTTTCTAGTTATAGCCATGCTATGTCAAAGTGTTCGTGTCCCACACAGTGGGGGATTCAATCAATGAGTGACAAGACCTGCTCTGCTCTTCTTTGACACCTGTCAGAGCCTCCCATGTCATCTGTGTGCAGAGATGGAAATGAGCGGGAGTGACACAACATGCCAGAGGTGATGGTGACGGCTCACCTCTCTGTGTCTGCTTCTAAATTAGTTGCGCAGCTCGTGTGCTGGCTGAGTAACATTAACCATCTATTTGGAGATTTCAAACTTTTTGTAACGCAGTAATGTCACTCTAGTTAGACATTTGAGCTGGGGTTCTGTGCACATGGCATGGGTCCACTGGCATTTTGTTTTATCATTTTACACTGCAAATACATTTGCAGGTAAAGCTGTCAAATATACCATTGTACATACCATGAGTATACATAATTAAAGTGGTAACTTTTAACAAATAATACATTCTTCATTGTACAAATGACAAAAAAATAAATAAACACACATTCAGTGTTTGCTATTACAGCCTATAGTCTAATCACTGATAGGCTAGGGTTTATAAATTAAAGTATATGATTATGTAAAAGATCTAAAGATTCCTGTACATTATAAGTTCATGACTCTTATCTACTGCTGTGTGCTACTGCTACAATAGCTTGCCATTTTAGCAGGGTTGTTTGGCATTAACCATGAGCCTACATATATTGCCTATATGGTCCAGCACAGCGAATTCCATTTAGTTAAACTTACGTACCCTAAAATGCCTGTCTGTGATACCTACAGCGCATCTATCCAGCTGCGGCTGTAATGTAATCCAACTTTTTTCATTGTTGATTTGATATAATCTCTTACTAATTCTCCGCAATTTGATTATACTAAATTCCATGCGCCTAATCCTCAACATGTGGCTGGGGCCGCTAGCCCCGGAAAAGTCTGTGATTGGTCTGATTGATAAATGAAGCCCTCCTTATGCTTTTGGGGGTCCATTCGAAGGGGGGCTCTGTGGATCTGGACTATGTCCAGGAGACCTGGGACAGCCACTTATTAAGTAGTTAGACCCTCAAGATGAGGCTGCACATAGGGACTGCTGGTGGTCACCTGGGCTTGGATTTAGCTCAACCATCAGTCACGTCTAAAAGTCTTACTGCTATTTCATGTTGTAAATGAGAGACAATCCTCTTTTCAGCACTTAGGTCAAGGTCCACATGCTTGTTCAACCTGGTCAGCTAAAAAGATCTGATTAAATTGCACTTCCAAAATAAGCCAGACAGTCATCAACTAATTTTCAAATTTACATGTTAATAATCCTACTTTGTGCACAGATATGACAGTGTGAAGTCTACATTTTTAATTAAACTTTTTCAGTACTACTGTTACCCCCTTGGTACCAATTTAGATTCTATTCGCAGGTATTGTTTTTGTATTGGCAAACTTAATGATAAAAAAGACAGAAATGTATGCAAGACTAGGCATTGAACTCCCCCCTGTGTTACAGTTATTACCGTTTCTTAATTGTTTCTTCTCCTTCAGTGAACTGGTTCACAAGATTCAGTGTGTCTGTTAATCAACAATTTCACACATTTTGGGGGGAAGGAGCAGGGCTACAATGTATGCCACATGCATATACAGTAGTGTTTTCTTTGTTTGCTTTGTAGCCGTAAACTCTGCATTTGCAAATGGGAGAATATGCTATCATTTAGGCCAGGTAGTATACATGGGCATTAATGGTACAAAAATCAGCCTTTCCATGACAACAATGCATGACTATTCCCACATACCTTGCTGTTTACAGCCTCTGCTAACAATAAACAGTCAGTTCAGGACAGAAGTGCAGGAAGGCAAAAAACTAAGATTTTTGCTTGAGAATATAGTCAGGGGCGAGGCTGAAGTTGCTCAGCCAACGATCTGGTGTTGCAGTATTGGAGCAGAGCATCGCGAGTAGAGCTCATATGAAACACTAGAAGGTGAAAGTGGTAATTTGTCATTAAGACTTTCTAAGAAAGGTCTATGCCAAGGGTCCAATTCATGCTTGTTATAATTTCATCCCAATCTCTTCCCTATGCCCCTAGACACATTCTTCTCCCAGGTATCCAAGTACACCACACAAGTTGCAGATGGAAATCCATAATTAAATGCAGAAATATTGCACAGTTTACAATGCCAGAATTTTTTTTTTATAAAGCTGCTATAAATTTTCTACATGCAATTTTAATGAATCATATTGACAGAAATATTAAAACATTCATTGTTTCAACCAGTCTCTGTTTAACATGATGGAATTCAGTATCCTATTAGCAGTATTTACATTAATGTTTGTGCGCAATGTGTTTGGCAGCTGCCTCACATTGTCTGTAATCTATTTTGGTTTAGAATGTGAGCTGTTTCTGGGCTCATTAATACTGAGAGAAGGTGAGGAAAGCCTTACTTAGTGTCACTGCCATGTACAGTTTCTCTTGGCCCTTGCAGCATTTGTAAAACATGCTCTCATAAAACTGAAATCAAACACTCCATTTCTTGAATGGGATGTTGGAAAATTATTTACAGGCAAATAAAGTTGCGTGCGACCATGTAAGAAGCCGCCCAGTTTTTGGTGTATGGTTCTATTTAGCAGAAATCATTTTCACTCCGAAATTTGGATGTGTTGACTGTGATTTGCTGCAGACTCTTGTTAATCCTTTGCACACACTTGAAAGTCGATCATCTAAATGTAACACAGGTCTCTCCTAATGCAGACTGCAACAAAACGTTCTGTGTGTGTGTCTGGGTGGGTGGGTGTGTGTGTGCGCGCACATAGGGTTGCTTGTTTGTGTGTAAAAATTAGTGTGTATCATTGGAGATACATTAAAGAATTCAGAGAGGGCATACCTCTCAATACCTTACTGCGTGCAAACACAGACACACAGATGTGCATCATTACTGGTTGATTGTTGGTGACCTTGGCTGATTGAACTTGTAATGTGCAGTTGTGCAGCTGGGGTTGGCTTTCTGGATGTCCAGGGCAGCGGAGTGCTTAGGAAAGAAATGGTAGCGTGACTGCAAGGGACCACCGAGCAGCCGTAGCATGACCCTAGCAGACACACTCCAAAGTATGAGCACTGTGCTGCACTTGTTCCTCTGGCGAGAGAAGGCAGGGACAAAAGAGCAAGGAACTTCCCCAGACCTTCATTTGGGGTGTTTGGACAACTCTAAGGCCCCCACAGTGCCCTCGGGGGCCCTTCAGCTGGCCTGGAGAGTGAGAACGACTGAGAAATAAGGCAAAGAAGTGAACACTGAGCAATTAAGAGGGGAAGTGTATATATGTGTCTGCAAGTGTGTGTGTACTGTGAGCTATGGGGTAACAAGGAATTCATGACATCATTGTTACAGGGATTTTATGGAAGCCATTTGTCACATGTATGCCACTAGTAATTCAAATAGAATTATTGAATTATGAACATTGATTTAACTTGGAAAAGCAGCAGTGTCTTGCTTTTTTGCATATTAGTTTATGAATTTTGTCATGAATTTGGAAATGTTCTGTTTTATTAGTCTGGGAAAAGACTTCCTTTTAATTGACCACGTCTATGGCTTTATGGACATATAAAGTCTGTTTTACACTACTATTATTGTTCAAGTGTACAAGAAGCAAAAATCAAATCTTTGTGTAGTTTATGTGAACAGGTTAGCCTTATGCACAGTTTTATAGAACTATGACTCATAGTTTCTCGATGGCATGTTTATTTGTTTGTTTATTTGTTGCCCATATATTTTGTGAGATAATGACCCACCTTAGAAAACACATTAAGTAAAAGGGGAAACATTTCTAATGGCCAACACACAGCTTACTATTCCAGCAAACTTAATGGACAAAACTGTCAGTTAAACAAGCTGCTACTCTCCCATACAGAAACCAAACCATCAGTCAAGAGAAACCAAAGTGAGGCTTGTGCTGCGACTTTCTATAAGCAATCTATTATCCTCATATGTAGGAACAGACAGAAAACAATTGTAAAGCTTTTGGTAAGCAGGCTGATGTGTAGTGGCGATGTCAAGACTTTGAGTTGAAAGGGTGAGTCAAAAAGTCATCAAAAGAGCTTTTTAGAAAGAGGAGAGACAGAGAAGAAAGGTTTGGGTGTAGTTACATGAACGCAGCTTGGCCTCGGCGGATGACAAATTGTCCACCAGTGGGACAAGACGGTTCAGCCAGCTGGTTGGCCCCATCGTCGGGTTGATTGATGGTGTTGATGTTCTAAATCGGCCGCCAACACACCAAGTACAGGACTCGTAATAGCGCAGCTTTAGATTGGCCCTGGAGATAGCAGGAAGTAGATGGGGGATGCAGGGGTGGGTTGGGGTGGGGGTGGGGTGCAGGGGAAAAAGGACACGTTCCCATGCATGCATACAGGAATATGAGAGTTTGAAACTGCGGCAGCTTATTTAGAAAGACTGACAGTTCACTAAGGTAAAGTTTCGACAGGAGAACGTGTGTGAGATCAACCTCAGTTCTCATTAGGTTAGTGAAATAACATGGTTGCTAGCATTGTGTTGACTGCTCATATCACTGAAGTATCGTTGTAGATCGTGCTTAGCCATGTCTCAACAAAATGCGTGCAGGGTTATCAAGACTTAAACCTAAAACCCTGAGGTCAAGGCGTGATCATTAGTGTCAGTCAGAGGTCAGAGCTGGTGCTCTAATATCCACAATCTTCAGACCAATGCATCTGCAATAGGAGGGTGGGGGTAGTGGTAGAAGAAAGGACAACTTTCCCCTAATTGTAACAGCAGCCCCTTTATCATAGTTTCAGGCTCTCTGAATAATACACTGTACCTTTGATCAAGAGCAAGGCAGTCTGACATAGTGTGGGTGGTTCTCAGATCTTGACACACGCAAAGGGGAAACACAGGCCATTTCAGGGTTGCACTGCATCCCTTTCACCATGAATGCAGAGCAAAATTATATTTTTCTAAAGGTTAAATTATGTTGAAGTTATTTTAAACAAAGATCATCGTTCATTATTACCTACTAATTTATTGGGCGCCCTACCATACACCTAAAGAGATGGTGGAGAACCTAAATCAACATCAGCATACGTGCTCTGGAGCTATTGAGTAAATACTTTTGGAAATTTCAAAAAAAGCAAAGGAGTTTTTTTAGTTATTAATCATATGCAACAGGTAACATAACTAAAAAGATAAAATTCTGTGGCACTTTATTGATGCACCTTCTTTTAAATGTAAGGCTACATAATTAATTTTCCCACCACACATACGCACAGTACTGTTCATGCAGGTGTTTTGTAGTAGTTTCCAAAATTTCCTGTCATCCAGTTAAAGTGCACACTTTTTAAATGCTTTTAACTCTGTGAAGAGATTATAAAGAGTTTAGAATGATGGAACTTTGAGTTGACCTGTTCAGTGAAACAGCTCTTCTCTTCCATTATGTGAACACCAGCAACTCAGAATAATAAGCATTAAAAAAACATAGGGTAATATCACCAGTCCCACTGCACACTGTACACAGCAGCAGTGTGAAGAGGTTAGCCGCTAGCTCTAATGAAATAAAATCTAGCTGATTCTGGGCTGCTATAAAATCATAGGAAATTAAAAACTACACCAGCCTCAATCACGTCTGATTGCTTGACACTAAAGGGCATAAAGGTTAGGAACTTTATAGAGCTTTTATCCTGAAAAGTTTGCTTGATGATCTGGCATATATTGACCTGTTCATCTATCTTTGAAAGTGCTGGCAGGGTACATTAGTTTAAAATAAAAAGGGACTATCATCTGCAAAGAGGTGTTTATTGCATCAAGTATTTTGAATGAAGTAGTCATTTTAAAAGTGTGAGTATGATCATATTCTCTACCAAAAGGACACATCTCATTCTCAACTATTTACTGGATGGGTAGACAGCCTTTCTCAATATTGTATTATGTCCAGAACAGCCTTTTAGGCTTTTCATTAGCATTTGCAAAAGGCCAGAGAACACCAAGTAGCTCTGGCTGGCTGGAGGAAGACAATGGGCGTGAAGCCAAGGAGCTGGTGTATGAGCTGTTGTTGGGATGATGTCTTTCTGGCCTTGGGCCGCTTGCAGTGGCGTCTATGAACCAGTCCTATTGTTTCCGCTCTTATACCCACAGATACAGGCCTACACACACATTCACACACAGACACACACTCGGGTATAATAGCCAGACACATGCACATGCACATACAGCAAGTGTATGTCTGGCGCCAGCTCTACAGTGTCATTCAGTGAAATATAATTCTTAATTAAATTTACATGAACAGTGTTGTGAGAGTTACTTAAAAATCATGAATTTACTCATTTAAAACATAATTACATGTTTACACATTTACAAATCACTCATCAGCAAAAATGAGCACTTACATTACTTTCTATTTACTCTAAATCAGCCGCATACACGCATCAGATTTGTATTTAACATAGAAGACATTATGTGAAATGAAAATGATCACATTACTGTATTCACACACAAGAAATAAGAGCTAAAATAAATGAAATCCATCTTTATTTGTCACCATAACAACAAATTATTTACTGGACAATCATGTGTTCGCTGCCAGCACTACATATTTGTTTTGAGCATATCTGCAAAACAAATCTGCTCCTGGCAACTAAAACATGATTCAGATTTTTATTGTTATGTTTTGGCAACTTAAATTATGTTAATGTTTAGAAAAGGTTGTGGTTTAATATAAAACGCTCTAGTTGGAATGTGTTTAGTTTTTAACCTCAACCTCAACCTTCCCTAATCTTGAACAGTTGTTTTAGTAGTTCAATGTATGGATGCGAGCTGATTTCCCTGTGTTAGATTGCTGTAATTTGTTGTATTAAACAAAGCAAATTATCATTAATTGTCCCTTTCCTCTTAATTAGAGAATATGATTTAAGACATCACCTTAACTTGTATTTATTTAAATGCCACAGATCACTGGTAACAGATATCACTCTACTGTATTATGTCAGTAATGTTGACAAACAATCGAATAAGTGAACTGAAACTGTCTGATCTATTGCACAACCCACATACACACACACACACACACACACACACATCTTCTCTTTTTGGAAGGCTCTGCAACCACCCGGCGTATGATCTACTCTCTGGACATGAGTGCAGAGGTGTAATTTTCACCCTTTCCTCCTGAATTAGGACACCCCCTACCATGCACACACGCACGCACACACACACACATACACACACACACTATTCACCCTGAATTCTTGGATAATTTTGGTCACTTTTCACCCTTGGCAGACTAGTGCTGTACAAATGACAGAGGCAGAGCAGGCCTTGCAGCTGTGTTTCTGAGACCTCACCAACCCCCTAAGAGGTGAACAACTATACACACACACACACACACACACACACACACGCTTGTTCACATATACCACCTACTGGCACAGCAGTGGAAAAAAGAAGACTATGGTTAGCCTACCTCACTATTATGTTCTGTGACTATTATGTGTGTGTGTTTGTGTGCATTCGTGTTTGATTGTCTTGTTCTCCTTTATCCTGTACTCCCCATGTATTTCTCTCTCCCCCTTTCTCTGCCCCCTCCCTCTCCCTCCCTTGTCCTCCTCCTCTCAGATCCTTCTTCCTCGCCATGATTTCACAGACCTCCACTTACTCCATTGTGCCGAGAAACAAAAAATAAAAGAAACACAATCGCCTTGTCGTCTTTCTCATCTTAATAAGCAGCTCCAAGTTTGATAATTACACGTTCAGCCCGCCGCATGAGTTTCTATGCAGTGTTCACATCAGGGAGAAAGCCATTGACTCCGCTGTTGAGGGGAGCAACTATTAGGAATGACTGACAACTGTCCCCCTGCCCTTTTGGTTAGGGAGGCTGTAAAAGTGAGAACAGCGCAGATCAATTTTGTCTCCTCATTAGGGAGTGTGTCCCTGAACACCATCATGTAACCATGAAGCAGCCAGTGGACCACATACGTTGCAAGGCACATAATCCATTCCATAACCTATCGCCATGTGCTGCCGATTAATGGGGTTTCTGCGGAGCAAGCACCAAGGAGACGGCCAGACTGAGGGATTTCTCCTGTAGCGGAAGCCAATCTGTTTAGGATTAAGGGAATAACTGGTGTGGCTGACAATGAAGCATCCAACATGCAGGGTGAAGGAGAAGAGGAGGGGGGAAGAGAGAGAAAGGAGAAAGGAGTGCAGTGGATGTGTTGACGGAGTTGATTGGGATTTGGCAAAGGTCTGGATATTGGTGATGGTTTGAATCTATAACTGTTGATTGTCTGAGGAGTACAAAATCTGAGGACCATCTGTGGTCGTTTAGTTCATTCTGTTGCACCATATTTAGAAAGCTTCAATTTTGTGTGAAATTCTATTGTGTGATTTCCATTTTGGTTGATTATTACAATCTTTGGGTATTCATAAATGAGACTGTTTAAGAGTATCATCTTGGTCCATTAAAAATAAATGAAACAGTGTTCTCCTCTCTTCCAGGGAGGCCTTGTTTCTCAGCTGTTTGAAGCAGAGACATACCTTATCTGACTCTTCCATACAGAGAGGCCTTCTTTTGTGAACCAGTGGCCCACTCAGCCATTATGATGGCAATCTTGATGATTAAAGACCCGTGGAACAAACTGGGCTACCTGTTGCCATGATGTCATGTCTAGTCTAGAGCAACCATAATGATTAAGGTTTAAGGCCATTAGAGAGCGTTACTGGATGATGTTTGTGGAAAAATATCAATTAGCTCTTGGCCATGTTGAAACTGTTAATGTTTTGGATCTGAAGTTTTGGCTCTCAATGAATATTCGGGTGCACATATAGGTGCAAATGTTGATCTTCTTTTTTTTTTTTTTTTTTTGTTGGCTATGTATAAGAAACAGCTGTTTCCTGGAACCACAATTCTGTATCGAAACTTGTAGTAACTAATTATCACTCTTGGTTTGAAAGAAACAGGTTTGCAGCTCTTGGCTCTTGGATTAGTAGTAGATTGATGGCTTTGGATTCTGTAGCATTATGCCGTAATAGATTAACATAGCAGAATCAGTTTGGCACATATGAATTTATGTTTCCTAAATTTCTTTATCAACTTTTCCATCATTACTGTCAGATTCATTGAAAGCATTAGTTATGTAAAACCAGTCAAAATTCATGAAACATTAACTACCTAAGGTACTGATAAAGCTGTGCTAATCTATATAACATTGGCATGTGAAATGCAAAAACTGTCTGTTATACTGCCAGATTAGAGTGCTGACTTTATAGACCATTTTTAGCATCTTCCAACTCACTGTTTTGGTTTTATGGCCACAACCCACTGTTGTAGATCACGCTTTCTGATTTCAGCGATCATTGCATTTACAGCTACAGTGCTTCCCCCAATGTATCCATAAGTCAACCACTGTCCATTAGTCACTGTTTTGTTAATAGAAACTAGTGGTTTCAGCTGGAGCTGAAACACCTCATTATAAGACACACAAAGCAGGCATCACAGGCATAATTTCTATCCTTGTACATTTATATTTAATCATTTAGCAGATGCTTTTATCCAAAGCGACTTACAAGTGAGGAACAAGGCAAGCAAAAAATCTAAGTCTAAAAATCTAAGTGTAGAAATTGTCTTGAAAAAAATGTTTAACCGGGATGTTAGGTAGTGAAAATCTGTAAAAGAATCTCTGACATATTAAGAGAGCATTGTTATGCAAGGCAGAGCTGAGCTCATAATACATATTCTTTGTGGATCAGAACAAAAGAAATACAAAATTGTGTGCAGGACACCTTTAAGGGAACACATTGTTTCTCTTTGTATACATATTTTTTAACTGACGGGGTGAGCGGTATAATGAGTATTTGCACAACATGTGTACCAGGTATGAGGTTATTTAAAAAGCTGAATCAGTGAAATGACTAATAACTTTGACTATAACTTATTGCTTTATCACCTTGCAGCAAAGTCACTTGGATTCATAGAAGCTGCCTTCCTCTGCCTTTTTACAACAGCTTCATCCCTGCAAACTACAGTGACTGGGCTGGATGTGTAAGCTGAATATTGTTTTCCACTTGCTCATATACAATTCTCTCCTCTTCTCTTGGCTTCTTCCCCTCCTCAGAGGTGATGCTTTGCTCACGTGGAAGCAGGCTCTTCTTATCGCCCTGGACCTCAGCCTCTGAAGCCCTCCTCTGGGAGGTTCCATAAGAGACCTAGGCCTGCACTCTTAATGCAAATGTGCAGCCAAAGTTGAACTGAAATTCTGAGAGACTGTGGCCCTTGGAACGTTTTTGTCCACCAAAGTACACAGAAATAGGCAGTATGTAAAATACACACCTGTGCACAAAACTTACACACAGAACAAAGCCCTCACCTTCTACTTCTGCATCCTCCATCCTCCCTCAGGGCAGTGTTATTTTTGGCTTGGACAGGGATGTACGTCACTGAGAAGGGTGTGTAGTGCCTGGTTAATTAGGGTTACCTCAAAGCAGGCATAAAAACGGAGGTGATATTTATTAGGCAGCATTTTAGCTGCTTGTCATGAGTGCATGTCAGTGCTGTAAAACAAAGTTTGAATGAGTGAGTCAGAACATGTTCTGTAACTAAGCATTGCTACCCTGCTGCTCACGGGAGATTGATATTTCACATTTCTTTGCTCCAATTCATACACATATCCTGGTGCATTGCTCCATGCACACTCTCACAGAAGATGTATCGATCTCCCAGTCAAATTTATTTGTTGTAATCAAGTGGACAGAGCAATGTTTGTCTCCTGGTGCTCGCTGCACACGACTCCTCTTACAGCAGAGGTAAAACACAGTTACACACCAGAACCTTCTGTTAATGTGAGATAATTTACGATGGTCATTTTAAGGTGGTTATGTAAAAGCAGACGTGTTTAATTTTGCACTGAAAGCTAATAAATCCCTGAGGTAGCATGAGTGAGTGCTACTGTAACTGTTGTTGTGATGAGAATTAGTTACACCGAGAAGTCGATTTATTTTACAGCTAAAAAGAACTTTAGAGTCAGGGTGAGCTGAAATTAAGTATTCCCCAACACATATTTTCTTCTTCACAGAGTTTTTGTTCCTGACATTTTAAGCATAATTTTCTAAAACATTTTTAAATTCCATTTGTACACTGGATGTCTAAATGGCGGTCAACTGCACTTTAGCATATTCATCAAAGAATAACGTTGGTAATTTTCTAAACCAATTGTATTGTTCACAATCACAACTGAAAGACAAAAACTAACATCAGAATCTTCTCTACTCACATTTAGTCTCTTATTAGCCAGCAACCAGGATTAGCTTATTCATCTCTGCCATAGATAGCATAGGATTCGCATTGGGTGACATATTTCCGGATTCCA
The DNA here is from genome assembly GCF_033026475.1 of Channa argus. Lineage (NCBI taxonomy): Eukaryota > Metazoa > Chordata > Actinopteri > Anabantiformes > Channidae > Channa > Channa argus. The sequence goes on from NC_090197.1 coordinate 18,100,853, forward strand.
AAACTTTACATTTTTGGTGACATTGGTTATTTACACCAGTTTGGACAATATATATATTGACCACACCGCCACCTCACAGCTAGAGGTTGGCTGGTTTGCGTCCCTAGCCATGGCCTTTCTGCGTGGCATTTGCATGTTCACCCTGTGCTTGCGTTTGTTTCCTCCCACAGCCCAAGACATGAATGTTAGCTTAATTGGTGACTCTAAAAATTGCCCATAGGTGTAAGTGGTTGTTTGTCTGTGTATGTCTCTCTGCTTTGCTCCTTAGGAAAAAATGGCGACCTGTGCAGGGTGTACCCTGTCTGAAGCCCTATGACAGCTGGGACAGGCTCCACAGTAGGTGGATACAGATAATGGATGGATATTACTGAAGATATACTTTTAACATGCTAACTGGTGCTTTCTTGGAATGGTGAATATTTGTGTTTGTGCTCAGTGTGGTTTGTGCAAGCATCTATATAAATATATTAATTAATAAATTCTTATAAAGCACTTTACATTTGTCTGCAAATCTCAGATGTTACATGAGCAGATTAAAAGCAAGAATAAAACATAAAGAAAAACCACGTAAGGCATAGAAACATATAAAACATAAAATAACATATAAAAAAGGTAATGATTACATTAATACGCTTTTCTAAACAGAAAAGTCCTAGTCTGCGGTGCCATCAGTTTCTCAGGCAGGGCGTTCCAGAGCCGTGGAGCAACTGCTGAGAAAGCTGGATCCCCCATTGTGTGGAGTTTGGTTCTGGGGTAGAGAAGGGGTCTTGTTGTAGATTGTGGTGTGCGTGTGTCTATATATATATATATATATATATATATAGACACACACACACAAACACCTAAGGTTTAATTTCTAACCACCACGTCTGCAGTGGACTAGAGATGGTCACTTCCTCAGTAGCAAAGCACTTGCAGGTTTAAGCCACAGTACTGCCTGTTAGTAACCTCCCAGGAGACTAAACCTCTAACTCCTCAGTAATTTACTGACTACCTCTATGCACTTCGAATCTCCCTCTTCAATCACAAATGTTTGGTGCCTCTGTCAAAACAGAGAGCAAAAACATTTCCTGTAAAAAAGAAAAAAAAAAGATTCACGATATGCCATTGTGATGGAAGGTCATCTTTTTCACACTTTTTTTTTTTAAGATAGTTGTTTGTCTGATGCAAAACACAAGAGTACCCACTTTTCATTTTCTTTCCTACTTGAGTGGAATTCCTGCGAAAAGTGCTCCATCTGAGGAAAAACAAACATCTGCCATTTTTTCTTCAAACTCTTCACAGTGACATTGATGTAGTATGCCACGTACAAACTCTTTGTCACCTGTTTGTCTTCCTCCAGTGAACACAAAGACTATTGTTTTTGGTTTTGTATTGAGTATTTTGGCCACTTCACACCTGTCATTCATGTCTCTACTAGTCTGTCCATTCAGCAGCATGAAGGGAGTGTTTTTTTTCTGTGAACTGCACTAATTTTCCCAGTGAATGAACAAATATGTGATTGTCCAATTCACACAAAAGACAGACTACTTAATAATTATTCTCACAAAAGAGATTCATGAACAGCCAGAGATGTGTTCTTCCGATGAATCACTTTGAGGTTAAACTGAATTCTCACATCTGGGCTTACCCAAGAATAGATTGCTTTATCCATGGTACATATCTGTGCAGCTCCTGGAACATTCAATTGTGAGCTGGTTGAGTTTGGATTTCATGACTCTTGGCCTAGAGGACAGTGAGTTGTGGTTAGGAGTGAGGATGCTAACAGAGGCCATGTGATAGCCATTACCTCAGATCAAGGTTGCATCTAGATGATTACATTTTAAGAGCTTTTTAATCCTCATTAACACTTCAGGCTCCTCTTAGACCTTCGTTTAAATTCTGGCTTCTCCTTATAGTAGAGAGAGAATTTTGGAGAATCACTGGATCATAATTGCATATCCCAAAAGCACAAGATTAATTCCAAATTTGTGTTAGTTGCAATTGAGTTTTGCAAAATCTGGACATTTCTCAGAAGTTGTGACAAATTGCAAAGTGCCTGTGTCATTCTCACAAACATTCACTGGATTTCTGTGTGTGTAAATGCCACAATGTTGAGAGGTTGCCCAGATCATCTTAAGCCACTGTAAACATGGACTTCAAATGCTGCTTCTGGTAGTTGCATGAGACCCCTCAGTAAAAGAATCAACACACATTACTGGACCCATTAAGCACAATTTGTCACAGACAGAAGGCAGAGCATTCACTCCGAGCTATTAAAATGATTTGTGGCTACATTACGTTCAGGTTTATAACTTCAGCAAACTTTTATACAAGGATTGCAAACCACCTTCCTGATAGTGATAGTAGTTTGTTGGTACTTAGATTAAAGGAAAATTTCAACCTTGCGGGTCATTGTTTGGCTCATGCCGTGACTGTTAGAACAGTACTGTTGTAATACACTTACAAATAGGTATTTTCCACTGCTTACATGCATAAATGTGATTAAGGTGAGAGCAGCATGATCACTGGAATTAAACATACTATTCCACAATTTTATGTTATTACTCTGTCTCACAATTTTATGAGCCACCATTCAACATTTGTGTTCAGTTTTCTCCAGTCCACTTTAAATTCATACCACCTATAGCTCTGGCAGTTTAGCTTTTAATAACTGTGGTAATGGTTACATGTTTCATTACAGAAACATTAGGAAGAAGGAAAGCAAGCTCTGTATGCCGGTCACCAACTCTAACAGAGAATTATTGAAATGGAGAAAGACATTTGTGCCAATCTCATGGCTTAAACCTCAAAGTTTTTCCTCGATTTTACAGTGGTAGCCATCTTGAATCGTACCGGCATTATTTGGCTTTCACAGATTTGTTTTAGGAGGACAAAATGAAGGGTGTAAATAGTTCTAGACCCTAAGAAATTGAGACTAAGGACTTCACCAGGCACCCGGCCCACACACTAATAATGGGTTGCTTAACCAAAACTTGAGAGTTAATGTATTTATGAATGTGCAAAATCACAAGGGGATAAGTGAAAACTATCCGTTACCATATTTTTATTGGAGAAAGAAGGGTGTTGCTTTGCTGCATACAGTTTAAAAAAAAAACATTAATACTGAGTAGTGACAACAGTCTACTGTATAATTCTTAGCCTAGCTGAATGCTGGCATAAGACCTCTACACATTGCAACATATTAAAACATGCAAATCAAAAAAACAAGTAAAAACTTCCCCAATTTGACATTACATATACAGCATTTTAAAAAATCTAAATCACTGCAAATACATTTCTTGGGGAGAGCAAATACAAAAAAAAAGAAAAAATAGGCTATATTTGAATCAGTAAGAAATTTAAAAACAATTAGAAAACTTAAATATCTGCATATTGCATGAAAGCAAATTTTGCAAGGTAAAATCTAGTCTGGCCAATTTCAGTTGAGTGCCCGACTTTAAAGCTAACCTTTTTATAGGTTATCAGCCTCCATCTTAATATTTTCCACTGGTGGCATCAAACATTGCAGTCCTTCTCAGGAAAATAGGTGTCCTTCTTATAACGTTTACCTGTTCATTTAATATATAGCAAACACAGTGACATCAGTGTAAGTAAGACTGAAACCAAATTACAGGATCACATAAACCAAACCTACTGATGATAGCATAGTTATGCCTATGTGATTTATACTTCTGGGATTTTCCATCAACAGTGGTTTACTTGAACATTTAAACAACCTTTCAGTCAACTGTAGGAACCTTGCAAAACCCCTTCCCGTCTTGATTAATGTGATTAATCGATAAAACAGAGGAGTTGGAACTTGCTTCAGAAGATTTATTTAAGGTGAAGGTTTAACATATTACTGAAAAGCTAAGGCTGAAAAATGGCAAAGAAACACACTGGTTTGTTTTGGCTTGTGAGCCTTGTTCTTTTCTACGGAATAGGTTTGCAGACTACTGGTGTGGAGCCGCTCTCTTTTATTGAACTATGTAGGAAAAAATGGCTTTGTGTAATCACCAACCAGCCATATGGGCTGAAAAAAGGAAAAAAATTGGCAAGTGTTTTTGTGTAGAACATTAAAAACAGAGCAAGAGAGAGAGAGAGGGGCAGAGGGAGACGTTTCTGACCGCAACTCATAAACCGCACTTTATTTAGACTGGCGTGCACCCATTATTTGTTCACAGGGGCTTTCAGTCAGTCTGAGGGAAATATGTTCCAGCATCTGGGGGGAGGAGAGGGAGGGGAAAGAGGATGATGGTGGAGAGAGAGAGCGGGGGGTGAACTCTTGCCAGGTGTCGGCTGTTGCCATGGTGTTCCATCAGGCGACTCCATTGCGGCTCGACGGGCTCATCAGTGACTGAATGCCAATGGGAGGGCGTGCATGCCATGGAGAAACCGAAAGTGGCTCTAAAGCACCGTGCTCTAACCAGCCTCCCTGTACACTACTTGCTGCCACCCACCCCATTGTACGGGAATGTATAGAATGAGACCTGTATGTGTGATGCGTGATTGACAGGGAGAGTCAATATAATGCATTCAAGGCTGCCTTTTCCCATTAAGTCTGTCACTGGGAAATTCAATGTTTTCTGTGACATGTCGAAGAGAGTGGGTTTTAAAACGGGGCTTGATAATTCTTGTTAGTTGGATGCTTTGCCGGTGAGTGTGCATGATTTTTTTTTTTTTTTTAAATCAAACCCAAGCTTTCCAAGTACTAGGGTTACATTTGGGGGGGATTCTTCAGAACGATAAGCTCCAGCTGCAGTCATGGTAAGAATTTAGATTGCAGTTTTGCACCCACAAAGCATAATTTGCTTCATATTCTGAATATTAGTGACACCTTGTCTTAACCACTCTCATGCTGCTATGGTATGAATGGTTTACATTATTATCCTCTCCACAACCCATGGTTCCTAGCAGTGTTTCCATGTTCATGAATATTATGGGGCATTGTTAGAAATGTCACCATCATCATCATTGATACACAAAACAGCTCTATCTCTTTTCACCTATATTCCTGTTGAGCAGCAACTGTACATATTCACAAACTGAATAGGCCTCGCTGGCTGCAACTCTTAGCAACTGTTGCTATGTGTAACATTGTTGAACTCCACCTCGCGCTCGCTCTTCAAACACGAATGACTAATCCATCACGGAGCACATTGAAAGCTCTTGGTGAGGCCTCTGGAGCCGCTTGACGCCCCCCGTGACCCTCTCCTGGATGTTTCCTCATTACTTTATAATGTATTCACGCTTATGCTTCCATGGCGCTCGCCCTGGCCTCGTAATGGGAGGAAGCAGTGAGCTGTTCCAATGCATACGAGCCCGGCACAATTTGCACTTCATTTTATTAACAAAAAACAGCCAGCCCAGCTTCTGGCGGTGCCTTGCCAAGGCTCACCAGGCTCCAGTGTGCACTGCCGACAAATTTCCTGCAATGTGACGACAGGATAGAGTCTCTCAGCATCAGTGGGGTACCTCCGCTGGCCCCCAGGAGATGCTGTCATTATGCATGTTTGCAATCATAGGAGCTGAATACCTTGGCTGGAAGTGAGGGAGAGGACTGACGGAGGCAGAGGGAGAAGGGGAAGAGACTGAGAGAGAGAGGGAGAGTGAATGAATGTTTCGGCTCCTTGGCGGTGTTTTGAGCTTTCTGAAATGCATGTGCTATCATAGCAATGTTGTGTTTACCGCAGCAGGAGGCAAACACAGAGTCACAGAGGAGGGGCGCGGAAACGCCAGACACAGTAAAATGAGCAAAATACATACATTAGGAGTCTCTGTATTCACTACACACAAGCCAGGCTGAGGAGGAAAAACTCATTTCAATATAAATGGAAGACAAGCAGGGAGTGTGTGTTTTTATATCAGCTTTTGAACATCCTTTTTTTTTTTTTTTTTTGCTCGGCACATGGAAATATCCTGCTGAAGCCCTGAGATGAGTTTTGCTGGGAAGTCAGGATGTCAATGTTAATTTTCTTCCCGTTGCTAAGGAGACTCTCTCTCACAGAGGCTCTGGTTCCCTCCCCCATGGTCACCATGCTTTCAGTCAAAGAAGCCTTTCTGTTTCCTGTCTTCTCAGTTGTGCAATTAGACACCGACGAACATCTCCACATCAGGCTGCTCTGTGGACTGGGAGACCCCAACATCTGGGGGATGTGTTGATTTCCAGTGGGGGGAAATGTCTCCCTAGTGGGCTATTCACAGACGCTTCTTTAGCACACAGCCAATCTTCTGCTGTGATTGTCATAGCGTTTTGATGGCAGGGTGTAGTAGCGGCTTGTCTTACACACGAGTAACACAAGCAAGCACTTTAATATATCAATATCATACCCCCCTTAAAGCCAGCGGCTTAGCTACTAGCCACATTGAGGGGAAATTGCTAATGTGAGAATAAGTTGCAAGAAAAGCATTGTAAACACTAAACATTTTAGTCTGTCATGGCCTAGTCAGAAGTGAAAATCACTGACACAAATAGCTGTTGTGTGGCAGCCTCAAAATGATCCCTCTCAGCCTCCATAGTCACCTTTTCAACTGACACGCTGTGCTAGTTATCATGTAACACATCAGGAGCTTAAGGGGGTTAGTTGATACGCTGTATGGCTCGCATACACTGCCAGGCATAAACCCCTTTCACCTCAGTGAGCTCGCTCTCTCCCTGAAATTGCACCGAAACACTACAGCTCAGGTCATTCAATTACCACTTCTCTGGCTCTGTTATCATATTCTCAGCTGTAGTGAAACAATTTTGAATTTTTGGGTCTAAATCAATCACAAGAGGATCTCCTACAGGAGTATTAGGGTGGAAATGGTAAAGAAGCATTAAACTGATGCTCAAAGCCTTGATGTTAAGGTACCTTATGTAAACATCTTACAGTACCATTTCATTGCTTTTTTGTCTTCTCAAAAGCTTGATTCCTTATTGCAGAACTCTGCGGTAAAAAAATCAATGTATTTTCTCAATAAACATCAAAGACTTAGTATTTTGTGGTGGATTTTATTCAGTGTTAAACAGCAAGATACAGCCTGAAGGTTTCATTTGCACCTGACAAATTTAATTACATTACAATTAGACTGATTTTCATGCACTTAAATTATAATTATTGTACTTTACACATTTATCAATTTGGTTACAGCGCAATTTTTGTAAATCAACTTCTTGTTAGCACTGCATTATAATTCTACACCTTTATTTACACTCCCAGCAAATGCTGGTTAGTAAGTTAGTCCATGAAAAAACACAAATCCCAGTTCAGTGCCTTGGAAAATGACACCTTCAAATGTCTTATTTTGTATGACCAATAAAGGATTTGTAATATATAAATATATGAAACAGAAAAAGAAGCAAATCCTCACCAGAAAGCTCCAAACAAGCAAATGCAAAAAAACCCAACTGCATTTTCTGTGGATCGAATCATTTCAACACTACTCTGAATGTTTCAGTCAACCAAATTGTTGTTGTCATTATACATGCAGAACACATACGGAACAACAGTTACATTTGCCTTTAACATGAAAATTGCCTGCGGCATAAGACAAGATCATACACAGATTTCTTCTAAGTGCACATATGCAGGCAACAAAGTTGCTGGCTGAGGACTAAACAGATAGGAGACAAAAATGACAGGGATTTCACCACTGAATCCTTTTAGCAAGCCACTGACACATGAATGAGGGCAAAGAGAGAGAAAGGAGAGAAGAGAGAGAGTGTGCATGCGGGAAAGAGGGAGAGAAAAAAAGAGTAGACAACCAGTTTGGGAGTAATGCAACTAAAAACTGACAAGTGTAATTTCATCCATCTGGGCCGATGTGTAAAAAGCGCTGCTCCGAACATTCCCCATGATTCCCCCTGATTGATCTTCCCCCGGTCTGAAACACCTATTATTAGCCACGAGCCTAATAGCACCAGGATGGCTCAGCGCTCTCCCAGGGGCCAATTCTCCGGTCATCTGCCCCTCACTCACCACAGCTGTGGAAACCAACCAGAGAGAGGGAGAAAAGAAAGGGGGGGAGGCCAGGAGGAGATGGAGCTGCCAAGAGGGGATGGAGGCGTACCTATGAGGGGAAAAGGGAGGGGGGGGTGGAAGGAAAAGGGGGAGAGAGGTGTGGGGCTAGAGAGAGGGGAGCAAGGTTGAGGGGAACAGGAGAGAGGGGTAGAGTGGCCATGAAGAGGGAGATGGAGAGGAGAGAAGGGGATGGAATGGAGGAGCGATGGAGAGCAGTGGCTGGACATGCACAGAAAGGGGTTGGGGTGGGCGTGATGGAAAAGCCAGGGAGAGATACTGGAGAAAGAAGAACAGGGAGACAAAGAGAAAAAGTTATTCACGAGTACTTATTTTCTCAAATAAATATGTTTCAAAATGTACTAATGCTTAAGAAGAAAAACATCACATACCACATTCACTCACTTAATCCTTATTCTAAAGAAATCAGAGAAAAGGCGATCACTTGGACATGGTATTTATACCATCTTATATGTTCTAAGACACAAGGAGCTTGTCAAAGTGAATAAAAAACAGCATACTCAAGCATATCCATGTAATTTTACTTGAAATATTTCTATGACTTGATTTGATTACTGTAGGTGCCACACTGTGCCTATTTTACTGCAAGCTTTAATTTTCTTTAAATAATTTTAATTATTGAAAACTTTCCCTAAACAGAAACTTTACTTAAAAAAATGTTATTTATGATATAAACAGTATTAAAAAGGGAATAAATACTTTGTAACACACAGAAATGAGTTGTTAGCATTTTATTAATTGTTATCACCTTTAAGTCTTCCTACAGACACCCTTAAGCACAGGCTATATTAACAAATCATAAATTACAATTTAGTAAAGCACAGTTTAAAAAAAATAATACAATAGAATTCTTAATTTTTGGGGGTATAAGTAAATATGTTCATAAATCTGTTTACAGCTACTCTTAAGTGTTATAAATAAGCATTAAAAAGCAATGAACAGATAATTTTTGCTAAAATAAGGGGACTTAAAATAAAAGGTTACAGACACGTGTTAAATAATCAAGATTCTCTAAAATGTTTCTGATTCACTCCCAAATATTCCAGGTTGAAGAAATTTAGAGAAAATGTGGAAAATCCATTTTCAAACATTAAATAGGGAAAGACAGTGTTCAAGGTCCCAAACCCTGAATGACCATCATGATGCTCAAGGTTAGATGTCAGCAATAAGAAAGTTTGCAACATGAAGCTGAAAGAGAAATGTTGATTGCTGTCTGGCCCTTTTGGGTGATTTTGCAACGGATTAAGGTCAGAAGTCATCTGTTAATCACCCCTTCAGTCTCTTTGATTGAGTGAGCCCTCAGGTGAGGCGTAATGCATTTTCAAGGGCAATGATGACAATAATTGGATACCTTCACTTCACCAAAATGGACAAAGTCCTAAAAATCTCTCCACTTGAATTTGACAGTTCAGAGCAAATGAAAATAAATGTGCTGAGGGCTTTCCAGCCAACAAATTAATAACTGATATTATGAGGCTGACAATGGAAATCTCCTAGGCAAACAATTAAGCTGATCCGTAATCGGTGGTTTGTTAACGTAGAGGACATTGAGCTGTGCTTTTTCTCAGTGATTCATAACCGTTTACATCTTTGAAAAGCTCATATGCTCATATTTTTAAGGCCCAAGTGACGTTAACACGGTCAAGTCTTGGTTGAGATATAAGTGTAACCATTTTAATTTTAATAATGAAACATAATGTTGTCATAATATCTGAAAAGCCACTGAACCAGTGAGAATGTGTCTCTTATTGCGCAGTTGTTTATTTTCCTCTAAATTGCTAAAGAGGTTCTTCTGAACATTTGAAAGGATGCTCATTCTAGTAGTTGTAAGGCTACACAATAGACTGGCTGATTTTGAATATGACTAATGAAAATGCCCTTGTTACACATTGTATATAGTAGCCACCCTGTAGTACCTTCAATACAGCTTATCTATTTATTCCTGGGGTGGTATTTAAAGCATTTACATGTATATGGCGGTCAGCAGCATTCCGAAGGTTTACATTATTATTAAAGCATATACAATTATACTTATGTAACGTTTGGGTTTTCTAATAGTTTTAACCCCTCTATTTTATGTTTTTTAAATAAAATAGTCTTATAATAATAATACATTTAAAAGGGGTTTTTTGGAGTGTTTCAAATTCAAAATTTGTTAAATATTAATTTGTGTTTTCTATGAATAAGTGTGCCTAAGAGCCGAGATATTTCTAACACAACTTTAATAGTTTACATGATTCATTTAAATGTAGAACAAAGAAGAACATTTAACAATTTGGTCTGCTGCATCCCTAAAGGAGACATTTCTGTAAAACAGGTTTGTTGCATCTTTCCACCTCACACTTATTTTTTCTTCAGGACAGCCAGAAAGTGACAGGGAGACTCAAAACTGAACCTTGCAATAGCAGGCCTCTTGAAAAATGTAGGTCCTGTATAAAAGCCACACTTCATTTCTCAGTTACTCCAACTTTCTGTGAGCAAGATGATGACTTAACAAAGCACAAGATCAAACTAAAGCCCAGTCCAAAATGCAGTTTCATTGAGGAGTGTCTTAAGGTGCAGCAGACAAAGGTCCACAGCAATCACCTGACAAACTCCTGCAACCTACAGTTCATGAGAACTCGAGCAGCGTCTGAGAATGAGACATGCTTGTCCACCACACTATATTTCACCAGGTGTGACTCCCATTCTCTTCACTTTTCTTCCACTTCAGTTCACACTGTGCTCTTAAATTTCAGACTCTTTTATTTTGCAGTCACTGTTGGCTATTGTGTGCAGCACTTCCTCTACTGGGCCATTCATTCCTATATGAGAGCCAAGATTTTCCTGTTGGAGCACACACAACAGTATTTTGTTATTAGTGTGTACTGTTGTGTGCATGGAGGCCATGTGCCTGTAGGTATTTTTCTTATGAGAGATGTGTCTACAGGTTAACTTTGTTTTTCAGTATTTCCCAACACTGTTTATATACTGCAAAGTTAAATCCTGCTAAGATCCTACTTTTATGTTAACAGCTGTAGTTCCTCTAATATCAATTTAAAGCACTTTATAAAGACTTTGGTTCTCTTTCCTGGCATTGATTTCTCTCTATTATGAGGTTCATCTGGTTTTATTTGCAAATGAACCACAGTCTTAGGTCAAAGTGAGATTTAAAGAGCTCAGCGGTGGGTTAATTTATCATGCACATGCTCCAGATTTTAAGTCACTGGTGTCTTTAAGATTGCACGTCACATGTTTACTCAGGGCTTCTCACTTCCAAAGACACATCTGAATCTTCCAAGATACTGTGAATCAAACTGAGCTGCCCTTTAGTAAAAACTTCGTTGATTGTTATAGGTGGGCACCACACCTCATTAAGGTTTAAATCAGCGGTAGTATTGCTGTGATATTCCTGTAAAAATATCACAACTCTAACAACCCATTGTTATGGTTACAATGACTGACAGGTGGGACATTTTTATATCCATCCACAATTTGTTACGTCCCTCCGTAAGAGTTCACCATAATCCAGTGCTTCGGGTGTCATTTCTCCATCCATCAGGCTCCATGCAGCGTGTGGCGCGCGCTGGAGGCGCGCTCAGAGTCTGTGGAGGTTTTAAAGCACCTTGCTCGGACACCCCCCCCTCATATACTGATGATGGCCTCGCCACAGGATGTGTTTGTGTCACTGATAAATAATCTGATAGTAATCCTTAAATGACTATTTATAGTGTTACCTTAACGAAAAACCATTTGTGGAAGCTTAAAAATATTCTCGATCCAATCTGCTTGTTTTTAAAGCCTCTTATAATGTTTATGTGTAATAATGTTTTATTCTGATATTCGTAACCTCTATTTCTACGTTGTTTTAATGATTAGCTCCAGTATATTACCAGATACAAGATTTAAGTAATTAAAACGAAGTAAAGAGGTTATTCCTATGACGATAATAGTTGCTACAAAGACGAAGAGCCACCGACTAATAATAATAATAATAAAACTTGAAAATATGAACATTCAAAGCAAAGAGCCTACAATAATTGATTACTAATGTATTTTAAAAAAAACTGTAATTTTAGCTACACACGTGTGAAGTCCAAACGCTTAATTTTTTAAACCACGTGTTTTTTAATGTCATTTTATAAAACCAATTTGTGTCGTTCAATAGTCCATTTTTTTAACTATGATAGGTCAGCTACTGTCCATGTGTGCCTAAAGACTACTCGTTAAATATTTCAGGAGTTTGCTAAATACTATATACTCCTCCTTGTCATGTATTCTTTCTTAATTTCTCTCTCTCTCTCTCTCTCTCTCTCTCTCTCTCTCTCTCTCTCTCTCTCTCTCTCTCTCTCTCCTTTCTCTGTCACCACAGATGAAAAGGCGCTCCAATTATTCCAGGAGGTTGGGAAATAAATGATTGTCTTTGAAGTAGGCCCGGGCCTTGGACTACATTAGAAGCCAAGCATGTGATTTGCAACTGTTGAAGTAAAACCCTCACTCTGCAGCAGAAAAAAACGGAAAATGAGGAGGGTGGATTCTCAGCACAAGAAAATGGTATCTTTGTTTGCTCCCCTTTGTTTACCGGGGGATTCTTTCTCATTTTCCCCCTTTTTTCATTTTTACTAATTCATTTCAATGGCTTTCAAACTGGAAAATGGAAATGTTGCTCCTGCCCTCTATTTCGGCGGCAGCGTCCTGGCAACAGAGCAATTTTCTATCATCAGGGATAAACGGCATCGAACAGTACATTCTGATAAAAAAAGAGCCCATGATTGCTGGCCTTCCTGTCTGTCATCTACCGACCAAATCCTCTCCTTCGAGAACGACCACGGTGCTGTCAGACCTAATAATGTCGCGTATTAAGGCGAGAGAGGAAAAAATGGGGACCGGTGCACGTCCCGGCTTTCACTAGTCTTATTTGTCACCAACATGAAATTCAGATTAACTTTTTGGATATAGCTCCTTTGTTAGTGACATGGCATACATGCTCATAAAGTTAGGCACTTTCGTCAGGTCATACAGACAAGACATGACCAACAGAACTGAGCTAATAAAAACTGCATTATCATCAACATGTTGCGCACAGTACTGCGTAGAAAATGGTCATACGGTTTTATATTTATAGTCCTGGTCTTTGGTAACATGGGCAGAAATGTAAAACCACTGTTACTTGTTTGTTTTGTTTTGTTTTTTTTGCTCAAACTACATACACATACTCCTGTCACACTCCACCAAATGACAGATTTTCGCAGTAATGGGTCTTCCTTTCTTTATGGCATTTCAGAAATGACAAAATATTAAAACCATATGGCATGGGGCAGGAAACCGAGCAATGCAATTACTTAGGTGGACCTAAACATGCAGTGAGAGAAGGTGACAAGAGAAACAAGCAGCCTTAATTAGGACTCAGGCCCTGAGTGGAACCAGTGCAGCCTCAGCCGTGCCAAATTAAATCCATTAGTCTATGAGAGGCTGTGGCGACTCAGTTTAGAGGCCTTTGCTTATTTGTGGTCATTTAGCTCCACCACCAACGCGCCACATCGGGTCCATCTGAAGGCCCTCCCCTGCACCTGGGGCCATGCATATGCCAATTTTGCTATTTACTCTAAATAATGTAATCCTAATTTATGATGCAAAACGTATTGTAAACAGTCGTCTGCCTGGTAACGCATGGTTTTCTTTATGACAAAACCGCACTCATTTTTCTTGGTGTAGTCGAACGCTTTTACAAAACACATCAAAGCTTTTCATAAGTGGCTTTGCATTAGTAAGCTTTGCGCAATTTATGTGCGTAAAAGCGGCACGCCACTATTTGGGCACGGATGAATTCTACTACAGCATTAAAAACTGATCCGTGATCATTTTGGGCTGATGTTTGTGTGTGTGTTTGAGGGGGGTTGCTCCCCCTAAATCCAGTTACGATCACCGTGTTTTACTGACAGCTGTGTGTGGTATGCATCGCATCTGCGCTTTCCTTCGCCACTTCCCGCCTTTCACGCGGCAGAGATGGAGAGCCGTCGACGCCTGGTTGTCTATGGAGCGGCAGTGGCTTTGCGCTGTGGAGAAGGGAGACATATTGTTTAAGTGGCTCCCGGTCACTTGTCAGCAGTGACAATCCTCAGTACCCAACTGCCCGGGTCCTGGAGCAGCCAAGAAGGTGGCTTTCTTTCCATGTGAGTCAGTCAATAGTTGTTAGAGGGACCGACCGCAAACGCCCAGCCTCTTGCTGCAATTATGACCCGTGTCTTGCTGGAACTCAGTGTTAACGCTCAGAGATGATTAACACATGTGGCCAGAGAGAAAAGAAGAGACGTGCGGCGTGTTAAAAACAGACAGTGACACACATTCAGAGAGGGGAGAGGAGAGAAAGGAAAGAGGGAACTAGTTCTGTTTTATATTGTTTAACTGCGCTACTGTGAATTTGTGCGTAAATGTGTGTGTGGCCTTGTCCATGTGCCACTGTGATGTCCATCCCATTGAAACGGTGTACAAACCTTTTTAACCAAAACACCAGGTTACACCAACAACCGTAGTGTAAAATATTATCAGTTTTCCTGCATCCTATCTCAGACAATGCATGTCAGGGAAATCCCAGGCCTGATGCATCCACAGCGGTTGGATATTGGAGTGATTTTAGAGAGTCATTCATCAGCGTTTATAAGACAGCTGGAAATAAAGACCACTTCTGTTAAACCACCACGGCCATTGATTGTGCTGAAGGTCAATCATCTACTTAGGGACAAAGTGATTTCTAGATTTGCAGCAGAATGCTGTTCATTTCGTGACATTTGGACGAACTGAAATATAAAATAATTTCTCCGCGGAATAAGGCTATGAACTCCGACAATTCAAGATTAATGGGGCAGAGTACATCAGGAGCCATGATACATCAGGTGAAACGCGTTAAAGGCTCAATTTCACTTTTTTTATTTGACTATTTAAAACATTTGCGAAGCTGCAAATGCTTTTCGCCTCTGTAGAAACAAAATAGCCTAAATCCTGTAGCTGTCAGCCTCCTATAGGCCCGTGGTTTCTGCATGTGCCTTGTAATTAGACACGGTTGTCAGCGTGCATACAATAGGCTACATCTTAAACATTTCAAAAGCACCAAGGTCGAGTACCCCATGTCTTGTTCTATATAGACAAACAAATCCGTGCTTTCACCACTTCACTTAATCTCACTTTGCCTCGAAAAGCCTCGCAGCACGCCTGCGGGACACCAAGACTTTGACATTACTCGCACTGGTAGTCCAAGACTTAATAATGCTGCAGTGGCACAAACATGATGCTGCAAAGTCTGAAGTATGAAGACGACTATTTTCCTCTGGCAGAGTTTTTAGCCCGCGGGGAACCGACTAACATTGCCGCAAAGCATGTCTGTCTTTGTAGTAGCACTCTAAGGCGATTAGAAAAGAGGTATAGGATCTGGTTTCTCCTCTGCGTGTCCAAGTGGAACACGGGCAGGGGGAATTGGCCACTATGTTAGATCACTGAGGGGTGACCGAGGTGTGCTGACTCCTGCAAGGTCTGCAAGGCCACTGGGAACCAAAATACAACAGTATCAGTGCCAATCATTTAAGCGTTTATCAATGTCAGCGAACGGAAGAGAGCATTCGAAAGAAGGTCTTACCTGCAGCTCTGGTGAAGATATAAAAGTGCTCTAAATTGAAAAGATGAATCATTTAAAAGAGTCTGGAAGAATAAAACAAATCCACGTGGATGTCTTGCGGCTCACATTGCTGCCTCTGTGCTCCTCTCCTGGTCCGCTGCTGTAAAATGATTATCCGGCTGGGTTGTGCACTTTTAAATCCCACAAAGTAAATAACAACCGTAGCTGACGATAATAGCAAGGTACCAAGTTCTTGTTACAGAAAAGGAGAAAATTGAAACTAAACGCTGCATTTAGACAACCATTTTTGATAAGAGGATAATTGAGGCGACACTGGCGTATAATTAGGGGATAATTTATGCTATATCCACTTTTATTCCACCCTCCCAAAATAAATCCAGTCCATAATCATTACAGGCGAATTGTTCTTAATTTTATAGCTGCAATTTGAGTAAAGTGTGGCCGCTAATCAAATAGGTTTTCGTAGTAACTTGATTGCAACCATAATTATTTTTCATCGCCTTTTTTGTGAAATCTCTGAATGCCATGTTACGGCAAAAAAAAATGTACTGAAAGTGGTGCAAAACAGCATTTCAATGTCTGTTGCATTAATATAAGCGGAAATATAGGATTTTATTCTTATTTGCAAATCGAACATTACAGCCCTCAGAGGCAAACTGTATAATTTACATATATTAAGGACCCTACCAGGCCTCATATTACAACGGGGATAAAAGATTCTGTCAGTTTATCTGGGTATCCACCCTTCTATCTACAAAATAACCTATTGTACCTCAGGCATATTGTTATTTGATGTGTCACACGTACTGTATTTTGAATTGTCTGAGGATCTTTAATCATATGGTCAGTAGCCCCAAGAAAAACGAACTGTTATTTTATATGTTAGTATCAGAGCAGAGGGGGGCTTAAAGAGGGACTGCTCATTAGGCGACATAATAGCAAATACTGCACTCCAAAAAAATGAATTCTTTGTAAAGTAAATTCAAACGTCCTAATTTGTAAATACTAATTTGTGGTGTTTTTTTTGAATATTTACATGTGTATGCTAAGCGGTGCCACCTGTTTCTGCAATTTCCTCGACACAAAACAGACCACTCTTCTTATAAATATGTCACTAAAGGTAGAAAGTCTTTAGCGCTAGTCCACATTTATTTGTAAATGTTCTTTTGATTAAAAATAATAATAATGCGTCTAAATGATGCTGGATGACATGTGGAAACTGGTGTTTTTGTTGTTTATGGCTTATTTGTAAACACTTTTTGGGGGGGTTGAAAATGTGTTGAGTATCCTTTTAATATGATATGATATTCCTAAATCGGATGCTTGTGTGATGCTATAAGTAATTCCAGAGGGAAGGATGAGTTAAATTTTGAGAAGAAAAAAAAGTGCAAATAGGCTGCTGGCTTATCAGGTTAAATCAAAGTGCGCACAATATGTTATGCGTCGTGCGTAATTTTGGGGTTTGAGTAAAAAACAAAATCGACACGGCAATTCCAGAAGAGCCGGTTTTACGTGTGAAACTTGTCTGTAGGAATTAGGCGTCTTTCCCACCATATATTATTTCCCCCATAGTTGTGGTGGGAGCTGGTAAGGTGGGTTAACTCCAGCTCAAGTCTCCGTGAAGCGCAGAGCAGTGATGACGTTGGGTAGGATGACCAATCGGGAGGCGCTGCCCTTTGGAGACAAACCATTTTACTTGTAGTGTCTGCATCAAGTCTGGAAGCAAGGGCTCAATTTTAACAGAATCCACCTTAAAATCTCTCCCTTAACTTATGCCTACCTTCCGCCACTTTGAGTGAGAATATCACAGGACAAGGGGGGACGTAAAGACGCCTCTGGAAAATTCGGGTGTTAATAGGACAATATCTTTTCGCGGTGGAGAGGGGAGAGAGACAACACAGCGAGAGAGAAAACCGATTTGGTCCTGGGAAAGAGGGGGGTGAGTGCTCTCAAGGCAGAAAATTCGATGATGACCATGACTACGATGGCTGACGGTCTGGAGGCTCAGGACTCGTCCAAGTCTGCTTTCATGGAGTTTGGGCAGCAGTCGCACTCACAGCAGAGCTCCCCGTCGATGGCCAGCGGCCACTACCCGCTGCATTGTCTCCACTCCGGCTCACACGCTCACCACCAGCACGACAACACCCCTTACACCGGGACCAACACCTACAACAGGTCGTTACCCTACCCCTACGCGAGCCATCCGCACCACAGCCCGTACTTGCCATCCTATCACAACAACACGGGAGGACTGACAAGGTTAGACGGCACAGGTAAGAGACCCCCTTTTCACCCACCAATGGGAACATGCACCGCGTTATGTCCATCTCCGGCGCCTCACACTACCCTTAGCGCATGCCATGATTTTAGTAGGGTGACACACAGTGGGTATCAAACCTTCCTCCCTGCCTGCGTAGCTGTCATGCCCAAGTCACCGCACGGCCACTTCAAATTCGGACGAGTAGACTTTCGAGCGTAGGTGGGCGATTACATCGAAGAAAACCGCGCACAAATAGCACCGGATAACTGGAAATCCCAGTCCGCTTTGCTGTCCCGTTTAGGACTCTGCTCAGTTCCCACGAAACGTTGTTTTAATGCCCGAGCTGTGATCACCACGACCGTGCAATCCTCACCAACTACTCGTGGAAATTAGGCAGCCCGCACGCCTTCAATGTTGTAATTAGCATTTAATTGACATGTCATTACCAGCAATATCCTAAATATGACATCGTATGAGGATTGTGGCTACCACAGTGCGTAAAGGCAACGAGGGATCCCAACCTTTATCAGCCTGCATATTTATTTTGGACACTTTCACATGGTGCCTGTGAATTTTATCTACACCTTTACAGATATTTCACCTGTCTGACGCGTTGGTATCTCTCTGCACACACACACGCACACACACACACAAAATGAAGACAATCTGGCTTGTGGGTTTAAATAATAACATTGCTTGTTTTTGTTGCAGAGCAGCAGAAAACGACAGTAATTGAAAATGGGGAAATTCGTTTTAATGGGAAAGGCAAGAAGATTCGTAAACCTCGGACAATTTATTCCAGTTTGCAGCTTCAAGCACTGAACCACCGTTTCCAGCAAACACAATACCTCGCTTTACCGGAGCGCGCCGAGCTGGCTGCCTCTCTAGGACTGACACAAACCCAGGTATGTGAAGAAATGCCTTTCTTTACAGTTTTACACAAAATCCTGAAAACGTTGATATCAGTTATTATAAAAAAATATGTAAATATAAAATGAGGTACATTACGGTTTACTTTTTGTGCATTTGTTTTGAGTATAATCTTTCTGCAATTAATATTTGTAGGATCGCATAAATAAAACCACCTTCATGCAGCCTCTTTATCCATGGGCCCTTTCCTAATTCCATGCACCCGTTTCGTCCTCTCCGGCAGGTAAAGATTTGGTTCCAGAATAAGAGGTCAAAGTTCAAGAAGCTCCTGAAGCAAGGCGGCAACCCTCACGAGAGCGACCCTATACCGGGCTCAATGTCCCTCTCTCCGCGCTCCCCGACCATTCCTCCAATATGGGACGTCTCGGCCTCGTCCAAAGGAGTAAACATGCCGGGCAACAGTTACATGACCGGCTACTCTCACTGGTATTCCTCCCCACATCAAGATTCAATGCAGAGATAGACTGATGAGGCAGGAAGGTCAGTGAGCTGTCTGGAGGCCTCCGGATCCTCCGCCATGCAGTTTCCAACGTAGCCTACAATTTGTGTCAGCGCAGAGACTGGATGCTGGAGAGGAGGAAAAAAAAACACCCTCCACTGCTCCTCAGCTAAAGGATCAAACAGATAAAAGCAGCCAAACCCTCGGTGTGATGACACAAACGAGGGATCTAACCATTTTTTAGCGTACATGGCTGTTCAGTGGGCTCGCATATTTGTTATGCTTTCATTCATGTCAACATCTGAACGTCAATATACCAAATATTATCAGTGACATTTTAGCCACTTTGGGAAAAGACTGCTTACCATGCGCAGTGGCGCCCAGAACCTGTTGCCATGGTGGACTTCTGACTGCTTTTTTTTTTTTTTTTTTGGTTGTTTCTCCAACATGCAAAACCAAGCAAATTGTCTGTCTGTAAATAGAATCTGCGATTTTAGTTGTACATACACTTTTTATGTTTTGTCAGATTGAGTAAACCGTGACTCAAACAAAACTGACGCCTGCTGTTGCATGATTTCCAAATATGAAACTCATTCAAAACTAGGCCTCTTTGAAGAAAAAAAAACTTGTTATTGGGCCAACATCACATTAGAGCAGGGCTATTTCCCGTCTTCCTGGTGTGTACAAGCGTACAACAAACAATATGAACATACGTTAATGAAACAGTGCTCAGTGAAAGCCCATTTCAGCAGAGTAAACATTTTACATAAATGCAAAGCGCTCAATAGCTGATGAACACCTACAGTATATAGATTTATCAAAAGAACTCATCACCAGAGGAAATTAACTTACCCTGCACTGCTGCTGTCTACATTCACCTCGAAAGACATTTGCTCCAGGTCCAGCTTATCTTGTCATTTCACCCTCAATTATTAGAAGTATTGACAAAATGTTTTCTCCCTTCTCTCCGTCCTAATGCAGGCCGTTAAATGCCAAGCTCCACGGGATCGATGTTGAACAAAGCAGCCAGCTGCAGTGGCGTTCAATATGAAGGAGATATTTGGGACAATTTGTGGGTTTTTATCCAAGTGAGGCTTTTTTTCCATTCTCATAAATGCAGGCATAATTAGGGTAATTTTTGATGTAGCCCGCTGATTACAGCGTTTTTACCGTCAAAGATAATTACCTGTAATTTTCTACCACTTTTAATACTAAAAGGCATCTTTATTTGGATTTGAGGTAGCACAGATGGAACAAAAGGGAAAATTATTCGGTTATTCATATACAAATTGCTGAGAAGAGTGAGCGCTCGGGATATTATCTGAAATTACAACGCTGAAAAGCTTCATGCAGCTGTCAAGTCGCGGATGTCCCACTGGCGCACATTCAGCCTACCTGGGCCCCCAGGCTGGGGCCTATCTGTTCCTGGGCCATGTGCACCCTGATCTGCAGGCTGCAGGGAGCCCGGAGCAGCAGTCGAGTAAACATCAACAGAGCTCATAAATACACAATCGAGCACATTCAGCTCCAAGAACTGACGCGTTTCATGTGTTTGAGAGATGGAAAAAGGGGCTTTGATGAGCTACATTAAAAGAGTCTGAGAGTGAAGATAGATAGATAGATAGATAGATAGATAGATAGATAGATAGATAGATAGATAGATAGATAGATAGATAGATAGATAGATAGATAGATAGATAGATAGATAGATAGATAGATAGATAGATAGATAGATGGGATGGTGACAGACAGAGGTATGGGATGGGGTGGTGCAGGGAGGGAGAGAGCTGCTGCTGAGCTCTATCAGCAGTAGCTGTTGCACTTCAGTTCGCAGCTGACGAATTTCACACAGCTCAACAACGCCGGAACAAGTCTCGTAAAAACACGCACAAGACAAAAAAAAATCTTCTCTCCAACAAAAAAAAGGGGTAAAAAAAAGAGAAATCACACTTTAGGTAAAGTTGAAACAATTCCATTTCTCTCTTATGGACGAATCGAATTCTCGGTCCAGGGTGGTGTGACTCCTCTAACATCAGAAACAGGACAGAAAATATAAGACCCATCCTTACCTTTCTCCGCTTGTCTAACACAGACTAACCAAACAGCGCTGCACGGTTTTACTGCTGGTGGTTGAATAAGCAAATCCAGGTGGGAAAGTGTTTGCACAGCCCGGTAAGCTCTTATATATTGCCTGCAAAATTAGCTGTTATTACTGTCACTGTTTAGTGATGGCGAGCTTGAAAAAAAGCCCACTGCAATCAAGAACCAAGCGCATCTTTGCAAATTATAGGTAATTGTCAATGTCCAGATTATGATAATGGAGGCCCTAATCCTGGAGAATAATTATTGTGGAGTGTTACAGTTGAAGCTGTCCAGTAAAGCTAACTGTCATTATTTAGACTCGATTTGCAAAACGGGGGGAAACTAGCTGAGTGGAAAATGTTCGGTTGGAAATAAACGGGGGCTCTCGATATAATGGCACCACTACTCTGTGTGTGTGTGTGTGTGTGTGTGTGTGTGTGTGTGTGTGTGTGTGTGTGTGTGTGTGTGTGTGTGTGTGAGTGAGAGAGAGAGATGGATAGATAGTGGGAGACATACAGTAATACTGAGTGAGAGACAGAGAGATATAGAGGTCTATGTTTGCCACTGTGCACGAGGTTGTGCGCGTAACAGAACGATCTTGAGCGCATGCACGTGCAATGTAAAAATTTAAATTTTCTCGAGTGACCTGCTCGCATTGTAATTACGGCACTGCCGTTTAGCCCGCAGAGGAAATGAGGCTGAAAACAGCACACAGCGTGGCGATTTAGATTAAGAAGAGCATTTTGTTTTTGCTTCAACGTGTGCGCGCCTGTAAAGTGGAGGCAGCCATCAGGAGGAGGAAGAGGAGTCTGTGTCAGGTGGAAAAGGTAACGCGGGAGGGTCAGCGTGCGGGTCATGTGCAGCATTGTTTAGTGTGACAGTGTGTGTGTTTATGTGTGTGTGTGTGTGTGTGTGTGAGTGAGGGGGGGGGGGGGGGGGCGCATTTGGCCGAGCAAATTCAATTAGTTTAATTTTGAAATTAACTTGTTTCGCGCATTGGCATGTATAGTACGTTTACCTCGTGCTAATAACTGGATGAAACTGTGGAGGATCTTTCTGACATTTCTTTTCTTTCTCTCTTTCTTTTTTTTTTTTTATATATTTTTTATATTTTTCCCGGAAGGTGGGCTGCGGCCGGGAGTGGCAAAGTTCTGGAGCCGGTCTACCCCCACAGGAATGCGGATTGTCTCAGATCTCCGTGCCGCCCCCCTCGCCTCCTCTCTGCCATTCAAAGCAGCTAATTGTAGGGGGACACAAAGCGAGAGCGACTGCAGACAGTCTGGTACAAGAAGCAGGCATTTTCTGCACAGACGACCTGGAACCAACTGAAACGCTCAATCAGGTTCTCAACTAAGATACAACATGAATGATAAAAAAGACGATCATTCTGATGATCAGAGGCAGCAATGAAAGCTGCAGGAAAAAATAAAAATACATAATAAATAAAATTTTAAATTTAACAGCATTAAAATATGGACTATTGTCACAATATTATAATAAATCATATATACACAACTACTGCAAAGGGATTGTAACAGTATTATCATAAATCATATATACATACCTACTGAAAAGGAAATTAGCCATCAATGATTTTAACAGACACCATATCAATCGCTGCAGCATTTTAAAAACGATATTCTGCAATACCCACAATAGTAAGATTATGCCAAAAATAAATCAAATTAAAGAAACACCACTAACATATTTGGGTAAGTGTAATTATAGGTTATGATTTTTTGTGGTATATAGCCTAAAGATGTGTATATATCTTTACAAAACGTGTTTTTGCTTAACATTTACTTAATGAAGTCACACTTGCAATTGCACTGAAATTCCTAAACCTTTTTTTCGCGAATGCAGACGATGAGTTTTTCATTCCCATACCCCAAATAGTTAGATTTGTCTGTGTAATAGATGTAGACACAAACGCCACAACCTTTAAAAAAAATAAAAGGGAATAAATAGAAATCAAGCTGTTACGAAAATTGTATACTAAAATTACGTTTATGGCATTTTTTATATAAATTATCTTAATACCGAGTAGCTGTGATTTACAGTCTCGTGTGGCTATGTCACCTGAGGCTCAAAAACACTATTTATGTCTGTGAGTCTCAGTCGTGATTTCCAGTGTGAATAAATGAGGGTTAAAACAACAAAGAGACTGCAGTGAGGCCGGAGGTTTCAAAGTTCCACTGTCCATTTAAACGTTTAATAGTCTTCCAAAATGCAATAAATTACATGCACACATTTACACATTTTACACGTTTCTTCTATGACTGTCATCAAATACATTGCATATTCCTCTGAAATCTGAACACGAGTCCATAGAAGGAGAAGAAAGGGGCTTGATATGAACAACAGGATTTTCAATATAACGTCCCCGCTCCAAGAGCCAACGAATGCTGTATCGAGTTAGGGGTCTGCAGGTGGGAGGTCATGGAGCTGCCCGCTGAGCTGTACCATGACCCAGAGTTCTCCAAAAAGTTAGAAGCCGTGCTGTTGATGTTTTGTGGCTGTAGGCTGTGCGGCCTGGAGGGGCCCTGTGTGTCCCAAACGGCCGGAGACTGTGGAGAGTTGCACGCCATGGGGTCGCTGGAGCTGGGGCTGTGCTCAGGTGGAAGCTCGCCGTTTTTCATGATTTTCTTCATTTTTGATCTTCTGTTCTGAAACCAGATTTTTACCTGGAAAATCAACGAAACAAATATACTATTAATATCTTACGTATAACCTCAAAACAATTGGCTTGAGTGGGTTCAGTGCGTAAAGGGGCAAAGAAACAATGCTCAGCAAAAAGGTCACTATTTTAGCCATTAAGCATTGAAACAACTAAAATAAAAATTCTGATTTTTAATGGAAACCAAACTAAATATTAATATGATCTAAAATCCCACCTGTGTCTGCGTGAGTCCCAGCGAGGCAGCCAGCTCGGCTCTTTCCGGCAGCGCCAGGTACTGTGTGTTCTGAAACCGCCTTTGCAGGGCGGCCAGCTGGAAGCTGGAGTAGATCGTCCGGGGTTTTCTCACTTTCTTCGGCTTCCCGTTTACCATCCTTACCTCAGGCTCGCTTATTTCTTTTTCTGTCAAAATAATCATAACAAGAATGAGCATGTGTACCATTACAAACGACTGAGTCTTTCTGATGTTTTGTGTGTGGATTGTAGACTTTATGCTATAAATCCAAACTAAATCCAGCCTTACAAAAAAGCGAAAACACCTGCAATCTCGTAATACTGGCAAATCACATAGGAAAAAAAGTAGTTTTCAGTGAACATGAATTCGAATTTATTTCGTAGTATGTATTGCTTTAGCTTCAAATTGCACATTTCTGGATTCTTTAGAAGTCATGTTAAAAACCAATAAATATAAAGTTGGATAGTAAATAGACTATGCGTTTTTAAATCGACTTTATTCGATGATTTAAAAGGTAGTTTATAAGCCAAAAATAGAAAATGCGGGCCTGTACCTTGTGGACTCGGCTGGGCTTGCACTCTGCTGTAAGTCCCAGCATACTGGTGGTAGGCGGGGGTCGTGTACGAGCTGTAATCAGTGTAGGATTTTGTCGAGTAATTTCCACCGGATCCACCCGAGTACTGGTACTGGTAGGCATTGAGAGGCTTCCCGTACGAGGTGGAACTCGGCGAACAGTAACCGTGAGTGACTCCAACAGCGGGACTGTAGTAGCCAGAATCCGTGGCGGTGGACTCCGGTAAAGTAGGAGATTCCTGAGACGGATGATGCATGGCGGAGATTTGAAAGGAGCTCTGGAAATCTGCAGGTTTCACACTCGGGTTCCTCCGGTCGAATACTCCAGTCATACTTCGAGAAGGAATGCGTGGGGTTTGTTTTAATAATTAGCGAAAAAACGAGGCGGTCTTCTCTCAAAAGTGAGAACTACACTGACATTGTCGAAAGGCTCTCGGGCCGTCGGGCTCTGGTGAAGACTGCAGTCAGCCCCTCAGCAAAGACTTGGTTAAATCCTAAATCGCGCTCTTACGCACTGCAGGGAGGATCTGGTTCCATTGGCCAAGGCGCACACAGACACAGCTACACCCAATTCACTCAGCCAGCTTTCTTATAGGGGGGGAAACCACCAGGGCTATGTGGCTGCATTGTTGTGTTTTTATACTATCAATCAATGGAAGCAATTAAAGTGTTGGCAATAGACGTTTTCAGAAGGCTGAATTAGAAAGACAAAACCTCATTATCGAAAAGGCCTACTGCTGTACGACTGACCGATTATTACGATTCGCCCATTATTCCTTATTTGTAAATTTTATTAAAACCGACGTAACGTTATATTACGTTTTCAGGCAAATTAACCCCCACATTTTATCATAAAATCCCATGTTACAATCATGTAACATTAAAAAAAAACGATACTTGCATGAGAAAATTTCAGGATGATCATAGTGCTCATTGTTTACTGTTGTTTACTATTTTAACAAGTAATGAGGCAAAACAGAATCAAATGTTTGCTACAGCACACGCCTGAAAATATTACTTTAACAGTGTTAAATGTCAAATATACCCTGAATAATATTAGCATGTCAAATATATGTTTAATGTCTTGCATATATTATTTTCCAAAACTAGCAATAGTTACCCTCCCACATACACAGTAGACCTATTTTAAAACTATGCCAGTTGGTCTTTAATTAACACGTGAAACATAATGCAAAAATTCACAAACTTGCCCCCCGAGGGATCATTAAAGATTCATCTTGTCTTATCTCATCTTGAAACCTGCTGTAGAGTGTGGAAAAATCAATGCTCCGTCTTCCGGTATTAAACATTCAGTGGTGAACAGCGCCGACCAGAGGGGAAAGTGAAGAGGTGCTTACTCAGCTTAAGCTGGTCCAACATTGTGGGAAATCATGAGCAAAAGAGAAATAAAAGGGAATGATAAATGCACAATTTATGAAGTATAATCCTATTGTTATCTTTATGCTACAAACCTGTGGAATGCATACAATAATTGATTTGTAACTTAATAAAATACAGAAAGAAAATAAACAAAACAAGAGGATGCTAAGGAAGAGATTTGAGGACTGATATAGCCAGTACTTAATAAACAGCATTCAGAATTAGATTGTACCATATTATCTATTGCCAGTACCACACATTAGCATTTAATACTCTGTATCCATTATCCAATCTCACAATTACAGAGAATATGAAAGCCAAGTCTTGGAAAACACAGACAAAATTTTGAACTGCATTCAGTTTGTACGAATACGATCAAAGTGATTCAGGCCTTGTTGAAAATGAGGTAGTTCATCAAAAAGTACAAAATTTCTGCCAGTTACAATGAACAAATCTAACAAGAACAATTTAAATAGCTCAATGTTAGAAGGGGTTCCCATAAAGTTACCACAAGATAGTACTTTTAATGAACACTGCATTCTTAAAATTATTCTTTTCCCAACCCTAGAAAGGTTGCAAATGTATCTCAGGACCAACACAAAGGGACATACACAAAAAGACAACCATTCACACCTACAGGGAATTCAGAGTCACCAGTTAACCTCACTTGCATGTCTTTGGACTGTGGGGTGGGAACACAGCCTACAGATAGAAGAGACACTGTTGGAATTATAGAGTGGAATTTTGAAGTTAAAGTAACAGTGGCCAAACTACTTGGACCTGGCAGAAAAAGCTATCAAGTCCTGCAACCAGATATCTGAGTAGGCAGTCTCTGAAAAACGTTTGAGTGACTGCAGGCACCGAAGTTTTGTTTGCACAGTAAGGATCATTCTTAACGTTTCCATGCCCGAACTCCAACATGTATACTACTACTGAACCAAAATCACAAGAAAAGTAGACTCCAATATATATTCAAAATCATATAAATAAGCCACAGACCTTTGAGGATTCTGTTTTGTGTCACAATGTAATAAAACTGGAACTGGAAGAAGAATAAAGTATATACCAATAGGAACACAGTGCATACAGTAAGCATGGTGGTAGCTTGATGATGGTCTGGAGCTGCTTTGCTTCCCCTGGCACTGGAAACCTGCAGCATATATAAAGGCAAGATGGATTTTTATTTAAGTATCATGACATCCTAGGAGAAAAAAATCATGCTGTCTGTGAGGAAGCTGAAGCTTGGACGTCATTGGACATTCTAAGAGGGCAATGATCCCAAGCAACCTTTAAGTCCACCAAGGCTTGGTTACAGACCAAGTCCTGGAAGATTCCAGAGTGGCCATTATAGTCACCTGACTTGAACCCAGTAGAAAGTCTCTGGTGGGATTTGAAGAAAGAAGTTGTAGCACAAAAACCCAAGAATGCTGCCAGAAGCTGATGTCTGGCTTTGCATCACATTTCTACCAGGTCATAACAGCTCTACTAAGTAGAAGATGCTTGTCATGATGGGGTTGAATGATTTAGACACAGCAGTAGTCTCTGAAAGTTGCATTTTGTGTTGACTTTAGAGAAACCAGTTGTGTTGTGTAGTCGTATTGAGCTATTTAAAACATTGTCGTTTGATGTGTTCATTGCAAACAGCTAAAAGTTTGTGAATTTTGCTAATACACCTATTTCGCAATGGGTGTTGAATAATTTAGACCACAACTTTATTTGCAATAAGCCTAATCTTCTGTTTTGATAGATATGATATAATACCTGTCGGAAATTAAATCTAGTGTTACTGTCTTTACTATTTGAAGAAAACAAAAAACAAAACTACTCCAATTTTTTTGCACCTTCTGCAAACATTTTTATTATTTTTTCATAAAAACGTAACTTGAAAAGATGCCTTGCTATTGCTATGCTTGGTTGGCTTACCTTCTTTGATACCTTGGAAACAATGTTACTCCCCACACACAGGTACTCAGACTTTTTCTGTGGTCCCTTGCTCATTGACTAGTTTTTAGAATTCATACAACTAAACCAGGATAGTTAGTGGAATGACATTTTGTAAAATATTTGGAAACCAAATTTTCTATAATTTACAAGTTTACAAATTGTTTACAGATAAAAGAATTTGCAACGTTTGCAGTTTTATAACTTTAAGAATAAGATAATATTCCATAATAATGGCGCTGTGGATAATATTCCACAGTGCCATAATCATTTCCTAAGAAAAACTGCTTTAGCTATTCGATTTGAATTCGGGTCAAGCGGCTGAAGGCGCGCAGTGTGCGTATGACCTCACTTAAAAGTTAAGTCAGCAAGATAGTTCCCCCTGTCATTTCGTTATAGCGTCAATCTGTGCCACTTATTAGAACGAAATAACAGCGTTTAGCGTCTGTGGAAGAGTTTAAATTACAGCACCGTTTAACAGATACAATATGTGTAATGTGTCACAAGGCTATGTGTTTTCAAATAGAAATACAATTAAAATAAAAATATACACTATTGGTTGGATAGAGTGAAGTGAGCAAAGACGGAAGTAGGAGAGAGATAATACTCTCGCTGTACATGGTTCTTTAGTGTGCTATCTTTTCTCTCGGCTCCCGTTTTGTGTGTTGGGGGGATGGGGTTGTGTCGAGGATGAGAGGCTACAAATGTTTATCACTTGGTTAACTAAATATCTTTAGTTCAAAACTGTGCTTCAAGCCTCGATCCTTCATATATTAACACTTTTCGAATACATATGATTCTGAGTGGAATTTAACCAAAATAAAGTGGAGTATCAGTACGTCCACGACACACGCATAAAAAGTCGACAAAATGTATTCCTCTGCTGGAGGTAAGTGGTGCGGCTAACGTTAGCAACGGCTAAGAGATGCAACTAGCAAAATCCAACACACTAGATGCAGCGTTTTGTATATTATTTGAAGCCAAGTCTGACTTAAACAAAGACTTCTTACTGTTTCAGGTAGCTAGATACAAACACATCAAACACATTTGATTTAAAAACGTCTCGCTTCTGATTTAACTTGATGCATTAGTAGTAGAGACAAGCTTAGCTTAGCGTGCAACAACAACAAACTGCTGTTAGCCAAGTTAGCTTCAGCGACACCTCGTTTCCCGAACTTGTTGTTAGTTAGCCTCCTAATTTAAATTCATTAAGTGGAATTAGTTGTCGTGTATTTCTTTAATAAACCACAGGAGAACAAACACGTATTTATATTTTAAGTGTCTTGCAGTGGAATATTGAATACAAAGTTAAAACAACATTTAGCGGCCGACCATGCTATCTGATTTCATTACCCATCTTCGCTATGGTTAGCTAACAAATCCAACTTGGGCTAAATGAAGTAAATTTAACTAACGCTGCTCACGATATAGCTAAAATTCCCAACGATGCCACATCAATGTATCACAGACTTTATGACATTCGACCAATACAATTTAAAGTATGCCTGTGAAGTTTTGAGTTTTGGTAATTGAGTTAAAACGTACCACTTGACTTTCATTAGCCAAGGGGACTTTATTACAACGTTGTAGCATTTGGTGTTCGCTGAAAGTTTTCACTACATATTAGCTCTTTGTACAGTGTAACAAAACACAACACCGACGTTTCCAATTTATCATTGTTTTAGAGTTTATTTTCTATGTTATAGATACATCTTTTACATTTATGTAACGTATCCTTTTGTGGGCATAGTCTAATAGAAATATGAATAGATGTGCAGTATAGTCTATAACATAATATTGTAATATAATGGCAGAGTCAGCACAGCAAGATTGCCAGCTTGCTTCATTCCTTCTGTATGCATATTGATAAGAGTTCTGAAACAGTTGTCAATCATTGTGGCTGATGCCATTGTGGAAGCGATAAAAGTCCAAGAGATGGAAGTGAAGTGTTTGTAAAGGAAATGTACAAGTGATGATGATTAGCATTCTGGACTTTGCTACGTTCAAAGCAGTATATCCATACTTTTGTCCTGTGTAGAGTAACTCAAATGTATGTATTGACCACTCTATATTTATTCTCGGCAGTCTGTTTCAGTCAAAGTGGATATTGAGCATGTATAACAAGCCATTTTTGCCCTCTTTAGCTGCTGAGATGATTGAGGGACCCCGTTCCTCCGGGTCAATAAGCTCTGGTAAGCTTTTCTCATATTTGTGCTTTAAGTCTTATATTTGGTCAATGTTGGAATCAGTTTAAGTGGCCACATTATATTCTTATTACATCGTTGGAAGCATTACAGTCTATATTGATGAAATGCAATTTACCCTTTTGGCTGATAAATGAAATTCTCTCAATAGGTAAGATACTATAGAGAATACTACGCTTGGGCAAAGTAAAGGCCACTACTGATACCCACTTAACGTTAGTAGGTTTAAGGGTGTATCTGTTTTAATGAACTGAGCTGCAGCATAAAGATAACGCCCTGCATAGTGAAATGGAGGGAGTGCTCTACAAGTCTGACTGCAATATCTGAAACTGCAGATGTGGAGCTGCTTGGTTAAATATGCTCACTAATGATTAAAAGCATTATTGCATCTTCATTAGAATGGAAATGGCTAAGATCCCAAAAACATGTTGCTGAATGTTAGAGGAACAGAATGGAATGGAAAGTGCTGGAAAAATTCAAATACTCAAATAGCTAATCAATAACTGGCAGTTTTAGTTTTTCAAGCCAACTCACAAGCTCAGTATTCACTAGAAGACATAAACCTGGAAATGTATATAACGGATCAAGTGGGTCCCCAAGCTGGAAACCAAAAAAAATCTGTAAACTCAGTGGTGATTACTTGGCTCATTCCCCCTTAATATTTTAAAACATAGTAAAACTTAGTATAGTTGATTATGCAGCTGCATGACTAATCTTTCCTTAAATATATTCAGAAAACAACCCACTGTGTGGGTTCCTGAACTTCTCACTCATTTGGATTCATTAGGTTTTGTGACTGTGAAATGGTTAACACTTATTGTTTGGTCAGGATTAAAACAAACTTTTTCCCATTATGATAATTTGGGAAACACATTTTTTAATTTGTAATTTATTTTGTCCAATTGCTAATCTGATGTTACGTCTTACTAATGTGGTCAGAATGATACTAAATGGGCCTTTTAATATTTCTGAAAATTCCCTGTGGCTGTAAACGGTGTTCTTTATTATGCTCTTTGTCACTTTCCTTTAACTGATCCGGATGTTTTAGACCCTCCATCTTCCCCGCAACCAGAATATGTGTTCAAGCCACCATCTCGGCCAGACTTTGGCACCATGGGCAGGACAATCAAGCTCCAAGCCAACTTTTTTGAGATGGAAATTCCGAAGCTGGAGGTCTATCATTATGACATTGACATCAAGCCTGAGAAATGCCCAAGGAGGGTCAATCGGTATGATTATGTGTATACTTCATCAGCAGCCCCTAGCATATGATAGATCAGGGGTTGGAATGTACTGGGCAATGTAATATTTTGTATGATTTTGTCCTCAGGGAAATTGTGGAGCACATGGTCCAACACTTTAAAACACAGATCTTTGGTGATCGAAAACCAGTGTATGATGGGAGGAAGAATCTCTACACTGCCATGCCCTTGCCCATTGGCAGAGACAAGGTATGTATTTTACAGGACAACATTCAACAATTAAATAGTTGGTTTTGTAAACTTTTCACAGGATTTCCCGTTGCACTCTTTAATCTAATAAACAGGTGGAGCTCGAGGTGACCATTCCTGGTGAAGGCAAGGACCGCAGCTTTAAAGTATCCATTAAGTGGGTGTCCTGCGTTAGCCTGCAAGCTTTGCATGAGGCACTGTCAGGACGTTTACCCAGTGTCCCCTTTGAGACCATCCAGGCCTTGGATGTGGTCATGAGACATTTGCCCTCAATGAGGTGGGTTAATAATTGTTGAATATGGCTTCCTATGTGGATAATAGCTTTTCTTTATAGCTCATTGTTTATGTCACAATTGTCATAAAAAAATTAGCATAAATTCGTGGTCTGTTTTTAATCTTTTAGTTTTCAAATGACCATCTACAGCAGACAGCTAGTTCAGAAGCAACAGGTCAGATGGACAGAATACACTGAGAGTAATATTATTATTATTATTATTATTACACAACACGCAGCAAGGTGCAGATCCACAGAGTCACAAGTAGTGCAATTACATGTGATACATGTAGTGCAAGTACATTTTAAAAAACAGTAAATAAAAATCTCTTCCAAATTCTTGTACAACCAAAAAGAATAAACATAGCATAAAGGAAACATGTTACGTGACCTTTTCACTTATCATTATTTAATTTTCTGAGCATATTAAACATACATTAAATAGGTATTTGGTTTTGCTAAATGTTTTGGTCTTTGTTCACCATAAAACTGCTACAGTCCATGACTCAAACTAAAATTATTTGTCAAATTTTTATTTAATTGTTTCACAATTTATATTTTTATTAGCTGTGTTAACAGATCATTGATTAGCATCTGTTTCTCTGAAAGTTAATCAGGTTTTATGACTCATGACTTTTTGTTGCAGGTATACCCCAGTGGGCCGCTCTTTCTTTACTCCTTCAGAAGGATGCTCAAACCCCCTTGGTGGTGGCAGAGAAGTATGGTTTGGCTTCCACCAGTCTGTCAGGCCATCCCTCTGGAAAATGATGCTAAACATCGATGGTAATTTTCTTGCTGCTTTTGCAAAACATTGTTTGAAATAAAGGGTTTCTATGATTCTAATGTCTTATTTTGTTTGCAGTTTCTGCCACTGCTTTCTACAAAGCCCAACCTGTAATTGAGTTTATGTGTGAGGTCTTGGATTTCAAAAGCATTGAGGAACAACAGAAACCCTTAACGGACTCTCAGCGAGTGAAATTTACAAAGGAAATCAAAGGTAGGTAAATTTGTATTTATTTTTTGTGGAGTAATGATTATGGAGCTCTTTCCTTGATGAAAACATAGCGATAGCTATTAGGAGTTTGCATTTGATAGACTCAAATTTAAATATTGATCAATCTGATTGATTTAAAGTCTTAGAAGATACAACATTCAATTCTTTCCAAAATATTTCTGCCAAAAAACGTTTCTGTTACAGTGCATTTATTTTGAGTCATAGAGGTCTTGTGTCACACAGTGATCCAAAATTGGCCTTAGTGTATTTTTAAATTTGGGGAATTTTAAACCTATAAAAAACTTTGAAACATTTATTGTGATCCTTCCACCAAGGACTAAAGGTGGAGATCACTCACTGTGGGCAAATGAAGAGAAAGTACAGAGTGTGCAACGTGACCAGAAGACCAGCCAGCCACCAAACGTAAGAAAGCACAGATTCTTTGCTCATCACAAACATATATTATTAATTGAATAAAAAATATTTGCACTTAATCACCAAGATGCAGATATGGCTTTGTTTTATACATTGGTAGAAAGGGATAAGATCCTAGTACCTATAAATGCCTATAAATTGTGATACACATTATTAAAAGCATAACAATATTTGTTCCCAGTGACTTGGTTTAATGATGTTTGCTAATTTTAAAACTCTTGAGTAATGTGCCAATTCTCCCACTTCAAACTAAAAGCAAAAAAAAATAATATACTGATTATTTGATTTATTGATTCCTGCAGGTTCCCCCTGCAGCAAGAGAACGGCCAAACAATTGAGTGCACAGTAGCACAGTACTTCAAAGACAAGTACAAGCTTATTCTGCGATACCCCCACCTCCCATGTCTACAGGTGGGACAAGAGCAAAAGCATACCTACCTACCTCTAGAGGTAAGTGTCAGTAAGGTATTTTGCTCATTTGCCTTTGGGATTTATGATTAATTTATAGCTAAAATTGTCGTGTGTACCCTCCAGGTGTGTAACATAGTTGCAGGTCAGCGCTGCATCAAAAAACTGACAGACAATCAGACCTCCACTATGATCCGTGCCACAGCCCGATCAGCACCAGACCGTCAGGATGAGATCAGTAAATTGGTGAGCCACGATGAGATAAATGTTTACCAAATGAAATTCTAGAAGTTAATACTCAAACCTTAAAAGCCCTTCAAACAAAGATAAAGCTATATTTCCAGATTCATCAGTAACCAATAGCAAACTATGTTAAAATAGAATACTTGAGTACTTGCTTCCCTAATCAGACTAGTGCTTGAAACTTTTTTTTTTAAATGAGATCGAAGTGACAAAATGCTCTAAAGTTGATGGTTGTAATATACACTTATATTTACTGTGTGGATTTTATTTTAGATGAGAAGTGCCAACTTTAACACTGACCCATATGTTCGGGAATTTGGAATGATGGTGAAAGATGAGATGACTGACGTGAATGGCCGGGTCTTACAAGCACCTTCCATTCTGTATGGAGGCAGGGTATGTACACCACCCAGTTCGGATTATTGATGGTGGCCAGTAGTTGATGTACATTTCTGTATGTAAGTCACAGGGGTTCCACTGGTATTAAAATGTTTTGATTCAATTTCATCTTGTGTTCTGTCTTTACAATTTGCAGAACAAAGCAATAGCCACACCAATCCAGGGAGTATGGGACATGAGGAACAAGCAGTTCCACACAGGCATTGAGATCAAAGTGTGGGCCATCGCCTGCTTTGCACCACAGAGACAGTGTACTGAACTCCTGCTCAAGTAAGTGAGATACATAGTACTTGTGGTTTTCTATAATGCAGATTTGCAGTGGCTCTTAAAAGCTTGTAAATTTTTTGAATTTTCTCAGTTTTCTCAGCATAAATATGACCTGAAATGGTGATAAGATTTTCACACAACTGAAGTGTAAATTCACTTGTATAGTGGGAAATTATCTGGTTTTAAATATTGGACAGGCTTCATTCTATGTAGTTCTTCCTCCTCTTTGCACTATTGAAGTTCCTCGTCTGTCTCAGAGCCTTCACAGATCAGTTGAGGAAAATCTCTAGGGATGCAGGGATGCCCATCCAGGGTCAACCTTGCTTCTGTAAATACGCCCAGGGAGCTGACAGTGTGGAGCCCATGTTCAGACATCTTAAATACACCTACCAGGGCCTCCAGCTCGTTGTAGTGATTCTACCAGGGAAGACGCCTGTCTATGGTGAGGGTTTCATTTATCAGTCTGTACTTTTGTCATTAAGTAGGAAATGTGATATTTTCTTCCTTGAGAGGTAAGCAAGATTTAGTATATTCATTTTAAGTCAAACACTGACTGACTGCAGTTACTGATAACTAGTGTTATTTGGGACTGTTAACAATAATTATTCCCAGTCCCAGATGGTTGTGGTCTTATCAGTGTACATGTGTGCAAATGACATGTTGCACCGGGCCTGGAACTCAAAGCACAAAACATCAGTATAATACATGCAGACATCTGTGAATTGATTGATATTGCTTAATAATTGTTTTATTGTTATGATTTGTCTTGTAGCTGAGGTGAAACGGGTTGGGGACACTGTGCTGGGCATGGCCACACAGTGTGTGCAGGTGAAGAATGTTCAAAAGACAACACCTCAGACGCTCTCCAACCTTTGTCTGAAGATCAATGTCAAACTGGGTGGTGTTAACAACATCCTCCTCCCACAGGGCAGGTTAGTGGAAAGACTACCTACTGCTATTACTAGTAGTTCTACTACTATGGCAACTGCTACTACATGAGATGGATCAAAGCCTCTTTCTCTGGAGTATTAATCAATTTTGAAAGTATATATTTACAAATTTACAAACTTATTTTTCAGTGTCTGCATTGCATTTTTATGTTAGGCCGATGGTGTTCCAGCAGCCAGTGATCTTTCTTGGTGCAGATGTCACTCATCCGCCTGCAGGAGATGGAAAAAAGCCTTCAATCGCTGCTGTGCGTAGCATCACAGCACACAACACAATTCATTGCATTAAACATTTTGATTATTATAGTTTGTTTATTTTGTGCTGGAGCATTCAACTGTTTATTATTATTATGACCTATTATGACCTATTATTTCTATACCCTATATTATTTTTCATTTTCATGTTTAGGTTGTAGGGAGCATGGATGCCCATCCCAGCAGATACTGTGCCACAGTTCGAGTGCAGCAGCATCGTCAAGAC
This sequence comes from Channa argus, assembly GCF_033026475.1. NCBI lineage: Eukaryota > Metazoa > Chordata > Actinopteri > Anabantiformes > Channidae > Channa > Channa argus. The sequence continues at coordinate 18,137,085 of NC_090197.1, forward strand.
ATCATTCAGGACCTGGCCACCATGGTGAGAGAGCTTCTTATCCAATTCTACAAGTCCACTCGCTTCAAGCCCACAAGGATCATCTACTATCGGGACGGCATCTCAGAGGGCCAGTTCAACCAGGTGATGGGGATATTTGGGTGATGGAAGATAATCTAGTGTTAATTTTCATTTTGTATTGTGCATCATTTCAACTTTTTACCTGCTCATCTTTGATATCTTTTGACGTAAATACATGCAGGTTCTTCAGCATGAACTGCTGGCGATCCGTGAGGCCTGCATTAAACTAGAGAAGGACTACCAGCCTGGAATCACATTTGTTGTTGTGCAGAAGAGGCACCATACAAGACTGTTCTGTATGGACAGAAATGAGCGGGTCAGTGTTGAGCCATTAATATGGTTCAAACCAAAGTGCACCAAAACTAAAGGCATTCACAGAAAGCACAAGTGTTGGTTTAGTCTTTCACACAGTATTCCCAAATGGACAATAGGACATAAGTAATTTTATGACACTAGCATAAAGTGAATTTCAATGTTTGTTGGCATTTCTTCAGGTTGGGAAAAGTGGCAACATTCCTGCAGGCACCACAGTGGACACCAAAATTACTCATCCATCGGAGTTTGACTTCTACCTTTGTAGTCATGCTGGCATTCAGGTAAGAGCTATCAGTGAATTACCATCAGTTGTATTAAAACTAAGAATTTATGTGTCTGAAATATTTTAGAAAAGGGAATAAGAAATTAGGGTCATATGCTTTTGCTTTTTGTTATCAATATAAATCAACTTTGATTAATAGCCTAATGAAAGCTGTTTAGTGTAACCAGTGTTTTTCATTATGGACTTAAAGCAACACTTCATTTGCTTTCACACTCTGCAGGGAACCAGCAGGCCGTCTCACTACCATGTGCTCTGGGACGACAACCACTTCTCTTCAGATGAACTCCAGGTCCTCACCTACCAGCTATGCCACACTTACGTGCGCTGCACCCGCTCTGTTTCCATCCCAGCACCAGCCTACTATGCCCATTTGGTGGCTTTTCGTGCCCGCTATCACCTGGTGGACAAAGAACATGACAGGTAAGAACTCCTTTTCCAATATTCACGTATTCCAATAAATCTGATGTGACAAAATGCTTATGCAAATTATGGGCAGTGTTGATGCTTGTGCACCTTTTTTATTATTTTGCTGTTTCAGTGCTGAGGGCAGTCATACATCAGGCCAGAGCAATGGTCGTGACCACCAAGCTTTGGCCAAGGCCGTTCAGATCCATCAGGACACCCTGCGCACCATGTACTTTGCCTGAGAGCATACATCCCCAGGTTGGCGTGGGTGAGACCCCACTGATGGAACACAATACCCCTTGCTGTCTCACTGTCAGCTTTAGAAAGCATCAAGGTGGTTTCACACCCCGTCTCCCTAATTTGCAAACCTGTTAGTTACTCCAGTTGTACTTCAGCCCCTGAACCACACAAACCAAACCAGCTATTAGACAGTAAGATACAAAATTATCCCTCTTTCACAGAGAGTGAGCTGGAAGGGGTTTTATTTACATGTTTTGCATTAGTGTGAATGTGTATTTGTTATAGGGAAATATGTTGCTAAGTCTGAGGGGAGAAGGTAACATTCATACACTGAAGAAGTCTAACATTTCTAAACTAGTGGGCCGTAACACACTTTGGGGTGATAATTATTATTTTAATTTAAAAGGTGTCACCCCCCTTTTTTTTTTCTTTTTTTTTTGTCAGAGTCTTCGTGCTTGAATGAAGAACAAGACCTCAAAAGATGAGGGTTTTCATTGACTGCTAATATGCCTAATTATTTTCTCCTCTGACAAACATTATTTGTCAGCCAATCAAAGCAAAGTGCACTGACCAGAATGAGTACTTCAATCAGGACAAAAGTACTTAATATTTTTAGGGTTGTGTATGATTTCTTCTTTCTCCTTTATTTTCACATAGAGCACTATGTGATGAAAAGTGCCATTTGAGACCACTTTTCTGTCATACTTTTTATGTAACTCAATGAATTCTTTGGCCCATGTCAGCTGGGCTTTCAGTATTTGTCCTTAATTGACAGTGATGATAATTTTATGCCAAATCTGGTGACAGCTTGCTAAAGGATTCTTTGCATCAGATTTGTTATCAACCCCTGAATCACAATTTTAATTTTAAAGAAGGTCTTTTAGTGTTTAGTTATAAATGTAAAAGACACCTTTTTTTTCTCATGCTCTGACTCACTTTTTAGTCTGGTCTGAAAAAGTTGCACCAGTAACCTAATTCCCATGTTAGGAAATAGTGTACTGGGACTGGTTCCCAATAAGAACACCTTCTTAATGTACTCTGAGCCGTGTTGATAAAACACCTAATCTAGAAAATAACAGAGGGGAACTAATGAAAGCTTTTCTTTTTTCTTTTTTTTTCATTTGTTTCCCTTCTGACTTTGCAGTAAATTTTTATTTCAATGATTTTTGAAATGAATATGCATGTGGTCGCCTCGTGTTTAAAACTTCTAGGTGTTTGTGATAGTTGTTTTTCTTCTTTTGTATACATTAACCCTACTCCTATTTTTATTGTATATAGCAGGAGGCTAGTGTTTTCTGCCGTGTCTTTGTCAGCGCAGGATATTTATGTGGCTTCTCGATACTAGGCATTCGGTACAGTGGGGTGAAAGCTGCAACATTTCAGAGTTTAACTGATCGGAATTCCCTTCAAAACTTTTTAATTATAGCGTTTGCTCCAGAAATTGGGAGCAAGTTTCGCGCAGTGCTTGGGTTTTATGCAAATGACTTTTTGTGAGTCTTTATACTATATAGTAATGTTGGTAATAAGGTATATTTTGAATAAGCTTTCATTGAAGGCTGCTGAGTACATAAAGTTTTTTTTAATGACTGGCCCACACAGAGTTAAAACTGGCAGTCTATTTGTATACAGATTTTAAATGCAAATATTTTCTTGCCTTCTAAGACTGTTAAAGTCTTACTAATAATTCTGCGTCCACTAACATCCCACCCAAGTTTTACTGCTAAGTTAAGCTGGTGAATGTTCACATAGTGATTGGAGGTGAGTAGTTTATATTTTCTAACTATGCATAATTTTTAACAAAGAGATTTAGAAGAAGTTGGGTGTCTCACATAATTTGGGTCATTTATAGAGGTAGATAATCAGGGCTTTTTTATGTTTTTCTTTTGTTTGTTTTTTTAATAGTATGTTGCATTTAGTAGCGTTACTTAGTGCTTATCAGCCTCTTCATTCCTTTGTAAAGGTATGAAGTATTTATGTGGTCATTTGTAATTTTCAGATTTTATAGCCTGAAAATTGTGTGCATCCTTTGTAACATACAATATTTCTTAGCCAAACAAGATTATAAACTTTTACAGGACTAATAATCCAATGATAACGAAGCACAAAAGGACATCTTGATTCTAGGTGCTAGGAGTTTTCACTGTATACCACCTTAAATCCTCACCGTACTAGTCCACCAGGCTTTTAACCTGTATACTAAAAGATGCCTCATCGTTTTGAGGATCTTTTCTCTCCCTCTGACAACCTCTGTGTTATTCTTTTAATTTGTTACCTGTAAAGAAACTAGAAATCCGACTGACTGTGTTTGTGGGGCATTCTGAAAATCATGTACTTGATATTTACTGTTATGATGTCAATATTGTTTTTATTGGTGCTGGTCTCGCAACATGTAAAAAATTGGATGCACTTTTGATAGCAGGACATTGGTATGACTTGTGTTGGTCTACATGTTTCTCAATGGAAGAAGGAGGCTCTGCCATATTGTGCAACACTGGTGTAATTGTATTTAAATGGCCTTGTGTTCTACCTCTTGTTACCTGTTTAAGTGTAATGGTAACATCACACTTCTGGCCATTTCTGTATAATTACGCCTGCTATCTATCTAATTGGCATTGTTTGAGTCATTTATTAATAGAGGTTTAAAATGCTTGGCGTGTATTTTGGTGAACAAACTTTCTCTGTTTATGTAGTTGAGTTTTTTCATAGTTTAACCCAAACTGATGAAAGAACATGTGTTTGTTTTTGTTTTTTCCTTTACTTTGTAGGGGTTTTAAGCATTGAGCTGTATGACCAAATTCTCGATGTGTGCTTTTATTCACACACAACTTTCCCCCCCTTTTTTTCTTTTAACTCTATGCACCAATGAAATGAGACTTTTTGACACCTTGGTTTTCTACCCAAGCAGTATAACAACAAATATAAAGCAAAGATCAGACATAACCATTGCATTTTTTCATCTTGAAACATGTAAACAAACAACAAATATAACCTGGTAGTGCTGTTAGTCAGACTGCTAATACAAGTGTCTTGTAAGCTGAACTAGAAGATCAGCCTGTCTGAAGATCAGCCTGAAAAATACACGTTTAGATCCACATGAATATGTTTGAACTGTGGGATCAAACAAATTAGTTTAACTGGTAGGGTGAAGCCTGTCGGTGGCTCTGTACTGAAATTGCCACAAGCATAAGCATTAACATTACTCACTTATTCAGCCCGCAGACTGACAGTTAAAGGGATACCTAGGTAAACATTGTTTTAATTTGAAGGTTGTCCTCGCGGAGACGCTTATTGTATTGTGTGGAGAGGTGTTGAAAAGGAACTCTGCTCAATACAGCAGGTTCCCTAAAAGGTAACTCACTAATATTCTGGACTTAAAAGCGTCATTTTAGAAGATGGGTTTGTACTTATTGTTACTGCTTCTATGTGTTTTACATGACCTGTACCAGCACCTTAAAATACCCGATCAGAATGGAGCTAAAACTCAAACATTTGACAATGTTATTTTTTGCACTAAACAAGAATGGGCTTTGATGGTGTTGCAGCATTAGAGTATGTATCAGATGGCAGAATGGCAGCATCTTTTTTTTTTGTTTGTTTGTTTGAGAAGGAGCAGTGGATTTATTTATTTTTTTAAAAGCTGCACAGAGGACAGCCCTGAGACCTTCAGTATGTGCACTCATCATTCTCATAGCCATGTGTGCTGATAGCAAGATATTCTACCTAGTCAACCAGCATTTAGTGTGTTGTCTTTCAGAAACATTCAGATGCCTTTTAAATGTTAATGAAAGAGTAGTTGCGTGCGTGGTTTTCTCTTGTACAATGACGTGGGAGAAAGGTGCTTTATGCAAAACAAACTGATAAGTGTTGAAGAGCCCATTAGCTGTGGACAGTAAAGTTTCTGTGATCACTCTGCCTGTTTAGGACAAGATGCCAAAGTTTTGTGAGAGGAGAACATGAGCATTAAGGTTTTACATTACACAGTTCTCGTTTGAGACTGCAGTGTGCATGGAAAAATATCATACACATAAGGCCTCATTGTGACACTGCCACAGACTACATATAAACATATCATGGTGAGCCACATTAACAATGTGTATGAAATATACTAAAGGTTGCACCTGCGTAGATGAATGTGGCACTACTTCACACGTTTATATGGTGCCCCATGTTGCTTAGTAAGGCATTCAAAATATCTGCAGCAGGAACCCAAATAACCATACTAGAGACTTTCTCAGAAATTAGATGTAGAACTCTGACTATTTTTCCGTTTTCTTTCAGAGTGGCCAAAACTTGGGACAGAGCAGATTCTAGACATGGCTGAATTTTCAAAGAAATGGCATGTCATAAGCTAATTTAATCAGCTAATTTTACTGTTATAACAGTTTTTGTAATTTAGTAGGTATGTTTAAATTATGGGTTAAGAGAAGCTGAGATATAAGTGCTCAAGTGTAACGATCAGCCTCTTAACTGGCTTTGGAATGGTCTTGGAATTAAAAAGAACCTTTTTAGTGAAGCAGCAACCTATATATCAGCGTATTCCAAACCATTGCTATCTGTATATTATTGTCTTTCCTCTTTCCTCCCATCCATCTCTTGTAGAGAAACTATTGCTGATATAAAGAAACCCCTTGTACCTATAGAACCTATTTTCCTATTTCCAAATAATCTCACTGAATGTACATGGAATATGTGGTTTCAAATATAGTATAGGCTATTCATTCAGTACATTTATTCTGATTTGCTTCTGTACAGACTGTTCTGTACAGATTTTTCTTTTAGGTGTATTTCTCTTATTTATAGCCTTTACCAACTGAAGAAAGTATTATCTTTTTTTTTTTCAAATGATCCATTGGTTTAAATATTGCCTCAGCATATAATATTCTTTTTACTAATTACCCTGAATTCAACAAGTGTACAGTTGAGATGGTTTTCTCTCCTGTAGTTTTAAGAGACAAATGTTTCACACTGGTGCACAGAGTGGTTATCTTTTCTGTTCTTGCATCGTGCTTATGTGAGGTGCTGTAAAATAAGAGCTGTGTGTGTGTGTGTGTGTGTGTGTGTGTGTGTGTGTGTGTGTGTGTGTGTGTGTGTATTTATATAAGATGGTGTGATCTTGTTTTCTTTTTCTTTTTTTGGCTTTTGCTCAGGCCCTGAGTTTGATATTCTGACCTGTAAAATGTTTCCCCACTTATTAGCATGGTGCCATAGCAAGGTTTTTGTTTTAGTGTTGCTTCTGCTCCATACTTTTGGTGTTTGCATTACCACACAGCTGTGTTTTGACAGATTTAATAATGCCAGTTCATTATTTACATGGCACTCTGTTGGGTTCAGGAGACATACTTTTTCTTGTTCTTAGGTAAACCTAAAACGACACTTTTTCCTTGAAGGTCAGTCTTTTATTATATTGCTTGTATTGATATTTTTAGCTGCAACTCTAAATTAGGGCTCAGCTATGTGGCCAAAATTATTATATTTATCAAACAATAAAATATCAATATACACATTGACAATTAAGAAGGAAAGAAACATGTTTGGAACTCGTTAGACCTTAAGGATGTAGGAGCTACTTGTTCCAAATAAGTTTCAGGTCCTGATTTGACTCAGCCACAAACAACACAAATGTCAGGCTAAAAATATGGTCTTTGGCACAATTATGTTCAGCATCCACTTGCTTATAGCTAACTTAACCTATGGTGCGTTGCAGCAGGACGTTAACTCATTGTTTGTATTGTGAATAACTGCAAGGGCACTGATGGTTAACTCATCAGTATGATGCAGGTTCTTGTCACTGACTTAGTTGTTACAATTGTTTACTGTTGCTGTAAACAAGCTGATTTCACAACCTTTTACTGAATTATGTCAGACAATACACAGTGGTGTGTATTATACGAGACATTTGTAAACCCTTGAGAATTTTGCATATTTCTGCATAAGTGTGACCTCAAATTTAATCATATTTCCATTTCAGTCCTAAGACCTGCAGACAAAAATACACATTGAATGAACTTCATGAATCAGCTTCCAGTCATTCCACAGAGTTTTGATAGGATTAAGGTCTGGACTTTGATACAGCCACGCCAAGACATTTTAAGTATGTGGGTAAAATGGGTAGAATGACTTTCATGTTTAGGGGTGTCTTGTGTTTGATCTAGAGTTTGTCATAAACAACCCTTTTTTCAAACCAAAAAGTTCTACCTTGGCCTTAGCCCTTCCTAGAACATTGTTTCAATAGCTTTCAAGTTCATCCACATGGCCAAAATGTGGATGGTCAGCAGTGCTGTTGTTGTAGAGGTAGTGGCTTCCTCCCTGCAGCTCTGGCAGGCACTATTTTTGTTCAGTATTGGACTGAATAGTGAAACTATGAACCCTGAATTTAACCACAGCAAATGAAGCCTTTAATTCCTCATGTAACCCTGGGTTCTTTGTGACCTGCTGGACTATTAGAACTTAGTTACACTGGCTGTGTACGAACACATTAATTTATACAACTGCAGCATCGTCTGCGTCATTGTTTACATGCCTCGTTCCATATGTTGTGAGTGAGAATGTAAAAGGTTAATTTATTCTTCAAATTAATTAGAGCATCACATACTTTTGTAGTACACAAATAATTGTAATTCTGGATTATTTACCTTTTGAGTTAGTAAATTCACAAGTGTATATTTTGTCACATTTGTGTATGGGATTTCCTATATCTAGTTATATGACTTGGTTGAATATCTAATATCTAATATCTTAAAGTGCATGTCATAATTATGCAGAAAAAAAGACTTTTCAATTTTCAAGCACCACATTTCACGTATTTTATAGATATTTATCAACCACATATTAGGTTTCTTACACAATAATAAGCCAATCTCATACAAAAACTCGATAGTGGAAATTATTCTGATAAGTCATTACACTGACTCAATTCGCACTCAATTAGAAACACATTCTGATCACGACCGTTATACCGGAGGATGGGCAGCTGATCGCAGTGCTGTGTGGCTGGTACCTGATGCGAATAGGTGGATGGAATTGGATATTTGTCAGGCTAATGAAAAGGATATTCAATTATATTCTAGCTTTGGCAATCCTTCATGCTAGATTACATATATTAAAGTTATCTTCAAATCTTCCTTTACAAACAATATTTGGCATCCACTGATATTCATTTTAACCTGTAAATGCAGCAGTTACTGTCTTAAAATGAGAAGCTGCTGTCCGAATGTTCTGCACACGGCGACAGATTGTAACCAACTTATGATTTTTAGCAAATACCAACTTCGGTGTCTGGAACAGCACTCTAATAGGTTTGTCATATGTGTTTGTGACAGTTTATTCATTTGTGTGAGCATCTGACTATATTTAAGTGTGCGTGTGCAAAAGCCACCCTTGATTCTCCCCTACTTGTGTCAGCTACGTTACTCAGGCACTCTGGACTAATTTGACCCAGATGCACAACAGATACATTTCTTGATTATAAATGACTCATTAGTTTATTATCTTTCTCATATACTTTTTTACAACAGTCATCTATATCACTGTGTTGCCCACCCCTTGTTTTTAAGTATTGAGTACCATTTTATTTAGGCTACTGGTAGAACTGTGGAAAGAGCAGTTACCTCTCATGTCCACTATATGCAGCTAGATACTTTGTGTTTTAGTTCCTTTGTGTTGCAAATTCAGCGAAGCCCTGGACCTTAAGGATTTTAAGTTTTAGGGTAACTGGTTCCATTGTTTTAAATTGCTTTGCTGACATTCTTAGCCACACAATCTGCATGGCTTTACAAATGGCATTGACTGCGTTTACATGCACTTAAGTAACTGAGTTACTCAGACCAATCAGCTTTCTCGGGTAATTGGGGAACTGTGTTTACCTGCACTTAAATAACTTGGCTATGGGAAATCCGCATATACATGCAGCAGAAGAGTAACCCGATTTCTCCTTCATCTTTGGCTTCTTTTGGAACATTGGCGCACAGATTTTAACTGTATGGTGACGGAAAATGCTGCTTTTTGCGTGTCTGTGTTTGTGTCACTGCAGAGTGACAGCGCAAGGAGAGATGGAAGAAAAGGAAAGACACATGCTGCTGAACCACAACTGTATGAATTTTAAAAGTCCATAGTTAAAAGTAATTTATTTAGACATCTACGAGACACTTTTTTTATTTAAACTGTGTTTCTGTCACACCTTAAGCCTACTTTGTTTTAAAAATGAGCCGGTAATCTGTTAACAATGTCTCCTTTTATTCATTCCTTCACTCAACTTCACTCAGATTGTCTGCAGCCTTTTGTTATACTCAAGCGCAGTTAGAGAAAGCTGATTAGAAACCTGGTTACGTGTATACATGGCAGAGTAATTGGCATTCTCTACTTGGGGAAACCAGGTTTCCGTAATGTCCGACCCTGATTTCAGAAACCAGCTTTCCTATTTACATGACACTTAAGAAATCAGTTTTCCCAAGAAAGCCAACTGTAACCTGGTTACTTAAGTCCATGTAAACGCACTCATTGTCAGCTGATAAAGTATTTAAGTTGCCCTCCTACTACTTGAATGGCTAGAACTGTTGGAGTCGTGTGAGGTTGAGTTTAAAGTGACTATTCCTTAACCGCCACCATTTTGGCAAATGATTCTCAGACAGTTCGTCCTAATAATTTGGATGACCCTTTAATTTGCATAAACATCAGGTTAAAGTTTTAAATTTTCTGATATTTTTTGGTGCATGGCCAAACACCTGCATCAGCAAATTGTGGTCACAACATTTTTAGTGGCTGAATTAGTTTTAATCACTGTATGCAGAAATGTCAAGCTTTGGGGATGCATCATTATCTGAGAAAAACAGAACAAAAAACAGAAGGCTCAAGATCCATCAAGAATGGGGAGCAGACAAAATGCCTGGTAGCCATGACTCAGCCAGGATGCCACACGACATTTGGGGGTTATGTTTGGGGGGTGTAGTAAATCTGATTATGGATGCAGATTAACTGTTACCAAGCTTCATCAAACTAAACCAAACCATACCAATACCATCCAGCTTATCTATGTGTTTCCAATCATGCAAGACTTGTGGGTATTGTTGTGTTTTGCATTTCTAGTCTTCAGAATGACTTGGCTTTTTATTTACCACCTTTGAAAAAACTACCTCAGAGCAGTGTCAGGTGCTAGCTAGTATTAGCCCTAATTTATAATAATGGCAAAAAAATATATATATCACAAATTGTAGTGACCAAACCATTACAAGCCAATATTGTTTGAGAGCACTGATAATTTCTTGAACCTTAATAAATGGAAAACCAAGTGATTATGTATGACTGGTGGTTGCTTTAGTTGGCTACATTTTAGGGGACCAAATTTTTATAATTGGGAGTCTCATTGTTTCATGTGAGTCCTTTATTTTTCAAAAGACAATGAATTAAAAACAACCCAGCACAATCTAGGACATATTTATGTGATGAAATGAACTGTTGTCATGACTGGATCGTATATCAAAAAATGTGCCATTGTAAATACTATTCACTCTGACAGTGTGTTGATATTCCAGCTAAATTTTGATTAATTTAGGAACAATGTATTTTGGACAGATGTATGTACAGCAATAATGTTACTTTTTTTTTCTTGTACATCTTTACATAGGTCAAAGCAAATTTTTGACTTTTAGTTAGCAGATCATTAAATTAGTAGATTTACTGATGGAACCAGCCTTTTGTTTTCGTTTGATCCGAATGTTGAAATATTTAGGTTTCATACTGGATAGAGCCACTCCACATGCTCAAATGCCTACATTTCTTTGCCGTTTTAACCCAGTACTGCAATAAAGTCGGGGAGAATACCCCTGTCTCTTTCTTAGCTCATTTCTGCTTTTCCTATAATTAGTCAGGCTCAGTACCATTTTTGCTAAGCATTTAAGATGTAGTTTTGCATGAGACAATTTACAAAGGGAAAGTACACATTTGAATTTACTTCACAATGTATCAAATCATTGTACGTTTCAACGAAAGGTACAAATGAGGATGTGTGGCAGTTAACTACAGATTGTCAGTTGGTCCGAATTGAAAGCATCCAGTGTGTTGGTAGTTGTTTTATTTGTGCCTTTTGTCAGATCTCTATTCTCCATCAGCACCAGAACTGGGTTTATGAGTCCTTTTTAACATAAAGGTTGACAAAATCTGAAGCACCACATAAAAAAAACATTATTTCCATTTAAATAATCATGCAAAGTTGTGTGTAGATGCTGCATAGAATGATCAGTATTTGTGTTTGCACTTTCAAAGCAGTTAAAAAAAATTTGCCCTCACAAAGTTGGGCAGAAAGTTAAAAAATAACTGACGAGGTATTTTATCAATAGGAACTTTAAGGAAAAGTAAGACTTTGAAGAGCTTTTCTAAAAAGGTTGATATATCTATATATAAATGAAGTACCTCATAAGCCTGATATATGCTGCATTGAATTTTTTTTTCTTTAGTGTACTTCATATTGTCCAATAAAAGTTTTAAGTTTCCCCTTTTTGGGAGGTTTGAATGTCACTACAGTCTGTGCAAATGCCACCACCACAACTTAGTCTAAGTTCTGTTGTAACAAAGGAGCATGTTACACAGTAATGATGTCTCATTTATGCAACGTCAACACAAAAGTAATCTTGTCTGAATATTTCTGAGCTGTAGCAACATCATGTTCTGGTGATTTTCGTGTGTGCGTGTGTGTGTGTGTGTTTTTAAACATATTCTATGTTTGTGTAGCCAAAAATATTGGGTTTAGTTGACATTCGCCAGACATCCTGCAAAGCTCTTTGGTGTAACACGACTGCTTACTCAGGTATTGCCAGAAAAGGGCTATATCTGCTTCCTGTGTCCCTTTCCCAACTCCCGCCACACCTTTGTCTTAAAATAGCCTTAGATTTCTATGTGAGGTTCCTATGGATCCCCCGGAGGGTCACATTGGGAATTTTTTAAAATAAAATTCAAAAGCATTTCCTTGTCGTAATTTTTGTGTTCTCTCTGATATAACCTGTACTGTGATGTGCTATGCATTAAGTAGTTGACTGCTGCTGATCATGGCACCACACATTGAAAAGAATCAAAGAGCAATAATGGCCTCTCGATATGTGTCATCATGTCTCCCCTTTGTTTTGGGCCTATCTACAGTGTTTCCTCACACTGGAAGTATAGTAGCCTATAACTACATAGACTGGAGGTTAGGTATCTCTGTACATCAGATGGAATCAATAGAATACTACAAAGGAAAGCAAAATGATTGCAAGGCAAAACAACATAAAATATTTTTTTAATTACCGCCACTGTTACCCTTTGGTGGCTCCATAGGTTAAAGTTGGGCCTTAAAAGTTAAACAAATCATGCACTACAGTTTTAGACTTGACGGAGAGCTCGACTCCTGTTCAGACAAATATTTAAGTTTGTGTTGTGTCATTGCTATGTTATCTACCTCCTTTGAATGTAGGGGCTGTCCTGGAGTTGTAGTTGACTGCAAAACGTTTGATTTTCTAACGCCCCCCCACCCATTTAATACCTTGTGCCCTTTTTCATTATAAGCCATGATAGAGAAGTGACCAAAGTCTTTTGGAAAAGGCAGCCCTGCACAGCTCTGTGAATTCAAACCTCCCTTAATTTGTGTCATTTTGAGCTCACGTATGAGTTGTTTAGCCTCTCTCTCTCTCTCTTTTTCTCTTATTTTAACCACAACATGCCAAAACTGAATTTGCTGTCATTCCTGTTCTGGTGAGGGTCTTTATGTTGCTGAATGAATTTGAACATCCACTGCTAAGCTCCTTGTTGTTGTTTGTTGTTGATGTTGTTGTTGTTGATGTAGTAAAGGTGTAAGCTTTTAATTTCTTAAAATCTTACATTTCCTTATTTTTGTTAACAATTATGCTTACAGGACACAAGATATGCTGTAAACCGTGTTAGGACATAATGTGAATATGTATCACTTAATATAGTTCACTCTTTGGCTTGACTGTAAGTTGCGTTAATTAATAAAAAATGTCTAAAAAATGTTTTACAGTCATGTTGTGACTTTTCTGTTTATGTTGTTGCATAACTTGATATATATATAGATAGATAGATAGGGTGGGTGCCATTTAAAAAGAAGCATGTTAAATGTTATCTACTATATACATAAGCAGTTATACAAGACTGCTTAAATAAAATACAATCTGAAATTCTAAAAATAATGAAATGTGTGACAATTATTTTCAAATGATAAGTTTTAAAAAAATAAAAATAAAAGACTACAAAATCTCACCAAGAATTGGTTGACAACTTTGGTACTTTAATATTACTTGGTGCTACAGATATTTTTGGAATTCATCAAAACATACAGTGCATCCAGAAAGTTTTCCCAGAGCTTAACTTTTTCTACATTTTGTTATTTTACAGCCCTATTCCAAAAAGCATCAAGTTCATTAATTTCCTAAAAAAAAAAATCTATAAACAATACCCCATAATGACAGTGTAAGAGAAGTTTGACCCTCCCCATCCAACCTGATGGAGCTTGAGAGGTCCTGCAAAGAAGAATGGTAGAAAATGCCCAAAAATAGTTGTGCCAAGCTTCAAAAGGACTTCAGGCTGCAATTGGTGCTAAAGCTGCTTCCACAAAGTATTAAGCAAACACTGTGAATACTTTGTAAATGTGATTTTATTTTATTTTCCAAAGATTTCAAACAAACTTCTTTCATGTTGTCGTTATACGGTATTGTTTGTAGAACTTTGAGTAAATTAATGAATTTGATCCATTATGAAATAAGGCTGTAACATAAAATGTGGAAAACGTTAATGGCTGGGAAAACTTTCTGGATGCTCAGTATGTTACAGAACTTTTATCTCCAGGTCTATGTCAGTATATGCATGTATTCAATCATAATAGACATGTTCATTTTTTAAATAATCAGCAAAATATATTCTGAGCTTTAATAAACTTTATTCATCATAACTTTGCTGATAAAAATGTAAAAACAAATCTGTAGACATGAGGATGTGAACAATTTTAAATGTGGCACAGATTAACCTCAGCATAGTAAAATGATATGTCTTGCAAATATGTGTCTATAAGGTTCATTATGGGGTTTGAAGTGTATTTTTTCCAGAAGACCGGGTTTCAAACAATATACACTGAAATGCAAAACAATATGAATGAATGAAATGACAAAGTTTTCCAGAGCATTGAACCATACAGTAGTATAATTTTACCCTTTAGCTTTACTGAATGCTTACCCTCTAAAGTCAATATATTGAATAATACATTTATATTGCAGCATGTAGTCAAAATACCAATCAGGTATAACAATAGTGAATTTCAAACTTTATTTGGAGTATGATCGGGCTTTGGCATACAGCAACACTTAAGATAAGGACAGTATGGGTTCGCAGACAGGAAAGATGATGGGGAATGACACTGCAATGATCGTACTCCAAACAGGCAGACAGACTGAAAACGGGATCATAGGAACATATCATATGTGACAAAACACTACAGTCTCCAAGTCATCACAATAATGAAAATGTAGTAAAAGAAACAAAACTAGACACAAAATTAAAACAGACATTGTTTTATCTTAAAAAAGCATACGATAAGGTTTTTTTTCTTTTTACATCAGAGATTTTTCCTTTTACTCTTCTACATAAAAACACTAAAGGATTTCATTGTGTGGAGGTGAAAATTAAAACACAACTACACAGGAAGCTCAGACATGGCAATGATGTGTGGCACATGTGATGTGTCTCACAGGTTTCTTGGACAATGACTTAGAGGATCTTATAATTCACCCTCTCTCCTTGTCATCATTTCTGAGTGTGGGTGGCAATTATAAATCCTGGGTGTCCACGAAGGAAGACTGACAAAAACACTTGAAATTAAAGAAGACAACTACAAAAAAGACCCGTAACTACTACAATAAATTAATTCTAAAACATGGCCCAATGACATGACCATCTTTTGTTTCATTCTCACTGGGATTCCACATTGAGTAGAAAGATTTTTTTTCATAAAAAGTTATAAAATAAATAAGCACTCTTTCCCTTTGAGTAGAAAAAAGTTGCACAGTGTGCAGGGCCAAGAAGGGAGAGGAGTTTTTGTCCCCCGATTATGTTACTTTGCAGATGCATCTCTGCATTTTTCTCCTCTTCTTTGGCCTTAGGGTCAGACTGGACAGTGGGAGTACTGCTGCTGATGCTCAGTACACCCAGTTCACTGGCACCCACTGGGGTTCACTGGACAATTTATCCACAGCAGCTTGTAACGTCTCAAAAGCCTTGTCCAGGTTGTCGTTGAAGATGGCCAGGTCGAAGTAGTGGCTGTAAGCCCTCTGGATGCGGGCGCTCTCATCCACTGTCTTTCTTAGGTCCACATCCTGCCATCACACAAAAGACAGTTAATTTGTGGAAAAGTATACAAGCAATGAAGACCGGCGTCTGCATTACTGCAATAAAAGTGAAGGAGTTGTTGAATAAGTGATTGAATGTTTGATTTGAGCTACTTTCTAGAGGCATCTGCAGGTGCAAGCCATTATTTGGTTTCACGATTTTAATTAGACACGACTCCTGGGACATTATATTCACTCTGTGTGTGTGTGTGTGTGTGTGTGTGTTAATCGTCTCACACATACACAATCACACTACACTACACAGTATAATTGATGGGTATAGATTATCAGTTTTTATATTCTTGTCTGGTAGATTATCCTAAACAAAATGTAATAATGTAAGTGATAAACGTGTATACTTTCAGTGAGGTATTTCTACTTTCAAATTACATTTGATTAGAATTGGAGTTGGTTGTTTGAATGTAGAAACAGTCAGTGTTGGTAATGTACACACATCATCAGTTGTGTATTACTCGTAACACTTATGAATATTTTCAACTTACTGTGAGCTGCTTCGTTGTGATGCCTGCGTCTACTACAGCTTTGTGCATGGCTTTGAGTGTATCGAAATCTGGCGCTGCAATGAACACCACGTAAGGCATGAACTCCGCTGTTTTCAGTACCTTCAGAGCCTGGACATTTCAGAAAACTTTGTCATTCTCAGGAGTTTCCACAGTAAAATATTAATCTGCAACATTAAAAAGCTTTCTCTTTAATATCCAAAGACACCAGACAATATTGTTAATCGTCAGCTCTTACCTGTGGATTAACATCCAGGATGCAAGTGCGTCCCGTGGCCACCACCTCATGGATGGACTCGATCTTGGTGCCGTACAAGTTACCATCATACTCGCCATGCTCTAGAAAGTGGCCAGCCTTCACATCGACCTCCATCTCTGTCCTGCTGGTGAAGTGGTAGGAGTTGCCATGCAGCTCATCATCACGAGGTCGCCGTGAGGTGTCTAACAGAAAAACTCAGTTGAATTGTTGATCAGTTGTGTGTAAAACAGTTTTTATGTGTTGGATGTGTGACAATCATTCAGAACAGCGACAGAAACCAAACATGGCATACAGGGTATAGTGGTGCCAAAACGGGTGGGATGGAGAACCATAAGTCGGTTCTTCAGGCTGCGCCGGCCCACCCCCTGTGCACCAATCAGAACCAGTGTCTTTCTCTGGAATGGTGGCACTTTTGCCACTTCCTCATAGATCTGCAGCTCGTGTCTGTCAAACTCTATTGAAACACAGGCAGAGATATGCTGTCAGGCAGTCAAAGAAACACACGATGAAGATGTGAGCATCACAAGTCTTCTGACCTGCATTCTTGGCTGTCAGATACATCATCTTCTTTTTCTTTTTTCCAGCTATTGTGCCACAAAGGATCCCTATAAAACAAGCCTCAGCATTATACACATGTATTGGTTTTGCTATTACAGCATCTGGCCTGAAGGCGGCAGGAGTGGACCACCGTGGTTGCCCAGGCCTCTTAAAACCAACCCAGAAGTGACCAATTTTAGGTCAATCCATCTTCTCAACATGAGCATTGATTAAGAGGAAAGGTGGAAATGAAAAGATGCTTTAGATCAAAAGACTTACCCGACCCATCAAAGTCCCGGGGTACAAAAGCTTTTCTCTTCTCCTCTAAGAATTGACTAGGTATCAATCCCGTGGCCCCACCAACCACATGACACGCCTGACACAGATTACAAATCAGTTCACAGTTAATTGTTTGTCACTGTAATATTCAGTGACAGATGGATAAATGAAATGCATTGAGGAAAGCCAACCTGCCACCAGTTTGGATCCTCTCTGTTGACAATCTGAAGGATGTCGCCTTTCTTGAAGGCCATCCCTGCCTCGCGACAAGGGATCAGGTTGTCATTGGCAGGGTTGTAGTCAAAGTATGGTCGCACATACACCTGTGGTCAACACATGCCCAAAATCAGGCCTTCGTGGGGGTTTATTCATACGTATTTGGGGTCTTTTGCACTCATAGGAAAGATTTTATCGTTAAAATAAATATATCTTGTTTAAATTATTGTAAACAAAACATAAAATTCTACGGAATTTAGAAAAACAAAGAGGCTTGAGCTCAGCATGCTGTCTCACACACTGACGGTTACAGTGGCCCATTCACACCTTTTATGTCCCACACTGCATCCAACACATGCTCCGCCAACAGTGCAGGCTTTTGCCAGGAAGGCTAAGTGCACTGACTGATGTATTAGATTAAACAAGCAGCTAGAGGAAGCCATAAAACAAGCCAGTAAAATATATATTTGCAAGAGCGCCCAGAGCTTCAGAGCAGGATGTGATTTTGCATTATGTCTCATTCAGTTCTACTGCTGTTTATTCAATTTAGGCTTTGCAAGCATTTCTGTGAATTACTGTGTATTTGTTTATGAAACACAATATCATCAGGATGTTTCTATTATAATGGATCTATAAATATCAAAAAGGGAAAATATCTGAAAGTATGATAAATTACTGTATTTTCTACGTGCGGAAGTCTTACAGGAAGCATGTGTGTGTGCCACAGAGACAGAAACAACTAGTGTGACCTAGATAGCATGTGGAGTGTTATTAATAGGGCTCCCAGGGTTCACATTCCTTCGCATGGGATTGTGGGAGGGCCATAGGACACATCACCAGCCCTGTACCACTACCCAACATCTGCCACTCATTACATAAGCATTGCATGCATGTCTGCATTATCATCAGACTTTACATCTGTCTTTGTGTGTGTGTGTACGTACCTGTGGAGGCGCAGGAGCATCACGGTAGCTCGGAAGTATCTTCAGTGTGATTCCCCCACTGCAGTCTTTTAGCATCTCCTGCAGCTCGGTGGGGTTGTTGCCCACATCCTTCCCATTCACTTCCTTTATAATGTCGCCCACATGGAGCAGGCCCTGCCTGTCAATCATGCCGCCGTGAAGGATTCTAGCAATGACCAGGTCGTCTTTCTCCACACGGAATGTCACACCCTAAACCACAGAGGAAGGAGCAGCTGTGTGATTTTACATACTTTTACTCACTTTCACCCACAACCAACTGTTCTTACACCTACTAACAAACTTAATGATTTACTTAGTTTTGTATTTACTGAACCCCTCCCTTCAATATCACACACACAGACTCTTTTTTTTCTGCTCACCAGTGGCTCTCCAGCCTTCTTTCGAATACCAATCATTCGAACAGCATCGGCCTGCATCAGAGCGCTGTTCACCGCTGCATCATTGGTCGTCTCAGTCGGGGCCGGAGCTTCGTAACACTTTGAGGCCACCATGTCGTGAGCCTCTAAAAGAGACTGAGAGATAGACAGGAGGATGAATTGAGGTGTGAGTGATGCTTAAGGGGATATGAGCAAACTTTTGAAAGAGGGAAAAGTAAATACTTCCTCGTAAAAATATAAAGCTAAAACCTGTAATTCATTATATTCATTTTACATTGTGTAGGTTAGGTAATGCTGTTTCGGAGGGTTGGGGCAGTACAATTGACTTCTATCTTAGTCAGATGGCTGACTTTTTGACTTCAAACATAATCATCACTTAACAATAGTTATATTCGCACTTTATGTGACGTCAACAAACTTAAAGTTCCACATAAAAAAAAATATTAGCTTTATGAGATGAAATAAATTGACAGATTGTGTCAAGTGGGAATTGTGAAGTGGGACAATTATTGATACAAACTGTCAACTCGGGGGGCAGAGAGTAGAACAGACGTCATTACCTGACATAATGAGTAAAAGTGTCTAACATAAAATGTGGCAGCATCTGCAGCAGATTTTTTTGTCTTCGAGGTTTGATTCCTTCCAAATCAATTTTTTAAACACTAAACTTGGAAGCCCCAGATGGGCCTTCTCATCAGTATATTTAAAGCTGTACCCCCCCCCAAAAATAAGTAATTGTCTAATGGATCTAGCCCAAAATTTGGATTAGTGCCAAATGTAATTAATTAATTCTTGGTTTGGTGAATAAACATTTACTGGAACATGTCCTTGTATACTCTACTGGTACTACGTATCTACTAAAATATCTTACCATCAGACAAACAAATAGCTTAAGTATGAGAAAACAACTCTATAAAGTCATGCATTAAACATGTGATGTAATGTTTTCCTCATTCCCTCCATCTTCTCCCCAGCCAACCTTTCTCTCCCTCTCTCTCTCTCTCCCTCTCTCTCTCTCTCTCTCCCTCCCCCCCACCCTCTCTCTCTCCCCCTCCCCCCCACCCGCTCTCTCTCCCTCCCTCCCCCCACCCTCTCTCTCTCCCTCCCTCCCTCCCCCCCACCCTCTCTCTCTCTCTCTCTCTCTCTCTCTCTCTCTCTCTCTCTCTCTCTCTCTCTCTGTAGGTCAGCAGGGTCTTATCCTTCAGCTTACAGCATACAACCTCTGATTGGTGCACAGGCTTTTCTGGGCTAACTCCTATTGGTGTAGCCTCCATAAAGCCCCCTGTAGGTCTGGAGATAGAGGTTACTGTTCTATGTTGCATGAGGACAGGATCCCATAAATGAGATACTGTAGCTACAGTGAAAACATTACAACTATAAGCTGAATTAACTTTTACTCTGTGATAAACAACTGAAATACATATATTTATGTATTAAAGCAACTCTAGTACGTACTGTATATTGCTCACACAAGACTGTTACACAGATGATTTAAAAAGATCTGGCAAAATCTGAGATTAGCAAAAGTTAAATATGTTTCTAATGTGACTTTTAGGTATTAAATAATTGGTGTGTGTGTGTGTGTGTTTATCTTCTCACCTGGAAATGTGGCTCCTGCAGGATCCTGGACAGTTCAGTTGCACTGTCGTCCTTAACCTTGAGGTTGTTGATGTCGCCCAAGATCTCTGCCACCAGCTCGACATTGTTGTCCTGCACCGCCTCCAGCTTCACTTCCTCCAGCTGCTCGTGAGCCTGGGAGAGACCGAGAAGCTCAGGAAGTGTAGGTTTTTTGCAGCCCTGATGAATGGAGGTAATTTTTGTTGTGTTGTAGGTATTGCTGCTCAGGATTCTGCATACAGTGCAGAATTGGTTTACTGGGAATTTTGCTCTACAAGCACATGCCTCATGTTACACTGATAAAAGTCAAAGCGGGATTTGTTTAGGTTTAGTCATCTGTCATCCCTATATTCTGTGTAAGTGCCAGCCTTGGAGGGAGCAGCTGAATGGTGGAACCTGACAGCAGCCTGTTTGGCAGGAGCTACAGCTGTCCTCCAACTGAACTCGCTCCTTGCTCAATTTCAAACAGCAGCGTGTGTCAGAGCATGAATGCAGAGGCGTTCACAAAACATGTGCTGTCAGTAAAAAGCAAGAAGAGTAAAGCTGCATCGTTTTGTTATTGTCAGTATGTACTATGCATTTGTACTGTTCCCCTGTGTTCAGAAGCACAGAGCGCTTGAAGCTTTACTGTACTTCAACACCTGAGTCACAGAAAGCAATGCAGTGCTGCGTGCAGGGGGCAGATCAGGGGGGTTTAGAGTTGGCTTGCTGCTGCTCGCCCCGAGCTATGTGTGTGTGCTACCTTAACCAGCGAGCGTACAATGGGACTTTCCATGATGCCGCGCAGGAAGAGCAGGTCAATGTCTTTGGCTCCTGTGGAGGTGGGCAACTCACCCAGATTATCCAACACCTGCTGCTGCTGCATGGCTGGATGGACAGGGCAAGAGACAAAAATAAAGATATAGAAAGAGAGAGAGAGACAAGAAGAAAAAGTCAGGCGTGAAAGTCACACACAGGAGTGTTAAAAAAAGTACCAAAGATACTGTAAAACTGAGCCAAAGTGCCACAGATTGACTTCTTATGTCCCAAGTATCAGGTAACGAATACTGAAAGTTCCTGCTGTAAAACAAACAAACTTGAGACCTTGATCTGCTGTGATTGCAGTCCATTCACTTTCTCCATGCAGAGTTGTAAACACAAAGCCGACCAGTGTGAAAAAAAAAATTCTAATTACAGCTCCATCTGGACATAAAGTAAGTCTGGTGTGTTCAGACTAAGCACAATCTTTGATTTGAAAAACCTTTAGAGCTGATGTTCAGTTCCCAAACTCCCATGAGCAGCAACAGATAATATAAAGCTTATTAAAAATAACAGAAAACAAAAACTCCAGACTTCCAGCATTCAGTTGTTGTCAATTGTAAAAGTGTTGCCATCAAATTAACTACACAGAGACCTGAACACTATGCACTGAAACTGAAAGAGAGGGAGAGGTGTGGACTGTAGGTGTCAGCCAGCTGACGCCCAAATGCCAGTGTCTCAAAGCCCATGTAAACCCACTTAAGACACTTAGAGCCCTAGGAACGTTTGAGTGTCTGTGGGTGAGTCTGTCATTAAACACATATGTGGACAGTAAATATGTCCATTCAGCACTTGTTTACAGTTGATTCACTGTGATTTCTCTTGTTTTTGTCTCTCAAAGCCCATCATTATTCTTTAACCATGACTTACTGTATGTTCTATGTCATACTCTTAAAAAAAAAGGTGGCACTTAGTAAAATGCTACCTCGAAAACCCAAATTATAAAATATTAAATGTATTTTTTTGTGTGGTCTGGTATTCGATTCAGTATGTGTGCTTTTAAAATGTATTTGATTTTAAAAACACACATTCGATCACCCACAGTGAAGACCTCACAGACTGCGTGTAAATAGCAATGCAAAAAAAGATCTTAAATATTTATGATTTCCTTAACCGCACAGCCTTTCAGAGCAGAGGTGTAATTGTAGTAATGGCAACCACTCAACAATAAACAAGTGTTAACAGTAGCTTTAATGCAATGCACTCACTTACTCACACTTACAATTAGTCATTGTACAGCTCTCTGCTGTAATAATATTTTTTTCCATGTTTTCAACACATTGTAGAAGTAAATGTGCAGGGCTCTCCTAAATGTGCAAAGGAGAAGAACATACAGCATTAAGCGACATTTTGATAATTTTGCTGCTCCATTTTGCTGTGTCTAAGGACTCCGCTCTCCGTTAGCCACTTGGTCAGCTCATGGTGTCATCCCCTACTCAACCGCGGGAATGTTTACTCGTCCCAGCTCATCCTCCACCCCTCTGCCACGTGTACTCATGTATACATAATTCATCGCCACAACCACAAGATGCTTTTCTTTCTAGTGAGAGATTGGAGATAAACTAAAGCCTCCTACCTAAAGGCTCTATAATCCTATAAAACACGCCATGAAGACACAACCACCCACAAGACTCTTACTAAGGTTGGAATGAAGTTAAAAAAGTTAACAGATCGCAGATCTGGGCAGTGTTTTTTTCCCAGCTGCTTCATTCATCTACATAATGAATCATCCTGCTTTTACCTGCTTCTAATTCCTCCCTCTCCGGCACTGCTTTGTCTGCAGTCTCTCTCCCAATCTAACCATCGCTTTCTGTACCTTCCAGCACAGTGTGCTGTGAATGCCAATGATGAGCCTCTGCCTAAGAATTCCTAACTCGGTTTCTCAAGGAATGCAAGACAAATCCCATGAGAAAAGACCTGGCAGATTGTATTATATGTGGAATTATTTTCTATGCTCACAGGGTGTAGATCCGAAAAGCACCGGGACTGGCACAAAAGCAACATCATCCATAACCAAATACAGTCGTTTCAGAAAGTATTCAAAGCTCTTTCAGTTTTTACAAACTTTATTATGTTGCAGATTCAATTGTAAAGTTTTTGGCCAATAATCTACACTCAGTATCCCATAATGGCAGTGAAAACACGCCTTTAAACATAGTATGCAAAGTGAACTCAAAGTGTGTAAAAAATGAAAAGGTCTGAATAGTTTGTGAAGTTACTGTGTATTTCTTTCAGTACTGCAGGTTAAGAACTGAACCACCTCTAGGGAAAACAGCCAACTCTCACAGCAGAAACTAGTAGTTCTGCAGAGCATGCTCAGGGGTTTGTATAGAGGATACACCAGCTTTAAGAAATAAAAATTGCATTTTGATTGAAGAAAGGTCATATATGTTATCGATAAAGCCTTTAGCTACTAGATTCAACCAGTTAGCTAAAGGCAATGAATAAATAGTTTACATAAATAATGCAAAATAACACATTTTTAAAATAGATAAAACATTGAATTAATGGATGCATTTTGAACTATATTGGATTAATCTAAATTAACATACAGTACAGGGTGAGAGAGAATTAAGAGGAATAGATTTAAAACATGACAGATGGTGCTGAAGAAGGGGTATTTAAGTTCATCTGACGAAGCTGTGGGTCTCCAACAGACAGTGTGGGTTTGACTCTAACGGACAGTCAGATACAAATCTATATGCGTTACCTAACAAGCAATAGAGCCTTTGGGTTATCTTGATGAATGTTTCATTAAAAAAACCAAACAGTCCATCTCAAACTTATTAAAACAAACAGGAACAACAAGAAAAAAAAACTACAGTAGCTCTCTAAATCCAAATAAGTGACACCCAGCCTCCTCCTCCTTTCCTCACCTCCACATGTATCTGCTCCCTGGGTGGAGCGCGAAGCCGGGGGCCCCTCCACGCCAGGCTGTCCCGCATATGTCACCTCCTCCTTTACCCCATTAGGACAGGCATCCTCCATAGCAGTGACCATCGCCAAACCCTCCTTCTTCCTCCCTGCTGCCACAAGAATGCTAAGGCTAACCACTAGAAAACCACGGGCAGTTCTGAAACTATGTCTTCTGTCCTCCAATCCTCTTGTCTGGCTCTGCTGACCCGCTAAACTCCCAAAAAACACAGAGGCGGGGAAGATAGAGAGAGGGGGGGGGATTGAGGACAGAGAATGAAAAAAACAATGAGACACAAAGAGAGCGACAAGAGTGGGATTAAGATCAGGACTTATTCAGAAACGAGAAGGGAAATAGGAGCAAGGATGAGGAGAAAAGATAAGGGGGGGATGATGAGAAGACGGGGAGAGGCTGACGTGAAGATAACTTCAGAAAGATGGACATGAAGAGACAGAGGGACAAAGAGAGCAGGACTGACGCACAGATGTGGACATGTGTTCAGTGCTTGTCATTTTCCTCCCTCCACTCTGGTTTTAATACCATCCTTTCCTACCCCTTACCCCTCCTGTTGATGACACAAGCATAATCCCACAATTTTGTCCTCCTCAGTACCGCTTCTCTTTTTTGCCCTGACCCCACCTACAATCAAGTCCTCCCCCTTTTCTCACTCACACACACACACACACACACACACACAAGTCAAAGTTGTCATTAAGTAATCTGAAGTGTTACTGAAGGAGGATTGACCCTACATTTTCCTTCTTTTTTCTCTCATTCACACCTTGGGCACTTCACAGGAACAATGTTCAAGAACACTCAGTTTGTGCAGATTTAATCTTGTACATATTCCCTCAGCGATCGTCCACCTCTTTAAAGCAGCAACGTGTCAGCCTAATGGGAGCTTGTCCTCTCATTATTTTTTTCTTTCATCTCTATCCATAAAATCAATGTGCCATTACTACTTTACTTCTTACTAATTTATTAGACTTGAGTGCTGGCAGGATTATGCACATTTTTGGTTCACCAATTTGAGCTCCTCTGTGCCTCAGTCTAAATAGGCCTCTTTTTGAACAAGCTTAGAGAAATACTTTTGTAGTAGGAACTTTGTTTTCTTTTTAGAAGTGCAGTATTTTCACTAACCGTCTTTTCATTTGAAAATAATCACCAAATTATCACTACATATAAATAAAAGGCATGAAATATTAACTTTAAGGCAGTCTACAGCCATGCTATGAGACTGAAATTAAGTATAGCGTTTTGCAAAGAGATATTAGCATGTTGACAATCATTTGGAATTTTTTGCCATCTTAGTTTTTCTAGAACACAAAGTTATTCCACAATGCATAAAGCTGAAGGTAATGTTATTAGCATTTAAGAGTTTAAATATAATCCTTGATCTTATGATGAAGCTATACAAAAAATATTGGAGAACCACCAGAATTATCACAGTACCTGGAGACTGGAGAGTGAGATTGTCTTTATCAAATTTGGGTTTTGGTCCATTTTTATCAATCCAAATTTAACCTGTTTGTTGTGCTAGAGCTCATTACTGAGCGCCCACAAAACAAAATCTGTACGTACATTCGATTTGTAGCACAATGTGTAGCTTTTTTTTTTTTTTTTTTTTTTTTTACAAAAATGGGTTTTAGAAAATTGGTAATGAAAACTTTATTGTTCAGGAAATTATATCAAAGTCAGTATTAGTACCGATTTCAAAACATTTGGAAGGATATTCCACACCTGATGGTGCTAAATAAAAAGTCAGTTATTACCAAATGTTGGCTTATCCTCTGAGGGCACTGAATGTCTACAAAATATCATAGTTGTTTGTCTGATGAAATTAATATACTGAGGTCTCCACCCAATTGATGGGCTGACTGACTGAGGTCCCTAGAACCTCATAACTACTTTGACTAAAAACCACCCAAAATACACTGCTAACAAGTGTGTTCTAGCTTCACTATAATACAAGTGGTCAGGCAAAGCTAAACAGAAATGTTTTGGTTGTTGTGCTTCCATCTCTTGTACTAGCAAAGCTGTCAGGATGCTGACAAAAAGCAAAAGTAGCAGCTGATATGTCTTAGTGTTTAGAGTCATCTAAAAACAGGCTCCTCCTCTTCACCACAACAACACAGCTGTGCAAGGAGAAGATCTGGAGAATTTAATCCACCCTGCAAGCACCCCCCCCACCCCCCACCCCCCCACCACCACCCCCACCACAACCACCAGTCAACCCCTCCCCCAGCTTGGGATGTGGGATTTTAATCCAGGCAGAAAACATGGGATTACAAAATCTCTTGCTACCTCGCTCATCATATCCACTCACGAATCTCTACAAGGTTACTCATACAATACATCACCTTGTTTGCTTATGGTTGAAGTGGCCTTTAAAAAAACAGCAAAAAGCACGAGAATTTTCCTTTGGCCATCAAGACAATGTTACAGTGCATTTCTTCCACAGTACTAAAGCCACTTCACACTTTGTTGATTACTCACACAAGTCGTTCCTCCAAAACATTAACCTAATTACAATCTTTAGAATGTGAGAGAGCAAAAGCTGATTTCACACAGAGTTGACTGAGGCAGAACAGCTGTGTGAGGAGAAAACAAAGCACTTTGGGCATAACAAAGCATCATGGCAAGCCAACACAGATTTTAGGAAAGGAACTGATCACCAAGCCCTAAGTGTGAAGTAGTGAGCAAAAGCATTCTGGCATTTTATATAGAGGGAGAGGTCTGTATGCGTAAGACCTTAAATCTGTGACTTAAATAATTATCAGCATGTGGGAGTCAACAAAGTCAAAAATACATCAGATTTAACCTGCTTAGATAAAAAAAATATAATAATACCCAGCAGATCAAAGGTCAGTTATATGTCTGCTCTTCTAGTCAAAGGGAGTTAATACATATGTAATTGTAAAATAAAAAAACTGTTTTTTAACCTTGTATTTAGCAACACACATAGGAAAACCAGCTGTTTACTTACTTCCTTAAAAGTGATTTTTTTTTTAAGAGCAGTCATCAGCATATCGATGCTTCAAAGACAAATGTCAGCATGCACAAAACATTTTGCTGAATGTCTCTAGTGCGTCTGCATTGTGGAAAGAAGGAGGAAACTGTGTTTACCTGTGCCAGTCAGTATAGCCCAACCCCAGTTCTACTGGCTGATCATCATTCAACTGTGAAGACCTGGAAAAAGGGAAAGGGCGAGAGATGAGGTTTGTCCTTATGAGGCATGGATATTTAGCTGTGCTTGCATTCCTGCACACCAGTTTTCATCATTCCTCACATACATTTACTTTAGCATTTAGAAACATGCTCATGCTTATCCCTCACACCCACACACACACACTCCTTCTTTTTCTCTATGGATTATCCGTTTCATCTATCTATGTCATCTCTGCTTCTTGCAAGATAGGAACCACATCTGCAGACTAAGGCCGTTGTTCATTCTGAGCAATGCAGAGTCACTTAGGACAATTCATTGTCCTCACCCATTCAACAATGCATCATCAGCTGGCATTAGGCCACCAACATGGTAAATGACCACTATTTTCTGAAAGTAATGACAAAGCGCTATGCAGAAATTCCCTGCTCTTTCAAACTCACATATACATACACACGATCACAGTGTTTTACCTTTACTAAAACTGGAGGTAATTATCAGCTAATTTGGGGGAAATAAGGATTTATTTGTATGGCTGTACATGAATTTACCAATATACAAGATATACCAATTATCCACAACATTAATATCACCTAGTTTATTATTTAATGCCTTTAACTCAGAACCTCGGTTAACAACATCTGAAAGGATAATCAAACATTGATTACTTTCCTGTACAAAAAGAAAAGGCTCAAAACACGGAGTTTGACATTTTTGGATGAAAAAAGATTAAAATGATTAGTTGAAGATCAAAATAGTTGTCATTTAATTTTCTGTTGATTTATTAATATGTTAATTTAACATAATTATTATATAGATTATTATTTATGACCTAAATGGTATCTATTCTCTGTATCAACCAACAAAAACAAAGCTCGAAAGGCCTTTTCCTCACTTGTTTTTCTCTGGTTTCTATTCTCAATGACAATGACACAAACAGCATCCCACAGTACTGTGTTTACAACATCATCTGTCTGATGAAACCACAAAGTCTGGAAGCACTAATCCTATTCATGCTGCTGTGAATAGCCATTGTGAACTGGACCATTAGAAAATGCAGACCAGCATAAAAACAATGAGATGGTGCAAGTAATTTCACCCACAGTAGCAATACGTCATTCTCTTAAGCAATTCATTTGATTCAGCCTCCCTCAATTTCGATGTACTTCTATATTCTACCTGCTCACTTAGTGTGTAATATCATCTGCTGAATGTCCTATAATTAAGAATATTACTTAGTAACAGTTGTATCACTTAGTTTTAAACCCTTTAAACTCCTCCATAGGTTGGGTCAAGTCCTAGAATGTTTAGAAGGGTAATTATAACACACAGAGGAAGTCCATTCATCTCTGGTTTGTTATTACACCTTTTCTGCTGTTCTGGGCTTTTTCCAACCACCTTGCTAATAGGTCATTTATTGTATGAGAAAAAGACAGAGGAAGAGAGCCGGTGAGGGGTCCAAAAATTATGCAACACAGATTACTATCAAGTTCAGCACGCTCATTGGAAGTGAACTATATCCCTTGGAGGAATGTTAATTGAGGCAAAGCCACCAGGACAATTCCTTATCAAATCATTCACAACATAAAGCAGGAGCCAGACTTGGCCAGTCAATGCTATATAAGTATACAAGTGAGCAAAGAGGATAAAAAAAAAAGCAGGTCACAAAGGGTCACAACTTGATTTTAAAGAACTATATAAAGAGAGGCAAAAGGAGTGGGAGAATTTCAGAGGACCCAATGAAAAGATTTAGAGCAGGAGAATAAGGGATAGATAAAAGGCACATGAAGAGTCATGAAAAGTGAAAGAGAAGAAGAATCCTTAAAGATTACACTGGGCTGTGAGAAATGTCTTTGGGGGATGAGAGCAGGAGAGAGCAGAGATACAAGGGTCTCGAGGGAGAGAAAAGAGGGATGTGAGTGCTTGTCTGAATGCAAACACCCTTTTAGAAACCCAGGTAATTGTAGTTCCTCAAGTAACAGTTGAACAAAAAATAACAACTTCATGAATGCTTTTTGAGAATTTGCTTTACGTACAATGGATGAGGATTGGTTATGCTTGCATTAATTTGCAACAAGACTTCCATGATGTCCTATCGCCAGTACTGCTGCCCTCTCTTCTTTCCTGAGGGGAAATGACTCACAGGAAATGGTCATTTGGAAACCCAGCAGCAATGGGTTGATCTGTAGAAAAAGGACGGCCCAACAAAAGCCCTCTTGGTACCCCTGGTTGCCAAGTTCTCAGATGATGGACAGTCAATGGAAGGGGATTATTATCTGGGGAGGATCACAGGGTTTGTTTTTCACAAAACCTCACTGCTGTCTCAGACGTGTAGACCTGTGTGTGAATATGCACGCTATTAAATGCACAGAAAAACATCAGCAGGCTGCGTGGTTTTAATTCCTGCACCTCTAGTCACGCTAGCAGGAAATCTCAGCCTTCCTCTGGTGGCTTGGTGTGTCAATGAGCCCATTCTGTGAGTTTTTGGGTGGATTACAATCCCATGCAGTAATGAAACACAGACAGATGGATAAAGTCCTCCATCCTGCAGAAGCCATTTACTGCATGTCTACATATTCCCTCCCTGACACACTTAACTCTCTGGCCTCTTGTGCACTCGAGAGCTAGAGGCACAGGGCTCTGAAAGCAGCCGTCACACTCAGTTCCTCTCATGACTTAAGATTCACTAAAGAGGCCATTGAGCTCTGTCCTGCCGTCACGTCCAGATGTCACTTCATCGGCTGATTACAGGTGTGACAATTTGTGAACTTTTATAGCACTGGGAACTGAGAGCTAAAGCTATTATGACGCAAGTATGGTAATGAGTGTTTGAGGGAACAAGACTTTCAAAGTGAGTACTTGTGGACATTAATAGCCAACATGAGCATACTAGACCCTCTCCTGTCTTTTACACATCAGACAAATCGTATGTAGGTCACTCCATATGGTAACGCAGCCGTTCATTAAGAGGATTACATCGCTACCGCCAAGTTGGCCACTGTAGCCGGTCAATATCTGAAAAATATGACATAACAACATATTTCTATAACTGGTTATCACTCCACCATTACAGCGGTCAATAAAATATTGACCGGACCAGCTCACCTTCTCCAAATAAGCCACATAAGTTGAGAAAAACTTCTGCCGATTTATGCTTGCACCTACTTTTCACCTGACACTGCAAATACCATTTAAACACAAACAGATCAATTGTTGCATCAGTTCACTCTCCCCGCAATACCAAAAACGAGCACTCCTCTACTGTGAGGTTGCAGCTGGTAGGTAGTCTGTGCTATACCACACAGCATGGGATGATACAATAACACGTCTGTCCGCAGCTCATCGGAAACCTTCAGCACTGAATGTGCAGTCATCTTTATAATGAGCACCTCGTGACATAATCTAACTTGCCACATGGACGTGCCTGCTTCTTTTCAGACTCTCTCTCTTCTCAGCCTCCTGTTACTGATCATTAGAATTAAGGAAAGGAGAGAGAGAAGATGGGGGAGGGAGAAGTGATGCAACACCCCTTAACATGACTGCAGAGTTTAAGCATGACTAAAGGGATGTTGCGTGATGTTGGATAGTTCAAAACGAGAATCAAATGAGTTGCTATGGTACGCTTAAAAGTTGGTTTCATGCAGAAAGCATGTTGGTTATCTCGCATATATGTTTATTATATCATCTTTCAAATTCACAACACTTAATTCCTGAAATAGGCAATAACAGCCAAAGGAAATAGGCTCTATATTACTTAAACTGTTATAATTTGTAAATAAATGTAATATAATTTTATTGTTTACATGCAGTGGTAAACCCATTTAAGGCTCTGGCACTGTGTAAAATAAAAAATATATATATTTCACATTCCTGATAGCAAATGACACACAGTTTATTTCAAAATAATGTTACTTTCTGTAAAGGTCAGGCATTAGTAGTAATGTTTACCAAAGATGCACATACCTCATGATACTGTAACTCTTATGGGGTCAGTTGTGTGTTCACAGTATAATACTCATCGCAGCCTTGCCCTGCAGGGAGGGCTGATTGTGTGTTGATACCAGCCCTCTGATACATGTGTTGCTCATAACTGGGAGGTTTGAGTCACTCTGGTCTGTGTGTGTGTGTGTTTGTGTGTCTTTCTCTGTCCGTCTCCTGCTTTGCCCTTCCTTGTTTTTTCTTCCATAGCTGTGTATTAATAATGGAAAAGTAGAAGCTTCTGAGTCTTGGGTTTGGTCTCTGAATGACTCACTGATAACTCTCCTAAGCTCCATAATTATGAGTGTGTGTTTAACTTGAAAGTCTCTTCCCCCCCCCCACAGTCACACAGAAATATGGATAGGAGTGCCAAGAACTGTAGCTTCTTTAATCTAATTCAGCAGAACAACAAAGCTCATCCTGCATTCTGACTCAAAGACTTACTGGATGTCCCTGCCCAGGGACCACATATTTACTCTAATGCACTAAACTGTCTCAGTCTCCTTCCCTTCCTCCTTTTGTTCCGCGTATCAGATTCTAGAAATCTGATTAGGGCTTAGGACGGAAAAGAGAGAAAGACTCAAATACTATTAAAAAGCATCAGGGTCCATAGCCCACCCAGGGGTCGGGTGGCCTATAAGGCCCCTCCCAGGAAGGATCCCCAAGGATATTGCGTGTATGCATGGGCTTCCCCCATCACGTGCGCGAGGCTAAACAGCTTACAAACCGTGCCAAGTGACCCTGTGCTCCTGTGAGCAAGGACGTTCCAAGAGAGTTGGAGCTTCATGTGAAGTTGGTTTCATGTTTCGATTAAGTACTAACAAATTGCTTCTGACATCATGTGAGTGCATTATTATTGGATGTGCTATCATATATCTCAGTGGAGGACAAAAAATGAAAATCAATAGGACCGTCTGGCTGCCCCTCCGGTCGGAAAGTCTGTGCCAAGCCATTGGTCCCCTACTCCGTTTTCACTAAGCGTCAGCACAACGCAAACAGGTTTTTTTTTTTAAATTGTAAAACTTTTTCCAGACAACAACAGCGAATATGTTTGACCTGCATGCCGCAGATACATTACTGTACATGAATAGATGTTATTGGAAACGCGCTCCGCCTGCGCCCACCACCCTTTGCAATCTATCATTTCGGGACAGCAGCGCGTTTCAAGCTCCTCATCCTGTCCCAACCATAACCTGCAGGTTTTGTTTTTTTTTTTTGTCCGATCTTCCCAGTCATGGATCTACACCACAGTTTGACGCATGACTACATCCGTGTCCCAGATGTCTGCGCTTGAGCCGTGCGCCAAACCTGTGCCAAACGCTTGCGCCGTTTTCTTCTGACCACTCAGCTGTACATTCACACCGATCTCGCCACTTGCGGCCATTTTTTTGTTACCCATCCGAGCCTTTGTGGTGTGCGCACACCTCGGACTACAACCCAATCCGCTGTATCCTTCCTCATGACATGCAGGAAAAAGGAAAGTCCACGTCGCGCTCCACAGAAGGCGCCCAAACGCTAAGTGATATCTCTCTGAATTAAGGTATTTCTCGCCGCAGAGCGGGTTCCACGGGGGGCAAACATCCTCTTCTGTCAAACTCTACTGCACCTCAAACACGGCAAAGTGTCTTTGTCTCTCATTTCGATGCCAGCGAATGAATGAATTCACAATCTCCTTGTGGCAGATATGATCACGGGCCGTGACTTACCTATGAATCGTTCTAGTAACTTCACGGCTGAGCACCCACCGTCCCGGTTGGACATTCAGACCCCCTCGAGCTGTCCGTCCAGGTCCCGCTGCAGACTACCAGAGAACGTGATGCCAATCAAACCGACACGCCCCGCCCCTGCATCTGACGTCACGGGTCAATGACCAATGACAGTCCAGACTCAACACCAAATAAATACATTGTAACATATAGTATTTTCGCTGTAAAGCGTTTTCATTCATATAAATACCTTTGGCATTATTCTAATGCACATTGGACGGTTAAGACATGGACACTTCCTTTCAAATTTCAATTTAGTTTATTGAGGGGAACCACACGTTTCCAGTTGAGCTGAGAATTTCAGGATTAAACAGACTCTGCGAGGTGTCTGCATTCATAGTTCATTCACTTTTGTCTGGTCACCATGGAGTCCAGACCCTCAGGAGGGAGTAGTTAAAAAGTCAAGTCTTCGTTCACTTAGTGTCTAATACCTGGTTGAAAATAAAATGTTGAACCATAACAATCCCAAGAACTCACCGGCCCCCTGAATGTTTTCAGTCCTTTGCGACATCCTATTTCCATTGCAGACGGTGTGTCTGCAGTGCCTCTAATTGCTTTATTTGTGCTCTGAGGATTGATTTGATATCAGGTTGCGGCAGGCCAACCACTCGTATAATTGCAATAATGCTCCTGGAAATGCCATGTCTCCTTTCATTTAGTTTCAGAGTAAGTACTTACTCCCGTGGCCACAAGAGAGCGCTATCAGCCCCCCAATTAGCAGCTTCTAAGTGACTGATGTTTCCTGACCACACGAGCTTTTATTCGACCTTTCTTGCTTGTTAACCCAGTTTAAATGCACATTTACTGCATTTTGCGCCATTATTCAGTCCTACTGAGCTGCATTATCTGGAACAAACCTGTGTTTTAGCTGGGGGGTAAGGTGTGGCAAAGCAAGAACAAACTTGATCTCATCATGACGGAAGACATCATTCAGTGTTTGAGACATGATGAAAACATTTAGAACCATATTCTCTCTCTAATCTTATAAGTGGGTGACCCATATTATTACTAGTCATAGTCTACTGGGTATAGTTAGGACGTTTTATGACGTTTGGGTGAATCACATTTGTAACAGATACTTAAGTGTGATCAATTTAGCCTATCAAACAGATACCAAGAAAGACTTCTTCAAACAACATATTTTTAATTCACAATTATACAATACAATCAACATGCCCCTCCTCCACTTTAAATTTCACAGATGATCACTGGATAAACTATTTACAGTTTTATGGCACAGACTCAAAACAGATTTGACTGCAGCTGATGGGTAAGGAGGAGGGGTTGAATATACGTGGCGGCTTATAGAGGTAAAAGGGGCAAAGGCAGGGTGGTCGTTTGGCGTTGGTGGGTACGAAGTGACAGATGTGTAGAGGTCAGAATGTCAGCAGCGGCGGGGCAGCAGCGAGGTGGAGCCAAAACTGATGACAACATCACCACAATGATGGGTCATATCTGTGAGAGAGGAGCAAACTTCAGAGTCAGCTTCTTGTGAGAAACACTGAAAAGTGCGGCTCTTACATTGGCACAAACACGTACCTTGACTGTGGAAGCGTGTCTGTACTCTCCTTCAACAGCAACTCTGAGATCAGTGTGTCCAGAATCTCTGGACTGGATCTCTTCCCATATCTAAGACACACAAAGAGACAGACATGTGATGATGATGATTTGTCAATCTGAGGGACCATTGAAGTCTTTGCATTATCTTAAACCTTTACGTTACCGAATGAAAGCACAAAAATAAATAACTGAACCTGTTACTTTGCATTTTCTGCTGTCATGTGTCTGATTGGACGCCAACCGAAAACTGAACACAGTCAGATCAAGACCCAGCAGGAATAGACAGGAGCTGCATTGCAGGTGGTCATATTTCCTTTTCTGTCCCTCAGATGATAAGCTGTGCTGGCACGACTGTGCCCCTGGGTGGCTAAATGCCTGCGGCGGCATCCAAACCCCTGACATTTAAAGACAAGCTAAAAACTGTGGGTGATTTGAAACGGCGGACTGACCGTGCCTTTTCTCCACAGGTTTGGTAAACGCGCAGCAGGTGGTCCCTATGTACCAAGTCAGAGGGAAAACTTTGGTGGTGTCGGACCTGCAAAGGTCAGACTGACTCCAACAAATAAGATCCCAAAAGACTCTTAATGAATACAGATTTTCTCTTTACAAATTGCAACTGGTAGTGTTGAGGAGAAAATTACGTATTCATAAATACCAGTGACTTTACAGGCCTTAAGTCGATCATCTTTTTATACAGAAATGGACAGAACCAAATCAACCAGTTTGAAAGAGAATATTTTGTCTTACTTTATCAATTCCGTTTTTTGAGAAGTAAATTACTCCAAAGTAACAACGATTTGAAACATGACATTCAACACAGCTTTTGGTTTCATGCACATTGGATTAAGCTGAACCGTTTTCGGTTTGGTGTAATTAGTGCACCTACCTCTGCCTTGTGATAAGGTTGATATAATGTCTCAGGGCTGAGTAGTACTTGGCCAGTTCCTCCGCCGGGGCGTCCTCCCCGGGGTTCTCCGGTTTCACCGGGTATCCCTCCGTCAAGGCGCTCAGGCAGAGCAGCGCCCAGAGCAGGAACCCCAGAGTCCCCAGCCAGCTCACCAAGTTAGGATGCATCTGGCAAAGCAAAGTTAAAGTCGTCTAGACACTTGATCTCCTGTACCTTCAATTGTCATTTATTGTTTTTAAATGAATTATTGTTAATTGGTGACAAAATATTGTTCACCGTTTATCTTTAAAAGCAGTTTAAAAAAGCTTGCATCGTTAGTGGTGATAGAGTTTTCATAATCAAGATATTTGCAGCTGCTTAACCAGCATTCAAAAGTATTGTAAAGAAACTCTGAACAAATTTAGTATTTCATCTCACTGGTTTTGGAATCAAATATCCCTGTACTTACAATTCCCAGAAGGTCAGAGGGAGGTTTTTCGCGCTGCGTCGTGGCGTCTCTTCTGCTCTTCTGGGCGCCTGGTGCGCTCTGGGTTTTATATCTGTGAGCGCCAGACGCGCTGCAGAAAAACGCGTCAGAGCTGCGCTCCGTTCAGCGCAAGTCGCTGCCTTTCTTCGTGTGAACGTCACCGCTGATGCTGTTATTGGTGCGTTTAAAAAGCTATTTCCATTAATGTAACATAACGATGCAAACTAAAAATAGAGAGAGTTAATGAGCTCCTTTTTTCCAATCAAGGATTAAGGCTGAGGGGTTTTTTTTAAAGAAAGAGGCCAATCCAGCTGTTACACTTCCATCTACGGATACTAACCACCTAATACTGCTCATATGAAAAATCCAGAAATATTGTAATTACATTATAGAAAACATAATACCTTCACTTCCAAATCACTGCTGAGCATCTAACATATTATTGTGCAAATTATAGTCAATAACACTGTGTTGTTCCCGGTGTGTTCAGAAACAGGCACCTCACACACAGTCTTCATCACACAACCTTTTAATAACTGTTGCATTCAAACACACACGGTCAGACACCCAGATAGACTGACACACACACGCTGAGTGTGATGTTTTGGTGTTTCTTATAAGGAAGAAGTTGATAAATCACTTAGAGTCAAGTAAAATTCTTCTGCATATTAATATCAATAAACTCATCTGAAGCCAAAAAAAAAAATGGAAGTGATGTAACACTGTTGGTGAAATTCAAATGAATCTTCTATAGGTGTTCTTCTTACCAAAAGAAGCTCCTATGAACTGCGCCTCGGATGATCTGGAATAAAAACACATGAGACTTACAGGGACTCACATGTTCACATTACTGACATTTACTGACATGCTGTTTGGCTGAATCAGTCCACTAATTTCGTTTTGCAGTTCATTTCATTAGATGGAAAGATAGACTGGGACACTCAACAAGAACAAAACGCCTAAATGTGAATATCGAGAGACGTCAGCCAAAGAAGAGCCCAATCTCCAAGTTTCCCACTTAATAAGAAAACCCAAATAGCACTTCAAATGAAACTGTATCACCAAATGCTTCATTTACTTCCCATTCATAATCCTTTTGTACACAAGCTCACAGCCGTATAATCTATCAGTATTCTTCAGCATTGCAGCTTTTTAAGTTGCTGAGAGGATGTGTTAAGGGCTTTTTGTATAACACAGGATGCTAAGAGGGAGACGAGGAATGAGACACAAGTGAGAGAATGTGGAGCACAAAGTCATGACCGAATCATGATGATCACAGGCATGAATAGGAACTTCTTCTGCTCTTCAGGAGCTACATGCACACTCACTGACTCACTTCAACTGCACCTATCTGAGTGTCTGACATCTGAATAAAGCAGATGTAAAGCACAAAGTTAAGAGGTCAGTTAATGTTTGTTAAAACATTAGAATGTAATAATGCACTGTGATTTTAAATTCAGCATCATCATTAGAGACAGACTCTTATGGTGGTGCAAACTTTTGTGCCAAACCACCAGCCAGATGCTACAATACTGTAATTACATGCATGTTACAGTATATTCTGTAATTCAAATATGTGCACTATAGAGGTAAAGTCAATGATCAACAATGTCAGTAGGATTTATCTGCACTTGTTTAGATTTTTAGTTTGAACCGCAATGCAGGACTAACCTTCCAGCATGCTTTGTGTCACCAGTAGATACAGTTACAGGTGTAACTGAGTAACTGTATTTTGCACCAGTTGAGATTATTTCTTTACAGTTATAATTCTCCTTTCTCCAAATGTTTTGAGCGACCTGATGCACTATTGACTTAAAAGGTTTACATCAAGATGATAGAATTTTCAGTTTGCTTTCAAAGTCTGTGCAGGCCCTTGATCCCAACTTGAGTAAGAATGAACTTTTAACGAAATGTTGGATGATCCCTAAACTAAACATGCTTGTCAGTTGGCAGATTAGGACAGACAAATCCATGTCTTAAGGATTGCATTTTAGCTTTCTAAACAGCAAGCAAACCTGTGAGCAGGAGTCGACCATCGTAGTCACAAAGAGAAGCTTATGCTGTATAGGATACTGTCTACATAAAATAAATCCTTAACATGGAAACACATCTTCAGGTCAGTGGGTCTGTTTTGCTTTTTCTGAATGTTTAAAACATGGAAATCCTGCCTGAAAATAGAAGAAATATAGGTAGTTCAACATTACAAGTAAGATTAAAAAAATAAGAAATCACAGTCTCTGCACTGCACTGTGACCCATTACTGGCTCAACCAGGGTTATATGGTTGATATTCAGCATTTCACCCAATATTAACAAGTCCCATAAAATGATTAAAAAAACTAACAAGCAGTTGAAAACATGAAAATATCAAAAACAAATTGACAAAAAGCCACTCAGCAGTCTGCCACTGGAAGGTGTTTTCTCTCAGATGTGTTTGTCTGCAGCTTCGTTTATCAGTTAAAGGATGCCTTCACTGATTTTGAACTTGCTTCTTTTGGTTCTATTTAAATTACACGCATTCCATTAAACTTCCCTTTGACGACCCTATATTAAAATATTTCTCCACTTATAGCTGAAAAACTCCTCCAGATGACATCTCTTGGAGGAACTTTCAGCTCATTTCACGTTATCTTATTGCTCACACTATGGACTTTGTAATCATGGTCAACCTGCTTGTCCAGAGCTCCTCCAGATGACATAATCTAAACTCCTAATGATGAAAGACTTGGTGATGTAATCTAGAATATATAATATAGAGAATATTATAATATAGAGAAGAATTTTAAAAGCACATTACAGTGCCTAAACCAAAGCCACAGAAGGCCAGTTGAAAAGTGGTCACTCTATAAGCTATGACTGCATATACAGTGAATTAGATCATGCTTTAGGTTGAATCAGTCTCCTCTCAGCAGTAGTCTACTCATTAAATATTAAAACATGTTCTATAATTAACTCAGATTTTGGTGGTATTCTGCTAGATTTTAGTACGAAAAATATGGTCATTCATTGTGGTCCACATCAGAATTAATAATGCCACTGGAAATTTAGTTACCAATCATCTGCAATACAGTGTACTGTACCTTGTTTGTGTTCATTAGACCAATCAGAGTACCCACAATTAATGTTGCAGTTATATTGTATATTACCACTCTAAATTTAGTAGCTTTCCCTAAAAACTTGGTTGCCGTTATCAGGAATAATTTCTGACTCGCAGAACGAGTCCTTTGGAGAACAAGCTGTTTAAATGCAAATTTGTTTTCTCCTCCTCTCATCAGCCTCCCGTTTTGGACAATAAGTTCTCTCCCAAGATTTGTTAAGATGAAAAGGCCTGTAATTTTCTGCTGCTGTGAATAACACTTTTCAAATTTACGGTTTGTACAACTGTAAAAGGAAATACTGACGAGCAGTATGCCTGTATCTTTTCTATAAGGCAGTTGGCTTCAAATGCACTAGGGAGACAAATGAAAAAAAAAATCGTATACAGCTTTGGTGCTTTCTTAGCTATTACACCGTTTTTGTACACAACTCTGACATCTAAATTGCTGCTTTTGAATACACTATTGTGCTATGGTGACAATCTGTTACTTCTGGTAAGCAACCACTACTATTACTTAGAGCATCGGGAGCCCCTTGTTTGTCTGTGTGGGTTGCAGCTTCGCACTGAAGTTGACTTGAGTCAAGAAGTTGTGTTATTAGGTTCATGCTGGAAATTTTTGTGAGGCTTGTCAATAAAGCATATGAGCCAAAACACCTGTAAATAAGTTTTTGTGTTGTGCTATGCTGAAATGGTATCAAAGCCAATCCAAAAGAATTCCAATGAAGTATAATTTGAATAATACAATTGAAACAATCTATATTTTCTACAGAAGTGATATACTACCAAAAAGTATAATTTCTACTTTTCAGTTTTCTGAGCTGTTAGCTATCAACACTTCAAGGAAGCATGTTCCCAAATTGTTCTTTTCAGTTCTGGCTTTGACATTAATTGACAGCCTTTGTGAGCAATTACTGAACCATATACTCTCGTAGAGAGCACATGCTTTTTGCCTACTTTCAGTTCAGCGTAAGTACAATGGTGACAACTGCTCAATGAGGAAATAACAAGAAATGAATGTCCTTTGTGATTTTCTTATTTGTTCTTCTATCACTCTAATTAAACCCCCACTGCTTTAAGAGTCACACTATCTAGTCTGAGTTTTCACTTCTTCTCTCAATGTTCCTTGCTGTCGCCAATCTGTGTGAGTGTGCATGTCTGTAAATGTCTCTCTGCCACATCTGCTTCTAGGGTGAAAGCAGCACAATTGTCAAGTCAAGAGAAACATCATACAAGACTTTTTGATTGATACATGAACACAAGGTCAAGCCACCAAGCTGTGACTGGTTGGTTCGGCTCAGGTGTGGAGGGCAGAGGACTGAGATTTGATATTAAAAGCCTGGCGCAACTTGTTACTACCTGGGGGGCAAACTAAACATTAGTTTATTACCCAGAGAGCAACGTAGGTGAGACCAAAACAGTCTGGATTTGTCATTATGGTATCAAGCTGTCTGTGAGTTTATTGTACCCTTAAAGAGGTTAACCATTAATGGATATTAATGGGTTCAGATGCTAATCAGTATTTTCTAACTGTTGCTCATAAGTATTTGTGCAAGCTTCATGTATTCAATCTGAAATAGACCATTACTTGTTTAACATTTATTACTGCTGTATTTCTTGAAACAGATTGTATTTGTTACTAATCCAATGAGCTAAATGTTATAAACTAATAATTTCTTTCAGTAGACAATTTTCTATGATTATGTGTTACGAATATAATTATTAACCAGTAAATT
The DNA here is from genome assembly GCF_033026475.1 of Channa argus. Taxonomy (NCBI): domain Eukaryota; kingdom Metazoa; phylum Chordata; class Actinopteri; order Anabantiformes; family Channidae; genus Channa; species Channa argus. The sequence continues at coordinate 18,177,921 of NC_090197.1, forward strand.
AAACATGATTGTTGACATGTCGTTGACAAGCTTTAGAGGCTATGATGAATGCAATGTCTATATGTTTAAGTTCTGATTTAAGATAGCAGATCTTAAAAGATAGTAAAGAAAAAAACATCTCTTAGAGCCTTTTATGTTTATGGCTTAATGTATTTAAACACAGTAAATGAAAGACGTCATCACGCCAGAATCATGTCACTGTTTTGTTTTAGCATTTTTATATTTCTGCTGAATGCACTTTTCTTAGCATTTGGTCTGAAAGCCAGGTCAAATATTAACAACTTATTTGTTTTTGTTATTTAAACTATATAAACTGCTTAATGTGTCAATTCTCAGTAGTGTACTGTATTTGTGAAAGAACAAAACTTTCAAAATATTCATTCAGGGTGTTCATATACCTATTCTGCAATATTCTTTCAGATTTTCAGTTATTATTCAGGTATCTGGTTGTGTGGTTCATAATGTTGAATTTCTGTGAGTATAAGCAGATACAAGGACATACAAAGAATATACTCACAAACAATTCTAAACTAAAGGTACATTTCCATAAATAATATTGCCATTAGGTATGTCTCTAATGGGCTTTAAGATGTAAGTGATGATTGTATGTATGTATGGCTGCATTTGTTTAAACACACTTTAGTTATTCAAACATTAGTGTTGATTTAACCCAGCTACACAACATCCGTTTGTTATCATATTGCTTTGTGAAAAAGCAAAATCCATTTCTCACGACTCGCTCTGCATCCTCCTTTTCGAGTCTGTCGACACAGGAGGGGATTGAAGCAGAGCCTCTCTGAAGTCACTGTACTGTCAATTACCCATAGTGTATGCCACAAAAGAGAGGCAACGCACACACCCAATGTGTCAAAGTCATACATAGGATTGCGCTTCACTTTTTGGAGGTTGTGATGGGTTTTTTGTTCTTTTTAAGAAGCAGAACAAGCTGTATTTGTTTGAGCAAGATCGATCCTAAGCAGACAACATGCTGATTCTTCTGATAATCAGAGGAGGATGCCTAGAGCAAAGGGAATGGGCTGAAATTGTGAAAGTCTGAGTTGACGCTGTTTGAAAATGAGGTAAAATATTTTCAGAAAGCTGATATAAAGTCTGTCTCAGTGGGACTGTAGACCTTGAGTCATTAAAGGAGTTCTTTCATAGTAAATTTTAACAAGTATTCAATAAGACACTGAAACGTTTTTGATATTTTTTTATAGTTTATTTTATGTCTATCTGCAATTCCTCCAGTTTCTTTGATTTTAATATTAGGGTACATAATTAGACCCCTTCAAACGAGATGCAAAAGCATACAGGTATACATTTTAACTTCCTTCTAAAGTTCCTTCTGAATTCTTCCTTTCACATGAAAACAAACTGTTGCCTATTTACATTCCACCTTATGGAGTGTAAACAGTAGTGTTTGTATCTACATGGCTTATGTAAGTCTAATAACAAATCTGTTTTAGCTCTCTTAGCAACTCTTTATAGAAAAACCTGCCTCTTAAAAGGCAAGTAAACCGCTATGTTTAGCTGCTATATCTGTTAGATGCTGGGAAAGCTTTTCACTAATGCAATGAAGTGTTGTGACCGAAAACTGTGCTGACGAGGGCACTGAGAATAATGCAAAACTCTAAAACTCTAGGCTGGAAAACCAAAACATTAACCTAAAAGACAATAAAATGCTCTATAGAGATGAGGCAACCTGTGAATATCAATATGATTAACCCATGTCATGTATGCAATCTGATGTAATAGCTACATTTAGAGAATATTGATTTCATCCATCGATCCATCCATCCATCAACTTAAACACTTGAAACCTGTTCAGGGTCATGGGGGGCTGGAGCCTATCCTAGCTGTCACTAGGCGAGAGGCGGGGTAGACCCTGGACAGGTGATCTTACTTGTATCTGATGGTCCAACAATTAGTTTACTCCAGAGATCGTTGTATAACGAACATTGAACATTTATTGTATTCGTTTTTCAACTTAGCCGATAACGGACTAATTCTACAATACACGTTTACAGTAATATTACAAACACGTTCACAAGAATTTCATCAAACAGGTTTCTCAAAGTATGGCTATTTCCACGGAACACAGTAAGAAACCGTGTGCCTCCACAGCTACGCACTGAACCTTTCACTTCTACCTTGTTGCGGTCCCCACTACCTTGTAGTCAGTGTTTCTTGTGGTCCATATCTGTTCCTTTCAGTAGCTGAGTCGAACTGGACAAAAACTTAAAAGGTAAACTACAAAGGCAAACTATAAAGCCATATGATGTCAGTAAACCTAAATGTATACCTCTTAATCTAATTAATGTTACAACACACAACATTAAAAAAGAGGAAAACCTGGTTGGCTCATACAGGTGTATCTCAGGACCAACACAGAGACCTACACTGACAGACAACTATTCACACACAATTACACCTACAGGCAATGTTGGAATCACCAATCGACCTAACATGCATGTCCGACACAGGAGTACCCCGGAGGAATTCAACGCAAGCACGGGGAGAACATGCAAACTCCCCACAGAAAGGCCACAGCCAGCAGGTGAATTGAAGGGTCTAAAGTCCCTTTAGTTGTGAGGAGGCAGCACTAACCACTTCATCACCTTGCTGGCCAGAATAATGATTGTAGATATTTAAGAAAGAAAACAAAAACACATTTCTTTTAACAATAATTATTATTGGGCCTGTTGTTTGATCTTTTACATTTAAATAGCCACAGTGTACATGTACATAGGCTACACTTTCAGATGAGTAGAGTAACAAATGTTCTCATTCTGTTTTGCATTCTGCAAATTCTCTTTCCGGTTGTATTTTCCTTCTCAGTAGTTCTGTAGTTCTTGACACTTTCAAGTGATTTGTCAGTACGTGTGACTCTGTTGTGTCTCTCTGTACGCCTTTGTTTTTGTTACTTCTTTTTCTCTCTCTGTGGGGAAATTAGGGAAGTGTGTTCTTCATCTCGAGTTAAGTCAGTGTGTGTGTACCCTAACTGTCACTGGGGTAATTAAGTGTATCCTTGTGCAGTAATTGCCAATTTAATCTTCTGTGCTCACCTTTTGATTTGTAATGTTGGAGCTGTCAGTCAAGTTGGGCGTAGTTTCCATGGGGATACGGAGAGTGTAGTAGTAATTCCCTTTAACCAATAGCCTAAGTAAATTGCTTGTAGCCTCCTTAACCGAGGTTGCTGTGGAGAGACAATTACCGTAGACTTTAATTCTGCCCAACTAATGTGCCAAGCCTTTACCTCTTAATTATTTGGGTTTTCCGTCTTTCGCTACCTTTCCCACATCTCACTCCACCCACTGCTTCTATGTAGTGGAAATAGATCAGGTGTGTTTTTTAAGGATGCTTGATTCTAGCAATCAGCAAACTTCTTCTAGGAAGTGAAAGGGAAACATGATTGGTTTATTGTAAATGTGTCTACATTCTTTATCTTGTGTTAACCGTGGTCATTGTGGGTACACACTGAATCTGAAGGGTCAGCTTTCAGAAAGCATCCCTTTTCACTTGCTTCGCCTACAGCACTTAACTGCAGAGACCCAGGTGCATCTAAGCCACCCTCCAGGCATAGCTCCACTTCCCTTCCCTCAACAGCACCTGTTCAACTCACTAACGCACACACATCTTGTTGCTTACGTTACTACGCCAGTGACTTTATTTGCACTGGCCTGCACAGTTGTAGATGCTGATCTAGTTTGACTTCATCCTCAAAGCGAGAACATTTGAGTGGGAGTCATTTTGATTTAGGTCTGCTTTAATTTTATTTTGCAGTTAAAAATTATAGAAAGTGGGCCACCATTAAAGAAAAGAAGACTTGCTTCAATCTCCATTGACTGTGTGAATTAAATCAGTTCTCGTCACTGCTGATCTGCCATGAGGAATGGGATTAGTCAATCAGAGACAGTACATCTATCTGCAAATTAATAACTGTGCTCATCACTGAGCACGTAGATCTATGGTTCTGCTGTTATTTTGGTGGCATGTTGAGTGGGTGGCTTTTTCTTCAAAAAAGAACATCAATCCTATAAACAAATGTGTAGACTGACTAATTTATGGAACATGTATCAAGCTGTAAATTTGATGCATTACTAGAAATCTGCAATAAATAAAACTGATGATTTGGTTGTTTGTTTGTTTTTTTGGTTGGAATATAAAGAAATATTATTTGGAAAATAAACGTTGGATATAAACTAGTGCTTCAGTCAACCGGAATTTTAAAAGTTTAAAAGAACTTCAAAATACTGATATTATTGGTAACTGACCATCACCCAAACCTCAGACAGAATCAAAATATTGTCAGTCATTGTTTAGTTGTGAGGTTTAATGATTTCTGTTGCTGACAGTCGATTATTCCACAGAGTCACGACAGTCACAAAGACAGACACTTCACTGTAAAAAACTGCTCAGCAATTAAAATGTTCTTTAGACAAGCTTTAGAGAATAGTGAATGCTGCACAGTATGATTCATTTAATGTGTTAAATCATAAATGTCCAATAGTTTACAGTTCAGCAGATGGATATTAAGAGGAATATCACATTTTCATGTTTGCTTGTCTCTTTATTACAGAAAAAGAGGTTAGATGGTTTGGTCGATGTTTGGAGGATTCTCGATGCTGAGCTTCTCTGCTGGCAGCCATCTTAGTCTTGATCTGAAAAAGATACAAACATATATTAGGGAAATCAGATGTGACAGGTGCCGAGAGATGTTGTTTACTGCACTGGTATTGAGTTTATTTCAAATCTACAGTATGCTGTGTGCTCAACATACAGTGTAGCAAGATCTGAAACACAGATGGAGTTAGAACTGAATGTTTATCTGCTCCCAATTAAATAGAAAATTATACATTGAGAAATAAAGACTGACATAACAATTGCTACACACAGACCTGATCTTCAAATGTCTTTTGTTCATGACATTTGGGTTTGCTACGTGAATACTAAATTGTGGACTAATTGGTGAAAGACAAATTAATATATACTTAATTAACTATGCCTAAATAGATAATAATGTAATTAATGGAGCATGTGTAATCACTAATTAAATTCTCATGGTTTTTAGAAGAAAAGAAATTGACCTTTAAAAAGCTGAAGAACCCATTTTTTGACTGATGACATTTTTACAAATTTGAATTAGTAATATGTTTATAAAGAATCAATTTCTCAACAACACAAAATGCACATGTCATAATGTATCCACTGTATTCACATGGTCTTAATTTCTGCACTAAAGAAACCCCTATTCTGCAGACTCATTTATTCAACACTGATACTGTGCTGCTCTTTACTGCCCTCACATGCCTCTTTAGGGAAGTTTCTTTACTTTTTGCTCACACCTTCACTGTGCTTACAAAGTCAAGCACACTAAACACTGATTTCATTAATTAAAGAGTATCTGAGTTCAGAAATAACGAAACTCGTGTTTCTCCGTGTGACTACATCTACATTAGGTTACCATATATTGGCTACCTGGGCTACTGGCCTCCATTGCAAGGTAACCCTCCAATAGGGAACTGAATCCTGTCAATCCACCCATGGCAGTATAAGGGACATCCTTGCCTATTGGCCGACCACGTGCCTCCCTCTCTAGTTTTGTCTCAACCTGCCAAGAAATTAGGAAAAAATTAATTGGAGTATAATATCTGTGGACAAGCTGATTGTACATCAACATCATTGTGGATCGAGTACTAATATCAAACCCATTTGTTGTTATTAATGACTGAATTTGACTCTTCTCACCAGAGTGTGGTGGGAAGAACTGGGCTGGCCACATCCACAAATGTAGGGGCTTTGGAACCCAGAACAGGAAGTGCCTGAAAGACAAGATACATAGAAATAGGATTTTTTTATTATTATTTTGAGCATTTAATGTGTATATATGATTTCACTTTAGTGAGATTTTGAGCTACAGTGAACTACTTCTGTCTTTAAATATAGGGATTTTACACTTACAATTCTTGCACAAGTAACCAGCAGCTTCATTGTGATCCTGAGGTAAGTGTTTGCACCTGCAGCGGATAGGGCTTGGCCCAACTCGGGGAACATAATGGTAGCCAGGGCAGTGACATCCCCTCACCAGACATGGTAGGGCCAGGGGTCGTTCAGAAGGAACAACTTCAAAGTCTGTCTTATGTTCCTTGTACCTGGACAAGATTTGTCTATTTATGTCTATGTACACACACGTCTGATTTATTATGTGACAGGGTACTGCACCTGTGTGAACAGAAACACTGTGTCTCAGGGCCAATGAGTTTGCAGTCGATACCTCCTGGTACACTGAAGCTCACATACAGCCTGTTTTTCATTCTTTGAGGGATCACCTTTCTTTTGTACTCCTCATATTGCTCTGGAGTGAACAGTCTACCTTTATCGTCATCACCCACAATCCTTAAACAGACAAACCACCATTAAACACATCAATGACTTTAACTGACACAATAATCTACTGTGAATGCTGTTCTAATCTTTATTTTTTATTATTCTGACTTGCATACGTATTAGGCACCTCACTACTTCGACATACTTTCACCTAGAAACACCTTTCAAAATTCAAAACGTTCAGCTCATAAAGAACATTATTGCTTGTATACGGCTTTTAAATGTCTTTCATACCTTTTAAAAATTGTATACTTTTATACTTTTTAATCGATTATTATTAATTTTACAGGGCTAATACGACTAAACATTGTTACAACTAAGCAACTGCTATAAAACCAAAAAAGTAAAAACAAGAATCAGCATACATTGACAGAAATGTGTACGTGCATTGAAACTATGTGCATATCCATCCGCAGACATACACAAAGTATAAGTATAGGGTTATTATGTTATTTCAGCACGTATCTTGTATTTTAGCTGACACTATAGCTCCTCATAACATTATGTGTCACATGATGGTGATTTTATTCAAAATGTATTGAAAACCCCTTTAGTGATTAGTTGTAGTCTGTAAATAAAAGCCTACAGTCTAATATTGAGACCAACCTTGTGTACTCCCAGTAGGCATCGACTGCTTTTAAAGCGGACTCGTCAAGACTTAGGTTTTCCATTGTCACAAACCAAAAAATTAGAACTGTGACAACTACTTTAGCTACTGTTTACCTCCAGCTCTGAGGGCTGCCATGGAAATGGTTACAGTTTTCCCTCTAACGGTCATAAAGGTGAACTGCACATAAATTATAAAACACAAACTCAAAGGCAATTACAAACACTTGGCAGTTTTGTTATTTTATTTAACCAGCTAATAGAATTAAATCGTCAGGATTTTCTATTAGATTTTTGTAGCTTATTTAACATGCTGAGAATTCATAACTACACTGCTAACACTATAGTACACTTGCCTATATTATCCACTGGATAAAAAGTTTACAATATAACTAAATTATAGTCAAGCGGCTTACGTATTATTATTAACACTTTTATTTTACTAATTAAGGATTGTATTATTACTTCAACTTCCGGAGGTTTTTTGCGCCTGCTTCGGCATACTTTCAGCTAAAAACACCGTTCAAACTTCAAAACGCTCACCTTATAGAGGACATTATTGCCTGTATACTGCTTTGTAAATATGGTTTATACTTTTTAAGATTTTTATACCTTTAAAAATCAATGACATCATCATCGATGACATCACATAGTTGCCTTTGGAGTAGCCAAAGCAAAACGTTCAGCTATTAGTAAACAGTTAAGCTTCAATTCACCTTTCAGCAAAAGCAAACCTTTGGCCTTTTCAGCAAAAACAGTTCAGCTTTTTTCCACTTCGCTTAGAATTTCTTGGCGTTTGAAGTTTTTAAGGCTAACTGGCTAACTGTATAAGAAATCGACGTTTCTTTTCAGCTATTTCAGCAAAGACAGTTTAGCTTTTTTTTAGCTTTGCTTGGAAAATCCTTTCAGCGACGAAGCATTCACGGTGAATTTTCTCGTTGGAAATGCATCCTAGTATTAGCTTGAGCCTAAACGAGCAGTATGAATACATTTCCCACAATGCTGTGCTAATGACGCACGCAATAGACGTTCAGAACCATGACGGTCAGCACAGTTGCATGCTAGCTGCTTAGACTTTTGCTTGTAAGGACCGCCTTGTTTCTGAGACAGTGAGGGCTGAAGCCAAAATGACCACTCAGTATGAAGATTGGAGGCGAACTTTCTTTAACTAAAACAGATGTTCATTCGTGATATTACCCAGCGACAGCCAAAAAAAGCACCAGTCTACAACGTTGCCTGCAAGAAAAAACTAGCCGCTGGATCAGACATTCGCTTTTCTGGAACCTGGTAATTCCTTCTTCTATCATAAGTTAGCTTTTCAGAAGAAAATTCTCGAAACGTTATATCATATCGTATTTTCATCCGATTTGCAGAAATGTTTAATGTATTTTGTTGATGGTAAAGTGTGAAAATAGCCTAGATGTGCTGTAGTGCCCAGCTAACACGAAGTGATAGTTGAGTTGGAAACTGTTTCAGTCGAACTTGATTAGCTGCCAACAGTTACAAACAATACATTTTAAAAAACATGCATCAGATGAGAACATCTGGATAATAATTAGTGCATATTTCACTGATGTTTTTGTCGGTGGAGTGTCGGTTAGTTTGCATTCCATAAATGCACCGATCCAACGTAGTGTAATCATATAGCCCAGTTGAACAAGTCAACGTGCTTTTAAAGCTGTCAGAAGGATTGCGCGTGACTGTTTTCATGGGATAGGAGTCTTAGTTACACAGTGTCTATGTTTTGAGAGCTGTATTCTCCACAGCCCTACCAATATCGACTTTTAGCACTCTTAACTATGCTTTGCAGGTCATCTGATTAAGTCTGTTCCTGAGTCTACTAGCTGGTGCGGTCATTATTTAAACTTTAAATTTACTTTGTCTTACACTGTGTGCTTTATCATTATCAACCACCCCATGAACTGTACTAAATTTAAACAGCTCCCTAAACAGTTACAGTATTCATTATGTCAGAAGCCATGAACTAAATGGTATTCCTTTCTATAGAACAATGACCAGGTCTGGTAAGAAGGCTGGCATGACTGTCGGAATACAGCCGTTCCTCAGGTTGTCAATGAGTCTCATTACTAATGATGGAATATATAATCTATTGACTTACAAATGTGCAGCAAAGAAAGTAATTGTAAAGTCTCACCAGTTTCTGCCCTTGAGCTGGCATCATTTTCTCTTGTCAAAATCCTCCATAGAATTGTATATCTGCTTCAAGGATGCAACGCTAAAACAGTTCTTTTAGCTTCTGGATAACTAAGGCTAGTGGTTGGTAGTGCCTTCTTGTTATGCCTGACAATGCATTTACTTGTTTGTCAGTTAAAATTTTGAATTATGCTTCCAGACAAACAGGTTTCATATGTTACTATCATCAGGTATTTTAACCTGTAGCACCCAGGTCAAAGGAAGGAATTCATTTGTGTGTCAAGATTGGGAAGCATCACTAAACGGATTTTGTTACTTTGCTTTTCATAATTTATTCCCTCAGTCACTGCCCCTTCTCTGACCTCAGTAGGGAGCGACACTCCCTCACCCATGAGAGGGTGCAGTGAATGAACTTGGTGACAAAGTTGTGTAAACTGAGAAATGATCACCTAATTTCCCCCTTTATGGCTGTGGCACACTATCAGGCTTTTTTGTCAGTCCAATAACTATGGTGAAGGTGGGATTAGAAAATGAATTCTTCCTTTTGTTATTTGCTGTATTTCCTATCTACAGCTCCAAAGCGGATCCCATGAAATCCAATCCGCTATTTGGGTTTCTGGGCTAAGAGGGCTAAAAAAGATTTCATGATTGAGATACTGTGCACTGTGATTAGGAGGCCACCTTGATGTAACCACGAGCTCCTTGCCAAAACTGCTGAGGTTGATTGTGTTCTTCATCCAGTAACAGCAGAGTGTGTGTGTATGTGTTGGAAAATCCTCCATCATTCTTAATTAAAAGCACATTTTCAGAAAATTCCAGAGCCCAAAATTGAGGGGTAATTTCAGTAGCCCATTGATGATGGGGGCTACTGAAATTAGTGTTAGTACTGAAGTAATTTTTGTTTTGTAGAATAGCAGTTTTTTCCCCAATTGGTAACAGTAAAAAATCTGACAGTAAGATCTGTAACACTTGTTGTTAATTATTCTTTTTCCTTCTTTGCTGATGTACTTTCCCAACACAGTCAATGATGTCTGGAGACCCCTGCCTCAACCCTAGTCAGCACTGATGACTCGGTGGTAGACATTTTGAAAACAAAGCATCTGTCCAAAATCTCCTACTTGTCCGCGCCTGTGGGTGTCAGCTTCTTGATGGTTCCACTTCCTGCCGTTGCTCAACAGTTTCTCACATCTAAGAACATACAGGATGCTCTAGTGGTTAGAGAGACTTTATCTGTTTGGAAAGCTTGAGTTTACTTGAGTGAGATGCTTATTCCATATCTGCACTAAGAATGATTTGTTGTGGACTTTGACCTCGGACTCATCGTTGGATGAGTACAGTAGAGAAGAGCATTTCCCTGCTGAAATTACCAAACTCTTAATCAAATTATTGGCATCTCCACATCTGAGACAAGTTGCCCAGACCAGTCCTTTCTAGCTCCCCTACCCTTTGCTACTCCCAGTACCATGCTGGGTGGACTGCTGAGGAGGAACATGTCCCAGAAGTTGAGTGTGTTGCTGTTAGTATTTGGACTAGCATGGGGACTTATGCTGCTCCGCTATACTGTGCAGCAACCTCGCCATCAGAGCAGTGCTGAGCTACGTGAGCAAATACTGGAGCTCAGTCGACGATACGTCAAGGTCCTGACAGAGGAGAATCGGAACGTGCCGGGGGGGCCACAGGGAACCTCTTTGGCTGGTTATGGTACGTATTTAAAAAGAAGTCAAGGGTACTGTGCAACATATTTACATAAGTTGACTAAATACATATGTCTATATTAACACTGTGGGCTTCCTAGTTTATAATAAGCCTGATCTGATTTATTTTCTTTCTTGTGTTTTGTTTATCCCTTCCTATCTTCTATACACAGCTGATCTGAAGAGGACTATAGCGGTGTTGTTGGATGATATTCTGACACGGCTGGTAAAACTGGAAGGGAAAATCGAATTGGTAGTCAATGCCTCCCTCACTAACATCTCTCACACTGCAGGGGGAGTCCTGGACTCTGCTCCTGCTGCTTTACAGAAATCCTCAAAGCAGGAGACACCTGGCAACAGCCCAGGGATATCACGCCTTCATCCCCATTTTGCTAAAAGGCCTCGACCACATTAAGGAGCATAGTTTAGAAATATGTACAGAATATTTGTTTTGAGCACCTTACACTTTCCAAGCCTTTATCTATGATGTACCAACATCAGACTAATGAAAAGCAATAGGGGGACAAATGGACATCAAAAGTATAAATTGTGGATGTATCTTAGTTTGATGTTCAGCCAGCTCAGAGGGAAGCAAAAGAACTTCTTAATGCCCCTTCCTTTCCTATGCTGATATTTATTTATCTTTTTTTTTTTTTACCAAGGCTATATTTCAGCACACAGTATGTTTTCATTGCTGATGTTTTAGTGTAAATCTCAGCATTTTCTACAATGCAATAATTGACTGTTTACACAAATTACAAGCAAGTGTAAAAACTCATGAACTGAAACTGAATCTAATTTGCTTTATTATAAAAAAATAATTTAAAGTACTCATCTGTCTATATTGTAAAAAAAAAAAAATTACAATACTGCTTTGACATATCAAAATGCTGAACAAAACATTACAGGCACAATAGTTGGGAATAGTCACATTTCAGAATTTATCTGGTGCAGCTGCCAAATACTGTATAGGGATGAATCTTCTATCTTACACAGATTGTGATTTGAAGAATGATTAGGCTGTATAGTTCACATGTAAGAGATAATCCAAAGAATGCTATTAGCGCTACCATCAGAAGGCTGTATACATTTGTATTTATAGTTGCTCCTAGTCAGTTTGAGGTTCATGCAGAATAAAATGGGATCATGCTAATTTGTCAATGTAAACATGAGCGTGTGTTTGCGCCATTGAAATCCAATGATTTCTATGCCTGGTGATGAGAAGTGTTTTAATTTAGATGTGGAACAGCTTGAATGTACTGTGCAGTCAGTGTTTATCCTTCTGTGCTGTGAAGACACCTGACTTACTGCTTACACATCTTCAGGATTCATGTTGCACTGTGACTCAAGGGATTTTTTTTTTTTTTAAATTCTGGGCTTATCTATCTTAGACTTGAGGAATATTTTAAGCTCTGGAAAATGTATTGAGTTTCCTGCTTGTCCCAAGTGGAGTTAATATTATTTTTAAGAAACTCAGGTGAAATACCTCACCATTTGCTGCCCAGAAACAGTACATACTTACTTTAATTATCATGATCTTCTTTAACGAGATTACTTTTTTGTCACAAATATAGGGTGTACTTTTGTCACAGTGCTTTGGACACAGCCAAAGTGGGTGGAGTACGATAATGGAGAAAATAAACTAAAAGTAATAAATGTCTCTTTACTTTTATTGTTGAAGGTGCCTACATATTACATTCATGACCACGCACACGTTTAAATCAGTGTTTATACCGTGTCCGCCATTTAATGCTTATGGGTTTAACATGACATAAAAATGAAAAATATGGTTATTGTCATTTTAAAGATTTGTTGGGACGTGTTCGTAAGAACGCAATTATCTTCTAACGGGTTAGAAAATCACAATCTTTATAAATTAGAGCATCATCCATTAGTATCTAAAAGTTGCGTCTGTGTAGCATAAATATTTTCTTATTAGGTTTACCCGGAGGCATTTTGTATTTTTGGCTTATAATGATGAGTGGGGAAATTTAAGGAAATACATTTAAAAAAAACATTAGGGACTTAAGAACAAAAGCTTCGTTTTGTCGCTATAACGAAATAGAGATCGTTTTCTCGAGAAACGAGGTTTTATATTAGGTCATATGTCGTTATAAGGGCGCTAAAAAGTACTAGCATCTATGGCCGTTCTCGGCTTCCTTATTGAGTTTTCGCATGAGGGTGAGGGTAACCCATGAGTCGGTGACGAGACAGGATATGACGTCGGGTTCTGCACAAAGCACATGCACGCCACCCACAGCACGCGCCATTTTCCAGATTGTAACTCACTACAATAAACGTCAGTATTTTTGCTCAAATCCTTACGTTTATTAGCTAGACTAAACAATGAGCGACATTGAGGATGGAAACTACGAAGAACGGGTAAGTTGTTAAATCGAGTGATATATGTTATAACTATCTTCGTTGTTCCTTTACTCCGTGTGGCTGGCAAAAAGAAAAGTGTAGGAAAAGTACACTAGCTACCGTAAAATTGCGCTATTGCTAACGTTATATCAATGTCTCAATATCGAATTTACATTCTTCGTTGACCAGCGTTTCCTGTGGTGGAGAGTCAGATAAATGTTCAACATTAGCTTCAAACCGTATTTACATGGACTAGTCTCTCTTAGTTGGCAGGATTCCTCTGCTTCAACTTAATCGCACGGAAGTTGGCTAACGTTAGCCATGTAGTCACCTTTATAGCAGTGTAATCACCGGAGTGAGACCTTGGAGATTACGTATTGTCCTAATTGTGGGTTTTCATTAAAATTATTTGCACCTGAACAGTTAGTCATTCAACAAAGAATGGCGATTTAACGTTAAGACATTTGGCAACGTAGAGCTACGTTACGGCCTTTTTGCAGGTGTTTAACCGTGAACCACCGACTTCCGAACGCGTCGGTGGTTGCTCGTAGTTTAGGCAGCTGTTCGAAACCAAGAAGACAACACTTTAGCGGTTTGTTGCCTATTGCATCACCAAAATACTTGTATGCAGTTGTTTGAGTCTTGTGTTGTTTGAGTACACCCGGAGGCAGTTAGCAACATGCACGTAAACACGGAAACTGTTGAGCAGTGAGGGGCTCTCTTCGTCAATTCCCTCGGTCTGTGTTTTTAAATACAATGTTGAATCTATACGTTTCTCTTTTGTCTTTTGGCCTTTGTCTGAGTATCACGTCTGCTCACATGAAATGATGAAGACAGATTCGATACAGTCTGTCGTACTGAGATCCAGAAACGAACCCGCCGCTTGATCAGCATTCACATATTGTACATTGACAGTGGACATCTGCATGCCGTAAAGCGCTTTGGCAGCTGTTCCTCTTGTTCTACTGCAGTCACATCAACTTCTGACCACTGAGTCCGTGTAGCAACCGTCTTAACGCGTGTCCGTTAAAATCCAAAGTAGCTGTTCAAACGCTCACTTCATGTCAGCTTCATACTGTTTACAATGACATACTCTCAAACATGACTAACGCACTATGCTTTGCATTAAAGGCCAACTGTAGGCCACGGGTAAATTTGAAACACGGGTATTACTGTTGCAGACATTCTTGCCTATTGGCCACGTTTTTGTTTTGCTTGTGCTTGCTTTTATTGAAGTTAAATTAGGCGTAGAGCTAAGCCAATCATCCTTCCCTTATTTCACGCACAGAATTGGCATAAATGCTACAACTTGCTCTGGACTTGTAAGGACATACCTTAGTTTAATTTTTCTAATTTTGATTATGTACACAAGTTCTAGAATTTTAAAAGTTAATATAGCAACCGTGTAAGTGTACTGCATTCAGTGTTTATTTTAATTTAAGATTTTCTCCTCTCAAACCTATGATCTTAATTTTATTGAATGTTCTTTTTTCATTAAGGTTATTGATCGTGAAGGATTTGAAGAGTTTTATCCAAGAATGATGAAGAAAATTTTCAAGATAAAAGAAGGCTAATGAAAACATGTAAAGAGCAGAACATAGAAGTGGAAAGGGAGAAAATGTGACGGAAGAATGGTGTCAGATAGAAGCGCTTGCAGTGTAATGGCTAATATGAAACTGGTGTCAGTTTTGGTGAAGAGGGGAAAAACATACCCGGAATCAGAAAATGAGAAAACTGAAAAAAGAAGAATGAAGAACAATAGAATTCCTGAGAGAAGGGAGTAGCGTGTAAAGAATCTGGAAGAATGAATGTGTCCCTAGGTTAAGTAAATACACTGTTTGTGTCCTAATGTTTTTCTTTACCATGCTCCCTTTCTGTAACATAAAATGCATGTTTTATTTTTTCCTTTGATGGCCCAGGTGGACATGGAAATAGAGCTGTCATTTACATTTGTTACATATAATAATTAATTATATGCCAAATTGTGAACCAAAGATTTATTTATGGATAATGTAAGATTACTAACCCTTTCTTCCACAGTACATAAGCTGTACATTCTAGACAGCTGTACTATATGTGTGCAACATACTCTTCCACATTTCACTACTGTCCTTAATTATGTTTTTGTATAAAGAAATAAATGTCCATTTGAGAGTTTTTAACATGCTGGTTTGGCAACAGGGTTCACGCTCCCCGTCTAAATCGGATCGTGGGAGTCCAGCTCGGGCCAAGTCGGAGAGTAGGTCTGGCTCCCCTAGCCCATCACAGGCCTCCAAACCCTCAGAGTCCAGATCACGCTCTCGATCAAAATCAAGGTATGTTGTTTTCATTTTGTAATAACTTGATATTTAGATAATGTCGTATTACAACTAATAAAATACACCCTCTCGTTTTTATGCTTAAATGTTATCTATCAATTTCTTATTTGTTGTACTATTAAATTCAGGTCCCGCTCTAGGCGGCGCTCAAATCGCCGGTACAGCCGCTCACGCTCTCGGTCCTATTCCCACCGCAGGAAGTCCCGCTCGCGTTCCTACAGCCCTGAATATCGCCGCAGGAGGAGCCAAAGTACTTCCCCTATGTCAAACCGGCGGCGCCACGCTGGTAGCAGGGTAAGTGCGGTGAGATCAGTGGATGTAGAACTGAGTGTGTATGCTTATTCACATTTAAGATCTTACTATTGACTTTTGGATAATATACAGAGCAAGAAATTACCTTACTGAATAGTGCAACATGTATGTTTAAAAAAACTAAACTTTGTCATAAGTTATAAGAGTGGATTTCACATACGCTACTCACAAAGAGTTAGGGATATGACTTTCGGATGAAATTTCAAAATGCACAATAACTTTTACATGTTATAATTTCTCTAAACATTTGTATGCTCATGTCCAGCTGTTCTATGTTTCAGTACTTAGTGCATAATATGTTGTATTCTAACAAGGTGAATAACCACAACAGTCACACTAAATGTTCTGATTCAATGAAAATTTGTATTTAAACAGTCCTCTTTATCACGCTGCTCACATTTTGATACCATGAAACCTAACAATTAATTTTGAAAGACACTGACATTTTTTGTTTTGGTATAGCCACCACTCTTTAGCTTTTGTTTCAATAAGTTGTTTAACATGAAGACATTAGCAGTGCATCCTTCTACTTAAATGTCCTACTTTCAGGGTATAATGTCACTGTAGCATCGACTTTTAACATTTTACCTGAATTTCAACCGAATGTCGAATATCCATAACTTAGTGTTAGCAGAGAAGTTGGCGTTTAAACACATGGATTAAAAAAATAAATTATTTTACATTTTATAAGCTGCTGTGTACAACCCCTTTTAAAATTCTCCTTAATAGAAGTCGCAATCTCACAAAAGATCACTTGCAGAAGTACAGACAATTGCTTCTACAAAAGTGGATTATTTTTTTTTATTTTTGGGAGTTTTGTACATACTGTATTTTTTACAGTTTTAAGCACAAAGTATTTGAGATGATTTACATATGACTTTGAGTTGGGATCATTATAATTAAGGAGTTTATTAACTACCCAGTTTCACTCTTGCTGCATCTTTATTTGGGTATTTGCTTATGTATGTGTTTGGGCTTCTGCAAAAGAAAACAAACTCCGAAGACCATGCAGACTTGGTAGGTCAACATCATAGCAGAATAAACCTAATAACGCACATTCAGTAATTTACTACAGGTATGTACATACTGCTGCATGTGTAGGCTAGCAGTATCATAAATCATAATAAAATACAAACCATAAAAAAAAGTTTGTTTTTTTCACTAAATCTGCACTAGTAGAAAATCCACTGAACGCACACAAGATCAGCAGGAACACATCCAGTGTGGTAGACACTCATTACACACACTCATTAAAACATTTTAAATTGTAAAGTTATTGTAAATTTATAGTCCCTGATAAGTGTGTAGGTCATTACGTTTGTGTAGATGGGTTTTTGTTTTGTTTGTTTGTTTTTTTCCCTTTCAGATGACTATGGTTAATGCTGTGGGAATTAACTTTGACATGACATTTAATAACCCCTTTTATTAACATTCCCCTCCTTTCATTATATCAACAGAGCCATGACTTCACAAAAGAAGGATACAGTCATGGTGGTGATGCTGATGTTAGGGTATGTGGACCTTCTAACATTTTAAAAGAGAACACTTCAATGTTTATGTGGGGGTCAACGTTTGGTTGGTTTTACCCTTGGAAATGCAAATGTTTAGTAATTAAGCAATTTGAGAAGCAATAAATGACACTATTCTTTATATATTTATTACAGTGTAAAAGTAACACATGTCCTTGGTCCCTGCAAAAATAGATGGCATGTGTGTATATCACCTAGGTGTTTTGTACAGACTTTATTTTGCAGCAACATAATTGACCACAGTTTTTGTAAGGTCAGTAATGTTTGCAATTCAATGGTGCTTTGAGGGGTTCATGACGAGGCAGGAATGAAGTGAGATTTTTAAAGCAAGTAGAAAAAATTTAATGTTTTTGCAGTATGTCTCTGAAGACATTTTTTCCAAGCAGATTAAGGGGTTATTAAAGCTGTCATGCTTTACCCACTGAGCATTTACTGTTGGACAGGTACAACTGAAGATGCCTGGAGGAAAAAATAATGGTATAACTGTTAATAATCATAGGTCCTTATCTATTTAGTAATAACTAAATTGTTATAGTGACATAATAATTTAGTTGGAGTGGTACTTGCCTTCTACACATTATAAACTAAACTAAGCACCAAATATATAAATGGGATTTTGAGACATTTGTTTGAATTTGGTTTAAATGAATGATAGTTCTTATAGGGCAGTATTAATTTGTGTGCTCAGGTTTTGGGAAGACATAGATGAGCATTTACAATAAATACACAGTAAATTGAACATGTAACGTCAGCCATGATTTAAAAAAACATACAAATCACTGTGGATGCTGTATGGCACAAATTAAAATCTGACCCATGTTGTTGACCATTTCAGGCAAACCCTGACCCCAGCACATGTTTGGGAGTGTTTGGCTTGAGCCTGTACACGACTGAGCGTGACCTGAGGGAGGTGTTCTCTCGCTATGGTCCTCTGGCTGGGGTCAATGTAGTGTACGACCAGCGCACGGGGCGCTCTCGTGGCTTTGCCTTCGTTTATTTTGAGAGACTTGAGGACTCTAAGGAGGTATGGGAGATATTATGGATTTATTTGTTGACCTGATAGCAAAATTATTTTAAATCCTGGTCTCAGAGACTCATTTGTTTTCTATTGTTAATGTAGTTACTACACTGTCCTCTATTCAAAAAAATTCTCATTTCAAAGAAGTTGCGATTACATGATTATGCCACTAGGTGTCTGCCTTGCCACAAACTCTGTATTCTATAGCAAGGAATTATTGTGTGTAATGAAGCCTTTGAGAATTGTTTGTTGTTTTTTGTTTGTTTTGTTGTTTTTTGCTATAAACCTTACAATAGTCTTTAACATCTTTGTATTGTTCTCCCTTTTGTGTTTCCTAGGCAATGGAGCGGGTCAATGGCATGGAACTGGATGGAAGGCGTATCAGAGTAGATTATTCCATTACTAAGCGTCCCCATACCCCAACACCCGGAATCTACATGGGCCGACCAACTCAGTAAGATCAACACTAATACCAAGTCTTGCTTATGAGTTTCCTGTGTGGTATGTGATGATCATCACATAGTTTAGATTCCTAGGAAACATAAATGTATTTTTGAAGAGTCAGGAATAAACATTAGGATGTATGAGCTCACCTGTATCAATTTTGTGTCTAATTTTACGTCACTTCTTCAATCAGTTTTGTGATTTCTAACAATTTATATCAGTTTTGACATGGACTTTCACAAAAGATGAGGCACCTGGAAGTCATAGCCCTGTTTTTCTTATTTTATAGCAACGGTGGAGGGGGTGGGGGTGGCGGCGGTGGTGGCAGCAGCAGCAGCAGGAGGGGGAGAGACTCATATTATGACCGCAGCTATGACCGCTACGACAGATATGATGAGTACGACTATAGGTATAGGTGAGTAATAATTTGTAAGAGCCACATCAGTTTGTGGTGTCGGGTACGAAGAAGTGTATAAAAATCGTCTTGTTATGTGTCTTTACAGTCGTAGACGCTCTCCATCACCTTACTACAGTCGATACAGGTCTCGCTCACGGTCTCGCTCATACAGCCCACGTAAGTGTGAAGAGAAATGCATACAAAAAAGTTTGCCTAACTGAATTTATTGTCATCTTCCAAATCAGATTGTGATAAATTGTATTGGTGTTTTCTAACTTTACTAATACAAATGTTACATTTTCTTTTTGCAGGACGATACTAAGTTGCTTCTTTCAACATTCTGCTACCCTCCAATGTTTGTCGGTGTGTGATTCATCAAGGTGTTTTCAGGGGGAAAACCTTCTGAGCTAGCATGTTTAAATCAACAGTTCAGTTAAAAGTAAAGTTTGAGATAGTTACTGTTTACATGCAATAGGTTACTTAAGTTTTTGATGCATCTGTGTTGAGTCTGAGCAAAGAACTTAGAACCTATTTAATATTGATGCATTGGATGAGCATCTTTTTTTCTTTTTTCTTTTTTTCCCATTTTAATCTTTACCTTTTTTCTCTGAACTAATGGTTAAGCTATATTGGACTAAGCATAGTAAACATTATCTTTGTTGTGATGGGGAAAAACTGGGTTTTAACTGCATTTTAATAATAATCTTGACACGAAATTATAAGCAAAAAGTCTAAATGTACAGCAGTGATGATAAAACATCTTAACTAACTCAGTTTGGTAGTAAAGTGGGCTGTGGAATGAAGTGTCACTTCACTATCAGAGGTTGGTTCTTTGCTCACTTTTTTTGTTAAGGAAGTCATTTTTTGAGTTTCTCGAGAGTTTTATTATCATGTATTATATTTTCTACTAATGTGTCTTTGTATGTAAATACAAATGTATAAAAAATCCAAAGTTTGTAAAGTGTTTTTCCAACTTAATTTGCATGAAATTGAAGTTGATCTTTGGTTGTATAGGTGGGAGTTAATACTGTAAGTTGAGTGGGTGAGGTGGGAATGCAAGCTGGGTAAATTTCACAGAAGACAAGCGCCAAGACGTTGATAAGTTTATGTTCACACAAATTTAAAGTGGCTAAGCATGAGCCACTGTCTTAGAGAATACTTTGTGCTTTCAAAGTCCACTTTTTTTTTTTTAATTTAGGCTAAAACAATGAACACATACAAAAGACAAAGGATATTGTTGTAAGAAATTGTTTGGTTTTATTCATTTTTCTGCATTTACAGAAAGAACTTGTACATAAAATTATTAACCTGTAGATACAGTCCCTTGACACTTAATTGTGATCATGATCCACGTCTTTTTGGTTTTTTTTTATATATATATATATATATATATATATATATATATATATATATATATATATATATATATATATATATATATATATATATATATATATATATATATATATATATATATATATTTATATTTATATTTTTTTTTTTTTTTTTTTTTTTTTTTTTTTAATAAAAGAATCCGTATGCACATCCTAGAAAGATAAGTCTAAATAGTGGACAGTCTACCAGTCAGAATCTCTGCAGTAGACAAAATCTTGCAGATATCATCAATACAACATCAAAGTCAGTTTTGGTCCTAATTAGGTACAAGTTTAGGTTGAGCAAACGAGATTTATAACTGAATGGTTGATTGTAAAAGTAAACTAGGATGAATGATTATTTATTTTTTTTTTTTTATCTGTAGACCTTAGCTCTAACAATGAAGCACTTCATTCAAATGGGGTTAATAATCACTACTGGCATGTCATGGGGCCCCTCGGAGTTATGCATTCATTTTCAATGACTTGAAGATAACTCTTAAGGTTCCAAGGTAACCACTAGCTGAAAGGATAAAAGGGTCAAAGTATGAGGTCTTTTCCAATAAAGACTCACTTATAGGTGTCTTATATACATCTGTGGTCATTTTCACCTTTTGATGTATTTTTTCTTTTTCTTCTTGTTGAGTAAGTTTTACTTACAAGCACTCAGTCATACACATTTTTCATGTTTGTTTAAAAAAGTAAACTATAAAATAGTTTAATTCCCACAAATTAGATTTTACTTACTAAGGTTTCTTATTACTAAGATTTCACTGGATAGAGCAGGGGCACACATTGAAGAAAAGGCAGACATGTCACTTGATATGATTAGATTTGAGTTTGTTGATTTATTTTGTTCTAACTAAAAATGCCTAGTGACAGAGGTGTAATGAAAGAGCGCATATTGCAATATGTTTACCAGTAAGGGACACAATGTATAGGCAATATTAGGATTACATGTAATGTGAACTGACAGAACTTGGGATCCACCATTCAGAAACAAATGTACGAGTACATAATATTCATTTAGAGAGGACAGTATCAGGAGGAATGTAAACTATTTGCATGGAGGAATTAGTCCACACCTTATGCTTTAGAGAAACAATTCACCAAATCCAGGTTGTTACCCTCTGGAATCAAAAATATGCAGTGCAAATACTACTGATTCTATCTTTTCTCAGTTTTACATTAACTTGATCATTTAACTTTTCTGTAAAGGTTGGTGTTTTGTAATAGTGACCCAAACACCTGTAGTTTTGAAATCATGCATTTGTGATCAGATAAAAAGGGGGAGGGGACACCTCTAACGTACAAGGCAATGTCCGAAGGTTAACAGGAAACTGTATGTGCATGTGTTCTATAGACTGAACACAGGATCACCAAGTGGGGGGTGTAGGCTTAAACTCCTCACCTCTGAGTAGATCACGTCTGAGCAGTAAACATGTGGATATTAAAAACTGTTTGCTATTCAATCAGAACAAACTGATTATTAATTGATTATCCCTTCACACTGCAGTTCTTGATGATATAGAGTATCTAATGAGATAGAATATCTAATGATCCTTATGTAGTAAATGCAAAGTACTTCCTGAAAATGAAATTTTTGAGGGTAAATGCAAAGCAAATGCTATTTATAGCAGAAGGTTGCCCAAATTCAACAGACAGTTTCTCCCTGTGCCAGAAAGAGGGTTATATTGTTGTCTCACTGTTACTTGCATTTTCTCAACACAATGCATTATTTTAGCAGCTTAAAACTGACTTTGACAATTTACAGTGAAAAAGTTCATTACTCCATTATAACATTTTAAAAGGTCACTTATTTGAAAGCCATGTTAAATATACATCTAATAATTTGTAATTTAAAAAGAAAATAATTAACATCAACTTTGACAGATGACTGTTTCCAAGACTTTTACTTTAAGTCAGATTTTGACAATATTTTTAACAGGAGTTTTCAGAATAATTTCTACTTTAGCAAATATACTACATGTTTCACTCAACACATTCAACAAATCATTAACTCTATTTTACAGTGAACATAATCTAAGTGAAAACTTGAACCACATAAAATTATATTTTTTTGTTCCTTTAGAAAACATGCATTTAAAGAAAATGGTTGCTTGTGAGGTTCTGTGAGAGGTTCTCTTAAAACAAATCCCAATGCAGCTAATCAATCAAGCTGCTGAAACCAGTAAACTGCCAAAAGAGCCAATTTCCAATAAGAGACAAAATTTCATGCTTTGGTCACAAAGTCTGCAAACACTCATGTGAATCTATGTAAAGAAACACCCATTTTCATCAAACTTATGTAGACTACTGCATTGACCTGTGGTGTTAATCTAATTAAATTGACTACAGCAATGAAAAGGAAAAGATTTTAACATTACAAAAAATACAACAATCAACAGATGTTAATTACAACCACTTCAACTTTTGTTGAAAAAATAAAAAATAAAAACTAATTTCAAGCAATACCTATTACACACCAGATAGGGTATGTGATGCACTCTGTTCAGAGTCAAATTATGAGCAACTAAAAGCATGTTTAATTAAATATATAGATGGAGTTGTCACTGCTGAAACAAAACAATAGTAGCTTTGTTTGAATGCTTTTTGTAGCCTTTTAAAACGGTTTTAAACAAAACAAGAAACTCATCATTTCATTAATTTATCCACAATCAAATAATATTTTCTATTACTGAGTAAACGTTATTACACCTAATTTCCAGGATTTGGGCTTTGTTCAGAGAATAAAGCTTACGTGACGTGAAAGCAAGAACTTCTCCAGTGTCTACTAAGTAAAAATATCACAGATATTAGCTAGAATATATATTGGCTTTTAAATATGTTGCCTGCAAGCACTAACTTGTTTACTTCTCTAAGGATACCCCTTGGCATGTGCTTTGAGGGGACACAAACCGCCATTTTCTGATGAGATGAAGGTTGCCACACCATAGGATAATCTGGGGAAGAAACCAAAATCCTTTACCAAAAGCCTATATGATAGCACTTGATAGAAATAAAAACAAACACGTGTCTGAACCAAAGAAGAGTTGCATTAACGTCGATTAGGGCATTGTTTGCATTGCATTTGATATAACTGTAAGGCTCTAGATTGTCTCCAACATGGCGTGTTCGCTGACTCTGTCCAAAGCAGCCAGCCAGTGGCTTTAATGGCTGCAACTCAAGTGGAAAGAAAACATTGTTAAAGATTTCAATCGCCTAACATATAAAAAAAAAAAAAAAACAATCTCACCGGAAACAGAATCCCTTGATTCAGTGTAGCCTAAAGGGGTTTGAAAGAGTCTTGCGCTTGGCGACGTAGACTATATCTTGGAGAGAGGCCAACAGCTCAAAGTTGGGCTATAATCTGCGTTTTACTTAAACAATCTACCTCCCATCTTCTCTCTATTTCTGTCTAGAAATATCCTAGGCTATGTTTAACCAGATCGATTTTGTCCTGTTCTTTTCCTGCGCTGACCGCAGAAATCTTCCCACATAGGGTGCAGTCTAGTCTGAAACTTTATGTCAGTTTGCCCCTATGGAATTTGTCCATAGCGAAGAGTCCTGCATCTGGGGGCGGGGAGACTTTCTGTACATTCCTCAGCGATACATTCACTACTCCTCCTGCAGAGCCTCACACACTCACACGCACACACACACAGACAGGCTGCTGCCATGCATCGGTTCATTTAAGCCGACAGAGTCGGGGAGAGCACTCACATGGCTGCTGTCTCTGTACATTCAATCCACGAATATACCATCTATAAGGACATTCTTAACAGGCACAGCTCATTTACACCGAGTTCTTGCGAACGCGTTTCGTTATTTCATTTGCGCTGGAAACCATCAAAGCCATTTAAACTAGGTTTTAAAAAATTGTATGAACCTACCAAGGCCAATGGAAATTGCCCAGGTTTCTTAAATCACTTATAAGGGTCCATACAGAAGGGGTAGCATATATGAATCTAACCCCTGATTGTTAAGTTTCTAAGACACTCACGGAAAGATGAAAGTTAAAACAATTTTTAAAACAATTAAAAGTCAGTTGCAAGTGGGTAAAAGCGATTTTTAAACACTATGTCGAACTCTCTTTTCTTTAAACCTATTTATATGAGTGGCTCATAAAGGTAAACACACCCTTAAACGTCTTGGAAATGGGAGGACATTTATTAAAGTGCCTTGTATTTGTTCACTGGTTCGTGTTTCGTTACATCTTTATGGGTTAAAACAAAGCCCAACCGAGGAAACATGGGGAGAAATGCATAATTGGCGCGCTGATTCATATAGAAGAGTCGCGCCGAGGAGCCAATGAATGAGCGCGTTGAGGCCGAGCCAGCAGCAGTAGTACGAAGCTGGTCTGCAGCCCTCTGATTGGACAGCCTCACCGACCAATCAGAGAGCCCTGTGTGTTTGCTCAGCAGCAAAGGAGTAAACCTACTGAGACAGCCATGGCCCCAGTCTGAGCCAGTGGCGGAAGGGCCCACTAAACCAACACTCCCTTTGTAACCTGCTTTACATGAGCATGCACACCTAGGCCTATTCATTAGCACACACCACAGGCACACAGTACTATCATTTCAGCTCAAAGCCCGGCGGTTTGCACGTGCAAATGCAGAGCTGCAATGGAGGCTACACCCTCTAAAACTCACTTTTTAGAGGTTTTTTATATACGCATACCAAATACAGGCCATGTAGGTTAAGTAAGAATGAAAACATAGGCTACATTTACAGAAAAAATACACTTAGGTTACTTTTTTACCTTTTCTTTTTCACATTATTATACTGGCTACATTTAATTTAGAGTTTTTAATTTGTCACTCATGATTCATGTAAGACAACTAATACGTCATAAATAAAATGATACCCACACAAGCTCTGGAAAAAAAATGGCAAACACATAATACTGTTCAGAACATATCTAAAATGATATTGTCAAGCGTGCTGCGTTTTGAGCACACATGAACAATTATGTAGCCTAAACGCTGCGTCTAAAGATAGAGGGAATGAAATTCAACCCTGAACTTAAATGTAGCCAACATATCATATATCCTATATATCTATGCATGTGTGTGCGTGTCTGTGTGTCTGTGTGTGTGTGTGTGTGTGTGTGTGTGTGTGTGTGTGTGGGGGGGGGGGGGGGGGGGTATGTGTGCGTGAGTACACTCAGTTAACATTGCTATGTATTCAAATCAATTCAATTCAAATTTAAACTAAACCACAGTGTAATACAGCTCTCCATCCATTATTCATACCTTCATTAAGTTTATTTTGTGTCCATATGTATAAATATAAAATACACACCACTCATAACACAATACAGTTCAAAAGCTAAGACTAGGTCAACCCTAAGTTGCATGTATGTAATGTAGGTGGAATTTAGTGCAGGATTGTTGTGTTAGGATAAGCTAAGTGCACCTACAATAATAAACTGGCAAGCAGATGTATGTGTTTATATAGTTGACATATGTGTTGTAATAACCTTTAAAATTCAGCCTAAACAGAACTTGTATAAACATATCTACTTGTTCATAATATGTGAAAGGTATTTTCTAAATTATGTGTGGAGATAGGTAAGGACATTCTTTACAGTAAAAGTATGCAGTGTGGCCAGTATTTAACGATGTAAACTATTAAAAAGTTCCATTAGCCTTAACTCTACTCACTTATAGATAGACAGATCCACCAATACGCAGCCCCTAGTATAAGGAAATGTAAAGGTAAGCCAGTTTTGCTCTGATAGTATTCGACCTTTGAGCCATCAACAGGTATGGATTAATCGCCCATTACTCTTTTGAACACAACCATTGTCTGCAGATTGACATACGCGTAAACCATCGGCCTCAACCTAAAATCTACAAGATATATTATTGACAGTTGCGTAATATATTAGATATGTATTCTACACGTGATTTATTTGGGCTGTGCGTTACATACAGTAGGACACTGGAGACACTTTAGTGTAGGAGACCCCTCCCTTTTAAATGCTAATCCAAGCCTGGGGTATAGCAGAGAGGCTTCGCCATGTGTATTCAGTCCACATGGCCAACGCCGTCTCCCTGTACCAAAATTTCTTAAAGTAGGAAAAAACGAGTAGCGTGGCAGCGCTCATCTCGCCCAAAACACCCCTCAGTGTTATTTTGTTAGTCCAGGGGCAAGTTGGGCCTGCGGCTGGACTTTGAGTTGTGGATCAGGGAGGGCTTGGCTCCACTCTAGTTGGAGAAGATGGTTGCCGTCATTTGGATAGTAGTACGTGTCATTCCCATATTGCGCGAGGGCCCCTGGACCCTCCCTATTCGAGATACTCAAAATTAAATGTGTTCAGTATCCAATTTAACAATATAGCGCAACATCATTTATGAATGGCCCCACCCCCTTTTCCTCCTAATGTGTCATCAGTGCAGCGCACTCAACACAGCCGTGCGCACAAGCCCCCGCAATATCACCGTCTCCCTGTTACGGGCGTGCGTGAGCGCACTGCCCTTTTGCTATTCCTCAAACAACCAATGAGAATCGAGGGCTTGCAGAGAAAGGCACACGAATGTGATTCTAGTAAAGATACACTGGATTCTCACGGAATCCCTTTACGCACACGGCTCGCCAGGTTTTTTCCCGACACCAATCCACTCTTCCCCTCCCTTTTTTCTCCACTCCCCTCCACTGTCCCCACCCCATATTCTCGTACAATTTTCCCCAATCCCAAACACTTAATTGAGCAATTGGGATTCCTCACGTGTGGGCTGATTTGTAGTTTGAACACGTGGCTCATTCAAAAAAGCCGGAATAGCAGAAGATTTTTTTTTCTCCCCCCCCCCCCCTCTTCTTCTTCTTCTTATTCTAGGCTGTAGGGTAAGAGGCGGGCGCCAGCCTTACCGTGTGTGACATTCTCTGTCTCTTTGCCAAGGGGTTTGGAGGAAGACACAAAGTAGTTTCTCCTCCTTTTCACCCAACCCGCCATCGTTCCGAGACACCAGATTAATAATTGAGCGTTTATTTATTGCGCGATAGAGACAGAGGGGCGAGGGAGCGCAAACGCACTGTGAGGCTGCCAGTTTAAATCTATCTGTGGCTTGAACGACCGGGAAGCACGCCACAGCCACTCGGTAGTAGTAAAGGCGATTTAGGCTACTCCAAACACTGCAAATCGGTGAGAGCAAACAACTATCTCTCCCTCGGCGTCAAGATTGTCCCTTTTCGGCATAGAACATGAATAAGCTATACATTGGCAACGTGAGCGCAGGGGCGAGCGAAGAGGACTTCGAAACTATCTTTGAGCAGTGGAAGATTCCGCACAGTGGTCCTTTTCTTGTCAAAACTGGCTATGCGTTTGTGGATTGCCCGGACGAGAAGGCTGCAATGAAGGCCATCGATGTTCTTTCAGGTGAGGATTTCTGGATTTAAAAAGTCGTATCTGATAAGATACCCGAGCTTCTGCAATTTTGTCTTTACTTCAGGGCCCCTATGTGAAATACATGCAGCCCTGTAGGGTGTGGGTGTATCCAAGCGTTTCTTTCTCTCACAACCTTTACTTGGCCTTTTGACACTGTGGGCTCTAAGAAATAGATGCCCGTAGTTGGAGTGAAATCCTACTCCTGCAGTTTCAATTGAGTGTAGCTTGTGGTGTGTGTGTGTGTGTGTGCGCGCGTTTTATTTTTTTTAATGCTCGAGTAAACGTGATCATTAAGGCTTTCTTCATGTATGTTCTATGCCGTGCAGGAGCGCATAGGCAGCGGGCTGTACACACCGTGGAGTGAACTTTACTGTGGGCTCTATCACACAGCCCACTTTGGCACGATTAGGAGCAAAGACTCTAGTGTCTGCTGCTTTCTTTTTTTACCAGTTTCACTTTGAACTCGCACACTTATCCCGGTTTCAAAGTATAGGCCTTGTCCAACTCGCTACGTTGTGAAGCCATTTCGCTCATGCTGACACACCAGGTGGTTTAATTGTGTTGGTCAAATGTAGGCCAACTAACTGAGCCACGCGAGCATTTGGATTTTATTTTTATTTTTGTTATTTTATTCAATTCGTCTCATGTAATTATATTACAGTTAAGCCTGTTCATACAGGACATCTAACAGTTCAGCCAAACTCACACAATTTTACGTATTGAGGTAATATCTGGCTCATTTGCGTCTTCGTGCTTTCGGTAGCTCGCCCACTATTTGCATTTTACGCTGAAAATGTCCACGGACGTTTTTAGCACAATCCATTACAAATTGAGCAGTAAACACGACCCACTAAATACAGTTGCAAAACCAACAAATGGAGGAGGCTGTTTGGGAAGCCCCCCAAAAATGGGGTAATTAAATTTTAAAGTTGTGTTTTGTTTTTCCCATAGGTAAAGTTGAACTTCATGGGAAAGTTCTCGAAGTGGAGCACTCGGTCCCCAAACGTCAAAGGTAGGTCGTGGCTTTACATATAGAGCTTGCTTCAACTCGTGGGAACGACA
Organism: Channa argus; assembly: GCF_033026475.1. Lineage (NCBI taxonomy): Eukaryota > Metazoa > Chordata > Actinopteri > Anabantiformes > Channidae > Channa > Channa argus. The sequence continues at coordinate 18,206,969 of NC_090197.1, forward strand.
GAGGGTTTGTTTTTTTTCTAACTACCATTTTCTACATTTCCAGCAACAGACATTACAGCGCCGAAAGTGTGTGTTTTTGTTTTTTTGTTGTTTTTTAATGCTGCTGTTGACAGTGTTAATTTTGTGGTGGAAATGTCTCAATGCTGCTGGAATTAGGTGTCCTTTTCTAAATGCTGTGGGGGGGGGGGTCAAATGAATGGGGCATGTAGTGGGGGAGCTCCTTAAACCGTCGTGCATTTGAGTTGAAAGCTGTGTCTTTTTCGCACCACTAGGCGCTAGTGATTTTTATTATTTTTTTTAATTTTCTATTTTTTCCATACGTCCAATGGTGGCTGTAGTTTGATCTCGAACCTCTGGGCGACTGGTAAAGCCCGAATGTGCGTGCAGAAATGTGTTCAGACTGGATTTGAGGCGTGTAGGCCTTGTGGAGTCGTCCATTTGAGAAGGATCTGCCTGTCATTCTCCTGCCTGCCCTGCGCTTCCGCCCTCTTCTGCACATTGTGCTGCTGTTGCATGAGATGGACTCCCAAACGCGAGTGGAATGGGAGGTTTGGGGCCCAAGTCACGGAAAACCCTTAGCTTAAGAGTTAGACCCCCGTAGCCATACTGAAGTGTCGTGTTTCAGTGGATGCCTCCAGAAAATGTACCATGAACATATTTTGGGGGGAGGACGTGAGAATACTTATGTCTTTCTGCATTATATGCTAAATTTTTGAATGGGTTGTGACGCAACTCGGTCATAACACTTCTGCTCTTGAATAAAATTTAAAATGGCGCTTGCTTGGTAATTGGTGTAATGATTTTCTAAGAGGCACTACACGTAATTTGCACGGTGCGGTGTCTTTACAGCTTAATTGAACGACCTGCTGCTTTGCGTAAAGTAACAATCGTGATTTGAAATCACTAACTTAAAGGGAAACATGTAGCGTGTGCTTTTATACAGTAGCCTAAAAAATGTAGGCACTGCTTGGATATTAATTTGGAGCAAGCGGGATCATTTTTGAAATCCTTACGTGAATTGCATATTTTTACACCTGAACGTCACACAAGCGCAGGCTGTTGATATGAATTGTAGACTGGATAAATAAACCCGTGGCGTGAGGTGGAAATTTGGGGTCAAATCTTGAGATTTGCTCCAAAATGTCTTGATCACGAAAAACTGGTGACGTTGCTCTGTCTTATAGTGCAGTGTGCTGTGTTGGCTTTGGCTGCAACAGAGTCGAGTTTCAGCCACACTTCAAAAAAGTAAAACGTGCCCTCCTCTTACAACATGGAACATAGCAGTAGTCAATGGGAACAGTATTCTGAGCATGGGACGCACACATACACACACTTGTACATTGGGGCCCCTCTTTGCATTCCAGCCTGCAAATATCAGCTGGGAGCTTGGCCAATCACCAAGGCTTAACCTTTGAACCCTTAGGAAGGGGTGGGGATGTGGGGGAGTGCAATAGCAGACAGGGTTTAAAGTGGGGTAGATCCAGTTTGGGATTTATATACATAGTTTTACGTAAGGTGACATGTCATGGTGTCTCTCCTCTTACAGTGGACAATACTCACGTAGAGCTTATTCACGTACATTCCTCTGAATTTGTCGAATGTCCAGAACTCCAGAATTATCTTTATTACATTAGCAAGACGTCTGCCATGTAACATTAGTGGCTCATAAAAATATACTGTACTGGCAACCTAACAAAATTCAGTAAATTAAAATGATCTTCCACTAATGTTCTGTTCATATGTATTAAACCTTTCAGCCATCTTATGGACAATTAAAAAAATTTGCCTTGCCTGACTTGAGAATTTGTTTCGTCTTAACTTTTTTTTATGTGGGATTTGACTGTTAGTTTTTTTATGTTATTTTTTTTATTTATTTTAAGAATGTAAATTGTTCAATAGAATGTCAGGCTTGCATCTCCATTTCAATTAACATAATGCAACAAATGGGGGAAAATGGCAATCATTAACTTCTGACATAGCTTTTGGGCCACACAATTGTTTTCTTTTTGTTTTGAAACGAACCGTTTTGTGTGTGTTGTTTTTTAATTTGGTAAAATTTTTAATCCTTAATTATTGGCCAAACTGAGTTGGCACAATGTGTTATTGTAAACATCCTGAATAAGAGTGTGCTCCTTTTTGGTTAATAAATTAAACAAAATAAACAATGCTTGTCCATCCCCACGTGTATACTTGCTTTGCCACATGTACAGGAAGACAAAAAAATTGCATGGCTATAGGAGGGGTGGCCCCAAGCATTTGAGCATGTTCGAGAGAAGCAGACGTTGAACACAGTTCAAAGGTGTACAGCTTTGATTTAATTTTCACTATATGGGGTAATATTTCTCAGTGCAGTAAAGGTTTAGCTATTGTGATATACATATATTGTATTCTAATATAGTGTTTGTATAATTTCTTAATGCATAAACATTATCAATTAAGACTACTAGCAAGACTACTAGTAAGACTACTTTTTTTATTCATTTATTTATTTATTTTTTCTCTAAGAATTCTGGGTCAAGGGGTCACTGTGGGGCCCCACCTGCAAAAACGGGGATTTGGAACGAGGACTTGGGGTGCCAGACAATTATGAATGTGGCTCCTTTTTCCACCCAGATTGCAGTCTAAGGTCCTCCAACTCTCCTCTTCTCAAGCTTGAATAATGTAGCTTTGCTTTCTCTTAAAAATCTGAATTTTAATTTTTTTGTATTTTATTTTTCCTGGTAAGGAGGTATAGATGCAGAAGCTAGGTAGTCTTGTTAAAATAATTTGGTTGGAATTCCCATTAGTATTCAAATATCTCGAAATGCCAGTGTTGAAAGTAGCTTAATGGGTGCACAATGTGCATATAAGGCCTGTGAGAGGGGAACGGAAACCAGGGTGTGTGGAGTTCAGTCATTCAGAACCTCTGCATACTGAATAGTGAATGGCTGTAGATGGGCGTAGAGCAAACATCTCATGTCCCACACAATGCTTTTCACTTTTGACAATGTTTCAGTATGGTTGAATGAAAAACGCATAAATACATGTATGGTGTATTGTCAAAGTGCTTGATGTGTGAATCCTCTTGTTTGTTTTTTTTATTTTTATGTATGTGCATGCTTGCATACATCTCTATAGACTGGCCCAATTACTTGCTAGAGGCCCATAGGTGTCAACTGGGCAGTAAAGGAAGCATCAGAATTTGTAGTATTGGTCAATTTTTAAAAGTAAATAAAGAGCCTGGCCTCCTACTGGCCATCACATGATGAGCGAACCCCAGTCACTCCTGGACCTTCCCTCCCCCATCCACTTTTAACCCTGCTCTACATGTTCCCGTCAGTGGACTTGTCCGTGTCCATGGCAACAGGGCCCCACCCCCACAGGGCAGAGAGGGCCCTTGTTACCCGTGCCTGAAACAGGGCTAGCCCCCCCCCCCCCCAAAAAAAAACCCAAAACCACACCCCACTCGCTTCTCCCTCTGCAAATCGAGGGCTGAGACTAGAGAATGTATACCACTCCAACCCCCAACCCACCCAATACCCTGGCTGCTTACTTCTGTGTGGAACTATAGGTTAATCTGGCTGGAAGTGCTTGGTGCATTTGCACACTTCGAATGGCGTTCCAACCGCAATGCAGAGTATTCAGAATGTGTGGGGCTGGGAGGCTGGTTTAGCCAAGAAGGGCTCAGCAGGCCGAAAAGGCTTGAATTTACACTCGGAAGTTATTTAGGAATTTTCTTTACAATTTGCCCATTTAGAAAATAGATTCTTAAAGTGTCAAATTAAATATGTTGGGCTCCTGTTAGCTTGATTATGGTTGTAGTGGCTAAGCTGAGGAATTTCGACTACAGCCGCCACTACTACACATATGGTTTTTGGTCTACATGTTCTTTGTCATTTTTAAATGACTGCATCTTTTAAGTAAGAAGTTTTTAATATAGGTTTAACTTCCTACGCAGCAGATTACAAAACAACCTCTAGCAGTAGAAGTTTGTACAAGTAGATGAACTGCATGGAAATGTCAGTTAACCACTCAGTGAAGCTTGAGGAAAAGATTGAGATGTTTGTAATGTATCTCTGTACCTTGATGTTTTTACACACAAGCCAAACAATGGTGTCCATAGAGAAGTTAAATAGCTGCTCACGGTTCATATGTATCAAATGTATGCAGAGAGTGTAAGGCTGCTGTGGAAATGGGTTGGGGTCAGGGTTTGAGCTTTCCACATTACATATGTATCCAATCATGCCATATATAGACCATGTTTTGTTCCTCTTAAATTTTTGTGTCACAAGGACTCAAGTGGCCTGTACTTTTCTCATTTACACAAAATACGTTTGCACACAGGAGAACACTTGTGGAACTTTATGACTCATTAGTCCACAAGTTCCATTACCTGTGTGATCTCCACACAAAGTCACTATAATCATGCTGACTTAAAAAAAATTGTAAACGATTTGTGAATTTTCATTGGGGGTGTGTGACCTGGTTGTTTCTAGTGACCGCACACAACAGCATCATTGTAATTGCTAGTCGGCACTTGCTACTGCTGCATGCACATCCTGTGAAGAACCATGCAGTTGTGATTGTTACAATTTATTGTTACGCATCTTGTGGAGATTCCCGTTGGTTTATGTTTGGCATCCACACCACCATTAACTCCCCATCACCCCTTTTTGCTAACAGCTGCTGGATACTCCTGGAAGAGTGGGCTTGAGCCTTGCATTGACTGAAACCTCATGTAGTGCTACAGGGCACATGCTTGACTGTAGACGTGTAGGCATTTGCTATTCGCTTTTAATTCTTTTGTCTGATCTGTTCTTGATGGCTCTTACTACATATGTCTTCCACTGTTTCTCTTTATCTCATTCTTTGCACTCTGACACAGTTGGTAATTTGGGAGAAAAGGCATGGTGCGTATTTGGCTTGTTTTTAATTTTGAGCACCCTCAACTAAATTTAGCCCACCCAGTGGTGATTCCAGACCACTCCTCTGCCTTCCCCCCCCCCCCCCCTTTACTTCCTCCCACGTTTTACCCTGGGTGTCTTGGTGCACCTGCTGAGTTGGAAATTGAATTAAAGCCGAAGTCATAAATGCAGCTTCTACACCCTGGTCCGTCTTGCTGTTTGATGGAAGAAATGATGGAATGATTTTTATTTTTTTTAAATAAAGATGAATACCTTGTGAAAGTCTTGTGAATCACTCAGTATTAGAATTGTTGGCAACTAATGCTTTTTCTCCTCTTCCTTCCTGTCCTTCAACTATTCCTTCTTTTCTCTTCCACTTTTATCCACCCCCTCCCCACCTTCGTCTTCCCTTGTTCTCTCTCTCCAGGAGCTGTAAGCTGCAGATCAGGAACATCCCACCTCACATGCAGTGGGAGGTGAGTACTAACAGGCTGCTATATGCTTCCAGGGTGGGGCACCATGGGGGCAACACAACTGGGCTACTATTTAGTGTCCTGAGGAGTCACCTTGCATCCCTTCTAGGTTTCTTTTGAACATGTGCTTGATTTGTTGAAGCAAAATTGCATTTCAGACCAGAGTAACTGAAATAAGCAGAAATCTTACTGATACCAGTGGATATTTTGATGGTTGGGAGTGTATTGTAGAAATTTTACAATATTCTATTGCTTTGCAAAGATATGAAAGGTGGTGAGGTTTTACCAGAAGATGTTGGAAAAATGCTTAGGGTGTGTAGATGATGCAGCTGGCTTGCACACATGAAAAGAATGGACACCTTCTTGAAGCACCAAATAAACTGTTTATTTGAACTGATTCTTTACTTTCACTAGATCTGATTTTCTTCTGTGGGGCAATTAATTCTGCTCTGATGTTGTCTTCAAACAATGATATGATAGTTTGAATACCTTTTTAAACAATGTGTTTTTACAACAAACTCATGTGAAAATAAACCCAGGGTATTATCTAAGGGGTTGTGAAAAATTAATGCAATGAGGGATTTGACCTGGCTAGCCTAATTGAGCAAGTCCTTTATGGTTCATAGGGCATTTGAAAAATATAACTTTTTTTTGTGTGTATGTATGCAATGTGAAGCAAATTTAAGACTTGAATGTATTAGTGCGTCCTTGACATCTAGTGTGTGGACAAAAATAAAATCACCATTTGTACAATTTTTATTTTTTTTTATTTATATTTGTAATCAATTACATCATTTTTGCTATAAATACTCTTTAAACTCAAGTCAGAGTTGTGGTGTTGACTCAACGGTTTAAAATGTAAACACAGTTTGGGGTGTTGGTCAGTGCAATTTTAATTGTTTTTTTTTTTTTTTTTTTAAATGCCATAAGCCATGAAGGCCACCAGACACTTCTTGCATCACTAAATGAAATGTTCGTGTGCATTTTAAAAATGTACTCTAATGTCCCACATTTACACACATTTTTACAAAAATTACTCAAGTTAATCCCCTTTTTAAAATGACATTTGTACACACAACTATTCCAACATGGGTGACTCTTTTTAAACTAAACATATTTGACCTAATCTATGATTCAATGTGAAAAGTGAACCGTAGTATTCCAGTTAAAGTGCACCCGCAAATTTTCTGTGACAAATTCTTCCGAAAAGCATGTTTGAATCGATCATGCAAAACTGTCCTCAGTTGCATAAGTAGTTGTCCATGGAATGTTCTTACAAAAGGTTTCTACAATGGATTTAAACTGAGCTGAAGTTGTAAAACTGACACTCTGGTCAGGAGGAAATCTGTGCCAAAAAAGTCCAATTGTTTTGCATTCCTTAAAGGGTTAATGAGTAAAGTGCTGTCATGTAAAAAATCTATATAAATAAAAATGGTAAGCTGTAATACGGTCACATTTGAAGGCCACTTCTGATTAGTGAAAAATGAGGGTTGAGCAACAGTGGCTTGTGTTTGTGTGATTCTGCATTGCATGTCTTTTGCTCTTTGTATGTGATGTGTTTAATTTAAAACACTTTAGTATTCAATGTCAGCTACACATTCCACTATGATTACATGCTAATATGCTGGGCACATGTAAAATTTTCTGCATGCTGGTTTGTCAAACTAATTTAAATTTTAAAGCTTTTTTTTTTTATGGAAATCATGTCAAACATAAGATCCCACTGTTAGCTTCCATGTGGAATCTCCTGTTGCAAAGCTTTAGGTAATCTTTTTTTTTTTTTTTTCTGTTTTGTTTTTTTTCTCCCCCCTCCCTCTGCAGAGGTTTAGCTGTGATAGTGCGTTTGTAGTGTTGTTGAATTTCATTTCCTGTTCCATTAAACACTGGAAACCTAATGAGAATTATTAAATTGTACAATTGTTGAGTATTGTAAATTTTGAGGTTTTATACATTCTTTTGTCTAAGCCTGCTTCACTCACTGTGGTCAAATGGCTATGGAAAGGCTCTCACACTTTTGTAATGGTGGGTTCGCTTAGCCTACGCATGTCCCTTGACTGAGGCTCCAGATCCTCCTGTGTTCCTAATATGTAGCGAATACCTGGTTGCTTTATCAAAAGGTGACATGGAGGTTTCTTCCAATGACGGGGAGGGGTTAGAGGAATGAAGAAAAGAACAGTAAAGGATCTTTTGATGCAAAGGCCTTGTGTATATTTTATCAGGTAGATAAGACAATTGCTAATGGTGTATGTATTCGTACAGCGAGAGAATAGTGGCGAGACTAGTGGTGTGTTCACAAGCTGTAGTGGGTGGGTGGGCTTGTACTGTTTCCCCTTCCCTTCCATGTGCTCCGATTCACAGAATGTGTAGCATGAACTTGCACCCCTCCCCCAGTCACTGCTTCCTGCTGGAATGTACCCCACCCTTCCTGAGTGGCCTGGATTTCCATTGGCCAGCATTGACAGATGGACAGGCAAAGCAACCAGCCAGCACCTCTTGGCTTCAGGGAACTCTATCAGTCCTGGAGCAGCCAATGATGGGGTGTGGAGATGGCAGAGAGGCGGGAGGTTGGTGGGTTGGTGGATTAGGGGTGGGGAGGAGGGACGCTGTCTTGTTGGCTAGAAAGTGGGGTTGAGCTCCTGGGGGTGTGGTTTTGGTGTTGACTGAGCATAGTCGGAGGTCTTAGCTTAGCTTAAAACCCTCGCTTCCCTTTTTACCACATTTGATCACCAATGATTTTAAATCCTTAAGTCTCCAGACTTGTGAAGGTGGAGAGTTTGGTGTGTGTGTGGCTTTTATTTATTTGTATATATCTGCCCTTTTTTTATATGTATGATTTCGACCTTTTATTTGGCAAATGAGTAAACACCAGCTAAAAAAGAACTCCTTTTTGAAATGGTCACCAGCCATGTGTCCTGATGGTAGTTTTGGATGGATTGTTTCATAACTGGAAGTGTTGTTTGAGTACTTCATGAAATAAACTTAAAAAAGACTAATCTGCATGCAGCTCCGTGCAAGGGCCTCAATTAGACATATTGGTCATATTTTGAGGTAGACAGGCTTGTACAAGATGGCAGCAAATGTATCCATATAACCAAACATTGAACTCTGGGTTTTGAATGAATGTTTCTTTGCAAAAGTTGATTCCTATTGATGAGCTTCTCCTCACTAACAGGTTCTGGTCAAAGCCTTAAGTCTGAGTAATCATGTCCTTTCTTTCTTGTAGGTTTTGGATAGTATGCTCGCTCAGTATGGCACAGTAGAGAGCTGTGAACAAGGTAAGTACAGTACTTATACTGGATTCAGAAATTTGTCCCCCTTTTTAATTACAACTGTCTTTTATTTTCTTTTTCTTTTTTCATTCTTAGATGTTTAAAACAAAATAATTTAGAAATAAATTCTAAGTTTTTGTAAAACTAGCTCAGGCTAGTAAATGGTCACAATTAGTGTGTGTGTGTAAATTGACTGACTGCTGTGTTCTCCCACAGTAAACACTGACACAGAGACTGCAGTAGTCAACGTTCGATATGGAGCCAAGGATCAAGCCAGGCTGTGAGTGTATACACACACTCTCAGTTGCATTCAGATCATTAACCTCAAACCCCTGTCTTGACTTAGATATTTTTTTACCTAACATTTGTTATAAAAATATATACTTCCTCTACCTATTTTAAAAATGCATCTTATTTTCACCCTCAATAAACTAATTCATGTTTTTAATTTGACATGCATTGATGAAGGGGAGCAAAGGAGTGTGTTTCTTGGGATGGGAGGGGGTTAATTTAGCCATCTGGTGCCCCCTGGTGTACTTGAATCATACTACAATATTCCCAGCATGTGACTGTAGAAGTCTCCAGGCATAATTGATCATCTAAATTCTCAGATGCTGTGTTTGGGTTGAAGTTCATTTCTTGTAGCTTGAAAGCTGTTTGGTCACTGTTGTGAAGTACCAAGCAGCTCTCTTCTTGCATTCCCTAGAGCCCCAAAGAGAACTGGGACCTCAAAATTTTGTTTTAATGAACTAAAATTAAAACAAAACTTTTGATTTCTAGGACAGTCAGATTTTTAGACTGCTGTTTGACACAGGAAAGCTTTTAAAACCTTCAAATAATGCCCTTCTCACTTACAATCAAGAGTTCTTCCAAGCAACTTGTATCTCTTATGATCCTTAGTGCAATGGAGAAGCTAAATGGATATATGATGGAGAACTATGCCTTGAAAGTGACCTATATCCCTGATGAGACTGCTGCACAAGAGGGTCCTTCAGCAGGGGGCAGGAGAGGCTTTAATGCCCGTGGACCGCCTCGTTCCACCTCTCCAGGTCTGGGCGCCCGTCCCAAAGTGCAGTCAGACATCCCACTACGCATGCTGGTTCCAACACAGTTTGTAGGTGCAATTATCGGCAAAGAGGGTGCTACTATTCGCAACATCACCAAACAGACCCACTCAAAGTACGTACATGGAGGTCAGGAAATAAAACTATTGCCCTTGCCTGTGCCCTTTCCAATGTCTGTGCTGTTAACTTGCTGCCCTAAAGTATTTTTAAATCTACTCTCATTACACCAGGATTGATATCCATAGAAAAGAAAATGCAGGTGCAGCAGAGAAACCAATCACAATTCACTCCACCCCTGAAGGTTGTTCGAATGCTTGCAGAACTATCATGGAGATTATGCAGAAGGAGGCCGTCGACACAAAGTTGTGAGTTTATGCCAACACAACTTAGACATTATCTGCTTTTAATTTAGTTACTTTAGGAACCTTGTATGTGGTAAAATTCAGTGCAAACGTAGGTCGTATCTGCAGATTGTATTGTGGAGTTGTCTTCATTATTATCAGAAGTGTGTGAGTTGGAGATGACAAATGATCAAGTGAGAATAAGTATGGACCTAGAAAACTGACTTGGACAAATGGTATATGAATTGTATTGTAAGCTGGTGACATTTCACAGCAAGCAGACCAACAAACAAATGTTTAATTTGAATATTAAGGGGAACCTGAGTAAAAATCTCTCTTGTGCAGTACTGAGGAGATCCCACTGAAGATCCTTGCACACAACAACTTTGTAGGAAGACTAATTGGGAAGGAAGGACGAAACCTGAAGAAAATCGAGCAGGACACAGGGACCAAGATCACAATCTCACCGTAAGACTCCACTACATTTGAGCCTCTTCTGCTACGGATATATAAGGACCCATAACTGTACTTGTACCTGCATTCTGCTGTTGTGAGAGATGAAAAAAGCAGAATGTTGTTCGTGCATTCTTCCCCATTAGACTATCCTGATATTGTAAATGTGCTGAGCTTACAAAAGCCAGTGTCTCCATATGCCTGCTGCTGCTACTGAACTATAGCCAGTGTGTAATGTTTCCCCATGTCCATGAGGCATGCCTGATGCTGGCTCTTTTCTGTAATCCTGTCTTTACCAAGGGTGTACCGGAGTCTGCTTCTTTCAGACCGGTTATGCTAGGTAAGGCCTAGAAGATTCACATGTGAATATAAATATATACAGTAAGTCTCTAATATGTTAATAAAATGTGTGTAATTAAAGAGGGAGAGAGGCAAACCCCAAAAGAAGTAGAGAATGGACATCTCTCTGCAAGAGAACTAAACACTTTGTCCAGGCTTATTAGGTCCCCTACATTGTTTAATAAAGTAACACAATACAGGTCAATAGCAGCTGTACTATGAGATTCACTATACTGACATTAAAAAGCAGTGAGGACAAATGAGGACCCCCTTCCACCCCCAAATCCTGATGTAGGTCTGGTGCTTCATGGTTTGTAGAACACAGTGGAAAAACAAAACTGACTTGAACACATTTGCCCTACAAATTAAGGTTATGGAATACTTAAGGTTTTGGGTCCAGTGATTTATTTTTGACTTTTTTATTTATAAAATACTCAAGAGAATATGATTTTTATTTTTTTTATTGTTTGACACCACAGCAACTATATTGATGGTTGTTTAATGTCTCTACCTTTTTGTCCAGTCTCCAGGACCTGACTCTGTACAACCCAGAGCGGACCATCACAGTGAAGGGCTCCATAGAAGTATGCTCAAGAGCTGAGGAGGAGGTGATGAAGAAGATCAGGGAATCTTATGAAAGTGACATGGCTGCTATGAACGTAAGCCTTTAATGCTTAGAGATTTATTTTCAAAGAGAGGTGTGAAATAATTCTTATAACCTTTAAGGGTTTTAAAAAGTTTGTATGAAGTTGGTTGCTTTAAAATCTGACCTGAGAGATTTCCCAGTTACAAAAAAAGTAATCTAATTTTCTTAACTGTTTATAGATATCATAGAAATCATCTGAGGTTCTGGCTTACTGTTGAGGTTAGGGCATTAAAGAATCTAATTATTTAATATATTTTATTATTTTGATTAAAGTGTCCTGTAAAAGTCTAAGTGGGACTCTTTCAACCAGATTTCTTTTCTAATTCTGTGCTGTGAAAAGGAGCTTTTGTCAATCGGCCGGTCTTTCCCTCACTGTGCTGTCAGTCTGTTCTGGAACAGCAAAAAGTTGGGGAAGCAGAATCTTGTCGTTGTAATTAAAGTCTCAACAATGAGTTTTTAAAATAAGTTTAAAATGAAAGGGTCAGATTACTCACCTGCTGCATGAATACACTGATTTACAATAATTGGGTTACTTAAGTGCACTGCTTACCTGCGTTAATTCATTTGAGGAACCTGGTTCCTTAAGTGCACAAACATGGTCAAAGATTTTGCACCAGGATCATGAGTTGACCCAGTTACTGTTAATGCCTTATCTGAAAGAATTTAATTTTTTTCCAAATTTGGATACTAAGGAGTGACAAATTCAGGAATTGTAACATTGCCTAAATTCAGTGACACTAACATTTCAAGCACTTCCACACTGTGTATGCAGTATGTATTCAGAGAGAACTTGACTCCAGATTTGTGTATGGTGGAACTGTAGACAGTCATGTATTGGTTTGAGCTCAAGTTAAAATGTTTGATTTGGAAAATGGTAAATTTTGACACAAACAAATTCAAACAACACTGTCTGAGTGCCAATCCAACTTTTAATAAATCTAATGAAATATTGGTGATAAATGAATTGATTTGTACATCTCATTTCTCTCCAGCTCCAGTCCAACCTGATTCCAGGCTTGAATCTGAATGCTTTAGGTTTATTCCCTAGTGGAGCACCTGGTATGGGTCCCTCTATGTCGAATGTTCCTCCTCCTGGAGCCCACAGTGGATGCTCAACATTTGGGGTAAGTGACAGTTTCCATGTTGAAAACTTTAATGGTGCCCCCCCACACAAACAAACACACACACAAACTTGTTACAAACCCAGGACTGGCTTTGTATTTTAACTTTGAAGTCACTCTGCTTCATCTGTTGAGTCAGGTCAGGGAAAACTACAGTTTACTAAGACATCGGCAGATGGTCTCTAGCCACTCAGTTTAATGTTTCTTTTTTCCTTTAGTGCAGTCCTTATGGGGGTGAGGGGCCATTTTGGGCTTCTATGCTGTTGGCAAGCAGCCAGACCCTTGCTGTAAGTTGCCGGTCCAAAGTGCTTTGCACGGCTTGTGGCTGCTCGCTGCAGGGTTTGATAAATCTACATTTTTCTTCAACTGCTCTTTGATCTTTGACCTTTTTAGGTCTGTGTGCAGTTAACCTTGTCAGTGATGAGACAACACTCCTGAACAGCAACAGCAGCTTGGCTAGTAGTATTTACATCTTCTTTGTCTTAATTTTATAGCATTATTTCAGCCAAATGTTAAGTGTATGCAGTTGTTTTCAAATGGTGAGTAAATCATTGTCAGCACTGATTTGGAAGCTGCCAAAGTAAGTTGTTAGCATGCTCTCAGCTTACATACTGACTGGAATATTGGGCTCCATCCAAAATCAACAGTGCTACTTGTTTTTCCTCTTTGGTGATGCTGCCACCTTCCCATGCAGAGCTCCGGTCAATCACACACCCTGCCAACACAATTGAGCAGTTTGTGCAAAAGTATCTGTAAATCTGTAATTGACTTGTTAGTGAGTGCACAAACATTGCAGATGTGGATTTTGAATAGGATGGAGTAAAATGTCCATTTTGCCACTTACTGTTTGGTAATAAATCTTCCCATAGCACTGGTGTGAGCTGGGTAAAACATAAAAGCATATGCTGTGCTCTTCAAATTATTAAGAACCCAAGAGCTTTGAAGTTCAACTGGAGATGCCTAGGAACTGCATCTGTGTTACTGAAGTACATTTCATTTTTATACCAGCTAGTGGAGAGCATGAGCTCCAGTATAGCTTAAAGAACTTGTACAGCTTTTGCTAGATCCACAATCTCTGCGCATTGGTGGTTCGATTTGAGCAAGTGATCTGCAGTTATTTTCAGTAATTCTCTTCTGGTCAAAAACATATTTATATCCAGCAGGGACACCCAGAGTCAGAGACAGTTCACCTGTTCATCCCTGCACTTGCGGTGGGAGCCATTATTGGTAAACAGGGTCAACACATCAAACAGTTGTCACACTTTGCCGGAGCTTCAATCAAGGTGAGTAATGGACAGGTGGCAAAGTTCCTAATGTCATGTCGAAGCCATCTGTCTTCACTGTTATCATTTAACTATGGTTGTGTTTTTTTTTATTTATATTTTTTTCGGATGGCTTTATGCCTTCTTATAGATTGCCCCTGCTGAAGGAATGGATGCCAAACAGAGGATGGTCATCATTGTTGGACCACCAGAGGCTCAATTTAAGGTAGTGTACATTTAGAAATGAAGGCATAAAACACGTTTTGCGGAAATTAATGGAGCCAGTAGGTTAAGTTTGGCATTTTGCAGTAAGTGTTATTTAAATTTTTATTCATATGTTACTCTTTACAGCCAATACATGTTTTTCTACAGCGTAGTATGAAATGTATCATCATTTCAGGGTACAGATTACTTATGGTTCTCTGCAGGCTCAGTGTCGCATCTTTGGCAAGTTGAAGGAAGAGAATTTTTTTGGACCTAAGGAAGAAGTGAAGCTGGAAGCTCACATCAAGGTTCCCTCCTTTGCCGCTGGACGAGTCATTGGAAAGGGTGGGAAAACGGTAAGCGGTGACACTAATTTATTAATCGCTGTAGTAATAGTAACATAAGTAGATCCAAACCATTTTTTTTAACAAGCTAAATAGTAACAGTTTGTTCCAAAGAAATGACCCTTGGTATTATCAGTCTTTTTACACTTCTTTCCTTTTGTAATGTATTTATCTGTAACTGCAGGTGAATGAGCTCCAGAACCTAACGTGTGCAGAAGTAGTGGTTCCCAGGGACCAAACACCTGATGAGAATGACCAGGTTATAGTCAAAATCAGTGGACACTTCTTTGCATGCCAGGTGGGTCCTTATAAAGAGTGTGTGTGCACTGCAGGAGGGCACACCCTACATTTGATTTTTATCTTACTGCTGTACTGGCAAAACACTCTCTTATTGCTAATTTTTGCAATCAGAAACTGAGAAATATCCAAAAAAAACAGTTGAATTGCTGATAAGATTGGCACCACTTGTTAAGAAGAAAAAAGTGCCATGGAATCCTCCATGTTCACTTAGATTTTTAGTTGTGTTGTGAGTGCATCTTATCATTTGCTTGATGTCATCTAGCTGGCCCAGAGGAAGATTCAAGAGATCCTGGCCCAGGTAAGGAGGCAGCAGCAGTCAAAGCCCACATCTGGGCCCCAACCTCCACTGCCCCGCAGGAAATGAAGATCCAGTAGAGCTGGAGGAATGGTGACTGTATCTGCCAGAAGACTTGACAGATGGACAGATGGAGTGGAGTCCAGGGGGAGACGAAGACAAGGGGTCGAAATGCTCATCTCAGGGGTCAAGTGTTATCAGAACCCAACCAAACATCTACCCCCTCTTTGTCTTACTTGATGAACTTTCAAGTGTGGCTAAAAGAGAACCTACGCCTCTAAACCTCCACCCACCTCACCTCTACATCTCTGTGAGAATGTACTTCTGAGGGCTCCCAACGTCGTCACCTGCCCTCACATGTACACAACCCGACTGCTCTCCCCCTCCCCCCACGGGTGTGTTACACCTTTTTTTTAATTTTAATTTTTTTCCCCTTTTTAAATCTTTACTCTACAAACGAAATAAGGATCCCCCTCCTATCACCTCCTTGGTGTGGTACTTCAAACTTGACAAGATATATTTAGTTGACTTCAGATTTAGTTGACACTTTATTTTGTAGCATTTAATTAAATATTTCTCAAGTTTTCTGTGGAAAGGACAAGGCATTGCTATCATGGTCCTGGTTGGACCAACAGATTTATTCGGGGGGAGGGTTGGCTCAGATTGGGTGGGCCATGTTTAGGGGAAAGATTCTTGTTTCAGGACAGGACACCTGGATTATATTGGGTGTCCTGCCCTTGTAATGATAGTGGCATTTTATAAATTCGGATGCATTTTATAGATAGACCTATATACATAGATGAGTGTATGTATATGTGTGTGTGTATATGTGTGTGTGTGTGTGTGTATATGTGTATATGTGTGTGTGTGTGTATATATATATGTATATGTGTATATGTGTGTGTATATATATATATGTGTATATATATATATGTATATATGTATATATATATATGTATGTATATATATATATATATATATATATATATATATATATATATATATATATATATATATATATATATATATATATATATATATATATATATATATATATATATATATATATATATATATATATATATATATATATATATATATATATATATATATATATATATATATATATATATATATATATATATATATATATATATATATATATATATACACACACACACACATTCATACACTCATTCATTCATCTATGTGTATATACATATATATTTAGAGGTGAGGGCAGCACCAACACTGACACTTTGGGAAAAGGTGCAGAACTGCTGCTGCCCAAAAAAAACAATTTAATATGCATTTTACTTAACTACCTCAGGATCTAGTACCTCAGAAGAGAAAAGAAAAATTATTATATATGAAAAATGTTCCTTTCTTTTTTATTTTGCTTTTGTGGTATTTTGTATACTTTATAAAGCTGATAGTCTTTGAACATTTTTATTTTTTTAAGAAAATTTAAAATTTGGTCAGCTGCCATCTGACCTTGCCTTCAACTCTGGTAATTTAGGTGGCATTGTACATGTTTGTGTGATCTAAGATGACCCTGTACATACGTCTATTTGTACATAGCAGCCCCAGAGCAAGAGTTGGTGTGCCCCCTCAGCTGGCGGCTGACAGGAGTATTAAGAAAATCACCTCAGTTTTCCCCCTGAGGGTCCACGATCTCCTGAAAAAAGTACATAACAACTAGGACATGCAAATATTGCCAACCACATATAATTTCAGCAATGCCGTTTAGTTTTGGGATTGACATTGTTATTGGTAATGGTACTTTAATTTGCCAAAATTTACTTTTGCCTTTCTATGAGGGCTGTGGTCAGGGTTCTACGCCATGGGCTGTAAATGGCACCCTCCGTAGCTTCCCTTCATTTTGCAGAGCTGTTTTCTCTGTTCCTAGGCCATCTGCCACCTCATCGACGGTGTCCTTGCAACATCAAAGCCCGACTTGATTTATTTTCATAGAGCAAGCTTTGTCAGTTCATAGTGGCCCTTGTATTAGGGCTGTCAAATCAATGTTAACAGCATGGTGAGGGTAGGGGGAGTCACACTGATACTTATTTCTTTTTATTTTTATTTTTTTCTCACTATAGGAAAGTGACTGAAACTAATGGAATTCTCTGTAACCTACATGTATCTTGATGTTTCAATTTGTTAGTACAGGGAAAAACAAGCCAGAAAAGGCACACGAAAAATAAATGAATCTTGACGAGTAGAGGAAAAGAATCTAAAACTTAAATATACAGTTTATTTCATTTCTCTTCATGCCGAATGTAAATATGTTGATTGTGGTAAAAGTGCTTGAGTGTATCCATGCTTCCACAGAACACCGTCTACCTCAGCTGAGGGGGTGGGGTGTTGTTGTGGCACTAGGCACCCCACCCTGCCCCCACTGAGCGCCAGCGCGCACCGATACCTCAGTCCTCCTGAACACTTCTTTCTACATGCGTGCCATTCTAACACCGCGCTTAACTGAGGGGCACAAGTGATACTTAAAGAAACCTCCCAATTCCCCACTGCTTCCTGCCTATCCACCCTTTCTCCTCTTTTGCAGTTTATTTTGATCTACCTCTTTAGACATGTATTTGAAGTAGAGGCATTCTTTTATTTGTTAGAAATTAGCACCCTTCCCTGTTTAATGCCTCCCCATGTTTGCTCAGACATGAATTAAAAACTAAAATCATGTGCTCTTAGTTGAGGGAAAAATTGAAAATTATCAAAATTTAGTTTTGCCACTGTTTATATAGACTTTCACTTAATCGAAATGCTCAAAAGATGGTTATTTCTGCTTTCTATTTTTGGTGGTGTGGCTTAAATGTATTTGAACTCTTTGCTTGGGTTTTTTTGTGGAAAAAGATCAAATCACGTATTTAATTTTGCATTCAATAGTTAAAATAACAATACAGTTTTAAAAAAGGGCCTACCTTGTGGTTTTTTTTTGGTTTGTTTTTTGAAAGGCTTCAAAAGTCCGGTCTTATATTTTTATTTTTTTTTTTGTCTTTCACAGATGCTACTCTTACTTGCTAATTTTTGGTAGCTAATTTCTTCTGTTAGCATTTCCTGGCTGTGTAACATCAACTTGGTATGGGACAGATTTGAGGGACTGGGTCTGAGATATTTTGGAAAAATTGTCTTTCTCCCCCTCCCTGCAGCAATGCTTGTGCCCCTACACTTCCCTCTCACACAGCTCCACTTGTCAAATGCCTCTGAATAAAAACTAAAAAATTACTACAGTTTGGTAATTTTCTTTGTTTTTTATTTTAAATGGTGTCCCCTCACCCCCAAAGAGTGTTATTGCTGTGTCTGGGAATACTATTGGTGTTGTAAGGCTGGCTTCATTGCATGTTTATAAACGAAACCAGATCTCTTGAGCAGGAAGAGCACATAACTCCACATTTAACATGTACCAAGAGGAAATGTAACTTGCAAGAGTTGCAGGATGTTGCAGATAGTATTGTAATTCATAATGTGGACTTGGTGATGCCTGGAATTTTTTCTGACAAAGTATACTATTGTAGTATACTTTTCAAATGGTAGCTATGCAGAAAAAGTAACTATACAATACACATACAATGCAGTGGCATAATTAAAGCTCTTTCATGTGCATGGTAGGAGGGAAGATAGGTATGTCAACTGCATGCCTGGGGGGGGTCTTGAGGGCTTTGTCATTGGTTTAAAATATTGTAGTGCTGCAGTTAAGCTACAAGAAGATGAATAATTGAACAAACCTACCAGTTTTTCACCAAACCTTGAATTATTCAATTGTTGGTACAGAACCAAGATTAGTACTTTATTCATGGGTCATTTGCACAAATCAAGACAAAAATAATGTCCTCAAAGACAAGTTAATTGGGATCAAACTCTTGTCATATTAATGAATTCCTTGAATAAGTGAGTCCAAAATTAATTTAAAATTTCCATTTTAACTCTCAACTGAGCATGTACATGACTGTTCATTTTTACATCGGGAAACAATCTCAATGATTTCATTCTTTACTGTAGATTATTATAAGGCACTTTTTAACACCAGCAAACAAAATTAAGACACAAGCAAGCTAGTAGAATTTAATATTTCTCAGCAGTCACATGTAATCTTGCTAATGTAACTATTATTTTTAATTAGCTGTGGTTATCAGGTGCGTTCATTTTTCTTTGATCTATTTTTGCATTAAAGATTCCACACTTTAGGCCTCTAGAGAAGTACACTAGAGGGGATGTCTCTCAGTGAGCAGGTGACAGCTCTCCGGACTGGAGGGAAAGAGAGCCTCCCTCAGGCGAACCATGGGACCTATGATCCGAACGTGGCCTTGGGCATTCTCCACCAGTGACCTACGAATGGGTCGGTAGACCTTGTAACGCCTGTGAGAGAGTGGAATAAGGGACATGATGATGAAGGGAATATTTTGTGCAGAAAGTTAGGCAATTCATGAATCAAATTTGCAAAGAAATACAGTAGGGGGTTAAATGATACTCATACTCATTGTTAGGAATATGTTAAAGACCCCAAACTACAGGTTCTGTATACACCCACTCCTATGGTAAACACTCACCTGTAGACCACATAGGCAATTAATGCAAACATGGCCACCAGCACAAAAGTTGAGGAGAAAACCACCTTTGCAGTGTTAGAAGTCTTGGACACTACAAGCAGCCAGAGATAAAACCATAGAGAGACATCAGTCCACCTAAAGCTACTTAGACAGTGGCTTTATAATGTATGGCTATATGTTAAGAAATTACATTATTTGTGTCCATACACTGGATCTACAAACCTACAGGTGTGTGTTTGTGACTGACCAGGTACATCCTGTGACTTGCTGATGGTAACTGTGGTGCTGGCCAGGACCAGGCTGCTGGAGTTCTCCAGAGTGATGTTGACACAATAGGTGCCAGGTTCTAGAAATGTTCTCCTGAGATGCACTTCACACTCTGAGGATGGCGGCACATCATCACACATAATGTCACGCACCTGAGTGCAGCTGGGGTCCGATACAATAGTACAGGCTGAAGTGGGGAAACTGAGGATTGAGAATGAAAAAATTGGGGGTTAAATTAATCGCTACACATATTTGTATTATATACTTTGGCTCAGGGTGACCACATTCTACTTTGCCACACAGTATTGGACCTCATGGACTACAACTGTATAGGTAAGCCACCAGTCTGAAACATTTTGTTCTCATGTCAAAAAGCAAACACTTACAGTATTCTGAATTGCATTATTACATTTACAGGTTATCAAATTTATCTATATTTTATATAGCAAAACCATGACTTTGTAAGATGTTTTGTGTGCTATATAGTACTATAGGTTGACAGACATAAAAAAACATTGTAAAATTGGAAATTAATAGGCTTTATAATACACAATAAAACAAATTAATATTCACCTTCCCAGACATTTCACCAGGAAGTTGACGTCAGTGCTGGTCACTCTGGCGGTCGATATTCCCACAATGTGATTGTATGATAGACTGTTCAAAGTGTCCTTGGGTTCTAAGATGGAGATTAGTGCAGTTAGACCATGATTGTAAAGAATAATGCTGGTTAAGAAAATCAACTCGAGATGTCAACATTGTTAGATGTAGTGGCGGAATTTCTTTCAACCACTGGACAATAACTTGCTTACTCTTTACTTGAAAACTGAACACTGCCACATTAATGGCCCTGTGCACTATAAATACTAATGGCATGTGAACACGCTAACATACTGATTTTTAACATGAATAGTCTTTATATTGGGTTGTAAATGATAGTAGTCTGTTAGCGGGCTAACATTTCTTAAATAGCAATAAACACAACACAGTTGATAGAAATGTCAAAGTTTTGGTAGAAATTATGTATTAATTAAAATATATTACATTCTATCCAGAGGTGCATGGTGGTAATAAGGAAAATCTGACGCATCCAAGGGCAGAGCTACAATGGGTCAATGAGGGATAGTCCCCCTCCATGAAAGGTTTGAACAGCTGCTCCCCACTCAAACCAGCAACCCCCCCCCCCTTTTTTTTTTTTGTTCAATTACTAAAGCTGCAAAAAATGCCCAATATGTCTATAAGCTGTAAATTAGATTTATAACCTAATGCAGAGGGACCTTGATATAGGATCGGGCTGGTACACTTATAGCCACAGGTAGGTGGTATCATGCCAATGTAAAAAATATTTTAACACTACTTTACCACCCTATGTTAACGTTTTGAGATCCAAAACTGTGTAGATCACCAAGACCTATCCTCTGGCCACTCTACTGACTTCGGCGCCCTTCTCTGGCAGTCATAAAAGACACAGGGAGGCAACCCCAATCTACAGGATTATGATTCCAAAAGATGAGTAGTAGTGTTAAAAGCAACCATTGCATATCAGGTGACGGTAAAAAGGAAACCACAGTCTTCCACTTACCAATAATGGTGATGTTGCCTGTGAAGCTTCCATAGACATAGTGAAAACACTCATCGCTGTTGAGGCGTCTGGTGTGGAGCCAGGCCTGAGTGGTGGGGTTGGACTTTTGGGTTGCACTGGCATTAGTAGGGGTGAGGGTCTCTGTTTTGGGCAACCATGTGGTCATGGCAACAGAGGAGGAGAGGAAGGCCTGGCTGGAGCTAGGTGACACTGAAACAGGAAACACATGACATGGACTAACTGAAATCTATGGATCCATGCAAATAATTTACATTGAATATACTTATTCCTCATTACTCTTTACTGTCCTTGTGTTCAGACCCACAAGTTCCCCTGTCACTCTCACTTGCTTTACACACTATGACATAGACTCTCTGTTGTTGAAACCTCACCATGTGTAGTCTCGAACTTAGGAGTAGCAGCATGAGTTGTGGGTGGAGGTGTGGGAGCCTCTGGAGGAAAAGACAGGAACACACATATTACAGTGGACCATCGCTGACAACTATCTGTGCTGTATTTTACTAATTTATTATGGTGTACACAATATAAGTTTGGTGTGTTCTCTCCATCGTGGACAGAATGGGGTACATTTGTGAGTCACTAGTGATTAGTAATTAGCAGGTTAGCACATGTTTCCTCAAATTACACTCAAAACATATTTTTCCACACACCTCTGTTTGGCTTTGAAGATCATTTTGTCTTCATTTTACCATCCAAACACTTATGTTTGTTACCTGTTGGACGCAGGGATGTGGAACTTCCTAGAGTTGAAGTGGCAGCAGGTGGTGGACACTCCACAGGGAACGCCACCTCCACCACCAGTCTCACACTCATTTTCCCCAGCGTGTTGTAGGTGTGTGTGGTCACATCACGGTGCGTTACCAGCTTGTTTCCATCTCTGAAGTCCCAGATATAGTCGATGGCTGCGGCAGATTTAAGGTAACCGCTAGGGTCATGGAGATGGACTTTGAAGACCACATCTTGCCCACGGAAGAAAACATTCTCAGACTGGTTAAAGGCACCCTTCTGAGAGATGGTGACCGCTACTGGGATCTTATCTAAGAGAAGACATATTTCATTAACTTTGCCTGTTTGGCTGAAACCTGTATATCGATTAAGTTGTATAAACTGAGGCTTGTCTCCACCTGTGACATAGAAGACAGTGCTGTCAGTGGTGAGGGGACTGTACTTCCTGCGCTCACGTTTCCTGTAAACCATGACCTCCATTACCTCTGCTCCCAGAGGCATTTTGGTGGTGTTGAAGGTCACACTAGAGGATGAACCATCATATGTCTCATAGTATTGGCCTAGGACAACCAGAGGAGATGAGGACACATACTTATTTTGTTTATCTGTGCATGTGTGCAAGAGTGCAAACCTGAATGTCTCACCCATTGTGTGCCAGACATAGACATAGCTCTTGCGTCGCCAGTCGCTGCTCTGAGGCAACGGCTTCCCATCAGGGAACACGTTGCATTTTGTTGTGTCTGTACACTTTCCAAAGCCATAGTCATCCAACCAAGACGTCCAGTTGTACACATACCCAGAGTGCACCTGTCCATTTTCTGCTTGGAAGAGAGAAAGAAGTAAAAGCTACAGCCAAAAATGCACTTTCCCTTTTTTTATTGGAAAAATCCCAGACATTATAATTTTCCAACTTCTTTTTCCACAGCAAGAACAGTTTCAGCATCTTTCAGCTTTTTGTTTTGGTTTTGTGGCAAACAACGTCGGTGCTGTGATTCAGTTATAACTCTATATTTACCAGCCGCAGCAGCTGTTTACGATTAATGAATGCTAATATTGCTCTTTGTGTGAAAAAGCAGCAGTTAACCATATTGACTATAATATCAGTTTAAAGTTTGTCCTCCCTTTTGTCATGAATTGTATTGTGATAGGGTTTTTTTGTAATCTATGGTGTCTCATAATGGTCTCATGGCGTTTTGCATATACATGTAAGGTGTTTCTGGGGGATGGCCTTTATTTTTGGCAGCACCTAAGCCCTGCAGATCCATACCGTCTTTGCAGTTCTTATCCCAGACAAGGTCCCCATTGAGATCCTCCTTCTGGCACAAAGGATACTCCAGCTTGGCAGTGAAGGAGATGCAAGAGCCATTTAGAGCTGGACTATCGCTGGTTAGATGAATTTTGGGTTTACCTGTAGAGAGGGGAATGTTTCCTGTAAACAACTTAAAACTTGATGTCACAGTTTTGACAGGAAAACTTTCCCCCACTCACCTCTGTGATGCATGAGCTCCTGTGGCTTTGAGTTTGGTGGAGGGTAGATGTAATCATCCCATGGTTTGGTGTCAGGATCCCAGCCAGGGATTGGTGGAATTGGAAGTTTTCTTGATGCTGCATGCTTGTGTGGAAACATGTCACCAAATGCTGCAGATGAAAAACAAAAAAACCCCAAAACAAAACAAGGTAAATTATAAGAGTCCAAGGCACCTTAAAATGAATTTCAAAGACCATGGAGGATGTGAGATTATAACCTTTGAAACTTTAATTTAGGGAAAAAAAGTTTAAAAAAAAAATAATTTCTTCACCATAGAATAATTTATCAAAATCATTCCATGTCCACAACAGTGGGATGGATTTTTCTCCTTTTGTAACTAAACGTTTTTTCGTTATGATCTTGACATCAACAATTTCTGCTGTAACCCCTGACAGATGCTGTAGTGGAATAAGTAATGGAAACAATAGAATCCATCTCAAAAGAAATGATCTACTTATATTCTTCAGATAAAGAGATTTACATTACATCGTTTAATGTCTAACTTGCGGGTCTGTGAGGGGGATGATAATAATTTTAATACGAACAGATACGAACAGTCTCTGACTCAGTAAGGCATTCACATTTATTGTCTTTCAGGAATTTATCGGATCCTGCCAAATGTCTTTAATCTGTGACTGGTCTTTGTACCTGACTTCCCTGTTAATTTCAGACTGACTTATCTTGATCGGTCAATGTGGATGGCAGAGGAAAACAACACATTCCGTCGATGTAATTTAATTACTAAGGAAAAAAAGACTCCAGATGGGCTGTAGGTTGAATCATCTTGTCTAAGCAGGAAACTGCGCAATTAATAAACTAACGACAAGACAAACATAAACGTTTAAAACTAAATATCTAGAAAAGATGAATTTGGTCTTTGTCACATTAAAACCGTATCCGCTAATTAAGTTAATAATCAACCTTAATAATTACTAGCTGGACATTTTTGCAACTAAACAGTTTTGAGATGTATTTAATTTGATGGATGTGTATTATTGGATTTTCTGGAAGAATGTCTGCTATTCAGTAGCAGACAGAGCAGAGCTCCTCATCCACGGTGCACCACTTAATTCAGTTCATGGGACCGTGACTGCAGAGAGCTGATGACTGGTCAAGTTGTACAGAAACTGTGTAATAAATATGGAAAACAAAATGCCTGGATTATGCATAATAACAGTTTAGCCATCGTACATTTTAAATCCGAACACGGGATGGCAGCAATTTAGTGTTTTCAATGTGAATATTTAAAGAAATACACAAAATTGTATTTTATAGCTATTTCTACATCAGACCTCTTTATATTTGCTGATGAGCTATTAATACCTGTCTTCAGTTAGACCGGATATAGCATCACTTACTTTTTCGTCCATCAGCTTGATAAAAAAAAGAGGCACAAGCCAGAATCAAAACCATTCGCAAGACTTCCATTTCCACTCTTCAGCTTCAGAAAACCCTTGTGGTCAATAGCCTCAGTCTCCAGAAAGACGGTGTTGGATCTCTGCACGGACAGAGAAGTCCCCTCTGTGTGTCCTGATGTCCAGTGATTTAATTTGAGCTCACAAACATGTGATGTTTTCTAACAGGACGCATCTCATCACTCATTAGTTTCATGGGCCCAGGAAACACATGAGAGAGGCGCACATGCCCCCTCGCTCCCTTTGCCCCAGCTTTTCTTTTGTAACAAACCAAAAATGCGAATATCTATTCAGCTCTTTAAACTTGCTGGATTGTGTATTATAATCTCTTTAGGCTGGATTAAAAATTAATTATTTGTGCGTTTGATAGTTGTATTCTATTCCTGCAATGTCTTCCATAAGCGGTTTCTTATTTCCTCAGTGCAAAGGCCACAATAAAACTATATATTTTTTTGTATAGGACCTTTGTATTGAACATATATTGTGTTTTTGTATTTACTTTTTTATCTGTGCCTAAAACAGAAAAAAAGATGTTAATTGGCCATGCGCCTAAATGAGTTGAATTGTGCTAAATGTAATCTAATTATTATCAAGTCGTTAGTTATGTTTTCGACGAAAGTTTGAATAAATGGTCTTGTGTGACAGCTGAGCACATGACTGAGTTATTTTGGAGACATTCGTGTGGTGGAGCTGTGCAATGCTGAGACCCAGCACTGTGTGTGTAAGAGCCGTCAGGGCAGGTTGCGCCACAGCTGCTATGCAAAAGCAGAAGCAAAGCGTGTGATAACCGGCACAGTGGTGCTGGTTGGCAACACAGCCCCACATGTGATTTACGTCGGTACTTTAGCGGGTCTTCTGCTGTTACAAGGACAGTTCAGAGACGGCAACAAAGGGCGTCTGATGTGGAAACTGACATATCTCTCAAATTACATTTTTTAATAGAAGTGGTTCACCAGCAGTGTAGAGAAATATAATGGAGTGACAGCTTGTTATGTGTAATATTTCTCTAGTATGAAAAATATGATCACGCTGAATATATTAGTTTTAATGTTTTTTTTTTACGAGTTGAATGTAGAATGTTCTTCCTTTTTAAAACTAGAGAGAAATAAACAGTAAAATAATAAAAAAAACTAGCAATTACTGGGCAGAAAGGCAATGCTAGAAATAGAGATAATTCAAAATCCAAGGAGAGAATCTTAACAATTTGTGCCCACCAGAGACCCACGTGATTTTAGATAATGAAACAACAGGGATGTAATTATTTTGTCTCTTCTTAAAATGATGTGTGTTTGTATGTTAATAAAGTCTAAATGAGTCATTCAGACTGTAAGAAAAAGAATTGAAATAGATTCATATGTGATCACATGTTATTAGTCTGACGTTAATATTAAACACGGAAAACACGAATAGATGTTTGGAACACGTCAGCTGAGCAAACTGCACGATGAAGGGCAGGAAATATTGCCGGAAGCCCTGGGAGATCTCACAGGCGGACCCCGAGTTAAGAAGTTCTGGTCCACAGAAAGGGAGGAAAAAAGGTAAAAGAACTAAAGAATATGTCAGTGCTGCACATTGTACTGTAGAGGGCAGCACCACTACGCAGCTTCTGAAAACCTGTTGCGAATATCTCAAATCAAATCAACTTCATTGGTAAGAATTTTGATTTGATATTGGCAAAAAAAACAAATTCACTATTTCGTTTAAACATATCACAACAGATAGGATACATAACCACAAAAATCAAACGGATTTGTTCTTCCGGTTCTTAATGTAAAGTGCCAATTTTAGATTATACGCACCAGAGAAAAGTGAGAAAAGTGAGCCTCCACATACAGCACCACCCTCTCTGTCAAACCGTGTGATGGATCTGTTCTGCTTGCTTGTTTGGTGTTGTTCTCTTATGGCTCAGTGGCATTTATTAATGACTCATGAAAGAAACAACGGGGTGAATGTAGAGATATACAGGAGTCTGTGTGGTCAGATTCCCTTGATGTGTATTAAAATTTATTGGACAACCTTTCATCATTGACCAAGATAAAAGTAACCAAAGTGACTTTCAGGACACAGGCTGGTTTTGAACGGTGGAGTCAGTGTCCTCATCTCGCCCAGACTGAGGTGCATTCCACTTGCTTAAGACCAAATTGAAGGCAGAGTAACTCCACAACAACAAAGATCAAAAGTTGCCCTCAGAGGATTTCCCACAAAATCTTGAATATGATGTTTGATAGTTTTGATAGATGTATAGCCTCTTATTCCAGTTAACCTTGGACATGTATTCATCTCCCTACACAGGTCCACAGACATTAAAGCTGACATTTGGCACATTATTGTAGAATTGTTGCATTTTAACATTTGGATGCACGAGTGACTGGATTCTACACTCTTCCATGAGTGAGTCAAACATGACAAGAAACAATGTGTTATTATGCCACTTTTGTCGTTTTGGTTAAACATAATCATTTGAATTATATTTTTGTCCACACAAGAATTATTTTATGTTTGTAATATTTTTATTTTTACACTTTTTTGACATATAATACATTTTAAAACAATTACATTTGAAAAAAAAAATTCACAACAGCAATACAACAATGTCAACATCCATTTAGTGTGTGTGTGCATGTAAATGGTAAATGGCTGCTTATTTAGCGCTTTTATCCAAAGCGCTTAACACTGTTGCTTCTCATGCACCCATTAATACATACACACACACACTCACCAGTGGGGGTTGGCTGCCATGCAAGGCTCTCAATAAGGTGCAGCAACGTGGGGTTTAGTGTCTTGCCCAAGAACACTTCAAAGTGTAGCCAGGGAATCAAACCATTGACCCTGTGCTCTGTGGATGACTGCCTCATCAACGGAGCTACAGTAATCTAATTTGTAGTACTCTCTCATGCCCTGTGTGAGAGACAGTTTGTGTGTAACTCTCTTTTTTGCCTTCTTGTCTCATCACTGTGCAGTTGTGACAAACTACCTGTTTCTGGCTGTGATCGCTGCTCACATGTGCAATGCATTTCCCACACCCACTGTTGACTTTACGATCTTTGTTAGTTGAATGGTTTGAATGACAAGCACACCACTGATCAATATGTAGCTACATAAACAAATGCTCACACATATGTGCCCGCGCGCGCGCACACACACACAAACACACACACACACACACACACACACACACACACACACACACACACACACACACACACAGAGTACAAACACTCATTTGAAAGAGTATGTGTTATAGTCTTTGTGGTCCACAGAATATATATTAGAATATATATAGGGATATATATTCCTGAAAGTCAAAGAATCAGAGGTTCCCATGAAATTCTATAGGTAATACTGTAAATGCGGGTCATTTTCGACTGCATCCACACAAAATCAAAAGGCTTTGAGGGTTTAAACTCAAAGTAAGAATTAGGTTAGAGTTAGGGTAATGGTTATGGTTATGGATCAGGGACTGCATTTTGTCAATAGGTGTCCTCACAAGTGTATAAAGACATTAGTTTGTGTGTGTATGTGTACGTTATTTTATGTTGTGGGGACATAAGTTTGTTTTAATGAGTCTGTCAGGACTGGCCTTTTGTTTAGGAACATAAACCAAGTCCTCATAGTAAATCACTGCATTTTATGAAGAAGACTTGGGTTTAGTTTAAGGTTGGGTTTGGGTTAGAAAAGTAATGATTATGGTTGGGGTTAAAGTGTGAGTCTCCATGACATAAATGTCCCTAATGCTACATCAAGTGACAAAAGCTGTGTGTGTGTGTGTTTGCTCTTTCTTTTGTCTCTCTTCTCCTTTTCAGCCGAGACAGAAGCCTCCAGACACCACTTGCTGTAAAATAAAAATATGAATGATGAGCAACAACCCAGAAATGAACTGTGCAGCCAGTTGTTTTTCAGTTTTATTCTCTGTCTCTGTCTTTTGGCTTTCTGTAATTGTGTGAGGAGGAAGCATGCGAGTACTTGTCACGCGTTCTCATTTACAGCTTTGGCTTCAAGTCACATGGTGGAATGCAGGTACATTCCCGAGAATGTGGACTGAATGCTGGACCTTCTCTGTGTGTGTGTGTGTGTGTGTGTGTGTGTGTGTGTGTGTGTGTGTGTTTGTGTCTGAAAATGTCCTGGCAGTGGAAAACTTCAATTCAGTGTGTGTTTTGGCTGCAGGATGGAACATATGGGAGTGTTCACTGTGCTGCACTGGAAACACATACAGGACCTTCTCTGATTTTCAGCCTTTGAGGCTTAGGAACATATTCCCACAACCCAGAAGTCAGGAGTGGGTCACTTCTTACTCTCTCTCAGCCACTCGGATCCTTCTTGTTGCTCTTTCATTTCCACGCTATTTTCTCTCTTTCTTCTCCTCTGAACCCCACCCTTTGCTCTTTCAGCTTCTCAGTCTGTCACTGCAGGTGTCCCTTCCCCTTCCCTGTGTACTGTAATCATGATGATCAGAAGCCATTCTGCCCTGTCATCCTGAGGAGAGGGGAGGTCAGTTTCTTTGTGTAGAATAAGAGGGAGGCAGGCAGCTGCTAATCCTACCTCCACACTTAAGCACAAGAGCCCCAAGCCAGTCACCAGGGCAGGAACTGGTGTCTCAGTCAAAGCAAGTTGCATGCAGTGGCCTCTGACAGCTGAAGTCAGTACAGACCAGCAAGCTGACGCAGAAAGTTTTCCTTGTAGTGAAAAAATGTGGGCATAATCCGACCTCCTGTTGGCTTTCCTCATGAAGAAAATACCACCCTCAGGCCATTTGGAAAATGTGTTCGGAAATTATTAAACGTTGTTGGACGTTTTCCTTTAAGCTCCTTGTTCATATGCTAAGTTTGTTGTCACTTGCAATGTGCTAAATTCATCTGCAGTGAGCAATGTGCAGTAGCAAAACAAGTTTAAGACAAAACTGAACGAGGCAAATTTTCACTTGTAAAAAAAATCAGACGGATGTCTTTGTCTCCATTCAGCTGAAAACAGCAGCACCGGCTGCCAAGAGAACCGGGGAGATCGAAGCTGCGACCGCCCGCTTTCCGGCACCGACAGACGGTCATGGGACCATGAGGCTCGCCGCCAGCTGGCCAGAGACAGCATCTTTGAAGTGTGACGCACGGTGGAGACGCCTTTACCAAGCAGACTCGCACACAGACTGGAGGAACTACAAAAAACAGTGTTTCATTCCTCTGCAATGTGTTTTTGTGCTGTTGTTGCTGGAAGAACAAATATCTGTTTTGGTGCAGTGCCATTTTCCAATTGAACGCACATTTTTGGATTATTAGCATTCTGTAAAAATCAGTGCAGGTCTAATGATACAACATTGTAATAATCCTCCACTGAGTTCTACAGCCGCTCAAACCCATAGAGCTCTCATGGAATAAAGTGTTAAAAACACTAAAGTCTGCTTTGTTCCGCTAGGTGTTTTAATGCTTAATATTCATATCTGAACTACTGAGAGGACTTTGGGAATCAGCGTGTTAGGCAGAAACAGCAGCAGGTGGATGTAGCTGCATCTTCTGGTAATTAAAAATGTCCGCAGGCATTAGGACCGCGGCATGAGCGGGATGAGAGGCTGCGCACCAACATTTCGAAGTTGTCCCTGCTCTGGTGCTCCATGGATGCAGCTGTACTCCAGGAAAAACAGGTGAACAAGCGTGAGTTGTTTCTTTTTCGGTTTTTTGGATATTCCCCGCAGACTGTCATCATTTTGGTAAAATGCAACCGACTTCAAAGTTAAGGCAAAGCTTAAAAACGAGGACAGCTCTGGGCTAACTTTGAGTGCTGCACTCCGCTTTCCTCTGCTTCACTCTCCAATATGAGGCTGTGGGGCAGAGCTACTATCCTCAGGAGGATGCTCTGTCTTTGGCTGCTGCTCCTCGGGTTCACTCTAGTTATACTGCTGCTCTCGGACTTCTTTAACCGAGGCGGAATTCACAGCCTTCAGAAACTTGGCCCTCCCCGTCGCCCATTCCAGCGCTTCAGGCCACCAGACATGGAGGTCATCGTTGACTCTCGCGACCCGGCACTGCAGCTCGGCGTCGATCTGGCCCCGCTGAAATCTCTGCAAGAAGACCAACTTTTATTCGTGCCATCATCGCAAGGTAGTAAGAGCCCGCCGCAGAAAAGGGCAAATTATAAGGTGCTTCTACCGGCTGCCAACAAGGATGCCACGGCTCCAGGTGAGGGCGACCCTCAGGTACATCTTGAAGAGCTGGAGAAGAATCTGCAGCTACGGTACGGATTCAACGAGGGGTTTAGCGGCTCACTGCATCGTAGTTTACCAGAGGTGCGCAGCCATGGGTGAGTGCACAGAACTGTGGCCAAAGCGCACGACTTTAACGAGCTCATTGTGATATCGAGCTCGTGCTAATCAAGTTGTTGCTTTGACACTGTAAACGTTTTTCCCACTTAACAGGTGCTTTGAGGAGCAATACAGTGAGTCACTGCCGCTGGCCAGTGTTATTATCTGTTTCCATGACGAGACTTGGTCCACGCTCCTGCGCACCGTGCACAGCGTCCTCGACACTGCACCAAACCAGTTCCTTCAGGAGGTTCTGTTGGTGGACGACCTTAGCCAGCATGGTAGGTTTTTGGAGCAAACTACACCCATCTATCCATCTCATGGACGCTAAGTTACTGACCATTTGTGTTTGTCTCTGTGCACTTCTCAGGTCATTTAAAAAGTGCTTTGAGTCAGTATATGGCCCATCTGGAGAAGGTGCGTTTGATTCGAAGCAGTAAAAGGCTGGGTGTTGCTGGGTGCCGTACTCTGGGTGCTGCCAGAGCTGCAGGGGAGGTGCTGGTGTTCATGGACTCGCACTGTGAATGCCATAAAGGCTGGCTGGAACCACTGCTGGAGAGAGTGGCACAGGACAGGTACTATCCATTGTAATTGCCATACTCATTATATATTGCTCTTAAATGCTGAAAATATGGAATCATGTAAATATAAGTTCAGCATTTGAGACAAACAGGATGATGGAGGGTTCAAACTTATCACTTCGCGCATTACTAAAGCAGAAGCACACATCGACTGCTCTACTCCCACGATTTGGCTCTGCTCTCACGTCTGCGGCTGCTTTCAGCGTGGCTCTAATTAGATTAAGTATTAGACAGAACTCTGCAGCTTGGAATCTGCAACCACTCAACTCTCTCAGCCACATGTTTGACCCTTCTTCAATTTCTCGCTCTCTTTGTCCCCCTTTAATCACTTTATTCCATTTCCTCTGAGCAGCACATCACACATGGCGTCTTGGTGAAAATATTCTAAATAGCATATGTGAACCAGAACAGACCCCAAATGAACTTGGCTTCTTTGACATCATTTCGAAAAAAACACAATCTTAGACATTTGTAATAAAACACACATATACACACGCACGCACACAAAATAGTTTTAATCAAAATGCCAACCTCCTTCGGAATCCCCCTGTTTGACGCATAATTATAAAATGACTATTGTGCCTGCAGGACCAGAGTGGTGTCCCCCATCATTGATGTGATAGATTGGGAGACCTTTCAGTACAATGCCACCCAGTGGCCAGTTAGGGGAGTTTTTGACTGGCGACTTGACTTCTACTGGGAATCAAACCCTCAGCTGCAAGATAAGGACCCAGATATGGATAATAAACCTGTACAGTGAGTATAAAGCTGCTCAGAAAAAACTCAACTGGTCTTTTGGTACCTGATTACACTGAAAAACACGATGAAGAGAATCCATAGAGGAAGCATTTACTAAATATGCCTTTGTCCTTTATTTTTATTGTGCAGACTTGGCCTTCAGCCTTTACAAATCTTTAAAAAAATACAGATGTATGAATTGTATTTTCCTTGATCCCCTTGATGGGAATGTAGTTCATAATTTTTCTCTGCTGCTGTAACCCCAGTGCCATTTGCCCTTTAACGTGATGTCGCCTCTGTCTGTGACAGGAGCCCGTCATTAGGAGGTGAAGTTCTGGCCATTGACAGACATTTTTTCCAAAGTGTGGGATCCTATGACCCCGGGATGCTGCTTTGGGGGGCGGAACAAATTGAGCTGTCAATCAGGGTAAAAGAAAAATGACCTATTATCAACTTTCCTGCCAAATCCTTTAATTCACAGGCTCTCACAGGGGAGAGATGGCAGACTGTCCTGGTTTTTTATATTAAGTCACATATGGTATTGTAGCAGTGCTTTGCCTGAGTAAGTGAGTTGCCTTCTGTTAGGGATTGAGGAATGTTGTGCTGGGACCTGATGCCTTTTGCAAATAAAAATCTTAGGTCGAAGGTTTAGGAATATCGTAGCCAGCTGACGAAGTTAATGTTATGAAACTTCTTAGACCATCAAAAAATTAAAATGTGTGGAAATGATAGAGTATGTACTTCTCTTTCTAATAATAATAACTTTCCATTAAAGCCCAAGTTATTAGTCAAAGAAAAAAATCTGTTTAAATGGTTTATTGTAGTATTTTACCACAACAGTCTCAAAGATAAAAACTACAGCATTCAGCGTGTTTTTATCTTTCATGTTAGGTGTGGTCTTGTGGGGGCTCCATGGAGGTGGTTCCATGCTCTCGTGTAGTCCACCTTAACCATCACAAGCTACCATACACCTTCTCAGACCAGGAGCTGCTACAGAGGAACAAGATCCGTATTGCTGACACCTGGATGGATGCTTACAGCAAGATCTTTTATAGAAGAGACACACTGGCTCATTTCATCAGGCAGGTATGTGTGTGTGTGTGTTGTGTGTGTGTGTGTGTGTGATGGGAAGATTAGTTTGTACCAGATGCTGAAAATAAAATCACACTAATGTGGTTCTTTGCGCAGTCCGAGAGCCCGAACATTGCTGAGCGTCTGCAGCTGAAAAGGAGACTGGGCTGTAGGAACTTCCACTGGTATTTGACAACAGTTTATCCACAACTGTACATCCCCCAGGACAGGCCTGGGCTATCAGGAGAGGTAGCACCTACACACCTGCACACCCAAACAGACACAACTACGCACCGGGTGCATGCGCTTCTATGAAAGACTTGACAAACTTTAATTTGGCTCATTTGTTCTTGTTTGAAGCTCTACAATGTTGGTACTGGCAGCTGCGCAGACTACTCACGAGGGCAGGGGCTGCAAGGTGGGCCCATGATTATAGCGCCGTGCAGTGGGACAGGCAGCCAGGTAATCATGGCAAGGGATTATCCAGAGGTGAAGCAGAGAAGAAACAGGTGACAGAGATGATCTCTCTTGTCCTTGTAGCACTGTGATCTAAACTTTGAGGGTGAAGTGCGATGGGGTCCAATGGGAGCTTTGTGTTTGGATGCCAAGTTAGAGAGGGTGGTTCTTTCTCCCTGCCCCATTCTCCGGCCAACTACGCGCAGACTACAGTGGAAGTTTATAAAGGCAAGATGAAACCGTTGTCTTCTGTTATAATGCACTATATCCAGAGAGTCTTCTGTACAGTATGTGGTCATGGATTGGACAAACTCAATGTGTCTGTTTTCTGCTTCAGCTGAGTGGACAACTTGTTCACCAACAGTCAGAGTTATGTCTGGAGGCTGTAAAGGAAGGAGGGCTCCTACAAAGCCGTGCAAAGGAATTTAACACCCACATCAACACAGGGAGTCTCTTCCTACGCCCTTGTACCCATCACAACAGACAACAGTGGTACTTTGAGCAGCTGGTGACACCTAAAGGTGCCTGATTCAGAAAACGAAGTGTGGCCGACCACCACCATCTAGTGGTGGATTTGCAAGACGTGACTCCTTGGTAAATATAACCATACACTGTATGTTCTGTGCTTAGTGGCACACAGTCTATCCATAGTGAAATGGAGTAGGAAGATATACAAGACAAATTTTGTTTGCTTAACTTTTGCAATTTTGTTCCTGTTTTAAGGATTGCAAATACAGTTTATAGTGGTAAATAATAAAATGCTCTGTTAGTAATATTATAATTGTATTATATGTTGATTTGTATACAGTATGAAAAATATATTGTGCTACATTAAAGAAAAATAATTAATGTGTAGATGTTTTTTGAACATTTCTAAAATATGTACTTATATTGGTGACAAAATTCCATTTAAAATAACTACGACAATGTGGTCTAGCTGCCACAGTTGTACAAATCTTTGTCCAAGTTGAATGGAAGAAAACTAGTGGACAGTAGCAAAAAATCTCTCTCTTTATGTTTCATATCCCTAAAGTTCGTGATGCCTTATCTATCTGTTTTGTTCTAAAGAACTGAAATTGAAATCCCAACATCACCACCGCACTCCACTCTTTCTTTATCTTAAAGTTAAAATAATAATAATAAAAAAAGGGGGTAAAGAGAACATTATTACATACTCCGAATAACAGACAAAATAGAAACCCATGTTCTTAATGTTTCTTCGGTTGTTGATGCAGATAATTGTAAAAGCTATTTGCACAGAAAAATAAAAGTTAAGCTAAGTTTTAGGAATCTTTTGGAGAACCTTCCCAGTGGAGCAGAAGCTATTTTAACATCATCATATAAATTAGGTACATTGTTCACATGTCCACAAACTTTTGGTCATGTATAAATGCATAAACAGTACTGGACATTCGAGTGTTCTCATTTAATCTTCTGATTAGATACCAGCATTCAGAACAATTCATTCACATTATAAATTGTCATAGCAGGACATTAATGATACCTTTGTTGTGTTCAGGTGGTCCCAGTTACTATGACAGTGAGCCAACATGCATAAAACCAGGACTTAATAATCTAATTCCCCAGGGATTTTGATTACCACATTTCTTCATCTTTGGCAGTTTCCTTGCTTAGTATTATTTTATCAACAGTTCGACAGCAGAGGGAGCCACCTGCCTTCATAATCTAAAGCTTCAACTGATCAACCTACTGTTTTGCATGAAAAAACTCCCCTATGGTTAACATCCAAGAAATACCCCACTTTACCTCATAGCCAAATAAAACAAAGAAAGGTGTTGTTTAAGCCACGAATCTTAAGTGTAGGATGGGCTAGTTCTCAGTAACTCTGTCTCCAGGCACTGAGTACTGAACATCCCACATATTCAGTCTGCACATGTGTGTGCAGCTTTGATGCATTAAAGTCAGACATTTACAAGCAACTGTTATTCATGAGAATGTCTTCTGTCAGTTATGTAAGTACGGGCTGCTGAGTTGTGGTAAAAAAAAAAAAAAGGGGCAACATCTCTCTGCTGCGTTTGCCCGGAAGGTAAAAGCAGCGACAGGCCTGAGAGGTAAAGCCCGAGGTTCAGTATGGAGTCTAGGAGAGGCCTGTTTTTTAATTGTGCATATTTCAGTAGTCCACTACAAACAGGTTTGCGTTACTTACTGTTTGGTGTTTCACAAACCACAGCTATAAAACGTGTTTGAAGACACTTTCAAATGGGTTAGGGTTAGTAGCCTACTTTTTATTTAGCACTGCTCATCTGAGGTCACAAATTAGTGTGGTTTGTGTTGTGTAGTTTCTTGGTGAGGCAGTTGAGGCAGAATATATGTTCACGTTATCGTTTATACAAACATTGTATTTATTTGTGACAGAGAACAGGACAAACGTCAATGATGTGTCGCAGAGGGGTTTGTTTAACAGCTCCGTAATCTGTAACAACAAAGCAGTAAAATGTCGGTGAAGATTCTCAGTCATCCAGGTTCAGTTATCTGAAGATTGAATCGTGTTGACTGGACTTCTTTATTTTTGATTTAGGAAAGAAGAAAACCAGAAAGAAAGAAGCCCAGTTGACACGATTCAATCTTTGGACAACAAAGCAGTAAAGGCAATATCAACAAAAGATCAAAGCGCCCAAATCTCTCTGTCGAGAATCAAACACTCACCGGTAGTAAGCTTACTTGTTTATACAGAGGTGGGTGTTTGCTACTTGAAAGTACAAGTACTTCGTTACTCTACCTATGTACAATTTTCAGGTATCTGTACCTTACTTAAGTATATTTAATTATGGCTACATTGACTTTTGTGCCACTACATCTACGAGCAAATATCTATTCTTTTTACTCCACTACATTTATAATTAAAGTTGCTTCACGTCACTTTACACATTTCATAATGAACCACTTTTTCCATTTTCTCCTTCCATGGTCTTATTTAAAAGACTTATTTGACATAATAGCAGTACGCAGTAGTAGTACGTATGCAGTAATGTTACTCTTTGGCTTCCTGAACTTGAACTTGCCATTGTCTACCTTCTTCTTCTCACTGAAAAAAGCATCAGATGTTTAACCCATCGTTTTGGTCTATTATCAATAATTAGTTAATGCCCCCCCAAACACGAAGCAGCACTGATCCACAGAAAATGACACAGAGAAAAACTGTCAAGTACTTTTAATTTTAATAATTTAGGTAAAATATAAATCATGTTCTTACTTACTTTTACTTAAGTGGAAATTTCAGTGGGTTCTTATACTTTTACTAGAGTAGATTGTATGTTTATATGTACTTTTAAGAACAGTTTTTGTACTTCATCTACCATTGTGTAGTAGTATGGCACAATTTGATGAGCAACGTGACCTCTGTCAGTAGGGGGCATTTGTTCAATCTCAGCTATTTAATCAAAGCACAGTGCCACCATGGATTGTAGCTTTACTTTAACATGCACTGTGCTTTCAAACTTATTGTAGCAATGGGTCATCATTACACTGTACACTGACACACTGATCAAAAGCCACATAAAGTTGAGACCACACTCATATGCATGTGTCCTTCCTGTAATCCTTACTGTAGCTCCCCAGGTAAGATGACTAATAACTGGACTAAAATCCATTATAGAACTTTATTAGATATAATACATTAAATCCAGTATTCATCCTGATCCTAAGTTTGTACTGTGGTATTGGGCAAGACTGGTGCTGACTCTACAGTGGGACAGAGTGTAAGAAAGGACATGACATATAAGCCAGTTTCTGGTAACTCTCATCTATTGGTTTCTGGCATATGACTTAAACCCAGACACCATCGAGATTTCTACGGCCCATTTATATTGCTGAGCTGTGTGAAAATTTGTCAGCGGAGGATAAGATAAACTACACAGAGTAATCACTGTGGTCTCTGTGAGGCCTCACAGCAATAACAAGTCAAAGTTTACTGGAAAACCAGTACCATTTACTGCCCCTGTGTTCAAGTGAGAACACAGTTTGTTTCATCATACAACATCTAGTGACAAATGTGTCAAACAATATTTAGTGGCAGTTATTAAATGAATGAAAAATAAATAAGTAAATAAAGCAGGGATGCTTCAGAAAGCCAGAGGAAGGTGGTGTATTTTAGTGCTGCACACCAAGTATGATTGAATGCATGTTAGTTCCACTCTCAGTAATCTAAATTATATCTTTAAAAGCTGACATTTACTGTGTTTTGACAATATGCTATTGAACAAATACAACAGATTTTTCTCAAATACCAAAGAAACCTCAGGAGTGCTGAGTATGCATAAAAGGATTCACACTCCATTTTTTAGTCCTGTCCTCACACGTTCCTTCTCCTGAGACTGCGGTACTCCCTCTGGTGAGGAAGCTGACCTTCCGTGTTGCTGGTCATGACCTTTTTCACTGCCCTCCTCTCTGTCTCTTATCAATAGCATCTTCTATCTTGCCTTCATGCCGAGGTCAGAGTTGTGAATATGGTTAACGCCCACATCAGAGGCTGGTGGCTGCTGGGAATTCTCACCAGCCGCAGCCACTGTGTTTGTTTTTTGTGTTTTCTTCTTCTCCATGTAAACACACACACACATGCACACACCTCCCAGAGAATCAGGGTGACTCAGATGGATGCCAGCAGCGGTGGTGCAGGAAGCTGTGGCCTCTTTATGAAGATCCATGGGGCTATTTCACCAAGGACAGAGGTGGCTTTACTTACTATGTGCACCACAAAGAGCCTTGGGTCTTCTTTACACTTGTTTCAAGTGATTCCTAATTTGCTTGTTGTGCAATTAGGTCTGTGTGGATAGGCCTCAGGAGCTGGGGCTGACACTGAGCAAAGATTAAGTACATTAAAATGTGACAAAAACTTGGCTTGCAGCAGCAATTAAGGTCAGAGACAAAAACAGTTTTTGAACGTTTCATTTAGAATGTTCCTGGTAACACAAACTTTATAAGGGCAACCTTTAAAATCTGAGACATTGTATCAATGGTATTCTAACTTTTGTAAAACACAAAATAGTTTAAACTGCTCTTTTAGGTCAAAAATTATATTTGGAATGGCTGTCTAATATATAAGGCATTAGTAAAATCTGCTTCTGTATTGTTTTGCATGCATATGAAGTGATATCTGAGGATAATAACGTTGCTCTTAATAAATGAACTAATGAAGCGTATAGGATTCTAAAGGAAGCTTTTTGCTTGTTATATAAAACACACAAGCACATACAGCTAAATGTTTATGAACTTTAGAAAAGGGCTAGGACCCCTGTGGAGGATGGGCTGGAAGCACCAACCATGGCTTAGGCCAGAGGCAGTGTGGCCTGGACTAGAGGCACTGGTCTTGATAAGCTTCAGCTGGAGGGGCTGGTTGTGATTCGGCTAGGATACACTGAAAGGCCAGAGAAGGGAGGCAAAGAACAGATCATGACAAAAGTGAACCACCTTATAATCAGTGGACCAACACAAACGCACATGCACAATGAGCTCAATTTGAAGTTTGCACTTATCAGTTCTGCACAGAAAAATGTTGCATGGCAATTAAAAAAGACAAAAAGTAGAAGGAAGACCAAGTTAACGCCAAAGACAGAACACAAAACTTATATGTGACAACTGAGTGTATGAGAGATTGAGTCCAATATTCATTACCACTTCGGTAATTTATCAATGAGATAAACAGAATTGACAGTCACACACAGTGTTTCTAAACAATGTTATTCTAAGTAAAAAAACTGAAATAATGTAATAGATAAATGGTGAGATGAAAGAATTGGGACAGACAACTGAGAAAGGGCTCAAAAATAATACTTGGCCAGGCCTCTGGCTAACTTTCTTTTTTGTTGTGCCAGAATCTGAACCTGCCTGACAACCAAATGTTCAGAAAGCTAACTGGAAACACACACTGAGGCAAAACCCTGCTGCTGATCGTATAAAGCAGCTGCATGCTTTAACTGGCATTTCCAGTTATGAAATTGTCTAGAATGGCCTTTGGATAGAACAGCACGAAATCATACAACAGACAGCAGATCCTGTAAGATTTAAAAAGGGTACATTTTTGCCAGGTGTAAACAGATGGAAAAATACTTTCTGTTTTCCTTTTAAAACGTCGGAGCATTTTAGTCTAGACTTCCCAGAGACATTTATGTGACTGTACTTTAACACAATGGAAGACAACTATTTAACAACAGCTCTACATGGTGATGATGCTCTTAGATGCTACTCAAAATGGCAAACTACTCTGTCATAGGTAGGTAACAAATTCAGTAATTTATCATCTTTGCTAAATCGCCAGCTGCATCATGACAAGCACCCCATCCTGTCAGTATTCTACCTTGATGGGTATAGTCTCAAACCTCTAAGAGAATAAGCCACTATTAATCTCTACCCCTGAAATGCACATTGTTCTGCTACCTCTCCCACCACTTGTACCACAACACCCAGGGGAGCAGCTCAGACTCATTTATCAAATACACAAGGTGTCCTGCAAGCTTCCCCCTCCTTTCTTTTCACACCAATGCAAATAAAACTGTTCGCTTGGGCAACGACAGCCACCATCTCATCTAGAGTGAAACAGATGTGAAAAGACCTGGGTGTGGAACCCTGCACCCTCTCCATATTTTACATGTATACATTATTTTTGCTATATTTGAAACACAAAAAGGCACAGACACTTAAAATGGACATGCACATAACCACAGCCACAGACAAGTTGGAGAGCACACTCTCAAACAAAAACATAATGTGTCCTTGATTCAGCACACAGCCTGGCCTCTTTTCTTGGGGAACCAGCCTATCGGAGCACAGTAAGGGATGAATGGAAACACCATGCTACAGCTGGTGAATTTCAGTATATCTCCATTATGTCTTTCTTTTACCAGAACGAGAAGTTCTCACCTCCTGCGCAGTGATGGTGTTTTTAATGCTAAAATCTGGAACGAGGGACAAGTGAAGAGGCTCTTTTCTCTGGAATAAAGTGCTCATTTGAATGGAAGAGTGCATGTGTGTGCGTATGTGCTCACTTTTCTGTGTGTGTTCAAATGAAGAGAGTGGACAGAGATGAATAGTTGCTGTATTTGGGTCAGGGCCATCATCAAACAATATGAATTGAGTGGATTAAACACATACACAGACCGACAGCACAGAGTGAATATGAAACACTGAGTTAAGTGTATGATAAGTATAAACATGAATGCTCAGGTATTAAATCACTCCACATAGCTCCTCATATGACAATCATTGTCTGCTTTTAGCATTTCTGTAGAGCTTTTTCCCACTCTCTCCCTTCCTCAGAGTCAGACCCAACTTTAATCGAAAATCATAAGTGGTGGGAAAGAAGAAAGTAAAGGTGCAAAGGAGCTTGCTAATGACAGATAAACTGGAAAAGCAGTGAATAAAAGATGAGTTTCCTAGCAGGTGGAGAAAATGATGCATAAACAGCAAGGACGGGATTGTCTGTACACCATTAAATATGGATGCGTCTTCAAGATCTCAGGTTTAATAACAGCATTCTCATAGATGTGCTGCAGGCACTGCTAAATACACAAATGATTATACTCAAACACAACCCATCCCACCTGACAGTTCCCTCTCAGTAAAACACACAAGAAGGTGTCTAAGTGGGACCACACTATGTTCATTTTCACTGACATTATTGCCCCCTCTAAAAGCATTTACACACCTGCATACATTCACAAACACACACCTTGACATGATTGTAATGTTATTTCCATAATAAAGAAGAGAAATAA
This sequence comes from Channa argus, assembly GCF_033026475.1. Lineage (NCBI taxonomy): Eukaryota > Metazoa > Chordata > Actinopteri > Anabantiformes > Channidae > Channa > Channa argus. The sequence continues at coordinate 18,248,923 of NC_090197.1, forward strand.
TGCCACTGTCTATCACCATCAAGTGTACGTCACCTGCATCCCTGCTGAACCTATGTATCCAGTATTCCCCCTCACTCCACTTCCTAATACACACACCCACACACTGCCTTATGAGAGCAGCTGGACCTATGACAGGTGTGTCATTGTGATCCCCACACACATGCATACTTACTCAGTTTTCATCTATGTCACCACAGGGACATGACGATTGCCACGCTTTCACTTCAGATGAACCGTAGCAGCACTTAACAAAAGACACGCACATGTGAACACAAAATAAATACACTCTACTATTATAAAAAGAGCGTGGACAAGCAACAGTTCTGCATGACAGAGATCTGGTATTATTAACTTTGTATGTTTGTGTATACTTGTGCACATGAATACAGCATGTGTTGGTGCAGGAAGAGTCCAGGCATAATTCAGCTCTACATCAACAGCATGAATGTAAGGCTGACTTGATATCAGTGTATGTTTGTAAGCTAATAATAGGAATTAATTCTTCACATTTCGTGAAGCAACATACACGTTTAATTCAAAGCTGTAATTTATATGCCTTTGTTTGTTACATAAACAGAAGTTTATGAACAGATACCTGCAACATGACTGATAGTATTTCCATCAGGCTTAGTTATACACACTGGACAAACAGGATGGACCAATAGACTTTGAGCCAACTCATTCAGAGTCATTTGTTTTTCTATTTTTATTTTATCCATGATCATGGAACTGATCAGGGAATAAATTATAAGAACTTTTTAAACTATGAGTAAGCTAAACACAGTTGTTTGATAACATACTTTACATGGGATTTAAAGGAATACATTATATATTTGCATATTTGTTATGGAAGAAAGAGAAAATGGGGGATTCCTGGATGAGATTACCTGTAAAAACAAGATTGGGCATTCAGCCTGAGCCCACCAGTAACAACCCCCTATCATGCGTCTGAACTAACAAAAAGTCAGCAGATAACAGTCATATTTGCTGTTTATTAGTATAACATTTTTTGTATCTAATAAATATCAAAATGTTTAAGGGAAAAAAAGAAGTTTGATTACAGTACATTCCATTTGCAGAGAAGCAGAGTCAAATCTACATGATATCAAAAGAGAACAGTAGATCTGTCGGGCCGAGAGTTATGACCTTTTTCCTGGTTTACGATTGCATTGGCTGGTACCAGCAAACAGAACTGCCATAACCTCAGATACAGTAACATCACTTACTGCCATCCCAAACTCTTGCATTCTTTGAGGTAAAAAAATACATCTTTAGCATTGATACATTCATAGAAATATAAAAGCGTCTTCATGTCTTTATTGTGCTTTTATGTGGGAATATTGCCTTCACTCCGAAATGCTGAAAAGATGGATCTCAAGAGTTGGTAATCCTGGGTGACGATTAGCATACTACATGAATCGGGATCCAATTTAGTATTGGTGGTTTGCTTCAGGCCACTTAACAACAGGGGCAACTACACTGGGTCTAATTCTTTAAACTGAACCCACATCCAGTAAATATGCATCAGTAAATGCCAGGTTCAGGTATTACAAGAATGAACCTTGTTTGCTTTAAATAGATAAATAAATGGCAAGCTGGATTTCCACAGGGTGACATGCAGCATGTTAATGTGCATCTACAGGCACTACTCAAAAGGCTTGGAAAGGCATGCAGAGAGAAAGAGAAAGAACGAGGGAGAGGAAAAGAGAGAGAGAGAGAGAGAGAGAGAGAGATACAGTACATGTATGGGGAAAAACACTGGAAAACAGAAACAGAGAGGAAGTAAAAGTCTCTGTGCTCTGTGTGACAGATGACAGCAGGGGCTGTGCTGCCTAAGGCATAACAAAGCCCCCCTCCCACTGCCTCCATAACCATCTTCTTTCACCCTCCACCCTGTTACCTGAGGGGTGATGGTAAAGAGCACAATATGTCCCATCTCGCTCCAAGCACCAACCCCATACTCCCAATCGAACCAGCCATGTGCTGGTCCAGTCAATCCAGGGCATGAGGGAAGTATTGAGGTGAAGGACGGGTCAAAAGCAGAGGAAAACGCAGACATTTAGGAGGTTAGAGGAAGGGTGTTGACTGCCCTTACCCCATCTCCTCCTTGTCTACAAAGCCCACAACTGCCACCCAGAAGGTTTTCTCTTCCTCAGACCAAACCAGCAAATTTAAAGCCATCTCAATTTTTTAAAGCAAAAAATATTATGAGAAGATACATGGAACTCCCTTCTTCTTGTGCTCTTGTCGTCCACTATGGCATTGTCCTGTTGTTGCTCTCTAAAGCAACCTCAAGGTGGTTGGGGGTGAGCTACCATTTTACAGCTCCACATCTGACCCAAACCTGTGAAATCCAGTCTAACAACATTACGTTTCTATAAGGTAAAGCTAAGACACCTAAACCTTCTGTACGTTCATGCAACTGGATTTTTAAACACGTGCAGCAAAAGGAAACAAATCAAAAGAAATCTGAGTTGTGTCACTGCAAATGTCCTTCAGTAATATGTGCAGACCCCAGTTGAGATGTTTGATCTTTAGCACAGGAACATGTCCCAAACATATCCTGGAAAAAGTCCAGCAGAGACCAGGAAAGTTAAAAGGCTGCTATAAACCCTTGGTTGGATTGTGATAGGGCCCTGCAAGTCCAGTTTTGGGAGAGCATCCTGAGCTCTGATTTCCCCCGTCCTGCAGAGGTGGACTGTGAACCCTTGATCTAATGGAGCAAGAAACCCTGTCTTTGGAGTGGGAAATCTCCAGGGATCGGAGGGGTGATGAAGGCATGTGAGGCTGTAATTGAAGCACTGATGAGTGTGGGGTTGGAGGTGGTGTTGAGCTGGAGATAGCAGGGTATCCCACCCGGAGTTCTTGGGGTTTATTTGTGAGGGAATCTACATGGCATATTGGAACATGTTGTTGAGCAACTATGAGGGGAGAGGAGGGCACTGACAGGGGAGTGTCTGTCCAGATAGAGGCCGTCTGACAGGAAGAAGGCGAAGCGTAAGATGGAGCAGGGTTAGGATGAGGCATGTATGTGTGGTGTGCTGGGGAGTAGTGCGTGGGGCATACTACTGCAGGTTGTGGAGTTGATGACATGAGGGTCTCCATTAACTGTGCCATTCTCCTCATGACTTGTCCGAGGTCAGCCACTTCCCTCCCGAGGGTGGTCACCTGTAGACACAATCACAAGGTACATTTAATGTGAAAAAAAGGAGCAGCATGCTCTATCCACTCTATCATATGCAGTGTAGCATAAAAATCCAGTACCGGCACTGAAGTAATATTAAAAGTATGGACTAGTGTGGGAGACATATGATTCTGCTGCCAACTTTCTGTTCATTAATGCAGTGCCTTGAAAAGTTGTTGATACCAGTTGAACTTTTCCACATTTTGTCAAGTTACAACCACAAACATAAATGTATTTTATTGGGATTTTATGCGATAGACACAAACACAAAGTGGTATATAACTGTGAAGTGAAAGAAAAATGATTAATGGTTTTCAAATGTTTATACAAATAAATATCTGAAAACTTTTGGGTGCATTTGTATTTAGCCCCCTTTCCTCTGATACCCCTAACTAAAATTCAGTTTAATCAATTGCCTTCACAAGTCACCTAATTAGTAAATAGAGGCCACCTTTGTGTAATGCAATCTAATAATGTAATAAATATGTAATGTAATAAAGTTGTAGAGTAGTTCATAGCAGATTTAGGTCATTAAAAATATCCCAAGCTTTGAACATCTCACGCAGCACTGTACAATCTTTCTTCCGAATATGGAAAGATTATGGCCCAACTGCAAGCCTACCAAGACATGGCCATCCACCTAAACTGACAGGCCGGGCAAGGATTAATTAATTAATCAGAGAAGGAGCCAAGACGCCCATGGTAACTCTGGAGGAGCTGCAGAGATCCACTGCTCAGGTGGGAGAATCTGTTCCCAGGACAACTTTTAGTCATGCATACAAATCTGGCTTTTATGGAAGAAAAAAGTCATTTTTGAAAGAAAGCCATAAGATGTCCCCACAAGCCATGTGAGGGACACAGCAAACATGGGGAAGAAGGTGCTCTGGTCATATGAGACCAAAACATTTTGGCCTAAATGCAAAAAACTATGTGTGGCTGAAACCTAACATTGCACATCACCCTGAACACACCATGAAACATGGTGGTGTCAGCATCATGTTGTGGGGATGCTTTTCTTCAGCAGGGACAGGGAAGCTGCTCAGAGTTGATGGGAAGATGGATGGAGCCAAATACAGGACAATCTTAGAAGAAAACCTGTAAAGAGTCTGCAAAAGACTTAAGACTAGGGAGGAGGTTCACCTTCCAGAACATACAGCCAGAGCTACAATGGTTTAGCTCAAAGCATATTCATGTATCAGAATGGCCCATCAAAGTCCAGACCTGAATCCTATAGAGAATCTGTGGGAAGACTTGAAAATTACTGTTCACAGACGCTCTCCATACAATCTGACTGAGCTTGAGCTATTTTGCAAAGACGAATGGGCAAAAGTTTCAGTTGTACAAAATGAGTAGAGACATACCACAAAACACTTGCAGCTGTAATTGCAGCAAAAGGTGGTTTTACAAAGTATTGACTCAGGGAGGATGAATACAAATGCACACCACAATGATTCCATTCTTACTTATTTATACTGGAAACGTGAATCTTTTAGCAGAAAGCTCAACGGATGCATTTTTTACAATCAAGTTGGATCAATTGGATGGGTATATAACAACCACAAGTTTGTAAATTGTTTTGGATTAAAGTATCTTTCAAATTACTAAATGTAAAAGAATAATTATTTGTAAAGTTTTGTGAGAAAGAAATGAGCTACCAGACCTCTCATCACCTCCACACTTTAAAAAGTAGCTGGCAGCACATAATCCTTGTTCACTGTTATTCTTGTTTAATGTTTTTCCAGCATTCTTACCTACCCAATAACCTATTTCTCTCTTGCTTCCTCTGCTCCACCTCTGCCCCTTGTTACCCAAACGGCTTTCTTTGTTTCCCCTCGGCTCTGCTCTGTATTTAGCCCTCTCTGACCAAGATTCCGCCTCTGCCCCATTAAAAACTGACTTTTAGTGAATTTACTTAGCATGCTTCAGTTTGAATCCACAGGATTCTGCTGCTGTGCATTTTTGTCTGTCTGCAAACTTCTAAATCTAATCAGCTGGTTGTTTAAACCTTTGGCCTCTTTGCCTCTCATAGTTACGACCATGTTGTTGATCATAAAGTGATGGAATTAAAATTTACTTTCTAGGAAACACTAATGACAGGGAACAGAAAGCCCAAGGATATACTGTATGTAGTTATGAAATTGGTATTTTCAGGTCAATCATTTTGGGTCAAAATATTTCTCCCGCCTGCTATTTTGCATGTTACACTGTGTTGCCACGATTGGTCATTATGCTGATTGGTCGTTCTCTGCGCGTGGAGAACAACCATGAAGCCCTGCCAACGTGGCATCTGCTTCTGTCAGTCAAAGCACTCACGACCATTCATCAGACTAATCATGCACATCAGTGCTACTGGATGAATATCAGCTCTCAGCAGGACATGCAACTCTGGGTGGGAACTGCTGACTATGTCAAGAGGTGATCAGGATGAGCGTATATAGGTTGCACAACAAATCAGACAGGGAGCCCTCTCTGGCTCTCTATGCCACTTAGACACCTATTTTACATAAATGTAGTTATGCTAAAGATGTACAAATATTAGTTTCCATCAAGACTGTGTAACTTTGATCTGTCATACTGACTCCTTGACAATAGTTTTAGGAGAACAAAATATTCTCTCTCCACTTTTGAAATTCTCCCATCTCTCTCCCTCTGTGGAGTGGGTGCTAAAAGCCTGGGTCTAAGCTCTGGCTCTGATAAAAATAGAAAGGCTGAGAGCGACAGGACAGTCCAATCTGACACGCTGTCAACATGATTCCAGTACTCCCACCTCGGAGACAACCAACTGTGGAGATGGTCAGACAAAACTGCATCAGTGGATGACCAGAACCCAGCTATGTGCACATGTTAAGATGAAAACCTCAGTGATAGCAAACCTAGATCAAACAATGCTTATGCTAACTTAGCCATAAGAGTTATTAAAAACATCTGATTTTGAATAGGTTTGTTTGGTGAAGTACTACAGCAAACACACAATCCACCACAATAAACAACAACTGATTCATCACACCTCACTGCAGTCCAGATGAACTACTGGTCAGAGTGGTTAATGCTGTAAAAAGTAAACACAGTATGGTTTTCTTTGCAAACAGTTTTACTTTAAAGCTGCATTAATCAATATTTAATTATTTTAACAGTGATGAGAGCTTAATATCAATGTGAAAAGGCCTAACTGCAGAGATCTTCAGTATCTTGGGGAGGCTGTACCTCAGTTGGTAGAGCAGACTCTCAGTTCCATCTGACTACATGTCAAAGTCTCACTGGGTAAGACACTGAATTTGAACCTGCTCCTGTTGGGTCAGAACAGCACCTTGCATGGAAATGGTGTATGGACGAGTGAGAATGTGCAGCAATATGGTAAAGCTCTTTGATAAATGTTCTACTGTATATAAGAAGACCATTTATGATCAGGTCAGCTTTTGGTTTTATGGCACATACCTGCAATGTCAGCTCAGTTTCACTGTTCTTGTTTTATGTCTATCAACACAATGTTTTCTGCAAAACTGCTCTTGTGAAACTGTAAACTGAAAAAGTTAACACTTAGCTGAGGAACATAGAGGAGCATGTAGGCCAGATATTTTTAATCAGGTGTTTCAGTCACTGTATTAGGCTTCAATATCAAATCACTTTTTTGCTTATGCTGTTCTGCTGCTGCTAGATGTGCAACTGTCGACAAATCTTCATAATATGATGGTATGCCAATGTTTATACTGTTTTAAAGTCTTTATACGGTTAAACAATTATTTTATTGTTGCTTCAGGTACTTGAATTTGGCTCTATCTTTTCATTTACCCAAGTGTGTCACTACTGTTGCTGTGTTCATGTTTGCATACTCTGCATCATGTTGTTTTGTGTTTCTAGCCTCTTCTCATAATTATAAATGCAGTTAATCAGGCTGTTCAGGCTGAACTCATTGTCCCATCCCTCCTGTGTAGCTGTACATAATCATTTCTATAACACATTACAAAAGTCGCTGAATTAAGCTTCTCTTCAATTTGATTCATTTCTTACTAATCTTCCACTACAATACACCCTATGGATACACAGACATAGATGTATGCATGTTTCTCTATGTGACAGTCATCACAAATGCTTCCCAATCAAAAAAATCAAATAAAAGTCTGAGTCACAGACATAAAAAGCAGGCATAAAGAGATACACAAAAATATAAAAAAAAATACTAAGAGCTGGAACTGGTTTGTCAATTTGACATGGCCATATCTTCCTTTTAAAAATGGAATATTTCGTATTGCTTTTCAGAACAACTGTCACTCATGAGTTCAGAAAAACAAAAAGTGTAAATTGCACCCCTTGGTATACTGCACTGCACTGTAACTGTGCAAAATTGTAGGTCTCAAGAGGCCCATGTTGATTGGTTTTGATTACTTAATTGGTATCATTGCTGTTAATTACATTTAGTTACAGTTTATCTTCAGTCTTGCTGCAACAGCAAATACAGGACAAAGAAGTAGATCATTGCTACAGCATAAATGAACATTAACCCCATTTTCAAATAATCACATTTTGATATTATCTGTATGTGTCACATAGCGTACACCATCCTCAGTTGTCAGTTCTATTTGTGCATGTGTGTTTGTGGAGAAATCAGGCTTTGCACTGACACCCTATTTTCACTTCCTATGGTGATGAAAAGCGTCGATGGATCCAAGAGAATTAACAACCAACAAGACCATGCTGAGAGACTTCCTGTCAAACACCGGTAACCCACAGAGATGGAAAAAGGACAACAGAGCCAATGTGTATAATTGCTAATGTGCTGTGCCACTGTCTTCCACAGTCCTCTCTTTTATCCCTTCATTTGTAGCGTTATTTTGCCCTCTTATGTACCATATATTTTCTTACTCCCTATATTTATTCATCCAAAGTTATACACTAAAGATTAACAGGAGGAACACTGCTCCTCACGTAACACAAGCCTAATGTCAATTTAGCCACCCGCCAATCAAAACCACGGGATACAGCATGTGACACTGTGTGTGTGTCTGTGTGTGTCCTACCTGCTGGTCGAGGTGTTTTAGTTGTCCTCTGGTTTCCTCTGCTTTAGCTGCTAATTCTGCTGCGCTGATGTGTGGCATATCTGTGACACAAATCAACCAGTAACAAATTACATAAAGTACTGAGAAAGACCTAAGAATTTATACCCAACAGTTATTGCATCAAGACAGATTACTGACAAATGCTGGAGGCTTTTGGGGAAAATTAAAATTGATATTAATAAGCCTCATTATACAGCAAGAGTTCAGGGCTGTGGGATGTGAACATTTTTGACTACCCAGGATGGGGAAAGTTGAAGGGATTGTTAATGTGAGTGATAAACTGCTTTGTAGAGTATAATGGCAGGACCTGTGGCTGATGCTGAGGCACTGTTTGGTTCTTTGATGGGACAACCGTTGGTGAAGGAGAAGGGGAGGGAACTCTCCATCCCCTCAGTGTCTTCAGTACCATCCACTATCCTGGAGAGACAGAACATGTGTGTATTTAGGGAGTTACAGTATTCACTAATAACACGACTGCTAATATTTTGACATGACATCATGTGTCATTCAATAAATCTGCTTAGTTGTTTTTCTGCCAACAAATATGTGAGAAGATTGATATCAGTCACATTTATATATGTTAAATATAAAGCTAAGGACAGCAGGAGGTTAGCATGTAATACATGGATCAAATAAAACAAGTGTCAGCTTTAATAAATAGGTTTGATTAGAAGCATTGTAACCATGGATTCATTATAACATTTTTATACACAGATCCCCAAAACACAGGCTAAATGGCAAAAGAATAATTTAGTGTAATCATAACTTATATTTTCAGTTTGTATTCTTGGTTGCAAATGGTTTGTGGTCCATTGCTGCCTGAAGTCTGGGACCCATAAACCAGATGCTGGATTTGTTCCCTGATGATGTTCTGCCAGGCATTTACTGCAGCTGTCTTCAGTTCCTGTTTGGTCTTGGCGGACATTTGCCTTCAGCAATTGAAATATATGCTCAATTAGATTCAGGTCAAGTCATTGACTTGGCCATTGCAGAATATTCAACTTTGTTGCCTTAGTAAAGTCTGGAGTTGCTTTTGCAGTATGGAAAAGTCCAATGAGTTCTGAAGCATTTTTGTGAATCTGAGCAGATTGTAGCCCTAAACACTTCAGGATTCATCCACGCAACCAGTTCCATTGGCAGCTATACATGCCCATGCCATAACACTACGCTTCACAGATGAGGTGATGTGTTTTACATCATGAGCATCTTGTTCTTTTTTCTCCCATCATAATGGTGCAAGTTAATCTTCTGCTTATCAAGAAATGTGCAGTCTTAACTGAGCTTCCCGTTTGTGAGTCTTACGGATGACTCATGTCATTTGTTCAATTTGTTCAGAAAACATAATGCAAAAACAATTTGTAGTTTTATTGCAACTCGTGGACAGTGGTCCTCATTGTTTGAAAACTTGTTTCAAGTTTATAAGATAATCTAATGCTCATTTGGTTGTTGACTGCTACAAATAAATGTTCAACATCTAATGCTGTGTCCATCAGTTGTTCGCTTATCATATGCCAAACACACATCAGTGTGTGAGTATAACATTACAATATTCTGCATGACTCTGAAGCACCAACAACGTGTAAATATTTCAAATCCCGCCCCCAGTCAAACAAAAAATCGCAGGTCTTCCTGTGAATGATCCAACCAAATATAAAGAAACTGAATTTAATTTATCTTGTAGGTTGTCTGCTTCTAAGTTTAGTAAAAAAAAGAATGAAATGTGTTGCAAATAGTGTGTCTCATTTAGGACACTTATGTAGTTTGTACTGCATGCACCGTGTGAAAGAAGAGTAAAAATAGACATGGCACAGAGTCACACAGACACAGGCCAAGACAGACAATTCAGCTGTGATTAAACTCACCTCGAACTGAGGCTGGAAGGGTCTAAAGTGGTGAGAGTAATTTCCTGGCTCTTCCTCTGAGACCTCCTCGAGCTCTGTCCCCTGGTCTTCTGGTTGGGTCGTGGAGACTTCTCACTGGTGTCCCTGAGGTTCATCGCCCGGTTCCGCTCCAATGACAAAGACACAGACAAAGCCTTGTCTTCTTCCTCCTCCTCTTCATCTTCATCATGTTCCTTTTGAGCCTCGATGATGGGTGGAAAACCTTGGACCACCTGCCCGTTTTTTTTCACCCTTGACTAGAAATATTAAAGAAACAGGCAACGAATAACCTGTGATCAGAGGACATTTTTATATTCAGCCGTACGCAGATACTAAGGGAACATTTGCAGATTACCTAAGTATAACAAATACAAAGAGTTGACATGAAATTAAAATCTATTCATCTCGATTTTAGTCATTCAAGCAATTGGCCTTGATGATGTCAAATGTGCTTGAATTCTTCTTTTTATTTATATTCTATGCCGAAGCACGTTTGCCATCCTCAATTTTTCTGCTCTAAAAAACCACTAAGCTGTTTTTGTACTTGAGTAATACCATGACCCTGAAATACACAGATGGGTTACTAATACATGTGTCTACCCTGTTAACATCTTTAAGTCCAAGGAGCACAGCACTCTGGATTTATGAGTGATATAGTTGAAGATAAAGGCCCAGAAGAATATTGGAGGCTGCACATGTGCAGAATAAAGAAACCCCATTGAACACCTTCTAAACTACTATGATACTGATCAAGTCCACAGTGAACCACTGATCAGTAGGTTATGATCCAACTCTATTAGAGTGTGTATGAGGTCCGTGCCTTCTTATCACCTGTCACTCTGGGTCAGCTGTACAATGCGGTAGATAGGTGTCACCAAATACAACACCAGTCAAGTCTGTTAAGTAAATAGTGGCAGTTTTAAAGATGGGCAGATTGTAAACTGTGTGCATGTGTGTGTGTCTGTGTGTATACCTGAATATCAAGAGCTGTTGCGGACAGCCTGGCTTTAACCTGGAAGGGGGCCAGAGAGGAAATGCGCAATAAATGAAGTGCAGGACAGAGCAATCAAGATGTGGCCTTTCTATTCTGAGTTTCAATTTACAGAGGAGCAGTTTCACAAAGCTCAGCAGTGAATTATGTTCTAAAGTGAGCACAAGAATATAGTACATGAATATATGGCTGGTGGGGATGCATGATGGAAAATAATTCACCTTAATACAGTGTTGTTCTCATATAGAGTGCAGTAATATCCAAACAGCAATCTTAACAGCTCAGGCACATACACACCCTGAGTTGCCTCCTTCCCCCTTTCTTCATTTGAACTCTACTGAGTGCTGAGATTTGAGCTGCCCCTCTGCACTCTAGCTTTACCTAAAAGCCCCGCGGCAGGTAGCATGCGTATGTGTGTGTGCGTGTACGTGTGTGTGTGTGTGTGTGTAATTGGGCCAGTGTATGGGCAGCAGAGACAAAAACACCTGACTGTAATTACAGCAACATAGCTCTTCCAAGTGCCACAGCTATACCAGCTTCTCTCTCTCAAACACACTCAGAAACATTTATTTTAAAGCTCCTTCACATTTGTTTTCTCTCTCAACCCTCAAAGTCCCTCTCCTTCCACCAAGCTTTCAGTTCTTCGTACTTTCCACTATCCTCTCATATATCAATTCATCATTCACATATATTTTTTATACGTCATTTCATCATTTTTGTGCCTGATTATTTCTTCCACAATCTTAAAGGAGTAGTTTGAGATTCTTTAACCTGGTTCTAATAAAAACTTTAGTGCCATTAATCATGTTGAACGAGCTGTTGGTCACTAAAAGTTTTTGCTTTCCACAGTGTCTGCAAATGTTTCCACCTGAAATGTGACTACACTGTAAGAAATGAGGGTCATGCTGTGCGGTCAACTTTCCATGGATAACAATGCACTATAAAGTCCAACTACTTCTCATATATAATTTCAGCAGTCTATAAGCCAAATTGTGTAGATAGAGACCATTTCTCAGATGATGATGATGAAAATCTTCCCACTCAGCTTTGCAGAAACAAATGTCATTGCTTGTCAGCTGGGTCCATATTATATTAACTGAGAAAGACTGAGATACTGGTTATGCATTTGTGTTTTTATTAAGTTCCCTTATTTTACCTTTCTATGTATTTCTATAACAAACATCTAAGTAGACGAGAAGTCTCCTACTTCCCTGAAAACATCCTTCCCGGTGTGTTTGCACTGGTGGTTTCTGGTTTTACAATCATATTTGTTCAGCACTGTCTGGCAAACAGGTGTGATCATCTCCCCTCATCATCTCACACACACATCATTCTGCAAAGATTCATTCAAACACACAAAACTACCACAAGGACACAAGATTTCCATTTTGGTTGGACACTAAATCCACTTGGATGGTCTTACATGTGTCTCATGTCCCTCTCTCAGGTTGTATGTGAGGTCCTGCTGGATGTCCTGGACGAAGCTGTGGGAGTATTCAGGGTAAAGGTCCAACACTTCGTAGAGCCCCTTCAGGTTAATACACTGCAGGTCACAGTAGGTCAGGGCTTTCACATCCGCATTGGTTTTTATCACCCGGTTATCTAGGGCCAGGTTTGCCCCAATCAGGTCTCCTTTACCTGCTCAGATAGAGAGATGGACAAGGTAGGTCAGAGAGGGGCTCACACCATATTGTATTCATTCTAGTAAAAGGTTTAAAGAGACTGTTTAGAGCCTCTAACAGACTCTGCAACATGATTCAGATCTTGCATTTAGTGAAGGGTTTCAAAGGAAGCTGGAGTGTGCAAGAGGTTCTGGAGCAGGATGAGGCAGAGGCATTACGAGGCAAACCTGAACCTCACTGTCATCTCCAGCTGTGTTATTCTGCGCCCGATCCTTTTCTCTGATGCTGATGAAACAACTATAAAATGATGGAAATGTGTACAAGTCAGCTGTCCAAGAATCCACACTAAAATAAACCATCATTATTACAAATGTCTTAAATAAAGATTTCTTAAAAATGTACATGTATTACTGACTTTTTAAATCCATTTGTTTCAAACTGATGCACTGTTACATAAAAGAAAAGTCCCAAACTCTAGCAAAATCTTTTTTCTCTCCATATCCAAAGCGGTTAGACTGCTATAAAAGAACTATTAAATGTGATATAGCACCACTCTAAGTGTAATTATCCTCTGACCTGTAGTAAGTTTGAGCTGGTATGTTGCTATATACAGCTCATGCTTATTCTTCCTAAAACAAAATCACCCTCATAGCTTTTAGCACTTTTTTCAGTGTGAGTGCTGTGACAGGCGTTTCCTGCTCTCTTGATACATACAGGACAAAACTAAGCACCCTGTTAGTGTTAATGCCCCTTAAGCAGTAATAAAATATTCATTACGGCCATTGTTAACTCTGAGCGCTGCTGATTTTTTCCGCAGCTGATGGAGCGCCAGTCGTGACTGTTCTTATTTTCTTCCTCTGACTGTCTCTCAGTCCACTCCTCCTCACCTCAGTCATTATTTCTCTCCGTCCTTCTTTCTCTCCTTAGCTCTATTTCTAGAGTTCTCATTCCAGCTATATCAAAACCCTCTGTCATTGTCTTCTCTTTCCTCATAACTGTCTTGTCTGAATTTCTTTCTATTCTTCCTGTTTTTATTGTCTTCATTCTTGCCTCTTTACTGTCTCTTCCACTCTATTCTTTCATCCCTTTGATTCTTTTTTCTGTTTGTCAAATATATTTGATTTTCTTCTTTTCTCTGTTCATTCTCTTTTCTTCAATTTTGCTGTATGTCTGTTATCTTTCCTTCACTACCTGTTTTGTTTTCTTCCTTCTTTCATTTCTTTCTTCTCTTTCATTTTCTTAATTTTCTTTCTCTATATTGTTTATTCCTTATTTCTTTTCCTCCTGCTTTATTTTCATCTACTTAATTTCCAATTCCGTTTTTTTGTTTCAAATTTGTTCTCCTCCCTTTTCTTTTTTCTTTTTTTCTCCAGCCTTTCAAAGTTCTTCTATCACACTAAGAGTACTTGTTCTTCCCTATCATCCACTCCTATTTAACTTTACTGTATATTACGTTTTCCATCCTCTCTGCTTCAGGCCTTGCACCATGGCCACTTATTCTCTCCCACTCTCTATAACATAGTACTGAGCTGTAGCTATGGACTTGTGGTGTGACAAAGAAGAGGGAAATAGAGAAAGAGTCTAAAAACAAAGAGAAACAGTGAAACTTTTTTCTTCCTTAACCATGCTCAATGTCAGCCTGACCTTTTGCACAGTCAGCAGACAAGCAAAGAGACAACGCAGTCTCTGCCTGTCAAGCCTACACACACATATGCCCCCACCCCCACACACATGCAGACACTCACCATTCTGTGAACCAGTAAACAATTCCACCTACTCGATCCACGCACAAACAGGTGCTAAGACAAACACCAGGTAGACAGACTTTACGCATTCATACACACACAAAAATCAACAACAAAGATTGAAATGAAGATTGTAAGAACAGCAGCACCAACAAAGTGATGGATGTTGTTTCAGATGCTGGTCTTTTTCTCACTATTTCCTGCTGACTCCACCACACACACACACACACACACACACACACACACACACACACACACACACACACACACACACACACACACACACACACACACACATGCACACATACTTGAAACACACATACTTGTGCCAGATTGGTGTCAGTAAGCAGAAAAAGTTAGGGTCCCCTAGAACAATAGATTGTATTGTTCAGCAGATTTTGGGGATGCAACTAGACATATCCTTGGCTGGTGTTACATTACTTCTGTACAAAAAGATGTTTATTGTACATACGTTCACTTGTAGGCATTGTCTTTGATTAGCAATTTCTCTACTAAGCAGGTGCAAATTTGTGAAAATGTACTGAGGATAGTTGTAATGGTGACAAAAAAACATATGTGTGTCCTAGTTGCAAATAATATTTTTGGAAAGATGAGGGTAATAACTGGGAAGTCACGAAACAGATACATCTACTAATATCAATTTGGTTTTCAATATATATAAAGACGACTATCAGGTACACACTGTACTGTAGGTGGGATGAGAAAATAGAGAAAAATAGAGACTGAGCTTAATCTTAATGTTTACTAAGCTGCTCATGTATGGTGGTAATTTTGATTACTACCTTTTGATAAGTCTTTGCCAAATACACATCTGGTTACAATTAGCCAAGGATACAAGTCAGATGCCAATCATATGAATACCACTTACATTACCACCTCCTGAGGACTAAACATCTGCTGGTATTAGCTTCTCCATCTGGGCCTGTTAACACACCTGATGAGGTCTCACACTGTTTTTTAACAAACATTTTTTTTCTTAAATCTATATTTCTTTTATAATTAAATAGATTTTTCTTTCATTAGAACTTCACACAATTGCTTCTACTGCATAATATTAAAACCTAAATATTTTAGGAACTGCAGCTTTACCAAATGTTTTACTTTGTAGATTCTCCTTTAGTAAAAAGCATCTGCAATTTATATTTCAGCATCAGCGCATTTAAATGTTTTGTTGATTTCAATGTAATTTAACATTTTAAATTGAATTGCAGATTAAATTGGCTATAGTGACATATAAAGACTGATTTCAACCTACAAGGGACAGGATTGGGATGCTGGACTGAAAGAAACAGACTAGACTTGAGCCTTTTCAGGTGGGCTACAGAGGTGATATGTCTGTGGACAATCTTGGATAACTCTGAATGGATTACTGGAGTGTAATATAATACAGTCTGAAGTGATAGAATATGTCTTTTTTAATGTCTGCCTATTACATCTGCTCACTTTAACTTACTTTAAATATTAATACAGTTATGTTGCTCTACATCAAAAAAAGCATCAAAACAGCTTCCCTGTTTTGTACTGTGTGCTTCTTTGGCTCTTGGCCCTAGAACATATTGTTGAAAAATAGTATCAAACTAGAAATTATTTTGTGGGAGTTTAATAACAAGAGCCTTTGGGACACAGTAATGCTCCTGTTTTATACGCAATGGGCTCATTTACAAGTCACAGCTTTATCACAATGAGCAACAATAAGAGAGATTTATAATGAAGCATGCAGTTGGGAGTTCACAGAGTAACACTATAATGAGGGCACGGAGGCATTCTGTCCCCCTCCCCATCCCTTTATCGTACCCAGGATGGCCAGCACCATGCTGTCTTTGAGCACCTCCATGGACCCCGAGCAGACAAAGAAGATGGCCTGGAGTGCATCGCCCTGTCGGAGGAGGTACTCTCCGGGAGCACAGAAAGAGGTCTTGATGTGCAGAGACAGGGAGCGCAGGCATCCTCGACTGGCAGAGGCAAACAGCGACAGCTCAAGGATCTCCTTGTTAAGGTGCATGGTGATGTCGGACCGCAGCTCGTCCGGGAAGTCCTTCAACAGCTGTGGAGATGATGGGGGAGAGAAAGGCCAGAGAATGAGACAGGAAGAGAGAAAAACAGGAGGCAGGCAAGAGTGAGGAGAGCATGACAACTGTAAAAATATCACCTGCTGCAACTCAGCGGTTAGCTTTTCATCCCGAGATTCCACTGAAATTATTTTTTAAATACTGTACAAACATTAATTTCAGGTTCTGTTAAGTTAATTTATATTGATGACAAATATTACTTTGTTGTGATTTGGCACTATATAAATAAAGTTGAAATGAATTAAGCTGAAATTGAATAAGACTTAATGGACAGTTTGCCTAAGAGGGTTTACTATCTGCACAGCATACAGACAACCTGTATTATTAGACCACATATGGAATAGGAAAACTTCCTCCTAAATTGGTTCAGAGCATTGCTATACATACATGAGTCAGCCAGCAAACAAAAGTAACGTGTATCATTGCCTATGTGCCATTGTAAATATAGTACACTAGTCTAAAACAAATCACTAACATTAGAGTATACACTCCAAATATATGAATCTGCACCCATTCTGCATCAGATGAAAGCAAAAAAGCAAACAAATTTTTTTTTGAATATGTTAGAGTAATACAATCAACAAGAATAAATAATTATTAATTATTAAAGTAAACACATTGTATTCATATTTCTCAAACATGTTTCTCTTTTGCAAATCACACACATGCAGTGTGTGATATCAACTGCATCAGTTGATACTCAACATAAACACATCTGGAACATCCATCCTTCTTGGTGTAAAAATAAAAACTGAATATCTGTGCTCTCATTCAGACAAAGCTCTGAAGCTCACCGTCACCATCAGAGTTGATCAATGAGTCATCAGAGCCAGGCTGACTTTAATCAACAGGCCCATCTATAATTCATCTGTCTGGGATTCATCTTCATCACTCCTTCTAAGCACTGTTCTGGGCTCTGACAGCTGTCTCACAGACATTCACAGCCTGGACGGATCAGATGCTATTAGACTACTGACTGGTTGCCTTTGTTTCCCTGGGCTTGTAAAGAAAAGGTGCTGTTCAGTCTGTTTCTCTTTGTCTTTTCACTAAGTTGTACTTATGCCACATTTACACCTTTGTCATTTTGTCAGTTTGCAGGTTTCTGGCATTTAGCAAACCTTTCTGTCAAAGTCCTGCATTGAAAATCTTACTCAAATAAAGGCACATAAAAATTATCAGTATAAACAAAATATCATGCATGCATGCTAAATTATAATATTGCAATATTATTAAGTAACATATATAACAGCATTTTGCTTTCAGACCAAGTCAAGGTGGAGCTAATTTAAGCAACTGTATATTGACTGTCGAACAGTCCGATATTACTTTTGCAAATTTCAAAGTAATTGACAACCTAAAGCTACAATATGCAACTTAAGTTACAGTTATCATGAGACTGAATCTAATCCACTCCCTGCTCTGCTTAGCTCTGCACACTGCTTCAGGTATTAGTCATTATCTAATTGCAATAAATAAGAATGTTGCATAAATTACTAATCAAGTAGAAATCATTGAAATTTTTAATTGTTTAGAAGGGTGAGCCTCACTCCAAGTGTTCAGCGTGCTGTTCAGTGAGTCTGTCTTTGGAGGATTTGGACATCACCTCCCCACAATAAAATATGTTTTGGAGCATATTTCTATTTCATTCTGTCCTTAACTTCTCAGCCAGTGCTGAGGAAAAATATCTTTTATGATGTGTTTGGTCTTGGCTGGTGTGTGAGGAGTGAGAAGAATGTGATCTTTCAAGAAAGCTGCTCTGTGTTAAAAATTAATTTCAGTAAAAAAGAAGAATAAGGTCTTACACCAGCTTTAGTGTTCTGTATATGCTAGTTGTGTTCTGTTAGAACAGATTCAGTTCTTGTTTGGTACCTCGTTGCAGTCGATGCCGTTGTTGACCGACCAAGTTGTCTGAAAATACTCCAACATTCGCTGCTTGAGGCTTTGTGGCAGATGATGGACACGTATGAAGTCCTTAAGGTCTTTGGTTCTGGTGTGGTACTGGGACCAGCGTGAGTACATTCTCTGGATAATGGCTGTCACGTTACCAAAGACCAAAGCATGCATCAGTGCTGCAGGTAAGAAGATGAAACAAAAGTTTAAAAAAAGATAATGAAGCATAAGCATGAAAGAAAGAGAATTAAATTTATTGTCCCTGGCATTGCCAAGATAGGGAACTAAAATATCAAAATCTTTTGGATGCAACAGCATTTTAATGTCAGAAGTGTCAACAGAAGAATATTTTTTGTGTAGACTTGACAGTGCCAAAGTGTAGTAACAGATATGGCAGGCCAGTAACTGGGGACAGCAGTTCAACATTGAGGGGATGACTGGGATTTGACCTCGGACCACCTGCCCGCTCGATCCAGTCTTTTCACATCTTCAAAACAGCATCCCTCAGCAATAAGTCACTAAATCCTACTGTATATTTACCCCAGGACCTATAAAAGAATAAGGTAGGTTTGCTCTCATTTTTACAACAGCTTTTAAACTGTGTGATGGTCTCCACTTATGATAAATTCAAATCCTACATTAATCACAGAACATTCAATGTAATCAAATTATTATATGCACATTACTGTCTGTCTTGAAACTCCACCCAGAAACTATGTCAGAGGTGAGAGGAGTTGGTCTGATTGAAAGACTAAACTGTGAGTAAGAAAAAACATTAATAAATAATGCAAATAATTGTTTGTGTGATTTGAGTGAACTGGGCCTTTTCAACATTTCTTTGCCTCTGTCTCTGCCTCTTGTTTGTGTGCCTCCATGTGTGATTGAAGAAAAAAATTATCCTTCAGTCAAATTACTGAAGACTATTTAAAATGATTGTTTATGTTTATTCAAATTCAACATTCCTCGTTCCACTCACTATGACAGGTGTTTGTAAGACAATTTATTCTGGCCCTGGATTATAATGAACCAACATGCAAATGTAAACTAGTGTGTTCTTACTTTCAGACGTGACAGCCCAGGACAAAAACCAAACCAACCCAAACCAAAGATTTTGATAGATTTTGATTGGTTCAATCTTGAAACAGAGACATGATGGATTGGTAGTAGACATGGAATAAGAAGAAGGAGTGCAGGCAGACCAAACCAACTTCAAACAACATGGAGGTGATCTTAGTAACAGTACCATGGTCTCAAAGACAAATATTCAGGTACCTACATGTAATTGTGTGTTTTTTCTTTGTGTGTTCTCTCTACCTCCTATTAGCATGACGCAAATAGAGAAGATCTTTTCTGCGTCAGTGTTGGCTGACACGTTGCCGAAGCCCACGCTAGTCAGACTGCTGAGGGTAAAGTAGAGTGAAGCAATGTAGACGCTGCGGATGGACAGGCTGTTGCTGGTTCCATTCACACTTCCCATGTCGTAATATGGCGACTCCAAACGCTTCCCTAACTCATGGAGCCATCCTACATGGTGGAAGTGGGGATATTGATGGAAGAAAGGAGAACTGGGTGAATGGTTAACGCTACTAACATTGCACTTATGTTCTGTTTTCCAAGTTAATAACATAACACTGGGAGCCACAGCAGAATAAGAACAATTTTCAAAACACCCAATTTGTTCGGAGCAGTATCCACAGTAATTACTAAGAGAATAAAAACTATTTTCCCACTCACTCTATTCACGCAATTCTCTTTCTTATACTCGTAAGGAACTAGATGTTATCGCCACAAATGTGCCATGTAATTACACACAATCTCTAATTTATTTAAATCAAAGGAGCAGCAGTGGTTATCTGAAAGCCAGTGTAATGAACAGACAGATGCAGACAAAGCTGACAGCAGTGGGTTACTGGTGCTAAGCAGTGATCTCCCCCTGTGCTACATCCAGAACAGTGGCTTTAGCAGTGGAAGCAGACCAAATGCTCAGGAACCAGAACTGATCTCTGGTCAGTACAGAGTGGAGACATGCAGCGGATCCCAGGAGAATCTCCTGCAGACACTGATGAATGGTAATTGGATGGAAGCTCCCTGACTTCAATGCTCAGTTCAGCATCAGAAACACATAATTAGGATACAATACATTAATCCTGCCTCATGCACTGAGCTGTTATTTTATGACACTGAGATGCAGTAATTGGTGAAGAGAAATCTGAATCATTCTCATGAGCCAGTCAATGCTGACCCAGAACCAGTTATGAAGACACCAGGACCAGTTATGAAGACACCAGGACGCTGTAATTGCAAGTTGTGCAGCTCATCGATACTGACCCAGGATCAGCCCAGTGGGCCTTATTAGAAGTGGGGCCTGGAGACTTGGGGGGCGGGGCTGAGGGCTCCTTCATTAATTACAAAGAGTCAAAGAGTCAACTCACTTAAGCAACTGTAGGAAGCAGTTTCATCCAATTTTCCATTCAATGCATACTTTATAACTGAATTCTAAATAAAAATAGCGAGGAAACACTAAACTTTACACACACTTTCAATATTAGTTACTGCACTGCAAAAACCTTCATCACAAAACGACAGCATGGTGAGCCCATTACACTGTTATTAGCACACTTCAGTATTATATGTTTCTAACCCCTTATCAGTTGGTGTTTTTTTAATTGATGCACGAGGATTGTTATGTTACTGTAGCGCTTCAACGCTTAAGATGGATGGTTATTACCTAAAAACTATAATCTACATAAGAATCCATAGCCTTTCAGAATGACTGTTAATATGGGGATAATGAGCAATAAAGCTGCTTTGCACCAGCATTGTGACATGTATATAAAGTGGTACTTGAGATAAATCTGAAATGAAATCTGAACAGAAAAAGCTAAGAGTTGTAAACTAAATGTGGAAAAGTGAGTCTCCCACAAAAGAAATTGTATTTGTAGGATTAATGTGATAAAAAAAATTAAAAATTAAAAATAATATAACTACTTGTATTAATGCCATATGATGGCTTAATAGCATTTATTGTTTGCCTCAAACCAAGAACAATAATTCGACAGATTTTTGCCCATAAATGCCCAGTCTTTCCTTTATTGTAATTTATTACTGAGCTTAACAAAGCTGGGTAGTGGCTCTCTTTGCTCGGAAAATTTAGATAAAATGAAAATAATTAATCTGGCTTCACTGCCTAAACCATACAAAGAAGAAAAGTGCTTTAGCACCAATGGTCCACACATAATTTGCACACACTAGCTTGCTCAAACGAGCTTGATGTTTCTCACAGAGGACGGCCTCATACTGTGGTTGCAATAATTTTAAATGTCAAATTTGGGTATCATCTTAAACTCATGCTAAGTATCCAGCAATGTGTGATAGTTTGTGGTCAATCAGCAGATTTTGTGTCAACAAATATATAATATAATGTTTTACATTGAGGCAAAAATGGAGATGCATTATGCCAGAAGAACTTCAGGGCCTTTTGAATTTGAGGGCACTACTTGGCCTTTCATTTTTGTGTACTCACCAATGTCCCAGTTGTAGGCGTTGGCCTCCATCTCCATCTTGCCGATGATGTACCAGATGCAGGCCATCCAGTGGGCCAGCAAGGCAAACATGGACATCAGCAGGGTGAGGACCACCGTGCTGTGCTGCGAGTAGCGGTCCATCTTCTGAAGAAGCCGCAGCAAACGGAGCAGACGCACCGTTTTTAACAGGTGGACCACGGACACCTGGGGGTAAAGACCAGTGACTCGAGGTGAGTTTATCTTTAGGATGCAGATGGCAAATTTAGCAAATTCCTGCAGGTTTTGTCACAAAGGGCATTTCCTGAAGCAAGTAGGTTTCACAGTTATCATATGTTACATCTAAACTTTTGCCACATTTATTATAAAAATACACAAATTTATCCTCAACACTATAGATCATCACTGAAGGATCCTTCACTATAGAACTACTAATTAGAGCAATCAGGCACTTGTTCACAGGTGTGTTTGTTTTGTTGTTGTTTTTAACCCCGATTCCTTACCCTAAAGTATTTCTGTCATTATAGTTTCCATTGTTTTCTGTCTTTTCTTGCTTTGTCCCTTGATTTTTCCCTCCTTCAGTCCGGCACAAATTAAACATCTTTTGCCACAAACCTTCTCATTCTCTCTACTGACTTACACACAAGTTGTTCCCTTTTACATCTTTCCCACATTTATGGGGTGTAGATGGGATGTGAATGTCATCCATTGTGCACCTGCTCCTCAGGCAATCACCAACAACAGTCTATCATTTGGGGCTTGCCACCATGTATCCCCACTGGAGATACACACACACGTACATGCACATGTACACCAGCTATTATTTAGATAAAGGTAGGACAGAGAGGATGTCTGTAACCTTACTATGAGGATGTATGATGCATAGAGAAAAAAGGGAGAGACTAACACACAATTGTAGTGTTTTTACAAGCTACAATAAGAGGAGAGGACGTGTGGACAGCCCTTATCAGAGCTGCTCCCGCATGTGCACTTCACTATGTTTTACGACAGTTTTTTTCCACACTCTTGCTGAGAGAAATAAAGAACTGGTGCAGCACAAGGGGTAATGAAGCCTCCTACCAAGCCCTGGGGAGAAGCTCCATCTCCTCTGCAACATCCATCACCACCCTGCATCCCACCTATGGAGAGAGCAGGCTGCGCCACATCCCATTCTCCTTCAGCAGCCTGAGCAGTAAGCAATATACAGTAATACACTCGTGCACACAAACCTCCTGCCACTTTCTCCTTTAACTTTTCCCACATTCGCTTCCATCTCACTGCTGACATTCACAATTTCATTTCCTCTGCTCATCAGGTGTGAAATTTACATTAGTTTTTTAGGGTGGTGTTTGTGCAAACTCGGCGATAAGTTTACTGAAATACTTGTTATTTCTCGCCCCGCAACCACACATGTACCCTACACAGTAAAATCGCGAATTTACTCTGACGGTGTTACAATAATACATCAAGGGTATAAATATAACACTTTAAGTCACAAAATCACAACAATGTAACTGGTTCTGGTAATCTCTATTTATTATACTGATGCAGCAGTATCAGGTCAATAAGAACAAATATTACTTTTCTACTAAATTAACTAGGCCTCCAGAACCAAGAGATGTACTTATGTATTTAGCAGTAAAGTTTTAATAACAAACTATTGTTATTGGCCTGTGGGAAACAGTGAATTGAAGAGACTCAAGTTCCAATCATCATTTTATCAAAGCATCTCAGGCCCTTTAAAATATAACACATTTGGCATATTTGGTTTGGAAAAATTTACATTTCAGATGTAAATAATAAGTAAAACAAGTGGTTAAATTGTGCTACAACAGCGTAAAGCTACATAAAAATAATGCAATAAACAATTCAGTGATTATAATTCTGTCAAAGACAGATTTATCTAACCTGTCCCAATCAATCATTTTGTTTGATACGTACTGTAAATGTATAGCAAATTTTTAAAAAATTAAGACAGCTTAGAATCAAAATCCGTTATCGTCAAGAATAAAGGGGACAATCATGGGGAATAAAGAACATACTAGTAACACTAAGCACAAAAGTAAGGTAAATAGCAGATTGTAAAATCAGTCAAAATAGCTGAAATTACAGAGACGTATAACAAAAACAAATAAGAACAACATGGACGGCTCCTGGTTCATCTGTCCACAAAGCGGACATCAGTCTGAATGCCCCATCCTTTGAGGGGACGTCACACACAATGCTCAGCAATTACATTCTATTGCTGGTCTCACCAGCAGCAGTCAGGCAACTTGTGGCCTACTAGCCCTACATCCAAATCCCAATGTACTGAGAACAGGTGGTATTTCCATTAATAGAGTCTGGAACCAAACAGGCACCTTTGCCTGGAGCAGCCTGTCATTGTTTCCTTACCCCTCCTCTTCATAGTATACTGTAAGGACAGCCCCAATTTTTTATTGATTTTGTTGGCTTGCCCTTTACTTCATGGTATTTATGTTGGCCACTCATTTTACTCTTGCTTCTTAGCCTTAGTACTTGTTTTTCCTGTCTCTTTCATTGTCTGTCTTTTAACACGTAATTTTCACTGATTTAATTTCATCATATTAATTTATCTGCATTCATTTGATTCTTTCTCCTTCTTTTCATATATCATTTAAAATGGGCTTGAGTTGAATGTTAACTACATTATTAATTGTTACACAATGATTAATACTTAATATGTAGTTTTGTATTTGATCACACGCTTGTGTATGAGGCAAAATATTTTTGGGATGTATCTAATGTATACAGACACCTTTTTACATTTTAGCAGACAACATAAAGCATCTGTTTCTCTAAATTAGAGGCTAGAAAGCAAAAAAAAAACTCCATAAGCAACATAAGCAACCAATCAAACGCTCCCTAGTGCTTCCACTGGGTGATATCATTCAGCCAGAGACAAGACAAGATGGTCTACCTAATTGCTCCAGATCTCTGTGTCTTCCTCCACTTAACTATTCTTAAGGGGGTGATGTAGTTGACTCAGGCAGAACAGAAAAAGGCTTTAATGATACATATTTGATTGTTTTCCCAGCACCACCAGAAACCACAGTATGTGGAATCAATAGACAAAATCACAAGAGCTACAGCAGTGCTGGAAACAATCCATGTAATCTGTTCTTATGGAATATCAGATATGTTGCTGGTGTTGCACTTTTAAATCCATCATGTTCTCAACAGGATTAAAGACTGTGTATCTGACTGGGCAATCCATTAATCATCATTTTTTTCACAGTTCACAGTGGCACAAATAAAATACAAAAGGTAACCAATGGCTACTCACCACACTGACTTTGAAGGCATAGAGCAGGTCAAAGGGCAATGCGGCGACCAGGTCAATAATAAACCATGTGGTCAGGTAGTGGATGCAAATCTGTCGAGCATCAAAGATCACCTGGCCCGATTTACTAACATAGGTGGTGCGGAAATTGAAAACAATGTCTAAAAGGAAGGACACAAAATGCACAGTTGGAAGTTTTGGTTTTTAAGTTGTCGTGATGTCATGAATGAATCCATCCATCCTAATTTACATAAAAACGTTACATATAATATTAGTTTAATTATATCACTTAGTATAGATTTTGCATTACTTTAGATTTTTGCTAATGAATGAATCAATGCATCCATTCTCACCAAATGCTGGCAACAAACAAACCTATGATGAACAGTATTTCTACTGCAATGTCACTGACGGTCGTGCTGCGCGTCAGGTCATCATCATCGCCAATGAAACACACATTGTAGGGCACCGTCACAGCTACGTAAAATGTGGCAAGAAGAATCAACCAATCCCAGCCAGCCTTGAAGGTGCTGTAGTGAAGCAAGATGAATTTGGACTTCTTGGCATCTGCTACCTTGTACTCTGGCAGAGCAGGTGGGTCTCCAAACACATTCTAGACAGAATATGATAAGAGATAAAGCTAATTTACATTTCTTTGCTGATACTGATACACAAATAAGAGTAAAAGCAGATAAAAAACACACTAGCCGTCTGTATATTCTCATTGCCAAATAAAATCAACTCATTGCTATCACAAAGGAAAGACTTACTGTCAACGTGTTTTATAGTGGAATTGTCTTTAAATGTAGTTGCAAAATGTGCAACACAACAATGGCTCTAATTAACTGTCCAGTATTCATATTTATAATAGGGCAGTAAAAAATAAAAAAGTTCCCATACATTTATTATACAGTAAATAAATCACACCACTGAATTGTAGGTCAACTTTGCCACAAAAGGCAAGTCTGGCCTCAAAACAAATACAAGTAAAAGGGGGAACAAGAATTGTAACTTTTCCTTTGTCCACCAAATTCAATACATTGTTTTTCTAATAAAGAGTTGATGATTAAGCGTAGTGCAAAACCTTTTGTTTACAGTTAGTGTAGGCTGCTAGATACTTAAGAGATGCGAGTTTTCTATATGTGGCAAATATTCAATTAGCAAGAGGCAGAAAAACTGCCTTACCAACTAGAGCTCAGTTGGTAAGGTAGTCGTCCAGGGACCACAGGGTCAGTGGTTTGATCCCCGGTCTCAGCTATATGTTGAAGTGTCTCTGTAGAAGACACTGAACCCCTAACAGAACCCCTAATAGCCCTTTCCCATCTCCAGCTGTGCAGCTGTACAATAGGAAGGGCATCCGGTGTAAAAGCTGTGCCAAATCAACATGCAGACAATGATCCGCTGTGGTGACCCTGAACTCACTGGATAAGCCGAAACGCCAAAAAAAAAAAAAAAAAAGGAGTCAAGAATGGACAAACATGAGTTTATAATGATTCCTTATACCGTGTAATTGTTTTCCGCCAAGTAGGACAGTTTATGCAATCGTATGTTGATATACATACCTCTCTTAGTACCTAGCAGCCTACAGTAACTTTGTGATTCACAGTTATTGTGGACTAAACATTTTGAACACTTAGATCATAAGCTCTTTAATATAAAAATGATTCACAGAAATCAGTTGACAAATGTGAACATAATAGTTCTTTTTTGGTCCAGAAAACAGGATGTTAAAAAGGACCAAAGTGCTATTGTAGCTCAAATTGCTGGAAAAGTTTATGCTGGTTCCGATAAAAAGGTGTCAGAACACACAGTGCATTACACTTAGATGTTTATGGGCCTGGGAAGCTGCAGACCAGTCAGGGTTCACAGCTCTATGTGAATACTGATGCTGCCTTGTATCTGCAGAGTGTGAAAAGTCACCTCTTTGCTAACATGTTAACCTAAAGGAGGCAAAGCATTCTGTGTTAAAGAGCGTCAGCTCGTGTAACACCGAGATATTCACCGTATTTCCCATGTGCTTTAATTTTTTTCCACAGCGCTCCCATTACAACAGTTATCTTCTCACTTCCTATGTTATACTGTCTACCCTCAGCCACTTTAAATTGCCCTTCATTGTGTTACATTGTGACCCTATGGTTTGAAGTGTCTGAATACACCTTGTTGAGTTTAATCTTGCTCTTTTCTCTGCTGTGGAGGTGACCGGAGATGTGGTAAAGCACCGTGCTGCTCCGTAGACGAGCCGAACTGAAAGGAGAGCCCGTTTTCACCCTGCTGCGGCGTCGCTCTGTAAACACACACAAGCAGACATGCGTTAGTACCCACCCCCCTACAATTCTTTACCCCCCACAGTTAATCCCTGATGACTGAATCAGTCATTACAGTTGATGAAATACATAATAGTCTCTCCTGAATAAAAAAATATGAATATGCAAAAGGTAAGCGAGTCATTTTCAGCGACTTAACACAATTTCTGAGAGGTTAAAATGTTGTTTGTTATTTTTGCTTCTGAAAATGTCAAAAATGTGTTAGTTGTTGTGATTCATAATATTAAGCCATAAATATTGGCTGATGATGTATTTTTGCTTGAACACTATCTCCAGCATAACAGCACAATAACAGCTCTGACAAGTAGCTGCTGGGGCAGAGAGGCACTGAAGTTTACTATTGTAAATTTGTTATGGTAGATTGCTGCTAGGTGGCTTTGTATGTGTTTCTGTGGGAGTGCTTGTTTATGAGTTTCTTCCAGTTGTATTGCGGAAATAGATAAAGTGGGTAGTGCAGAAGTCATGTGTTCAGACTTAGGAGCCGGGTAATGGGAGAAGGCACTTTATTGCTTCTGGGTTCTGAGCCCCATTCCCACTGCTGTGAACCCACAGGAAAGGACTAAGGCCAGATAGGCTCTCAGGGAGATAATGGCAATAACAAAGCTGGCAAATAGAAGTGATAACTGCTTGTGAGTGTCCTTTTTCAAACTTTGGATAGTGTGTGTGTTCTTTGGTGTGTGCTGGGAGTGTGTGGACAGACCCCAAATGAGGCGAACAGACAGGACCCATTCATAACATGGCGGAGCCTTGGAGAATGTGACTCGGCAGGAGCACAGAGATAGCGTGACATGATTATTTTTAGATCTAATGAATTTCCCTCAACTTTTATAGCCATTCATGATGGGGTAGATGGGAACTATGGGTGGGGAAGAGTGGGTCTTGTATAAATTGCTGGGTAGGCAAAGGCTTGTAGAGAGGATAGGGGATGGGAAATGGTAAGACACTGTAAAGGCAGCTGGAACAGATAAGAACTGAGATGATGGAGAGAAATGAGAAAAGGACACTGGAAAACTAGAAAAGGTGAGAGTAAGTATTAATGACAGATAATGAAAAAAAGAGGATAGTAGACAAGGGGGGAAGAGAAGAAACTGTAGATGCCAGAGAGTGATTCCCACTATTTTGTCTATATATGTATACTTTAATAATTATATTGTTTGTATTAAAACACATACTGTATACACCCCTGCTTCATCTGACCTGAAATGCGAATGTTTTATGAGACTTACCAGACATATTCTTATTTAAACAAGCTAGTCAGATGCAAACCTATTATAGTTCGGTGTTTGTCTCTATCTGAAGGCGTGCTGCATCAGCCTCTTTCCTTTTCAATGAAAAGCATTTCATTATGTGGGCAAAAATAACTTTGCTTTCTGCTTTCTGTTCTCCCTTATTTAGAGTAATTACAATAATTAGCCAAATCCAGGGGAGGCAGGCCTAAGATGAGAAAGGGCAGTTTGCTGTCTTCACACACACACACACACACACACACACACACACACACACACACACACACACACACACACACACACACACCGACTTTCATTCTTGTTGATTGATTTTGGCTTTAGCTAAGTTATCATTGATGTTAATATTATCGTTTGGGGTAATTGATTTTGAAAACAAAAGTAAGTGTTTTTTGTATTTATAATAGCATTATGAGGGAAAATGTGAGGATCTAACAAACACAAAACAAAGGTGCTGTTGTATTAGACTTATCAAAGCATTGTTCTTGGCTAAACCCAACCATCAGTGTAGATGTTTGGGACTTTTCCATCCACCCTAAACACCTTGCATGCAGTATAAAACTGTAGCACCTTTTATAATAAGTGGGTGTTTCTTCTCTTTTCAACAAACCCTTAGAATCCATTCAAAATTAATAACAATACAGCAACTCACACTGTACACATACTTACCTTCCTTTTTGTCCTCTTGGATGACTTTGGCTTTAGTGACTGTAATGTCCTTAAATGAAGCCAGAAAGAGCACCACATCTCCTTTCTCATTCTTAATTGGCACAATGTCCAGCAGGCACCAGAACAGCTCAGCTGCAAGGGACAAACAATCTTTTAAACACAGTTTTTGATTAAACTGAGACTAGATTTACAATTTATGTGTATTCCAGTGTGTACAGTATTTATGTGCTTAGAGCAACACTTTCACATATTTCCAGATTTATTAGTAAGCCTATCTACAGCTGGAAGTTCCTCGGGAGAAGCTGAGCCTTTAAATAGACTAAGTACATGCTCCTCAAGCACAGCAAGAGATGAACCTAACTTTGAGATCCCATCTCTGCCTTAATAAATTGTTTTTCAGGGGAATAGCAGGTCAGCATCTGTGAGCATGTGGGTTTCTGTACCAGCACTTGTCTGATTTATCAAAAAGATTTAATAGGACATAAAATTGTTCATTGGTCTATTTTCTTTTTCAGTTAGTTTTTGACACTGAATGCCACTATAATAAATACAGTAGGTATATTTTAAGTATAAATTAATTAATCTGTACGTGTAAAAAGATTGCTCACAGTGACATGTCCACAGATAATCGACACCAAACTGTGCAACCCCCCATTGCGTCCCAAACAGGCTTCTGTACAGAGAATAAACTTTTTTAATTTGTGTTTTTACAGTAACATCATACACTGAGCATCTTGAGAATTCTAGTTATGTCAGGGTTAGTTCTAATATTTTAAAAATGAATTAATCTCATCAAATTCAGATTAATCTACATCAAACCACAACACTTTTTATGTCCTTATAGTTCCCCTTATCTGTAGGGGAACTAATATTTCTGGCTGTTTTTCTTTAAATAAATATTAAGGGAAAATCATCAGGGCTACCTTTGATTTAGAAATGATTGCTGATTAAGAGGGTTTTCCCATGAAATCCCCTCCCATCAGTCCCATTCACAAAAGGTTTCTGACCTGGTGATGACTCAGTCATAGGTTTCTTTTGTGTCTTTCTCCCTATCTATGTGTGATAATATCTGCATTTCTGCGAGACAAGGCAGAACTATCAAGCACATAGTGAGAGAAAGAGCGTTCCTGATTGCAAACATGCAGGTTTCTCTTTTCTCAGTCAGACAGATGGATAACAAACTGAGTCAATCAGCTGCATGTACTTTTAGGTCTCGGCTGTGACAGACAAAAACAGAGGGATGAGGAGCCGGAGAAACGCTGAGGCAGGGAAAGAAGGAGGAAGATAAGCAATTAAAATAGACAAACTTGCACAAATTGTTATATGTGAAAATGGCAAATGGAATGGAAGAAAAGAAGATAATACTGCCATGAGGGAGGATAAAATGATAGGCCACAGCAGGGAAAAAGACAGAAAAGCAAGCAGCAGAGTAGCACAGACAGTCACATCTGTGATGGTATTAGCAATGTGTGTCCATGCAAACTTCCCTGAGCTGCCTGCTGAATCTCCATTACCAATCAATCAAATAAAAAGTGCAGACAGGTGACTCAACATCTGACACATGCACAAACTCTCATACCTGTTACTGGTCATTTGAGAAGCGCAGATCACATCATAAACCATCCCAGAGCTTATGTAGCTGTTCTGGAGGTTTGGGTAATGTCACACAGTAGAGTTTGGTAGCACACTTCCAGAGATCTTAATATCTGCCCACATGTCTCATTTGTTCTTGTGCAGTTCAGATCAGTCTCTTGCGCCCATTGATGGTTATTTCAGTGTTTATAGAAAAGTGTGAAAAATGTTATGTGCTCTCAGTGTCAGCTCAAAATGAAGTCAGATACATCTCTGGTCAGGTAACAATGAAACAACAAAAAATCTTCCCAGGAGGAAATTGTTAACACGAACAAAATTAAAAAAAATTTTTTTTTTGTCCTTTCGACTTATCCCGTGAGTTCAGGGTCGCCACAGCGGATCATTGTCCGCATGTTGAAATCAGTTAAAACTGCCAAATCAGTCTGATTGTCAAGTAACGATTTTACCCAGATTTTTCTTGGGCATGTTCATTTAAAAGCTTAGACTGAGAGTTAGAAAATATAAAACGTGAACTTTTCTTTGATACTGTACAATTAAAGGCTCCAGAGCTGAGACTTAATGGACCTAATATTGAGACAATTGTGTCCGCATGTTTTTAATTTTAATTTCCAAGCAGGCATTAGAGGAGAAATCATTTGAAAAAACATTATGTATTATATTCAGAACAGCTACTAAATGGACCTTATAATAACACAGTGGTTTCCAACATCAGGAATGTACTTTTAATCTAAAGCGTTACACTTGTGTAGTCTGTACAAATTAAGCATGCAGAGATGATATAACAAGTAATTTCTTCCCCTGTTTTAGATACTACATTGAGATTCAAACCAAACACACATGCAGCCAAACTTAATCAAATTAATTTATAAATTTTGTTATAATTATAATTTAAATTAATTTCTGTTTTTGTTTTTTACTTATTATTTAATAGATTAAAATTTCAGAATTTATTTTCAGACAGAAAAAGAGTAGGAAGCCTAGGAGTAAAGAAAACCTCACGGCCCCACCTCATTTCATAGCAAGCATGTATCCACTGATCCTTGCACTCATTATTTTTGACTCCATTTTGTTCACTGCCAGCTGGCTAATCAGTGAGGCACGCACCAAATCATGCCATATCATAGCTACAGTAGCTATTGGGCTCAGTGTAATTGAAGGAGACGGGGTTGAGGAGTCACTAGCTGACAGCTATGAAAGTTTAATGTGTCTCAGTGTTAAAAAATTACTAGGGGACTTTGGTGACTGATGACTTTGTTTAATCACCCTTAATGAGAAGGAGCCAGTAAAAATGTTATATATCCATTCGTCACAACCAGTATTTCATTCATCCATGGATGCATCTTTGCAAATTTAAATGGTACTTGTTCAGAAATAACCACAGAGAATTACCATCCATTTATATACATATATAGGCAAAGTCCCAAATGATAATCATTCTATCTGTGCACTCTCTAATGGCCTCTATGCTTGTCTACTTGGCTCTGGTTACAACATCTAATTGGTAAATGGTAGAGGAAGCACAGTCCCTGTGTTTTATGGTAATGAGAGTAGGCATGAGCACAAAAGAGTATCAACATTCAATGATAAATGAAGGAATGGAAGGGTTGAAGGATATAAACCAACAACTCAGACACAACTAAACTATAATTGTGATTTTATGCTAACTAGCCTCACCTGTCTTTTTGTAGAACATAATTTCATCCTTAAACTCCTTGCGCTCCTCCAAGGCGTCATCAATGCTGAGTATGATGCTTTCACTGCTCTCAGGCCCATACAGGAACTTACACGCACAGCTCTTCTGCATGACCTCCGTCCGGGAAAAGCCTGTAAGCTCACAGAAGCCATCTGAGCAGTAGACAATAGGAAAGCCCTTTGACACCTGAGCATTGGCCAGGATGAAGTTGCTGTCTGTAGGTGAAAGCAAAAGAAAAGGAGATGTGAGAATGAAGACAATGAGCTCAGGTGATGTTGCTATTCTTAAAGTTATGAGGGGGTTGGATTACACTATTTTTCCTGCTTACCCACACTTACACAAATTCATGGATGTCCCTGTAGTTAAAGAAATAATGAGGAGTGAGCTTAGTCTAGCTTATACTCTAGCTCAATTCACAGCTCCTCTTAAAATAAAAGAAACACTGTGGTAAAGTTCCCCAAAGGCTGTTTAACAAAGCTTCACAATGAAGGCAGAGACATAAGGAAAACCACCCAGTGTGTTTTCAGACTTTAGTCAAAAAGGAAAAATATTATAACTCCCCACAGACCTAACTGTAGGATTACACTGTTCATTATTTTATTCCTTCAAGAACCCAGACATTCCAAATGCCAGTCCCTCGGCAACCCCAGGTCCAGAGTACTGCAAACATCTAGCAAGGCAAAGTATGAATATCACTAATTAGCATTGGCAATAATTAACATTTAAAAGGTAGTTTTTTACCTTTCTTTTAAAAGCATGAACCTCTTTTGATTTATTTCTGTCCACAGCAAAAACAAGCTAAAAACATGACACTGGCAAAAATAATAAATACAATAGGTATTTTCACGTCCAGAAAAACTGATGCAACATTAACATTTGTCTGGAGTTATGTTTCTTCTACACTCACTGACTTTGAGCTCTGGTTTGGTCTTCACTCACTGATAAGAAAAATGCTTTATAATGTTCAGTACCAAGTTGATAAATATGTCTGTCATTTGTGCATGTGCAAAATACAATAAACAAAGATAAGATAAGAAGTTATATATTACAGTGGCCCAGTAATAGGTAAAGAGAAAAAACAATAAGGCCTTATGAGAATGATAAAGTAACTATTACTACTATAAGTAAATAGAGGTAGAAATAAAGAGCAAAAGCTATATAACCTAGCTATAAACATTGCAATAGGCCTACAGAATATAAGTTGGTAAATGTTTTGTAATATCTGTGCAACGGCATATAGGTTCTGAGGGTTTGTTTGAGATTTTTTTTGATGAAATCAACTGCCTACCACTGCTGACAAGGCTGATGAAATCAAATGGCAAAGTCGTCAGTTGCACAACCAAAAGACTGAGCTAAAAGGTGCTAAAATGCTCTAGAAATCTCCTGGGAAGAACAGGGATGGGTGCTATCTCTATGTGAGTTGCTCAGAAGTTTAGGCACATTTCACAGTACATTAATTCAATCCATCCATGTTATAAATATTAAAAAGAGATGAATTTTTTTTTAGCCACATAGACATTATCTCCTCTGGTTGTGACACCACTGATTTAACCTCTCAGCTCCCACCACCCTCGTTTCAAACTGTAAAGTATTAAAAATGAAAGCAACTGGTAAAACAGTGGCTCCTGGGTTTTTGACTTTTATCAATGCCTGCAAGTCAATGGGGCTAAAATGTGCTAAAATGTAATTTTAACACACAGATACAAGGACTAATAGTGTCCTTAGCTCAGGTGGTTGAAGTCCTGTGTGGGCTCCAACATGAAGGTCGTTTACCTCAGTTAATGCCTAATTTATCTGCATGCTGAACATCAGTGGGATGCTACTCTTGAAACTCTTTCCCTAGTATAAAAACAATGACCCTGAATTTATGACACTTTTAGTGAGAGTTGTGGTAAAAAGAGGTTATTTGGATGAAGGACATATTCTTGCAAAATGTGAGTGGAGATATGCTAATGTGATGACACACACGAAAAAGAATTACATTAGTGCTGAAGTCTATCACAATTAATTAGCCTATTTGCGTCTAGCTGTACATACTCGGTTAAAGTGGACCAGCTGTTTATACTTAAATTTATCTCTCATGGCACACATATACACACACACCAATCAACAAAAACACCCACAGTGCCAATGATAGTCCAGAATGATGCTGAGTGGTGCTGATAGACAGCTAATGTTTACAGTACAATGCCCATTATACAAGATAGTGGACTACTCATTCTATAGTGCGTGTCTGTGTGTGTATGTGCATGTGTTGGTTACCTAATTAGGACCCAAAAAAGTTTTTTCCTAAACAAGTTATGAGGAAATGTTCCAGTTCTACCAAGTTTGAAGGCCTGTTTGTTTGAGGGTTAAGATTTAGTTTCAGCCTTAAGGTTAGACATTAAGTTATGATGGTTAGAGTTTGGGTAAGGATCTGGGGAATGAACTGTGTCAATGAAAGTCCTAACAATAATAGAAATATAAACTTGTGTGTGTGTGTGTATGTGTTACAGAGACTGAAAGGGAAGAAATTGAAGTGTATTTTTGTTAAGTCTGTTCTAATAAACCAATAATAATAAAATAAATTTCTTAAACCACACAAACACACACACTTGAAGTTACATGTAGCATTAACACTTCATGCCTACATATGTATTGTAAATAAGTGAGTCAAATACACATTAATTCCACTCACTCTGATCCACAATCATACAAAGCAACATTAATCTATAATTATTGCTTGAGACATCTTGCAAGTGACTTGCTTCAATTACATTGCATTACAAAAATCAATTTTCTGCATCAATAGTTCCTTTTTTCTACCAACCTTGATGTTTAATTGTTTTATGTTGTATCTCAGGCTTTGGTGGAAGAAATCACTTTAGATTTGAAGTGGGAATAACTTCAGAGGACAAAACCCTTGTATGTGTCCCTCAAGAGGAACAAGCAACATGTTCCGTTGTATAATTCCATTCAGCGATCAACAATTGCTTCTGCATGCTTCCTAGCACTGCTACAAACTCCCAGAAAAGGCTTCTTAAAATGTGACAGTTAATAATGGTTTGTTGTTTTCAAGATTTTTGAAGTTACTTATACTCAGCAAAGTCCTTATTTCAGATCTGAAGAGAAAAGAATATAGTGCATCACCAAACTTTATACTTTAAAGAATAATGTCAGCTCATGCAAAACCATTTCATTTAGATGAATAAAATGCATTGACAGTGATACTCATTCATGAAAAAAAAAACACTGAGAACATGTCTCGTCAGCAGTAAAATACTCTTGGCCCAGACAGATGGTCAGAGCGGGTCTTAGCATTTGGATCGGCTGTGAGACGTGAGGCCCCTCAGGCCTAGGGCAAGCAAGGACAAGGCCAAAAGGGTCTGAAACCTCTCAGGGACCCAGAGGAAAGGCCTGGGGCCTGTCTGGTGGCAGCTCCCAGAGCACGGGAGGATGGTGTTGACAGAAAATGAATGTTTAAAAAACACACAACACTCTCTTTGACAGTGGATTACTTTGGTTGGACAGACATGTCGGGTATGCTGTTTATCCTTAGAAAGAGCAGTGTGCATGCATGAAGAGGTGA
This sequence comes from Channa argus, assembly GCF_033026475.1. NCBI lineage: Eukaryota > Metazoa > Chordata > Actinopteri > Anabantiformes > Channidae > Channa > Channa argus. The sequence continues at coordinate 18,285,292 of NC_090197.1, forward strand.
TGCATTAAATATACATCTTGTCTTCACCTGGGCACTGCTTGTTTTACTATAAGAGACACTGGAGTGACATATCCTCTAGATATATTTTCATATTGCAGAACACAGTTTCAGTACTGACCTGAAAACTTCTTCATGACAGCTTTTACATGCAGTGTTATAAAATACTGACATGATAAAAAGAGGAGAGATGGGTTTTTTTCAGTTACAAGGAAACATTAGTTCTAATATTGGTTTTGATCATCTTGCACTTTTGCTTTATGCATTTTGTAACTCATAAATAGCAAACAGCTCCAGGCTTGTTGGGTCTCATGCCATAAGTTATTTGAACTGCACCACTCCCCCCTCCAATTTCTCCACAGTGTAAGCAGCTGAGTATAGTTGTCTTTCTTACTTTGCTGTAACATTTACATTTACATTTAGTCATTTAGCTAACGCTTTTATCCAAAGCGACTTACAAGTGAGGTATAGGGGTAAATGAACAAATACTGGATCTACTGAATGAAATGCTACATTAACACTGCTTCATGTCTTGTTTTTTTTAACACATTCTGAATTTGAATCGTAAGATACCTTTGATGGTGAGCTAAAACAACTTCAAACCCTTTGCTTTGGCAAATTGTAGTAAGGTGTATCTTGTTTGCTTTAACTCTTACTGAAATGTGTCTGCAACTGTCTACAACACACACCTACATACACGGTTTCACTATTCATACTGCATGTCAAGTCAAACACCAAGCCATAAAGGGTTTCTACTTGAGGGTTTTTGTGGACCTCTGCAACAACATTTGTGGTGATATATCATACATACACACCAAGGGTATAAAACTCTTTCAAAAGTTGTGTTCCCAGGAGTACAGTGGCTTGATATTTGTAAAATGGAAGAAGTCTTGAAACACATTCAGCCACACCGAGTAGTTGAACAAGAAGGAGCTCGGTCAGAGAGGTGACCAAAAAATGCAACAGTCAATCAAAAGCTTCAGACTTTCTTTGCAGAGATGAGAGAATCTGCCAGAAAGACAAATATCTCAGAAACACTTAATTGATCAGACCTTTATGGTAGAGAAGCATTTTAAATGAAAGGGATGACAGCCTGCATGGAGCTTGCCAGATGGCATTTAAAGCCCCAATATATATATATTTTTTAATTAGATAACCACTTTCAATTCATTTTGATGGTAAACTGACTTGTAATTAGCCAAATGGCTTTTCTGTCAACATGTCAACAGGAGCCTTGGATGGCCAGCATGGAACTTTCTGTCCCGTTCCGGAAACATCTTACAAGGACTGTGTAACACTTAACATCACTGTGTAGCTCAGTATTCTCACAATACAAAATATGTCAATGTAATACATCTGTGGGTATTTTTAGTATGACTAATAAACATTGTAAATGTGGTCAGAAGGCAGTGTTTGCGGATATGAGGATGAGAGACGAGACAGAGAGTAATATCAGACTGGATTGTCCTCGTTGGTGATAGCTAAAAGAGATTAAAAGATACAGGACAGATGCAGAGCTTGGGCTCTTGCTGTTATACCAGTAAGCAATGTCTTATTAGCTGCTTGCGATGTGTTGTGTGGATGTGTTAGAGACATTTTAGTTTTTAATCATCCACCTATGTTGGCACAGGGTTAGCAAATGTATGAAACTTTCTACAGTTCTGTGTAAAAGTTAGTACCCCTCCAATGTTTTGGGTAAGGTTTGCCTAAATAACAGTGTCAGCTTGCAAAAAAATGCACATGTGTTGCTTTTGATGAGGAGGACTTAAACCACAATCATGGTTTTACCACATTTGTGTAATGAATCACACACAACAACGGAAGGGAAGGACAAATTGTACCAAACTTTCCATCCCTGCTTATTGGGGCTCAATTACTGCTCATCACGTAGTTAATAGTTTCCCTGGGGTGAAGACTGGTTGTGGCAGTATCACGTTATGGTGTACTTCCCTACAATAGTGACAGGGAGAGTTTAATGATATCTCTTTCAGCATGACAATGATGACAATGAATGAAGGATAACGCAACAATGTACAAGTCTCTGAGTGCTTAACCGAAGCAGAGACTTATCAACCCCATAGAACATCTGTTGAGAGACTCTGAGGTGGTAGCTCACAGACACCTCGCATTGTATGTGATGTTCTGCAATCCACTCTTTGGTCAGCACCAGGGGCAACTGCCCAAGCACCGATTTGATCAAAGTTTGACCAAGTGCCTAATTTCCAATTTCCCCAACTATCAAACATATAAAATAGCTTCACACTAACAAATCATAAGGTGTCTTACACGATATGTATAGCAGTACAGAACAAATACTGTAGCTATCACAAAAAACACAGCTACACATTATGAAGTAATGGATGAAGGCACCTGATCGTTCATTCAGCTCTAGTCTTGATGATTATTCATCATCAATAACCAGCCTTAGCAGACAGATGTTGTCACAGACAGAGTTTACAGTGAGTACACATTTTCCAGTGTATGACATGTGACACTTACAGTGCTATTTGTTTAAATCCCTGATCTAGTTTGTACAAGCTGCTATTATTCCATGTAATATTACCAAACCTCTTGTCGATGTTCCTTAAAAAAATACTTAATAAACTTGGGATACAGTTTTCCTTGTGAAGCTAATGTTAACCTCCAGCTGCACTTCAACACTGTTAACATTAGCATTCAGTAAAGCAGACATAAACCGTTCAGTAATTTACTCCGCCTCTTCCTTTGCCCTCATCTAAACACAGCTTTTTATTAGCTATATACTGCTTATGCTGCTAAATATTTATTGAAAAACACCTGCTTACTGATAAAACGTTGACCTGTATAGGAAAAAACTTTTGGCAAGTCGGACACAAAAGTTAGTGTTTCAATAAAACATGCAGTCCTGGAACATTTAATAAGAACAAATAAATATACATAATGACTCAAAACTATAAGCAATAAACACAGGCAGGGAGTATATGAATCTATCACAAATTAATTATGTGATATTGCTGAATGTTAAATGGCCACCTTACAGAAATAATAAGAATACAGCAAATGAACACCTTCCAACAGTATGTGGACAGAGGCTCATAGACTTTGAGAGGTCTTGTGAAAAAGTATGGAATAAAATGAATGAGATGCTCACAGATACTGAGCCAAGGTGGCTCAAACTGTAAATGCTGCAAAGTATTGAATTAATCTTGGAAATTTGGGAAAATTAGAGGTTTTAGTTTGAAATACAAAAAGTAAAGGCGTCTGTATACTTATCTTTATTCATTTTTACACAGGCTCAGCCAATCACAATCACAAAACAATATTGACTTATAGTCTATTTATGATTGTTTGGTGTTTTTTGTATGATATTCAGTAATCCTTTCTCTTCTCAACCTTTCAGCCTACCCCTCCCTCTTACTGTCCTACTTTCCCTTGCTGCTTCCCTCCCTCCTTTGCCAGTGCACTAACATTCTGCCCCCTCCATCTTCCCTTGCCTCCTTCTTTCCTTAGGCCCATCTTTACCTCTCTACCCTTTCTCTATCCCTTTCACTTCATGTCAACTTTCAGTCACCCCTTTCCACCCAGCATTTCCCCCCCACCGTTTTGGATCACTTCATCCAATTGCTCTTCACCTTGTTTTTTCATCGGCTCTATGAGTACATCATCTGTCTATTTTTACTATCTTTCCCCTGCACCCTAAACCTCTGCTGAAGAAAACGTCTGTATCACACACCCCATCTCTGAGTCCTTTTGAGATTTCATCTTTTCTCTACTCGCCACCTCCCCTTTGTCTGTTTCTTTTGTTCCTTTTTTTGCTCTTAATCTTCTCTCGTCTGTGTCAACCCCTTCATCACCTTCCATTTCTCTACTGCATTTCTCTCCATTCAAATTTCTTTTGGTTAATTGCTCTGGTGTAGAAGCCCATAGATCATCTCCTCTCATGCTCACACGACTGCATGACAGCTGCTGGAGAAATCCCACTGGGACACAAAGAAAAGAGGGAGGGCAGAAGTGGAAAAGGGACAGGGAGAGAATAGACAAGAAAGAAGCAGAGGTACAGTAGGGGGTTGCATAGCCGCCTTACACAATAAAAGTCCAGTGATGTGTCTTCTAATTGTTGGTCAATAGATAATTTACTCTGGAGTGTAGGAATACCTTAACAATATCAGCATATGAGAGAATCTTCTTTCTTTAAATTTGTATTTTTATGGTGTCTAATCAATAACTTAAGAGACTGTTCTCTCCAAACAAATGATCTTTCTACTGTCCTTGTGATCATCCAAATAATGACCAAGCCACAGTCTTTTCCTAACCTCCAAGGACCAGGCCATATTATGCCCATTTTGTGTCTCTATTAAACTCCTTCCATCCATCTCTCCATTATCTGTAACCGCTTATTCTGCTCCAGGCCACGTGAAGCTGGAGGTGGGTTACCAGTCCTTCTCAGGTCCAACACAGAGATACATAGATAGCTAGAGAACCATTCACATTTACACTTACAGGCAGCCACCGATAAACCTAACATGTAGGTCTTTTGACTGTGGAAGGAAACCAGAGAACCTGGAGGAAACCCACACAAGCACAGAGAGAACATGAAACTCCATGCAGAAACACTGTCAAATTACGCTAAACACTCCACCACTGCGCTGCCACCAGAGATTGAAGGTTCGACTCCACCTGCCAGCTGCAGTGTTTCTTTCTATTAACTCGACTGAAATAGTTTGGGATTATTTACAATTCTAAAATTTTTTACTATGCAGCACCTCTTCTGACCCTCTTTTTAAGGCTCCACAGTTAGCCAGCAGGTTCTATGTTAGAACCTGGTTGCAGACAAAGATGGCAGACTGTAAAAAAAAAAGTGTATATTAGCTGGAAGTTATTAAAAGTTAAAATTTTCTAAATTAATTGTATTCTCCACAATCACCTTAGTGAAGCTAAAGCTAACATTGAACAGCAATTATCACAACAATTAACTAATAATAAAATAAAGGTATTATGGAGGAAGACGATATTGTGCTCATAGAAAAGGCATCTTGTCCATATAGTGGTTTGCCCTCAGTTTGTGGTTTTAAACAGTCACAAATACTCCATATGCACATTTACAAGCAATTCGACAGCCCCGTGTCACCACCCAGAGCAACCCTACAGCTATTTAAGGCACATCTCTTATGAGGGTTGAGCAAGCATGAGAAAGCAATCGGGACAGGAAGAGAGAGACGAGAGAGTGGGAAGCAGAAACTGACAGAGGGACCCAGCAGGGAGAGAAAGAGATGGATGGCGAGAAAATGAAAGATGAGGGACATGGGGACAGGTAAGGGTAGGAGAAGGGGAGGCTGGCTGAGACATACATGAGGCAGACAGATGAGGATGGGCAACAGACAGAGGGTGAGACAATGATGTGGGGGGTTGAAGGTGAGTGAGATGGAGCTGTGAGAGGTGGAATGATGAAAGATGTGGATGGAGTGTGGTAAAAATTGGCAGAGAAGTGGGGAGATGGATGGAAAGACCTCCTCACCCCGTGTCCAAAATTCATACAGGCTTCTACAAAACTGCTACAGAGCAATCACATAACCACAAAAAAAGTCACTCCAGAGTTGCCATGGCTACCACTGACACTCTTCATTGTAACCAAGGTTACTGTACAGTTTGTCAGCAATGCATACTCAATCTAGGCATGGGGCTATAGGACTTAACAAAATGTTTATACACATTGCAGTATAATGTGTATTTTGTGATGAAGTCATAACATATACAAATTGATACACACACACATACACACACCCTACACATGTTAACTGGTAATGCTTGCACACTGCATAACTAAAGTAAGAAAGTCATTAGACAAATCCACAGCCTTAATCACTTCAGTGGCTCTTCATCACACAGCACCCCCTCCCCCCAGGCTCTCACCAACTGAAACATTACACCAGTCATTACATTCCTGTAATTTGACAGACCACCTCCCAGCTTTTCTTTCTCTCTTGGTCAATATCTTTTCACCCTCAATTGTCTCTCTCTCTCTCTCTCTCTCTTTCTGCATCATCATTTCTGTCGTGCTGTATCTCCTCTCTCTTTCTGACAATATTCCTTTATTGGAAAAATTAATTGAGTCTAAAAATGGCGGTTGACCCAGACTTCCGCTGGTGAAACACAGTTTGTTCGCTACGGACAGTCCGTTAGAGATGGTGATTAGGAGAGGAGTCTCGCTAATTATGCGGTTTAACAAGACAGAATGTCTACAGTGGCAGGGCCCCGAATACAGAAGTCTCAGAAGTTTGCTGGAACAGAGGTACTCGCCCCCTTTTGAAGTGCACAGTAATAATCAATTCTAGTGACCTTACTGTGAGGACAGTGTTTGCCTGCTGAGTCTGTACTGATAATGTTGGCTGTGGCCCCTCACTAAATATTTTGTCAAAGCGGTGTTAAAGCCAGTGGATTCTGCTGGATTGTATTAAATTCAAAAGACACATTTTCCATAGATAGTTGGTGCCTTTAGTCGTGTTGGGTTATACTGAGTGAATGAGTCGGTAGATCGTCGTTATCTTCTTCCATTTAACAAGCCATACAACTTCTGATGGTGTGAAGAAAAATATATTTTTTAATACAAGTTAAGAATGTTGTCTTGAGGCAAATAGTTTTCTTTATACACTTAAAGACAATTCTTAATTATAAATTTGCAAAGATTTCAAACAAACTTCTTTCATGTCGTCATTATAGGGTATTTGTAGAACTTTGAGGAAAATAATGAATTTAAGCCATTTTGGAATAAGGCTGTAACATCACAAAATGTCGACTGCGCAAAAGTGTGAATACTCTCTGGATGCACTGTATGTTACATTTACAACCTGTTACACTACCATTAAGTAGTGAAAAATCTGGTAATAGCCTACAGGCTATACAATTAGAATAACTAAGATTACTAGAATAAATAACAGTTGACACTACACATTAATTAATAAACTTTGTACAAATAAGCAAACATTATTTTATACAAGATTACTATCTTGCCAAGTGGAAGCTAACTAAAAACCCACTAAACTTGCTATCATAGCTTGCTATCGTTAGCTAAAACACTGTAGATAGATAAGCTCATAAACCCTAATTTATACAGAGCTGCAAGTAGACTGCAAGTAGACAAAACCACCACACAAGGATATACAGTAGAATCTATTTGTACTGGTTTATGGTGTTACTAATAACTGTAGCAGTACAGTATGTGACTTTGAGAAAAATAGGATGTCTGTATTACAATTTGTTCAGTAGTACACAACACAGCACCATCTTTCTGTTTATTTTTACCCTGAAATAAAACAGTCTTGATATTAAGTGGGCTTTGGAGAAAATGGGAACACTAGTGCCAATCCTCACCAGTAAGTGAGAGGCCCTCTGCACCCTGCAGCACTACAGTCGATGATGATTGATTACTCCCTCATAGTCGCATTACTGCACTCATTACTTCTTTCACATAAGACCTTTTCATCAGTTAGTTTTCAAGTTGTGAAATAACAATCCACTGTGTGCTTATTAAGGGGAATTAAACCATTTGTGATGTATCTGGCACTGTATCACATATCTTGGCTAAGCCCACCAAACAATACAGGTTTTTTCTTCTTTATTAAACCTTGTTGAACCTTAGAGTATTTGCGTCAGCATGTGGTCTGTGGTCTTTCAAACTCAGTAATTAGCTCCCTGGGTCTTACTGCAGGTCATAAGGTTACTGTTGAGAATGAGCCAGCAACACTATACCCTCTGTCTTGTCTGAGACAGTGGGATCTGATAGTGACAGCTTTTCCTATTGTGTGGAAATCTCTGATGAGTTTTAAACATTCACCTGGCAGCAAGTATTAATGATGTGGGATACCACAGCCACTTTTAAACAGCTTAATTAGATGTTCTGCATTTAAAAGAAAAAAAAAGTTCATCAGGAGAGAGGAAAATTCTGCCTTACTGTCCTTATATTCAATGACAGAGACAGCTGAGCACACACACACACACACACACACACACACACATTCTAGTCTTTCTATTCCTGTTAGGACTTTCATTGACATAATGCATTGCCTAACCATCACAACTAAGTGCCCAACTGTAACCCTAACACTAACCTCAACACAATCCTACCCTAACCTATAGTCTTAACCCTCAAACAGGCCTTCAAAACTAGCTAAATGTCCTCACTTCTCCAAAAGGTTCTAACTACATCAGAAAAAAGTTTTTTGGCCTACAAACACAAACATGTGTGCATGCACACACAGACAGACAGACAGACAGACAGACAGACAGACAGACAGACACACACACACACACATTTCTGTGACATAAGCAGAAAATGAAAACTTTTCTTCCTTCTCTCTTCATTTCTCTTTACACACATGCAGATGCACTCTCTCTCTTTCTCACTCGCTCATTCCCTCACTATAATTCATTCACATACACACTTAAACATTGCCACCCCCACCCTGCACCGACTCAACACACAGCTGTTCTACGTCTTGGCTTCAGTGATAGTGACAGTAATTACCTGCCTTGTGGAGGTGGAACTAGTGTGTGCTGAAAGCTAGAAAATAGCTATCTAAAACAATGATACATGATAGGGAGCACACAACCTTGTGCTACAACTGTACCACCAAACCATCTGCTTAATTTCGGAGAAGGACCACCCAGCACAGTTACCATCTTCCTAGAGAAGGTCATCATTAATTGAGAGAATGTGAAGTCATCAATTCTGCAGTGCTGATGGGACTACAGCACTAACTTAATTTCAGAGAGAAATCGTGACGAGGTACTAAGAGAGAAAAATATGGATGCACATCCCTGGCTTAAGGATGTATTTACTATCTGCAGGTTGGAAATATAGTTTATTGTTAAGTGCCAATATGTGATTCTCCAGTTCAACTCCAGTGATGGACAGGTGGTGACATTAGGTACCTGGATGATGTACTGTAGTGATGACACAAGGTGTCACAGCATCCTCACACAATCATCACTGTGCAGAGCAACAGGCAGATTCTGTATTTTTGTTACAGTACAGGTGAACGGGGACACACCTAACCCAACACAGCCATCAGAGGTTGTTTGTGTCTATTAAAAAGTAAGTCAACAAAGCACACATAAACCCTGTTGGTCTTTTGAAACTGAATGAACCCAGCCGAGAGATGATTTTGTTCAAACTGAACAGCAGCTTGGCTCAATTCATGCAGAAGTGATATTCATGTATATTTTTCTAGTTACTGTTATACAGTCCAAACATGCAAACATGATTTAAAGCCCAAAACATACTCTCATGTGAGCTAATTAAATGAACTGACAGGCTTTCGGTGTCTTTCCCAGCTGTTAAAGGAAAGTTTCGAGTTATTAACCGCCTCCGTAAGCTGTAAGGTTATGCCTGGGATACATCAATTTATTTAAATAAACCATTAGGAAACAAATCTCTTTAGTGAACAATATGCTTAATCCATTTAAAGGCCTTAAGTAAATGTGTAAACCCTTTTTATCTGAGCACGAATCAGATCAAGTTAATGATGTGCCTCTTTTCACTTTTAACCATTTATCATATACTGTCTCAAGGTCCAAACACCCTGACCAGGCTTTGGATGATGTCAAAGGAGATCACAGCAGTGAACCAGTCACTTCCCTTATATTTGCTCATGGCCAAACCATCAGACCCAATTTGTCCCGTCAAGCCCCACTGCCTCCAGTCTGCCCCATCTCGCATTTCAAATCTAACGTTAATTTCCTTTACCTCGCTCAAGGACAGTAGTTCATTCTCTGGGGCTTAACAAACCACTTGTGCTAGATACAGTACTACTCCAAATCCCTGGTGTTAGGAGAGAGCTCCCACCCAGGCAGCTGAAAGTTTGTTGCTACTTGACATATAGCCTGCTCTTACTCATACAGTGGTGCTCAACCTGCAGTTATGAGGGACTGAAATAAGGATGGATGTCTGCAGTTATTATTGCAGTGGTATGAACTCCCTGCAGGAAAACCAGAATATCCCAAATAGTGGGATATGATTGGAGCTACATTCAGCCACTACAGACATGACGTATTATTGCCATTTTGTAGAGCACTGGCTCAGCTTGAAAGGATTTAAAACACACAAAACAATGTTTTAAAAGGTTGAAAGGACAAAATCCTTCCAGGTTTTGAAACAAAACAAAAAAACGTGTGCTTTTGTAGTTTAACATACTACAGTAGTAGTATGTTAAACTATATATGGTTTCTTAATAGGTGATACACTAATACACTTGCGCTGATATCTGAATAAAAGGCAAAGAAGGAAACAACCGCTTCTAAATGTAACGAAACACTGCACAAATAGTCTTAAAAACAACGTAAATGGTTAAACATAAAAACAAAACGAGGGCCTGAAGATGAGCTGAACCTAAACAGAAGAAGAATCGGGTATTATGTGTTAAAATGGGAGCGAGGGCAGCTCCTAACGTCAAGCACAGGACCCCCAACAATCTTCTACGAAAAACAGAAGATGTTGGCTATGTAAGAAGTCCGCTAAGTGGCCAGAGTTTTTTTTTTTTTTTTTTTAAGTTGTGTTTTAGAAATGGCTGTGTGTTGTGTGTGCCTCAGCCCGAGAAAAGAAATGTTCTAACACCTCCATTGACCAATTAACGTTGATAAATGCGACGCATGGTCCCAGACCGATGTGAAGACGCCGCAGGACTTTTCGACCAAAACAGTGATAATAGAGGTTAACCTCACATAAAAAGAACCACTCAGAAAAGTTAGACTTCGTTTGTCCACCAAATATCAAACATGTGACACAGGCTCCCACTTGTGAACAAGTTATTAACGAATGTGTGTTGCGCAGCAGGGAGCCCGTGTGAGCGCCCGGTGAACCCTGTCGCTGTCTGTGGTGCTGAGGTTTCGGCGGGTTTCAGCACCGCGGAGAGCGACAGCCTCGGCTCACTAATTGCTGTGGGAGCGTTCGGGCTTTCACCCGCCGTCTGGTCCTGAGACATGAACCTGAAATACATCTCAGCCAAAACAAACAGGCCTCAGAATCAAGTCACCTGTACCTAAAGGCCATTTGCATCAAGGACAATAAGCCCAAAATACAGTTTGTGCAAATAGAAAAGCATGAACACCTCTGTGGTGCTTAATCTAATTTTTGCAGGTATGAGATTGGTTTTACAAACCAGTGGGAAACGCATCATCACCACCACATTAAATATTAAACTGATAAAAAATAAACTGAAAACAAACTTACGAGTGCCATCAAACCGTGTGGCTATAGTGTCTAAAAAGGTGTTCTGAGGCGCTAATAATCCTTTCATCACAGGCATTTTCCCTGCTTGATGTCGAAGTCCCCATCAAAGTTACCGAAGAGAAGGTGCAGGTCGTCCAAATGTGTGAGGTGCGCTCGTTTAAGGCGCTGGACCCATGTGAACAAGGAGCTATCCGGACAACTCAGCACAAAGCGATCCCTAGTCGGTGGAGAGTGCATGTGAGGCGCGCACCCGTGTGTTTGGAGCTTGTGTTACGTGTGTAAAAGACAAGAGAAGATGAAGCACACAGGTGCAGTTCAGGTAATAGCCAGGGACGACAGCGAGAGAATGAGACTCCCTGTCAGCGATGCCATTATTATGCTGTTGGATTCAATGATCATCTCTCCTCGGTGCACAATGGTGGGAGACATAAATCACTCTCAGCTACAACTGTGATCAGAGCGCAGATGGAGGAGTTTCTTAGTGGTGAGAGTAGACATAGTGGCATCACAATTCATAAACATAACTAATCTATGTTTTCCATGCTGGCTTGCATGTATTCCAAGTATCTGCGCATGAATAAAAGGCTACTGGTTCATCATGAGGCAATGCCTCAGTATTCATGGGGGGTCAATTACACAGCAGCTTGTAATTAATAAACATGAAAATCAAGTTTAAAACAAAATGAAAAATATTATTCCGACCATGTTTCATATTACCATGCATCATATAGCATATACAGGATTAAACAAACAATGTATTTATTATTTAAAATGGAAAATAGTTTAAAAAAAATCCATATTGGATACCATGAAAAAACGAGAAAATGGAGGATCCATGCTTTATATAAAGGAGACTGACTGAGAATGAGATATGATAAGGAGGCAAACAGAAAGACAGAGGTGGTAAACAGCAGGTCTCCTCTCCCATCACCTCACCCCAAAACAAAAGACCTGCACTTGCACGGGCGTTAAATAAATAAATAAAAGTGAAAGAAAACGCAATAGTTGCACGACAGATTGCAGAGGGATTGCTTCAGGAGATGCATAGTTCGTTTACGTTGTGTTGTTGGCAGTTTGACAGTCAACCTGTCCACGTCTCCCTCTCTCTCTCTCTCCAGCAGTTACCAGTAATCTGTCAGCAGACACATAGCTGCCAACACTAACAGACGTTACTAGAGTTTTTGGCGCCACCCAATGGCGAAAAGTAAATAATAGCCTGCATGTTTCTCATGGCAGGTGATAAAAAGTAATGAGCAGATGAGAACAGAGCCATTAGCTACACAATAGTGCCCTCATGTGTACAGTTCAGTGGAACAAGTACTGATCATTTCAAAAGCTTCAAATTCAACAATCCACATACACTGCAGAATAGCGCATACATCCACCGTTCTTTAAAGGATGTTAGAAAGCAAAATACTCAAACAAATATAAACACAAAAGCATTCTCATGGCCACAGTTACTTTTCCAAAATCACCTGTGAGTCTCTATTAGCATGTAGTATGGAATCTTCTAAAATATCAGCAACTATTATTAATTGGTGAAGTGGCACAAATAGAATGAGGTATTTTTTCCAAATGAACATCAAGATTCTGCCCCAAGAAATCCTAACCATAATCACCATAGTTATAAAATCCCAATTTGCAAAATCCAAAAGCTGTAAATCCATAAATGGGATTACACCCAAGGTTTTGCTATTACCAGCTGTGTGTTGGAATTACAAGACACCTCTAGCAAACAGCAACAAAACTGGGCTACATGTGTGCAGGTCAAACATAAGAAATGCAACTAAACTTCAATCTAGGTCAATCCAATTGCTTATATTTCTACCTCATGAGAGCAAACACCAAAAATCAAGCACTATGCCTCCCACTCAGTCCCATCACAAAAGTGAAGCAGCTGCTATACACACATTATATCATTTGGATAGATTTTTTTTCAGCAGGTGCTTTAAGGTAAGTGGATCATATAAAGTATCACCTCACTGACTTTGAACAAAGTCTGTGTACATACATGCAGTCACACAAACATACAGAATACTCATGGGTAAACATTTAAATTATGTCCCTGAGGTGAAGCAAGCACACAGAGATACTTCCATAAACATGTCAGCTAATATAATTAAAACACACATTCAATGCACAGTGATGCTTCACCTGTGTAATTAAGTGCTTAATGCATCATTTAAGACTGATCACTGCTGCAAACACACATTGTGTGTGTGTCCACATGTGCGTGTGTGTGTCATAGTTAAGTTTGGATAAAATGACAGTTGAGTCAAAATGAATCATTGTTGCTCAGGCTATTACCTAGTCTATTTACATACATCACTGCATTCAATGTTCAGTGGTCATGTAATCATTAATAAGTGGCTAAACCTGCTGACTCAGTTTTCTATGCTTTAAACTGACCTGGAGCTGTGCAATCCTTCTTATATGAAAACACTGAACAAAAAAACAGTTTAGAAAGAGAATTAATAATAAAACTATCACTTTTTTAAGAGAAAAAAGAATAAAAGGGGAAAAACTATACAAGCCATAGTTTGAGGGACAAAAATGGTTAAAACTGAGGACCTCTGTTTACCTGCATACAGTACTACTGTGCATAAAAGTTTTTTGGTTGAGTGATGTGCTGCTGTACTGTAATCTCAGCTGCACTTCTCTGTCTCTCTGTGTTCTTTGGTTTCCTTTATAAACAGTCCAAATTAAAGTCTAATCAGATCTGGCCTCGTGCCTGCATCCATGCTTTAAGACTCCCTTGCTATGTGTCGCAAAGGCAACATGGTGCTGACATTTTAACTTAATGGTTTTTATGATGCCCTTGGGTGCTATGCAGGAAGTGGGCATGGCTGTTTAAAGATCCAGCTATAAGGTAATTTTACCCACATACTGTGACAAATCTAATAGTACATATTGTGCTGTATGTTCAGTATGTATAAGTCTTTCTAATGTTCTTCCTATGTATTTCCCTTTCACTATCCTGTCCTTTATTCTACCGTGTTGTTTTTATCTTCCCACACAACAAAAGCCATCAGTTTTTCAATCTTGCGGTTAAGCTGAGTAGCATCGCAGATCTGATCCTGTGCTCACAATCTCATCTGAGGCCCCTGACTGTACCTCTTTTGTCAGACACTCTATGACTTGTGCTCAACAAATCTATTTATGAAATTATTCTACCTTGCCTCGAGAGTATGATTTACTCAGACAACATTGGATACATGTGCTGGTATGGTAACTGGCCGTGAAGGGGAAACCCGCATAGTGACACATGGCTTCAAGCTGGGCTGTGCCACAATAGGAACCTACGGTTGTATAGATATTTAATATGTCTGCAGAGAAAGGTTTCTAGGTTATGATGTTTCCAGTTATTATTATTAATATTGTTATTATTATGAGTAGTAGTAATGATAGCAGCAGCAGCACCAGTAGTAGTAGTTGTACTAGTAATATTACTAGTAAGAATGCATCAATCTTTTTGTTTTTTTACATAGATTTTTGTTATTTACATTGACTTTTTCATTCTCTGCAGACATTCTTTCTGCACATTTGCACACTTTTGCTGCTGCTGTAACATGGACATTTCCCAACCGTGGGACCAATAAAGGTTTGTCTTGTCTTATCTTAATTTATGAGTGACATTAAACTGTTGGTGACAGCATTGCAGAGGCTTTAGTAGTTTAGTTTAAGGCTTGATTGACCTGTGGTGTCCTGAGATGATTGTTTGGGTAAAAATGAAAGAACAATTTTCTTTATTTTTTAACATTATTCTTTTCTAAAATTTTACTTCCTTAGATCATCAAACCACATAGGTTTATAGGAGAGATCATGCTCTGATGGGACTGCTAAGAAATGAAAAATACCTGAAACATCAAAAGTGGTGACAAAAAGTTAAGAACCAGTGGTTTAATGATTGGCAAACTATTAAATCCAGTTTCTTTCTATCTGTAATCTGTCAAGTAACTACGCTTTGGCTGCCACACAAGTGCAACCATTAGGAGATGAAACAGGTTTTTGTTAAATGTAATATGATGCAAGATTTGTGTTTGTGTCTGCTTGTCAGTCAGCACAACCATGTACGTGCATTTGTGAGTGTCTCTGTTCCTTTTGCAAAACATTGTGCGTATCAGTTGTCAGTGTTTGTGTGCATCTCCAAACATACTTTCAGATCACAGAGTATGCATGAGCAGGAGAAAATGTGAAGTGCAATACTGAGTGTTGGCAATCCGCTTCCCCTTTAATGCGCCAATATGATGCCTCCACCCATCTAACAGCAGCAGACTCACTAACCATATCATGAGTTTATAATAACCACATCACATCCATGGCAAATGAGGTGGAATGAAAATCTAACCTAATTTGGAGAGATACATGACTGTGTGAGTAGTAGGGTGTCCCCTGAGATGAGGCTCCAATTGAGGGAGTCGTGTGCTGCACTGGTAGCATGGTCTATGAGCGTGTAATGGTCTTAATTATCATTTAGCATGCCAGCCTCATTGACAACGTATCAAGCCAGTGATAAAATGGGGTGACAGAGAGAGAAATGTGGGCATATGTAAACTTTAAGGAACATCCAAACAAAATAGTAGTACGTATCACAAAAATTCGCAGAGAAAATAGTGAACATATGCAGCAGCATACCCACAGGTGCAAGCAGAGTGATACAACCACACACACACACACACACAGACATACGTTCACATTTCCATCCAACTGAGTGACATCTCTCTCTCTGAATTAGTCACGATGACTGATGTGTAACCAGCCATGACTCGTTCTGGCTGGGGAGATATCTAATTCACTTTGTTTAATTAGTGAAAAGTAGTAGAGCATGCTCTCTCTCTCCAAACATACGCTCCCATTGCACAACATCCACCCATCTATCTGACTGCAGAAAAGACAGACCTGTGACCACATAGGTGTAACATGTCATTAAGAAAGGCTTTATATTTTATCTGCCAGAAAGAGGGATCTCTAACTTTTTATCTCTCTCTCACAGACTTGTAACTCAGGCACCTGCCACCCTTTGTCTTTTTGGACCTTGTCATACAGATTTAAGGCAGCATTTGGAGATCTTAGAACCAGACGTGAGGTGCATTTCATCTGCAGTGTACTGCAAGGTGGAGGTCTGCTGATGCTTGACAACACTGGCAGGGTTCTGCAAACAGGACAGAGGACAATCTGTTGTCTATGCTAATTGATTCAGCAAAACTTTCAGGTACAGTAACGGAACATTTTTCTTTCCTTTCTTTATGGAGAGTTGGGTGGTTTTGGAGGTTATAATTGAACTGTGTGAATTAGACTTTGCAATGAATTTCAAATCATTTGAAACATATTTATGACTGTCAAACAGTACAAAGGCAACACATCAAAATGATGAGACTGAGAAATCTGTATTTCTCATTTATTGAAATTTTTGAAAACTAATTTTAGCAACATGTCTCAAAAAAGGTTGGACAGGGGGCAGAGGTAAACTGGCAAGAGTTTAGCATCATGATTAGGTATCAAAAGAGCATCCCAGAGAGACTGAATAAAGTCATTTCGAAGTAAATGCATGTTAAACACTTTGAGAAAAGGTTTTCGAAATGTAAAACTGCAAATACTTCTGAGATTTTATCATCTACGATGCATAATACCATTAAAATTGTAAGTGGTAAATTGGCTGTATATATAGCACTTTTGTTCAAAGGGCTTTACAATGTTGTTTCTTTTTCACCTATTCACACACACACTCAGACACTAATTGTGGCGACTGCAATGCAAGGTGCTCACCCGACACACTGGTAGTAATTTGAGGTTCAGTGACCAAGGACACTGTGACATGTAGCCAGGAGGAAATGGGACTCGATCCACTGACCCTCTACCAGTTGAAACCTTCGGAGACTCTGGAGTCCTAAAAACAGTATTGAAGAGCTGTGATATCTGGGCCCTCAGGTGGCTTTGCATTAAAAACAGACATGATTTACATAGTAGTGGAAATCACCAAAGGGCTCAGGAACACCTCTGAAAACCACTTTCAGTGAACACTGCTTGTCGCTGCATCCATAAATGCATTTACTGTAAAACTCAACCCAGCAAAGATGAAAAAGAGTGAGGGTCTATTGATGCACACAGCATGAGTAACTTGTACTGTACACCTGTGAAAACATTGTTAAGGCTGAACCATATATCTCAGTTTTGGGTGAACACACGCTGCCATTTAGTGAACAAGGAAGCTCTTATTTCAGCATAACAACATTAAACCACATTCTGTGATTATTATAACACCATGGCTCCATAGTTAAAGAGTCTGGGTACTAAACCGCCCTTTTTTGTTAGGTCCAGATCTGACCAACATTTGGAGCAAAAGTAGGTTTCAAATTATTTAAAAATGATTGCATTCTAGTGTATGTACATGCATTTACACAGTGTCACAACATTTCATACCAGTGCACCACTGTACTACACACACCATACTACTGGCCTAAACAGTATAATATTGTATATTACAGAACAGGGGTGTATTGTAATTGTATAGTAATAGTATTGTATAGTACAGTGCAGTATGGTACGGTATAGTACAATATGTGGAGACTATGCTGCACAAAACTGTAGGTTACTAGTCTTATTATACTACTGCAACTATTCTGAAATAAAGATCACATTCTTTGGTACGGGGAATAAAATGTGATTATTTGCATATTAAAACACAAGTCGTGGGTAATCTGGTGACAATGAAACATCACTCTTAAAAAGTTGATCAGTCAGCCACTTCCACCTTGTCCTGTTCCACTTTGTTACCATGGAGAGATCCAATACCCTAAAGACAATAATAAGTGCGTAGACAGCATGCGGCAGAAAATAATAAATAGATTTATGCGCAATTGTCACATTTAATACATTTACGGAGCGAGCTAGTGAATTCATTATTACACCATATGCTAATGCAGCTGGGTCCGTGTTTTTATGAGTGAGTGCGCGTGTGTCTGTGTGTGTGTGAGCGCGCGCGTGTCTCTCTCTCTCGCTCTCTCTCTCTCTCTCCCTCCCTCTCAGCACAGGGCTTTGAAGTGTAACCAACAACTGCTGTCCCGGAGTCAGTGCTGTAGCCTAATGTGTAATAGGAAACGCGCTCCAAGAGCTCCACGCTGTGTATTGTTCTCTGTGGAACTTGATCCACAGTAGCAGCATGTCCCGGTGCTTCAGAAGGGAGGTTGCTCCGAACTTGCACTAGAGGCCAATTTGTCGTTACACCGACAGTGAATCGCGGTCTGAAAGCAGGGAAGAATACGGGCAAAAGTATTTGGACGTGAAGCACGAGACAATGTCGATGTTAAACGGACGATTGATGTAAGTGAAAGGGCGCACACGAGCGTACAGTTGGACATAAACCGACAGCGGAGAGGAGCAGGTTTGTTCTTCAGTGGAAGCGAGGACAACGTGTGGATACAGCCGATACTGATTTTCCGTCTTGATGCATGATGGCAGGTCGTCGATGCACATTGTGCCGACTGAAACAGGTTGATTTCGTCTTGATTAAACTTCGGCAGAACTGGACATGGAACGATTAGCGCGTATTTAGGTGCTGAAGATGAACTGAATCTCGGTCTCTTGCAGCGGCGCGCCTGGAGATGACAGCAGGTTTTTTAAGGGGAACTGCTCTGTGGCATTCACTGGACTTTTAGTGAATTTAGATACCCTAATCGCTGCATCTGTGTGAAGGTCATCTCCCTTTACTGATATCCTTCTGACCCGAGTGTGTATGTGTGTCGAAATTGCGCGTTCTAATGTTCCTGTTAGAACTGTAAAACAGAACAGTATAAAGATCTGGGGTACTTTCTACCATAAGTCTAGTCTGTCTAGAAACTATGCACGTTGAAACATCCTACGCTACACTATAGAGCACCACTGTTATTACTGCAAAAGTTAATGCATGTAATAATATTTAATAATATTAACATATGGACCACTATAAACTCACTGTGGACCAACACAGATATATCAGCACAATCCAAATGAATTTTGTGAGGGTACCTTGTACAGTCTTTGATTTTTTTAGTGCCTGTGTCTTTATACCAGTGTGACACCACAGATGGACACCCTGTGTAATGGAGCTGTGAAACCTGAGGGCAGTGATCCCATTATAGACCCCCGGCCTCCTCCTGCCAAACTGGCTCGACTAGAACAAAACGGAGCAGGATCCTCAGCCCAGGAGAGGAGCCGGCAAGGGAGTCCCGTGGCAAAAAACCCAAGCCTGGCCCAGAAACCAACAACAGTGAGGCCACAGTGCAAGAGCTGGCACAGCAGAGGTACATGAGCTGATATGGGGAAGGGTTGCGAGAAATGTAATATTACAAACCATATCCAACAGTGAGTCCTAAGTGAAATCTGATGTCAGATAACGGGCCTCCAGTCTCTGAGGGGGATGTATGCACATCACTCATCAGAACTGGTTTTGGTGTGATAAGACCACAAGTTAAATAAAACTTGACTTGCATTTATGTGATTAAAAAAACAACAACAATATCTCACCTGATAATGACATTAATCATTTCTTGGTAAGGTGATAAACAGCCCATCACTACCTTCTCAAATGTCATTCTGCATGAAATCATTTGTGTTTGTCACCTTAGGAAGCCTGCTGCCAGTGTTCTGTGTGGTGGAGCACAGGGAAAACCTTTTGGAGGGAGAGAGGAGAGAAGAACACGCTGAGTTTGTGTTGGTCAAGAGAGACCTGCTGTTCAACCAGCTGATAGAGATGGCCTTGCTGACACTGGGGTACTCACACAGTTCTGCAGCACAGGCTAAAGGTACACTACACACACACACATAAACAAGTGTGCAAGATAATAACCCATGTCTAACTGAGTTTTCTCCCAATTTTGACTTGTGTGTGTGTTCAGGTTTGATCCAGGTAGGCAGGTGGAATCCGGTACCCCTGTCCTGTGTAACGGATGCCCCTGACGCCACAGTGGCTGATATGCTGCAGGACGTTCACCATGTTATCACGCTTAAAATTCAGCTGCACAGGTAGAGAGCAGACATTGCATCTTCAAATACTGTACATCTGTCTGCAGTTACAGTCAAGTTCAGCCTTTCAACTGATTCCATGCAGAAAAAGACTCCAGCCAACCACCACTATTAATTTGAATGTAGAAAACACAACGACTAAAGGTTTTTGAGCAAATCAAATTCACACAAATCCAGTAGATGCACAATTTCAAAGTCATTCAATTAAATTAAAGGACTGATTTTGTTTGTTTGTTGTAGTGAATGTATATATAAATAATCATATTTTTTAATGTTTTTGATATTAGCACTTTTTATTTCAGAGTTCCAATACAAGTTGGGACAGTACAGTACATTTAATACTGATTTATTTCAGAGCACAAGAGAAGATGATAAATATGCCCTTTTCTCAGAAGACATTTCGATTTGAACTGTAGTAGTAATTTCACATATCTTACAAATAACATTACTGATGGCTTTTTGTAAGCCATGACAGTGTGACAGTGAGTCAGCATGTACGCAATTCCAACACCCTGAATCTGAAGAAGCTACAAGGGGATTCAGACATTATTAATTTGACAAGGGATTCTGTCATAACCGGGTTTATCTCACAGAAAAAAGAACCTGGAATTATAAATGTTTCCCCTTTGGTAATATGACATTTTTTTTTAGGTTCTTTAGTTTTTTCCCCACAGTCGAGACTTTCATTCACACCTTTAAACGTGTGTTTGTGCTTTCTTTAAGGCATCAGGCAGTGTAAGCCTGTGATTCAGTATTAGAAACTCCACACATTGGGTGTAAATGAAAGTGTGAGCACAATCAATTCAGGGGTGGGGGCTTGTCAGCTCTGCAATAGACTGGCAACTTGATCATGTTCTTTCCAGCCTGGGACCCAGTGCATGCTGGGAGATGTCAAGTCGTTTTCCTTTTCTATTCGTCTAGCTGTCCCAAATTGGAGGACCTGCCAGCCGAGCAGTGGAGTCACTCCACGGTGAGGAACGCTCTGAAGGAGCTCCTCAAGGACATGAACCAGAGCTCCCTGGCCAAGGAGTGCCCACTGTCCCAGGTATGACAGACAGACACAAACACACACACACACACACACACACATATGCACATAAGAGATGAGACGAGAAGCAGGATGGAGGTTCAGGCTGTATATGTTATGTCTTTGCCCTTTCCACTTCTGCATAAAGGTGTGCGTGCCTGCGTGTCTGTGTGTGTGTGTTTGTGCCAACTGTGACGCATGACACAGAGTAAGCGTCTGGTCCAATAGTTTGACAGGAAGTCCAGATGCAGTGGTAGATAAGGTATGGGGGCAGAGCACAGGAGAGAGAAATAGATAAAGAGAGATGGATATCTTTTAAAAGCCATACTGCCTGGGCTGCTGCCTATCTTGATTCTGTGGACTGCCAACCTGTCTGTCTGTCTTTCTGTATGTCTGCCTGCCTGTCTCACCCACCATCTTCTGCTCATTCCGTCTCTGTCCTTCCATGAATCTCATCCATTATTATGTAGCTTCTTTCTTAACAGATTCTACAACAACATTCAATATCTGGTTTTAAGATCTTTTAAAATCTTGTGTTTTTAATTAAGCAAATACAGACACAAATGCAGAAATAATTTTACATTAATCATGGAGTATTCTTTATGAATATTCATAATGATCAACCTAGCCTGTTATTTTGCCTGAGGGTGCGTAGGACATCTACAGCTTGATAAAAAGAAATTGCTCACTATCTTGCTCTTCTTCTGATTCCTTCCTTTTTTGCAGTTTTAAGATCTGATACAAGCTAATTCTCCCTCCCCGATTTTTCTCCCCCCATCTCTCTCTCGCTCAATCTTCTCACTTCTTTTACCCCCTCTCTTGTTTGCAAGAGGCAGATTAAAATAAATATGGGAAGATGAAAGGTGTAATCAGATGTAAAGATTGCACAGGCTGGTCTTTAGGGAAAAGCTGAGTGTGTGCATGTATGTGTGTGTGTGTGTGTGTGTGTGGGAAAGAGTGAGTAAGCGAGAGACAGACGGTGAGAGCCATAGTCTCTGATGACCTCTAGTGTTTTGTTTGATTACCCACACACATACACGCACACATACATACATGCATGCACACACTGCTCACACACTGACACACTCATCTGTCTTTATTATCCCATTTACCTGGGGGTCTTTTTAATAACACTGATCTGAGTTCATTAATATCAAATGTGTGAACAGCTGAGACACCCAGGCCGCTCATAGCAGGAGCTCAGAAAACGTAATGAATTTCTATTGTCTTTTCCCCTCTGTTTCAGAGTATGATATCATCGATTGTAAATAGCACTTACTATGCAAATGTCTCTGCTGCCAAGTGTCACGAGTTTGGTCGATGGTACAAGCACTTCAAGAAGACCAAATGCTTCAAGGGTGAGGGTTTTCAATTTTAAGCCTGTAAACATTTTTGAGTCAAACATCATTTCTTTTTTTTCTTTTTTGAGTTCACTGCAGACTGAAAACCTGGTTAGATCTCAGATGTTCTACATATGTGGGTCACACTCTCAGTATGTAATGTGTTAATTTGCTTGTCTTTTTTTCTTTCATTCAATTTTCTAGAAATTGACAGCTTCTCTGACCAGTCAACACACATCACTCTCACCCAGCTACCAGCCACAGCCAGCCCATCTGAGCAGAGCTCGAGCCTTCTTTTCCCTCGTGGAGGAGTAGCCAACATATGTGGTCGTCCCCCCCTTGGCCTGCATTCTCCCGGATTGGTAACCCAACCTCTCAGCTCCCAAATGGTCAACCAGCAGCTGGTGATGGCCCAGTTTCTCAACCAACAGTATGCTGTTAGCCGCATGCTAGCTGGCCAGGGTCTCTCACAATCACCACAACAGTATCTCAACCACCCTCCTGTAGGGCGGGCTCCTGCCAAGGTCTTCTCTATATCCCCTGATTCCCAAGCCCCGCAGCAGGCACAGTGTGGCCCAGGGGGTGGCCCTGCATCCGGGCTGCAAAATCAGACATCGGCTGGACCTTCTGTGGGACCATGTGATGTGCCAAGTGACATCTACCAGTGTGTGAGGGAGGAACTGAAAAGGGCAGGCATCTCCCAAGCCATTTTTGCCCGGGTCGCCTTTAACAGGACACAGGTATGGAGGATGGGCCGTGTTAAAGTTCATAAAAGTGTGCAACTGTTTTCTCCTGATTATGTGTTTACAGGTGTAGCAGTAGTAGGTAACAGTGTTCTGTAAATGTGTGTTTGATGGTTGGCACATTGGCATGGCCTTTGCCGCAGTGCCCCCTCCCCCAGTGTGTGTGTGTGTGTGTGCCTGTGTGTGTTTGTGCCAGCTCTCTGCAGCACAAGGCTGGTGCCAGCACTGAAGCAGCTGCTGGGCCAACTAATCACAACCCCTTAGAGAAATGTTCTCTCCCCTTCTACATCTTCCTCTGTCTCACTGTCCCTCCTTCTTACCACCCTTTAATTCATTTAAACTCTACATCTCACTGTCAATCAATTCTTTTCCAAATTGCTCCCTTTCTCTTTCCACTGGTTTTCCTAATTTCGAATCTCTCTCTACCATCACCTCCAACATTGAAATATTACATTATCTGTGTCCATCATCCTACATCCCGCACCACACCCACAGAAATGGGGCTCAAAGGACATGCTAAGTCCATTGTTATTATTATTATTACCGTCATTATAATTTTCATCACAATAAGCAGAGCTGGTTATTATCCACCCCCATGTTTTCCCATTGCCAAGTCCAAGGTGCTCTGGTGCCAGTTGTACAAGTTGGGCATGATGCCAAGATGCTATCTAGAAGTGAGGCAAGCATTTGTCAATTGGCGATTCACGTAAAGCCTCCATCTATTTGGAAAGCAGCGTTTGCCGAGTAAATTCAAAGATGATCCATGATTTGAATAATAAATGCGTAATTTCTTTTCAGAACAAAAAAGCCCTAAAAATCTGCATGTAATGTTTGAATACTTTCCTGCATAGACAGATGCACGCAGAATAATGGTACCTCTGCGTGCTTAGTGCTGGGAACTGGCTCTATATCATCACCAACTGTATATATGTTGTAAGTTTAAACTGCAGGAACCTGTCAAGTTGCTTGTTTGAGATCTAGGCCTGTATACAAGGCACTTGAAAGTTTGGAATGCTATTGATTCTACTCATACATACTTATCAATTCTATGTTTCTAAATCTTGATTTTTTTATACAGCTGAAGCCAATCAGAAGCAATTTGTCTAAATGAATTTGACATTATATGCATGTAAAACTATGCATGTATCTATTATCCGAATACAGTATGTGTATATCAGTGAGTGGTGATTTGTGTGATCTACCAGGGCCTGCTGTCAGAGATCCTGCGTAAGGAGGAGGATCCCAAACACGCCTCCCAGTCTTTGCTGGTAAACCTGCGGGCCATGTACAGCTTCCTGCAGCTCCCTGAGGCAGAGAGAGAGCGTATCTACCAGGAGGAGAAGGAGAGAAGCTTGACTGGATTCACACCAAACTGCAACAACACGCCACCAAGATCCACACAGGTCAGCTTTTAGACTGGGTGACAGAAAGACAGACACGAAGTCAAAATTCAAAGTTCTTGACTAATGCATTGCAATAGGAAAAAGCAGTGGAATAGAAACACTAAGTGCAGTCACTAAGAAAAATGACTGCTGGGAAAATATAGAAGCTGCTTTTAAATATGACTTGTATTGAATGAGTGATGGGATAAGTGACTAACTGTTGATAAATCTTGAAAAAAAAGACTACATTTATATTTTTACTCCTATACTTTAGCATTCCAGTAAAGAAAAGGTTATACAATATGAACTGTGCTGATGCAGTAAACTGGCCCCACCAACCTACACTAACCATGTCTTTAGTGAGTCTTTCTTCCTTCTCTTTTTAGGCAAGACTGTCCCCAGTTTTAGCAGACAGAGGCTTTAGGACAGACAGTTGTGTTCTCAATATCAATGCATCCATCTATGAAGAGATTCACCATGAAATGAAGAGAGCAAAGGTGTCCCAGGCCCTGTTTGCGAAGGTGGCAGCCTCCAAAAGTCAGGTACTGGCTTTCTTGCTTGTGTAAAACTGATGAAGATGTCTAATTTTAAACACACACAACAATCCAATTGTTTCTTTATTGTTCAAACTTAGCGTGTATGATGAGTTTATCTCTACCTTATGTGTGCGTGTTTGTGTGTGTGTGGAGGAAAGCCCAGATAATCAACCAGCAGCTGTACTCTGCAGAGAACTATCATCAGTGCATCAGACTGCTATTGTGTCCTAAATTATCGCTTTAATAGTCGCCATACACACATACACAACACTTACAACTGCACATAGACACAATGTACAAGCACATGCAATCACACACAAACATACACTCACACAAACGCGTTAATACACAAACACACACAAGCATGATTTGAGTGTTTATTGTTCTCATTTTTATGGCGGCTCCATAAGCTTGTTATTGCCTTTTGTTTTGAGGATAATTTCCCTTCATGGAATGGAGATTTTAGCTGTCTCATTTTCTCTTCCTCTTGTGCATGTCTCTAATTTTCAGTTTTTCTTCTATTTCCTTCTCTTTCTTTCTTTCTCCTCTTTTCCATAACTGTCTGTCCTAAAGCTTCTCTCTTTAACATCCTTCTCTCTCCATTCATCAAGATTTTTAGAGGTCATTCAGCGGCCATGCCAGTACAGACAGGTGGTCTAAAACCCCTGAGGTTCTTTTTCTACCTCTTCACTGGCCTCCATTTTTACCTTACTTTCTCTATGTTATCTTTACCTCTCTCTCTCTCTCTCTCTTCCTCTCTATCTATCTCTGCCCTCCCTCTATGTGTGTATTACCCAGTTGTTTGGCAGCCAGAACTATGCTGTATCTCTCTGTTCTATCTGCACTGTGCATCTGGATGGTATTGTGTGCTAGATTTGGGATACAGCCAGGAGTGTGTTCATGTGTGCAAGTGTAAACTTGTGTGGACCGGCCAGCTTGTAAACGTAATCATGAATCTGAAACTAACTTGGCTTTATGTTCCTCAGTCTGCCACTCACAAGTTTCCTCGCTTGTGATGCAGAAGATTCAAGCAAAGAAATTGCATCATGAAGAAGAAGCTTTACATTTTGAATCATTAGAAAAACACAAATTTTTTGTGAACTTAGAGACCAAGCACACAGTGCTTTGTTTGTTTCTGAATTCAGACGCTAAACTTTGCAGTTACCACCAATTATATCTACTTAAATTCTAATTAGTTATAAAAATGAATGGGTGAGTGGGTGTATTGGGGTGAAATGAATCAAAACTCATATAAATTTACATGATGTTACCATGGTAATTTTGATGTCCCAAAACTATTTTAGCCTTCTGCCACAGGTTCACAATATATAAGAGATAAAAAGATTTCATTTCAGAGAAAGTTCCTGCAAAAATATGCTTAAAAACAGCAAAGTGATTTTGTTTTGCCAGACAAATTTAAACATGACATTTTGCCTGCACAATCAGTTTTGTAGTTACTGTATGTTTCATTGTTTTTGCATTTACTTTTACTTGGCTTAGGTTAATTATCAAGTGACTGTGGTATTAAGACAGCAATCTCGGGAAAGTTAAATACTGACACTGAGTTATATAGTATGGAGATTGAAGCTTGTTGATTTGGAGCTAAAATATACTAAATTAATGACACTAATTAACAGAATGATTGACTTGCATAACTAATCGGTATGTTTATTATATCTCGCAATTATGGCAGGACATTAGGTGGCTTAACAGGGTTTTGTTGTAGCTAAAGTCAAAAATACATATTTTTGACTTTGCTTTCTTTTGCTCTGTGGTGTCAGATCAGGTCCAACAGAACTGCACCACAGGAGGTCACTGGTTGTCATGGTCTTTCTTAAGGACTCTCAGATCTATAAATGAGTGTTGACATACCTTGAACTCTGTTCTGGGTGAAGGACTGGCCTTTACTTCTTTATCTGCTGAGTATGCTGGTATGCTGCCAACTACTCATGGATGTTCCCCTTGTAGGGTTGGCTGTGTGAGTTGCTACGGTGGAAGGAGGATCCCAGTCCAGAGAACCGGACTCTATGGGAAAACCTATGCATGATTCGCAGGTTCCTCAGCTTGGCCCAGGCTGAACGAGATGCCATCTACGAACAGGAGAGCAGCAACACAAGTGCACAGCAGCACTGCTCTGACAGGCTCACACTGCTCAGCAACGATAATAATCTGGTGAGACACAAACAAGACCATCATTACACACAGAACACTGCTAGAACTCTGCAATGAGAAAAACATAATAGAAACATCTATTTGAGAAAAGTTTTATATCAAATTTACTAGAAATTTCAAAGAAAACTAAATGACGACAGAGCTTTAGTGTTCGCAATCGCAAGCAGCACAGTAATGATAGTTAAATGCCAAATATGTTAGAAAATAAAGATGATTACCAAGCAAGCAATGATCCGTGAGGCTGATTATTTTTTTTATTTTTTTTTTTGGTGCATAGATTGATGGCTGATTACTGCATAGTTAAGATGAAAAAAACGTATTCCTCTGTGTACGAAAGCCAGTGTCAGTGAATGTGTAATTTAGAGCTGAACATTTGCTGCCAGATCTCTTTAACATATAGTGCCCAACTAAAATAGGCTACTATATTTTTTTTAAGACCTATTATTTAATATCATGCAAAAACACTTCTTTTGTCAGTTCCAGCGCAACTCTCCACTGCCACAGCAGCAGCATCTTCAACCCCATCAACCCCTGCAGCCAGAAGCAGGACCTCACCTGTCTCCACGGCAACCATGCACAGCATCGCCAGCCGAATGTGAGGTTGGAAGCAACTGGGGACACTTGAGGTTACGTTCACAGGGCAGGGGTGGAAGCAATGATGAGAAAGTGGACAGTAAGGACTGGGTTGAAGGGGGAAGAGCAGACAGGGGCAGCATGAGAGGGGACTGGGGTTGTACTGGAATGATGAGGAATAAGAGTGGAGAAAGCAATGAGCAGGTGAGGGACGAAAATGTAGGTAAAGAGGCAATAAATGAGCTCATTGCAGACACTAAAGAGGGCATGGTTAAGGAGAAGCTGTCTGTTAAATGGCCTAGCATAAAGAATGAGGAACTAGTTCAGGCTGGGGTTGGTTCAGAAGTAGATAATGATGAAAATGAGGTTCAAGGTGAGGGGTTAAACCTGTCCCATGAAGCACTCGGAATCCTGCAGAGCTTTATCCACGACGTGGGTCTCAACCCAGATGAGGAGGCAGTCCACACCCTCTCGGCTCAGCTGGGCCTGCCCAAACACATCATCCGCAGCTTCTTCAACAGCCAGGACCAAGGATATAATTATGACCAGCATCAAAACCAGAGAATGAGCCCTAAACACAGTCTAGGCAAACAACATGATAGTACAAACCTAAACCTTTTCCAACATAACATGACTACAGGGGAACAGCAGCAGCAACATTATGCAACGACTGATACAAAAGAAAAAGAAGAGGAGATAAGAAGCAGGAGAAATGAAGCAAGTGAGATAACCGTTTTAAAAGAATCAGATGCTGGCATTCAAACCATTCCACCCATGAAGGAAGAGCAGGAGAGCTACATTTAACACAAAATGCATCCAATGACAAAGCACGGATGAGCCATATGTTTCCTGTAAGCTGTGGGGTGCAACCAGTGACTCACTGCGTTGTGGAAAGGGAGTGTTATACAGGTGTTTGTCCTGTAAAAATATGGAAGGACAACATAAAAGTTGTCGACTTGTATCACTTTATAAAACAGCTTTCATAACCAGAGACTTCGTGATGTATCCACTTAGAAAGATGTTCTGTAATTTAAGGATCCCCAATGCACTTGAGACAGAAAATAACTGTGACCACTGTATATGTACAGGTAATGTTAGTACATGTTCTGTTTGTATCTACATATGTCTGGATTCATGGGAACCAATACAATGAGCCTAAGATTTCCCTGTTTAAAAAGAATAACTGTAGTTGGTTGACTGATGTAAATTTCAAGATATGTTTATGCCAGAAATGCCTTGTAGAAATTAGCACTGCCAGGCAGTTGTTTTTTTAAATAATTAATATCTTGTTTTTATTATGTTTTAGAAATGTTTTGTGTTTGTGTTTTGGATCAGATTTCAGTCATTTAAATGTTCAAGTGTGCCCTTCAGGAATCTTACAGTTATTTCCTACCTTGTTGTTGTCAATGTTTGCCAGTCATACTGTATTAAATATCAGGTTTCTGTTTTAAATTAAATGCTTATTGAGGCAGAATTATGGATTTATGGACTAATGGATTCATGTACAGTACATTATATATTACCATGGACATTAGGACATTACACACTATAGTATCCAATCAACCTGAAGTATAACTATCACTCCACTAACAAACATTAAGGTTGGAGGTGGAAAATAACATGTGGTACAGCTGCAGCACTTAATTAATTAATAAATAAAAATAATGGATGAGTTGAAATAAGAAATATTTAAGATTTTCTATGAATTACTGTTAAAATTTCTCAAATACATTTACATTATCAACTTTTGTTATTGTCAATAATTGTCTTCTCATCATTTCATACTATAGTATACATAAAGGATTTCTATTAATGCATGAATTTGTGAATGTCTCGAAAAAGTTTTTGGTACACTTCATCAACACATCTTGAGGTTTTTATATTGTACTGATTTATCATCAGTCATTTACACTCAGTTTTTTCATGTTTGTTAGTACACAATAAGTGTTTTATGTGTAATTAAATGCCCATTAATGTTTCTTCATAAAAGAAATACTGTGAACCATAAGACCAAGGCCATACAGCATGTACATTAAACATTTAAACAAATTACAGCACTCCTATTTGTAAAAAAAACTAAGACAGATTTGTATGTCTGTGTTACCTCAATCTGTTCCCCTCTGATCTTCAAGTAAAAAACAAAAAAAAAAATCACAATTTAACATGTGTTTTGAGAGTAAACTTGCACATATTACATTTAAATAACTTCTGGTCCATTTCATTGTAGCTTTTCTTACCCATACAAGCTGTGACACATG
The DNA here is from genome assembly GCF_033026475.1 of Channa argus. Classification (NCBI taxonomy): domain Eukaryota; kingdom Metazoa; phylum Chordata; class Actinopteri; order Anabantiformes; family Channidae; genus Channa; species Channa argus. Next base: position 18,315,523 of record NC_090197.1, read on the forward strand.
ATGTTTTGTTTCTCCCCAGGACTCTCAGGTTTACAAACTCATGTGACAGAATTTGTGGGAAAGACCCACATAGCTGTGAGGCCCCCATGCTATTTATGCTTTCTGACAGATAAAAAGAAGATTGTGAGCCTTCTTAGCAGCATCATGTCAGCAGATGATATTGGCACTTTAAATTATTTCTGTTTGGATGTGATGGCAATGTCTAGAACAGGATTTGTTCTTTTAGAAAGACTCATTCAGATCCATAAAGATTTACTCTATGGTTATGATGTCCATTGTATGTACATACACTGTGTGTGTTTGAGACTTAGTACTGGTGATTTTCTCTCACTGTGTACACACTATGTTGGTGAATTGGTGTTATTGTTTACGGCCATCAGACAATAACCTTGTGTGCCAATCACCCGGGCTCTCGGTACCAGTGATTCTGTGTCTCTCTACGACATTCACATGCCCCTCAGTACTGCCAATCCTTTCAATCTTCCTTCCATTTTCTGTGAATCTTTCCCCAATGCTTTTTCCTACTGTCTTCCCTTGGGACTTTTCACATTGCTGCTCCCACATTTTGCTCAGACAGTGCAACATTCAAGCACCATTTGGTCAGACTTGCTTTGTAGAGTAATTCAATAAAGCTATGCTCTTTTCTTTCATCTGTTTCCATGACGATACCTTGGCCAGGGCCAACAAGAAGTCATTAAAGCCTCATATCAGTAATAATAGCTATATTAATAATGATAATGGTGCTCTTGAAATGCCATGCCTGTGATGATGATGGTGACGATAATGGCGGCGATGGTCATTATGACTGCTTTATGGTAACCCCCATCACCACACATACATACAACACAACTAATACACACACTTGACCCATTATTGCTATTTAATGTCAGCACCTGCATTTATTTTCACACGTGAGTCTTCCCATCATGCCTGCAATGCTACTTTGGTTAAGTTTGTTTTCGTGGCCTTTGTTGTCTGCGGGAAGCACTTTATGATGAAGGTGTTTGTTAAAAGCACTGTACAGATAAACTTGACTTGTCTGACCTCAGAAATTGCTGCAATTACATCTCCATAAAACTGTCTTAATTAACTCTAGTGTTCTTGCTTATTCATGATGTGTTTTATTTCTCCTTCGTGGTGTGGTCCATCATTGCAGTAAAAACAGTTTTTAAGTCCCTTTTGAGATGAGGTTCCTACACACCTCCTTCCTTTCTCTAGCTTTATTTTTTTCACAATCCAGTCTTTGTACTATAAAATAGTTGTCTTGATATATGGAAAGCAAATTGCAGAAAGTGGTCAAAATGACAACAAATAAAATTTGTTGTCATGCTGATCTGGTATTTCAAGAAAGCAATGGTGAATTGGTGTAATTGTGTATTGAGAATCTTCATTCACTTAAAAGCTGTAAAAATACATTATAAAAGTAGTCAAAGTCAAGCATTAAAAATAAACAGTGGATGTACATAATTAATATTAATGTTAAATGGTGACTGTAGAATAAACGCAGTGCAGAAAGTTAAAAGTAGCCTACAGTCGCTATTTATGGTAGAAAATGTGGCGGATTATAAAGGTAACAGCAGTAGGAATCCACAATGAGCCAAAGTACTAGTGGTACAAGTCAATCAACACAGGAGTATGGCAAATAGCTACAGCTAATAGCCAAAACCAATCAAACTTAAATGCTCATATTTCCCTATAATCAATACAAGTTACATACTGTCTTAAAACATCAGCAATTGGGTTTTCAGACATGAAGGGAGCTGCAGACTGACAAATCCAGGACTATTACTAACCTTACCTCAAAAGAGCCGCCGCAGGCACCTGCAGACAGTGACATCGACCGGCTCCCCGGTCACATGATCAGTCAGCTGGTCTTCAGCACATCCGCCTGACCCGCTACTGTTTACAAATCAGTTGCGTCCGACACAGCAATGAGGAGTCCTCCGTGACATGAGCAGGTACCTAAACCACACTGAGAGCCCATAGGTGCTTACTAATTATTCTTAGACAGTAGTAACGCTTGTCAACGAGCATGTGCGTGTTTTCTGACTTGTTTTCATGGCTGAGCAGCAGCAGCAGCAGCAGCAGGCTGCTGTAGCCGTGTGTAAGAGGTGAAGACAGGCCCCAACATCGGTTATAACTTGCTAACGTCACATTAGCTTGCCTGTTACCTGTCATATCTAATCTTTTTCATTGAGCAGTGATAATCCTGGTGTGCCACCGCGAGTGACCAGGTGAGCCTTCATGTGGCGCGGTTAGCTGATACAAGCTAACGTTAGCTTAGCTGTTTGGCGTTTTGCCCTGTTTGCATCGATAATCGTCTGGCTGTCACCATCCGTGGCATCAAAGACCCACACTGAGAGCATTTCACGTCCAAGTGTTAACACGCTATGGCTCTGAAGACATTACACACACGTTCTGGCTGTAAATATAGACACTGTCCGATTGGGGTCTGCAGCCTGTTTTTCTTTCTTTATTTTTAATTTTCAGTTTTTTCATAGTCTCACCTTTTATGAATACAGTAGACCATATTTGCTTCTGTTATTGTTTGTGCATGGACACTGACATGTGCATTTTTTCTTTTGTTGATGGACTTTGTTGAATTTGAAATGTTGTCTTTGCAGACTAAGGTAATTAGACACTTAACAATCTAACAAAATCTTCCCAAACCTGTTTGATGGGATTGGCACCTGTTAGGGACTGGGAAAATGCCAGTTTAATGCTATTGTGAGCTGTGCCTACCCTATGCCTCCCCATGCTGCAGAGAACCAGTTCAGTGTAAAAATGTGCTCTGGTAGAGCACGACGTGTCTGCAGGGTGTACTGGTTTAGATAGAGGCCTCGTGGGTTAGCACAGAGGAGGAAGGGCTGTGCGTTCTGAGCCACCTTGGGTTCAAATAATCTTGTGCTTGCATTGACTGTTAGAGGAAATGGGTTGTAGGTCACTGGTGGGAAATTTGTGATACTTGCTGGACCTGTAATTGTCTTTCTTGCTGTCTCTCTTTAGTGCAGTCCCTGCTGTGGCCTGTTAAAACAAAGCATGATTGGAGGAAAAGCTCACCATTACTTGCATTCATCTTGTCATTCCATGTGGGTGTCCTGACTCTTGGTTTTTGAAGTAACTGCTTTGGTTCTTTTAAATAGACACATGCTTGTCAAATTTCACCTGTCTGTATTTGGTAATTGAGTGTGTCAGAACCCAGCAAGTTCACTGTATTTTTCCACGATTAAAGTCCTAAGCATGTTCTCAGCCGCTTGAAGAGCATGTGACTGTGAAGGCTCCCAGGCTCTTACTGTGTGCTGAAGTAGAAACATGTGAGTTTGTTTAGCTGGGGTGTTTCAATTTGACTAAACTGCAGTATGCTGCTGTGATCGTAGCTGCCAGTGACAGCTCCTCTCAATGCCGCTTTCTGAATCCTTTTTGAATATTCATCCTCTAAATAGGCAATACTGACTCTTTTTCTCGATCTATCAGACAGTAGATTGCTCTGGCAATGGCTGATCTGAAGTTGAGCTGTTATCAAATTCTACAAAGTCTGAATTTGTGTGAGAAATGATGGCTCTACATTTGTAATTTGGTGAGATGTCAGATCTTCAGGCAATGCAAATAAACTAACACATTTCAATGATGGTTGAGACTCATTTACCTTTTGTGTTATCGTCCAGTGACCTGGGAGCTCTGTGTGTGTGTCTGTGTGTTTAATATCAGTTCAACATAACCACGTGTAATAATTCAGGAATGTTTTGGGTTTCGATTGTGTTTTTTGTGGTTCATCTCACCCTGACTTTACAGACACGGCTCTAAAGTGTTGTTGCCTTTTTTAAACGAAAATATCAAAGGCTACAATTTAATTTGAAATAAGCTGAAAGCCACAAAAGCAATGGCATTTAACAGAAGTTTTAATAGCAGACCTTTGTAGTAGAATAAGCAATAATTTAGCTCTTTTCACTTCTTTTATTCTGTGGTGAACAAAGGCATGCAGGTATGCATGAGGAAACAGCAACACCTTTCATGTAGAGTAAGTAGGGTGATTCTAACACTTTTATTAGTGTCTTTATCGTAGTGAGGGAAAGAGAGAAGTGAGGTGTAGTATCGTTTAGTGCATATTAATAGGGGATTTTTTTTTTTTTTTAAGGAAGAAGCCTGGAGCAAGACTTTCTGATTGACTTCTGTGTTCTTTGGTGCTTTGCACAGTCCTAAACATATCTTTGAAAAAGATATGTGTTAGTTTTAATAAAGTTTTTTAGTAGAGTGGTTTACCATAAAATGAAAGGTTTAGCTTCATGTGTTGCTCTATGTACGTCCCAGGAAAGGATCTTTTACATCCACAACAGATGGACTCAGTGTTATTTGTATGTTGATTTATTTATGCATTTCATTATGTATTGATTTCATTATTTCATGAAAGATTCGTGTTTTGAATTATTGAGGTTTCTCCAGGTGCTGTAGAGTAAATTATGCACAAGCTGATTTGCCTTGATTATTGTGTAGTGAAGTTTGTATGTCATTTCACGTTCAGCTGTGATGAAGTAATGAAGGTAGCAGAAGGCTAAGAGAAGACTGGCTTCAGGCAAGACTGTGCTAACACGGAGAGGCCTTGAGTCCTTTACCTGCACCATCTTTTACTTTATCACAAAGGCTTTACATGCATCCTCAAAGCACAAGTTGCAGTGAGAGATCTTTGAGGCCTCTTTAGAAAGTTTACAATGCATTTTTTTAATTTATTTTTTTATTTTGGAAATAAGGTCAGATGTGTTTACAGGCTTGTTGGGAAATTTGTACCTCAAACCAGTTTTTGACAATTTGTGCAGGGCAAACTATATTTGGTGAACGTATGAATTAGTATTCTGTTCAAGGTGACTACAGTTTAAATTTGTGATACTCGGGAGAGTTTTACTCTTTTTTTTTTTGTTTTTTGTTTTTTGCTGATCTTTAAAAGTGAAACTACGAAAACAGGCTATTATTGGAGAAACAATTCCAAACATTCCTCAGTTTTTCCCTATAGTTGTGGATTAGTTCCGATAATTTAATGGAATAATGCCCTTTTTATGAGGGAGGGAGAAAACCCCACTGACTGAAGGCGAGCATTAGTCTTTGAGGAGAACAGATGTTTTCTAAGAAAACAGGCACATACATTATGCATATAAAATAATTTCTATTTTGATGGCGCATGTAGCTGATTTATTTGAGCGGTGTTCCATTCATATGGTTAATAGGTTTAAGAGATGCCTTTTGTTGTGTTATTTCCACAATTAATAAAGGGAAAGAGAACATGTTACTCTGTGGAAGCTTGCTGTTCTGTAGGCCTGCGTATCAGGCTAACCATATTCATAAACGTTGAATAATCCCAAGCCGGATAAAGAGTGGAGGCAGAATTGGTTAACCTAGATTGTGAAGTCTTGCAAAGAAAGTAAAACTTTTGTCAGAGCTGTGGCAGAGAGTCGGTGGCTCAGGGTTTAGCCTACCTTGTGAAGATCTTTAGTATTCAGCAAATGGTTTAAAGCTAATCACTATTTCTCACAGTGGTTGGGAGATATTCCATTTAAAATGACTGAGAACAAAGAAGAACAGCAAATTGTCACATATAAGAAGCAAGAACTAGTTAAACATTTTTTAAACTTATGTTAATTTTTAATTGATAGTTTTTCATTACCTGTCCATCAACTCATTACTAGTAACTACTACAGTACCCTTTGTCTTAGTAGATGAGTGCATAGGTTCCACACTGCCACTGCTGGCTCCAAAATGATTGTGCTGATTATTGCCAGCTCTGTGCAATGTGGCCTGTTACTGCTTTCTGTAGCCTTTTTCAGTGTTGTTACAAATGATTCTGTGTACTTACCAGAAATTACTTTTTAAGAAATGTGGCTCTTTTAAATGTTCCTGATGATAGTTATTTTTTACAGTGTAAATACAGGTGTTTATATACAGGAAAACAATCGATGTGTTTAAGATTTCTTAAATATTCCCTAATCATGTACTCTGCTGTCCTTGGGGTATGACATCATAGTATTTAAATAATGTATTAATTAATTCATTAATTAATTGCCTTCTTAATAACCTTAGCATGATTAGCATTACTGCCTATGTTTCATATATAATTGAGTATGGTCGAATATCAGGCTTCTTGTAAATTTAAGTAATTTGTCTCTGACTGTAATCAGCATCACTACTATATTTTATTAAGCAAATTTGTGTTGAAATTATCACATTGCAAGAAAAATCAAAAGTGTATCCAAAGTTCCAGGAAAGATGTTTTCATTATATTCAGTTTAACAGGACCAAATTATTTTTGAACTGTGTCATAGCTGTGTTCTTCATTTCCTCACATGCAGCTGAATTCTTTTAGTTTCATAATTGTTTCTTCTACTTACAGAATCATCCTTTTTTTCTCTCTGAGTATTGGCTGAGGAGAATCACAAGGCTGTGACAGTAAGTGCTGAGATTCAACAGTTCAAGGGAATCGATTGTTAGGCACACAAAGACTTTGTGATTGTAAGATCTAGTTTTTAACTGCACCTCTCTTTGAAGAGGTCAGGATTAGTTAAATACCAACACTACTTCAAGAAGACTTACACAGAGATGATTTGAAAGAGCAAATCAGAGCAAAGTCTGATCGAAGGTCAGTGACTTTATCAGTGGACATGAGTCAGTTAAATGGAAACCAATGCTTTATCACTAGGACAAAATAAAAGCATGACGTAACCAACAAAGTTTGGATTTTTGTTACTAGGTATTTTAATTAAAAAGCTTGAAATTAAATTCTGTTATTTTTTTGGGGAGGGATTTGTTGGTTATTTTTGTAATTTTTACTAGATGCTCTCTCATATTGTCCAGGTCTACCTGGGTTGTGACCATGCAGCACCCCAATTTTGAGACCTGCCACCCACTGCAGACGGACGAGCAGCAGGAGACTGGTTATGATCCACTACATTATTTCAACAAAAACCGCAGCAGTACGTCAGCCCCCATTGACAGTTCTTTGGGTAAAACCTTTTTCATACAGTCTGTGGCAGAAATAAGGTCTTCAGTCAGATTTTGTAAGACCCAGATCCATAACACAACATACCTATGCTTTGTTTTTTTATTGTGCTGTTCTTAATTGTGTGCTTTTGAGTACATTTTAAAGAGCCAGTGGCCCTAACAGAAGCTCCTGACACTAGTTGGGGCATAGAGTATAAGAGACAGTCACGACAAATTGAAGTACTAGATATGAAGAGATAATAATGTGAAGTGTGAGTCACAGACGTGGCTACCGACGCCCCCAGGCTGAGGGTGTTTTTGTATATTTATGTGAACGTCTAAGAGAGAGGAAATGTTGGGGGCTGGCATGTTGTGGAACTGATGAATATTTATGCTGAGTGTCCCTGTGGAATGAGCTACTCCTGTAACTAATGTTGATAGACAGCTTTCTGACTTGAATAAGCGTTCACCTGCAGGCCAAATTAAACCAATTACTGCCAATAAAGACCAAGATGAGTACTTTGTGCCATCACTTTGCCTGCTTCTGGTCCCTTCCCTGTCTCTTGCTTGACATGAAGGAGGTACTCCAAAAATAACTAGCCATTAGGAAGCAGTTAGAAGGCCAGGTCTTACTATGTTAGTTGTCAAAGGTTGTGGGGGTTTTTTGTTTTTTTGGAGGGGGGTTAGTGGTCCTCTATTCACAAACTACAAGAATTATTTCTGCTTTCACTCTGTATCACTAGTTGTTTTACATCTCCCCCTTGTGGTCTGCCTGTTTTAACAGGAGGATCGCTTGACAGCAGTAGTTATTCACAGTCGCAGGCGACCTTTCTCTCATACAGGTGAGCTTTTCCGGTATTTTCTTTTGAGTGTACCATAAACTCTTGGCCAAACTCACTGCTCAAGCTGCCTGGCTTACTGCTTGATGGCACAAGAGATGGAATACTATTACCAATTTGGGTTGAGCTGCTCATAAATCTCCTTGTCTTCTGCCTCCTCTCCCCTGCTCAGGAAAGAATGGGACGACTTGTTCCTCAACAGTAATTACCTGGCCAGGATCCGGCAGGCAGGCATCAATGGTCGACTGAGGAGCAGCCGCTTTCGGAGCGTATGCTGGAAGGTAACTGCCAAATGGTTTAAGAAGCTTGATTAAAGGGGCTTTGGCAATTTCCCTGCCTCAGAAAAGACAGCAGTTCTGGCAGCATGCATACTCTTCTTTGTGGAAACACAGCGGCCTAGAGCTGAGTTTTGAAATTGCCTGTTTTCTGCATATTTGTGACTTCTGAAGAAACAAAATCCCTGTATTGATGAAGTGACCTCTGTACCGTGTGTCTGTCAGCTGTACTTAGAGGTTCTTCCGGAAGACGAGGGACAGTGGATCAACAAGACCAAGGAGCTCCGGGCCCAGTATGAGAAGATCAAAGAGATGGTGAGAGCACCTTTCTGTGGCCATTTCTACCAGCTTGATGACTGAAAGGCCAAAACTCCTGTAGCTTTCTTTGTGTATATGCAGTACTCAAGTTATCACTGATCTCTGAAGTTATGTAGCTGATGGATGTACATTTTGTTTGTTTGTGTCTCAGCACATCACTAACCCTCGCAAACACGCTGGACAGCAGGACCTGGTGGTCAACAACCCACTGTCCCAGGATGAGGGGGTGAGTGTGTGTGTGTGTGTCACCTTAATACATGCCCTTTGGACTGTATGTTAAAATTCTCGACAATTTCAGTCTTTATGCAATTATAAAACCACAGAAATGTGGGGAAAAGTTGGAAATGTGGGACATTTCCTGGAAAAACCTCTGCAGTTTGTTACTGATATTCGTGAAAATTGAGACAGCGTGCAATTGTCATTTCATTTTAATCTTTTTAAATGTATAGCTACTGTAGACAAGTAAATTAAAATACAGCATATTAGGAATAAAATCAATCATCTTTACTTGGATTTAAAGGTGCAGTGTGCAAGATTTAGTTGGTTATATTGGCAGACATGAAATGAAGTATTGATAAGTTTTCATTACTGTGTGATCTCCAAAAAATGAGTATTGTGTTTTCATAAGCAGTGGGTTCACTTTCATGAAGGCCTTCACGTTTCTACAGTGTCCCAGAATAGCCTTTAGAGAAAGAATTCCATGTATTTACTTTCATGGAAATGTAGTTTGTTTGTTTTTTATATTCTGAATAGGTTAATTCAGTCTCTCTAGATATACCACTCTAAAGTAACTTGATAGATTGCTTCTCTGCGTGTTTAGGAGATGGCACCTGACTGACACTATAGGTTTTCTTACACTTTACACACAGCCCCTTATAATTAGGCCCTCCCTCAGAACTCCAAATCTCTCTCTCTTTTACGTACTAGTGGTTATTAGTTTTTCGAAGAGATTTACTAGAAAATAATTTTTAAAATTAGATCAGTTCTTTCATTCATGCAACACACAGTTCAGACACAGTTTAGACACCATTTTATTATGTCAAAATGCACAGTAAATTAAAATCCTAAAAATATGAAATGAGTTCTGATCTGACTGTACTGACAGTAGTTCCTTATGAAATATGGATACTATGATTGATTTTTGATTCATGCAAAAATGGCCAGTATCTGACTATTCTACAATAAAGACTATAACTTTTAAAATGGAGTAGGCCAGTTATTATTATTATTATTATTATTATTATTATTATGGAAGTTTTTTGGTTTGTACTCTACTTATCATAATTAATTCTCTATTGGTGGATGGTTTGATTCATTTACTTACTGAATTGTCACTGTTTGTATATATTATGGCAGGTCAGTCACCAGCCTACATCCTCCAGTTTTCTGACTCTTATTTTCTTTTCTCTCCTGTCCAGAGTCTGTGGAACAAGTTCTTCCAGGATAAAGAACTAAAGGGCATGATTAAACAGGACGTTTTGAGAACGTTAGTATCACTGTCATTCTCTTGATTTATTTGTAGTTTTCTGTCAGCATAAATAAAAACCCTGTTTTTTTTCCCTCAATTTGCATAAGGTTCCCAGAGATCTGTTACTTCCAGGATGAGGATGTAAGGGCCAAGCTGACAGACATTCTCTTCTGTTATGCCAGGGAAAATGAACAGTTACTGTATAAACAGGTACGACTGACCCTTTTGCCCCAACAACTCATCTGCTCAGCATAAAGGGAAAGTGTGTGTGAGTGTGGGGGTGGGGTGCATGCTGGATGGGGGTTGGGGTCGATCTTGGTCTCAGTGCCCAGCGAGCTCGGTAAAGAACAAAATGCCTTTGTAACCTCATCAGTTATCAGTGTCTGTAACAGTTGCCAGTGAACAAATAGACGACTAGTACAGCTTCTGTTTTTTGCAAACTAGAAGTGACATTTGGCCGTGCAGTAGCTAACAATATCTAAATTAAATCTGTCATCATGGATTAGAAACCTCGTGCATCACTATTAAAGAGAGACTGACCACAAATGGACCATGTTTTCTCCCTCCCCCCTGCCCTCTTTCATCATATGCTCCCTGTACCTCTGCCTCCATCTGTCTCAAACTGCAGGGGATGCACGAGTTACTGGCACCCATTGTGTTTGTGCTGCATTGTGACCATCAGGCCTTCCAGCATGCCAGCGAGACCGCAAACCCCAGGTCAGCTCAATATGAGAGTGAAAGTGAATTGTTCACACCTTAGTATCTATAAATGTCTTCAGACCTGCCTATTCCATAGTTTGCATGTAGTCTGAGCCAACATAGTTAGTATAATTTTTTTTATTGTGAAAGATCACAAGATTTTTTGTTTCCCCCACAGTGAGGAGATGAAGTGTCTGTTAAACCCAGCATACCTTGAGCATGATGCCTAGTGAGTACACTCTTATTAATCATTGAATATTTTTATCTTGGGTTTGAACTTTTCATCCAGCTTGAAAAGTTTAAAAACTTTTTAAATGTGCAGTTTTCATTCCATTTCCTTCACACAAATCCACATACACTCATTCTCCTCTGTCATCAGTGCCATGTTCTCGCAGCTGATGGAGACAGCAGAACCATGGTTCTCCAGCTTTGAGAGGGAAGTGAGGAAGGTCAGTTTGATGTCAAGAACTGCTTTTGACATTGCAGTTACAGGAACTTATCGTGTTTTGCAACAAGGTTTGACTAAATGCACTGTCACAAAGACATGGCCTTATACTTAAACATCACATATTAAGTTGTAATGCTTAAGATTCTGCCTCTAGTTGACTTTGAGTCCTGTGGATATAATGGCAACAATGTGCAATTGAATTCTACAGCAAATGCTATCAGCTTCAAGTGGCTTTTCCTCCGACTAATCAAATCAGACAGAAGATGACCAAAGTGCTGTTTACGATTTACTGATCATCACGGACTTTTACATTGCATTTTCTGTGACTTGCACAATAAAATCCACTCTGTGTTTCACCATTTGCATTATGTTAGTTTGAACTAGTTAGAGTAGGAAATGTTGGGTTGTGTTACCAGGAATGTTAAACAGCAAGGCTTTTATCATAAGATAAAATTGCACTGGATTGCCTTTATGCATTATTTTCTATACAGCACTTGTTCATATGTATTCATTGTAGATGTAGCATGGGATTGGCAGACTCAAACAGTAAATGCAAAGGATTGTGTATGTACAGCAATATATATAATAGGCAGTGTTGGAAGTGGATGAATGGCTGTTGCATGGAACCTAGCTTCATAAAAATCACAAGGATTATGATTTGACAAGATTTTTCAGTGTCTAAAGAGCAGAAACTTGTACCTTTTGGAACTAAATGAATCTTATTTTTTCAAACTTTTTTTTAAAGAGCAATGTATTTATCTCTATTGCTCTTTTTATTTACATGTGGTGAATTTTTATCAGTCTGACACAGATGCTGCTAATTGATATTTACATAATGATATGCTAATTACTTAACAACTACTACTTCAGGGGAAGGAAGAGATGCTGACCAGCATCCCATTTGCTCGGCCCCAGGACATGGGACCATCTGTTGCCATAGTGACCAAAGTCAATCGCATCCAGGACCAGCTGGTGAAGAAGCACGACGTGGAACTTCACATGCACCTCAACCGGCTAGAGATTGCCCCACAAATCTATGGCATGTCAGTATTTACACCCTGAGGTCTGTATGATCCTTTTCCTGGCCCTGTACAGATTAAACCACTACATTGTGTACCTTTTATGTCCTTTAGTCGGTGGGTACGTCTGCTGTTTGGCCGTGAATTTCCTCTCCAGGACTTGCTGGTGGTGTGGGATGCCCTCTTTGCCGACAGCATCACTCTGGACTTGGTGGACTACATCTTTGTGGCCATGCTGCTCTACATCCGGGATGCTCGTACGCTCCATTTATTACTGAATTAATCCAATAACACGATGTTTTGTCTTTGTAGCATGTAATTTCATAAGAAACACTTAACTGGAAGAATGTAATTTACTCCACTTCATTGAATCAGATGGAGTCATATTGCTTTAAATAGACCACAGATCTTTGTTGCCTTGCATGCAGGCAGGATCCGCTCAAACACTTCAGCATTCGTGTCAGCAAACATCCTCCCTGCTCACGTCTTTTTGTGAGCAACTGAATCCCTGCTGCTACAGAACAGATGCCAAGGAAGCAAATGCACACTAACACAGCAATTGTGGATGTGTGCAAATTGATGCACGTCTTTTTTTTTAAAATGTGAAATTAGTTATTTTAGGAAGTCTGTGTGCATCCTCAGATTCACGAGTTGAAAAGGGAACTTGTTGTTGAGTGGTTAGATTTCCCATAGTGGAAATAGTTTAATGTTTTATCATAAGAGCAATGTGTGTCCTTTGCATGACATGGCGTTGTGAAGGTGAAGTTGTTAATCACTGTCTACTCAGCATCACTAATACTGTATTTTATTTTTTTTGTCCATGTGTCTGTTTTAGTCATTGCTAGTAACTTCCAGACCTGCCTGGGCCTGCTCATGCACTACCCTCCAATAGGAGACATAAACTCTCTGCTGCAAAAGGCTCTGTTCCTTAGAGATCCCAAAGTAAGCAACCACACTAGCATAATTTTTAACAGTGTTCTACCTGTAGTGTTTTTCCCGAGTGGTATGATTTGTGTTTTATTTCGCTTAATTTCCCTCGAATCTCAGCATGGTGTTATAAGCACTTTCGTTATGGCTCACTTGTCACAAGTTAAAGTGGAGAAGAGAAACTAGCAGAAGAGCTACACAGTAAATGAAAGAAATCTATTTACCGAACAGAAAAAGATTTTTGTTTTCTGCAGAAGATTTGCAGAAGTGAAAACCCAAAAACACAAATAGTACAGTGTAGACCAAGTCTTGCAGCTTTATTGCCCTTTAAATGAATTGTTTAAAAAAAATAGGTAAGGCTGAGGCAAATGTTTCAGTTCCTTGTCTCACAGGTTTTACAGTATATTTGTGGTTTTATGGCAGTAAAAACACGAAGCACAGGTCCAAACAATCAAATGGTTATAGTTAATGAGATTAAGTTTCACAGATAAATACATTATATACTGTACATGCAATGAGATGGCCTCTATATACAGTATGGCGTGCATACATTAAGCAAGGTAAGACCTGACATTAACATGATATTAGATCAAGTTACTGCTATTTCACTCCTAATGCCTTATGAATATCAGATAGTGGAAAAAAAAAAAAAAAACACAGTACAACTTGCTCAGAAAGCAGTGGGAAAAGTAGTAAGGAAGTGCTGTCTATGTAACTAGGGGGTTGTTAGTCTGTTAAACTAGTCAAGGAAGCTTCCTATTCTACTTACAGGAGCCTACACTAGCTATTTAGTAAGTTGATTCATACATTTGACTTTTGTATGCTAATAAGCTTATCCAGAAACAATATTTGTGTTTTGTGTGTCGACTTTGCTCAAATACTAACCTTACCTCTGTGGAAAAAGGAGCATTGGCACAGGGTCAGAGAGGAAATTGCAGATTCCGAAAACATTGTAGTTCCTAAAAATGCTATTGCACAAGGTGGCCATTTTCTCTTGCAATCATGTAATTGTGTTTTCTAATGGAAATGTTTTTATGACCGCAAGACGGAGAGTAAAGCAAGCCTGTGTGCTGCTTATTCACAGAGCTCCACTTGATTAGTGTGTTAATGTGCTAAAAATTTAAATTTCTGAAAATTAAAATGTGTCCAGGTTGTACCTAAATGAGTAAAGTCCTCAGTATATTTTCCTGTCACACACTTTTTTCACTCTCATTCTCTGTTTTGCATTCACACGCACTCAGTTGGAGCCTTGGCTCTGTCTTACTTCTCATTAAGAGGGTTCACATTCTTCCCTTTGGCTTTACATGTTAGCCATCAATGAGTGTGTACTGTAGGTGAAATTTGACAGCGCCAGTTCTTTGACCTTAGCTAACATCTCACTGTCTCTGAAAAGAATCATCTTGTGTTCCGCCTCCAAATTCACTGACCTGTACACTCAAACACAACTACTCACCACACTCCTGTCCACTACCCTCTGCAACAAAATAACAGGAAAATGCCTCATCCAAGATGACAGCGTTTACCGCAGGTGAACGACCACATCACACCATGTCAGCATCATCGTTACACCTGGGGGCGGGGGTTGTGCTGAGTCAGAGATACCAATGCACATGTGTGTTCTTGTTTACGTACTCACACACTGATTTTAGGTCGACTTGTCTTTTATGTTGCTTGTTTATCAGCAACAGCAGGAAACTCTTTTTAGGACTTGTAAATGTTCTGACACAAAAATTGTGGTTCTCCTCCACTTGTAGAACAATCCACGACCTGTGAACTATCAGTTCCAGCAGAACCTGGATTACTACAAAACACGGGGGGCTGACCTGATGAACAAGTCACGGTAACACACACACAGAGGTGTTCCTCTGTATTTAACAAAATGAATTGAAAGTAAGTCTCATTGTTGAGTTTTGTCTTTTTTTAAATAGGCTTCCTTTCTTTTAATTGCTGTATGAAAATGGACTAACTGAGACTTGGGAGTGAGCTTTGAAATACAAAATAAAGACAGTTTTATTATCACTGCAGGGTAGCATACTTGTACTTGCAAGTAGAAATAGCTAAAAACAACAGTCATTCAGGAACATAACTTAAGAGAACAAGCAATTTAAAAACAAATAATTAATTTTAAATTAACCTTTTCATGGTATTTGTTTATATTTTTTCATAAAATCATTTAGTTTACATTCAAAAGTCTATATATATATATATGTGTGTGTGTGTATATATATATATATATATATATATATATATATATATATATATATAATGTGTATATATATATATATATATATATGTATATATATGTATATATATATATGTATATATATATGTGTATATATGTATATATATATATTTTTTTTTTTTAATTCAATCTGAATTCAATTTGTATTTTTTCTAGTACTTCGAGTACAAAAACAGCCCCCATCAACATTAATAAGGTCTCCAGCAGCCTGCTAAACTTCGGGAGGAAGCTCATCGCTCCAGCTATGTCTGGTGGATCAGGAGGTATCTCACCAATCAACAGCGAGGTACACTCCTCCTCTTCCTCCTTCTCATCAACTTCGCCCACCTCAGCTCCTGCGCCCACTCTGCCTCACCCACTGGCTGAGCCCCCATCAGGACCTGCTCCAGTGCAGACCCAGAACCATGCACAGAATCAGCACCACCGGCTCCTCAAATCTGAGAGCATGCCTGTTCATCTCAGCAAAGGTGAGTTGCAGGACACGCATGGCTTCAGATTTGTTTTAGGGCAGCGTTCTGCTCACCAACTTCTAATTTGCTTTATTTTTTTTGGCAGTTGTACAGCTGTTGAATTAACTGCATGTACACATTAACAGATTATCAGAATATCAAAAAATGAAATTTGGTTTGTGTGGTTGTGGCAGCATCAACTTTGACTCTCCTATCTGTTAGATGTAGTTTCAGGTGGAGTGTCTCAGGTCTCTCTCCCAACCCAGACTCATACTGACACACAAGGTAACTGCTGCCATGGCAACTACTTGTGTGACCACCCCCACCCCCACCCATGTCATTGTCATTTATCACCTACTGTTTGGTCATCTGTTCCTGCTGCTTAGTTAACTGTTAGTATGGTGTTAATTGAGTCCAATGCATGTAATGATGCTGTTTAACCAGCAGAGGGAGATCACAACTTTCTGCATTATGGAAATTAAACCTATAACATAAATCAGGTGTCTGCTTTTAGCATTGTTTTAAATATGAGCTTGTGTCACGAGCTTGTATGTGCTTCACTTCACGTTGGCTGCAAATGTTGCAGTTGTTGTCTGTCATGCATTTTGCACGCTTGCCTGCTTTCTTTGTATCTACAAATAATTCTTAGTATCTTAGTCTTAAAGTATTTTCCTTTTTTGCTGCTTCTTCATTTTCTGTGGAGTCTAGAATTATTTAATTAAAGTTTTTAATTATAATCAACTAATACACTAATGAATAAAAAATGTAATTGTAAATTGATTACTCACATTTGCATTTAAATAATGCATTAATGGACATTATTCCCAGATTAGCAGCAGGAACTTTGATTGGTCCCAATTTACACTATAACTCACACCAACCCATAACAGCTGGCCAATCGGAACTCCTGCGCCTGCCGCTCTGTGGGTAGGGCTTTAATTATTAGGTTGCTCAGTGCATACAAGCTTTACATTAGTTACATGCAAACTATAGATGTCTGTATAGGAAGCAGAGTATGACAAGCGCATTAGTATTATTATTTTATGGAATAACAAAAGGGGGAAAAAAACATTTGCAATTCCAATTTAAAATGCAGCCATTAATTCATCATTGAAAGACAGAATAAGGACGCAGAATTATTAATTGGCAAATTTATTCATCGTATCTTTTTACTTTGGGTTGATTTACTCGTAATATAAATGCAAATTAATTTAATTTATTCTCACTTTTTATATTTTACAATTTCTTGATTATAATTAGGAAATGTCTAATTACAAGGGCAAGCCTCGGGCTTTAAATCCTTGTCCTACCCACTTAAGCCTTTATTTAGATATTAACCAAATTGGACCATGAAAAAGCATTACTTTAAGATTGAAAGAAATTTATACTGTAATGCCTTTTTGAAGATCCACTCACTAATCTTTTCTAACCTTTCAACTGCATCTTATGGTCTTCATCCGCAGAGGTCTAAAACAGCTACTTAGTGGGACCATGTAGTCAGACCCACTAATACAAAGTTTAGAATTAATGTCCACGCTTTATTTTCACAGCATTTTCCTGTTGTAAAATGTGATAAAATTATTTTCTATTTTTGATTTAAAAATTTAGAAAATTCTGTCTTCCACCTCATGTCCCTCTCTCAGGACAAAGCTCCCAGACAGTCAGTTCATCTCCCAGCATAGAAAGTCTCTCAGGTGGGCGGGCTCAGTCCACCGCCTCCCCACCTCTTCCCCCCTCCAGAGGCAGTGATGTCAGCACTTCATCTCCACCCCTTTCTGCCACTAAGAAGGAATCTTTCTTCAACATCAGTCGCTCTCATAGCAAGACCATGGGCAAGAAAGAGACGGTGAGCTGTTGGACTTACTGTGCTTTCCAATGACCTTCTTTCTTTCCACTCTGCCAGACTGTTCACATCTTTGTGTATCAAACGTTCTCATCTTTTCTCACTGTTCTGTCAACTCTACTCTAGGTTTAATCTCCCGGTCTTCACCGGTTACAAAGCTGCTTCTTGTTCGGTTCTGCTTTCATTGTCTACCTATGACGTGTGTGTGTGTGTGTGTGTGTGTGTGTGTGTGCGTGTGTGTGCGTTTTCAACAGGAGGAGGACCTTGAAGCCCAGATATCGTTCCTGCAGGGTCAGATCAATGACCTGGAGGCCATGAGCAAGTACTGTGCCAAGATGATGAACACACACATCTGTGAGTTCCACACCAAATGATAAACCTATTCCGATAATTTTTGCTTTCCAAAAGTTAATTCAGATGTTTTCAAAAACACTTGGTATAATGCATGTTACTGTCTACATTAAGTTTTTGTGGCAACTTGTGTGACTGCTTATTATGCTTATTTTCAGGTAGGATCCAAGAAGTGATTCTCCAAGAACACCTGGAAAAAGAGGATGAGGTCCTTGTGTCATTGGCTGGACTCAAACAGGTGAACCCAAGCACGCAGACTGAATGAACATTATTGTTTTTGATATGCTTTTCTTACTATACTCTCCTGACATGGATCATTTTTAATTGTTGTTTTCTGTAAATTTTCATTATGGCTGCTATTTTGGTCAGATCAAAGACATCCTGAAAGGGGCACTGCGCTTTAACCAAAGCCAGCTGGAGGCTGAGGAGAACGAGGAGATCACCATCGCCGATGATCACTACACCTCTACTGCAGCTGCGGAACGTGCTCTTAGCGCCAGCAATCACCAACGTGACCACCAGCAAGGGGGCAACATCAGGCAGAGCCGGGACTCTGACCTGGATGGGAGCGTGAGCATGGACGAGAAAGAGGAGGAGGAGGAGCCGCCAGTGATTCCACCTGAACAACAGGTTAAGAGTGAAGAGTTTTCCAGGCCGCCAAAGTAAAAGCCTTTGACAGTCAGTGAGTGTACTGGTATAAAATTTAGCGTATTACAGGATTAGTTTTGAGTTTGATTCTTTATTACGTATCTTTGAATGTGGTTCCTTACATGCCAAATTACACCCTTTGACACTAAGTCTATCCCACTAGGAACAAATTAAATCTAGAATGATGGTGCATCATACAGCATTATGAAAATGTTGAGTCACATGTCCCCTTGTGTCCCAAG
The DNA here is from genome assembly GCF_033026475.1 of Channa argus. Taxonomy (NCBI): domain Eukaryota; kingdom Metazoa; phylum Chordata; class Actinopteri; order Anabantiformes; family Channidae; genus Channa; species Channa argus. The sequence continues at coordinate 18,334,254 of NC_090197.1, forward strand.
TAAATGGTAAATGGTCTGCACTTATATAGCGCTTTTCTACCTATTGGCACTCAAAGCGCTTTACACTGCTTCTTATTCACCCATTCACACTCACAGTCACACACACATTCATACACCGATGGGGGAGCTGCTATGCAGCTTGCCCACACTCACCGGGAGCAATTAAGTTGGGGTTCAGTGTCTTGCTCAAGGACACTTCGACATGTGACCGGAGGAGCCGGGGATTGAACCAACAACTGTGAGATTGGTGGACAACCGCTCTACCTTCCTGTGCCACAGTCTCCCACGTTTTGTTGTATTTTAATACAATGATTTTACAGCTAGAGAAGCAGAATACAATTATCACACAACCTTGGTTTCTGTTCACAACTTGTACCTGATGTTTGCAGGTGGCATCTTCCCTTGGCTCACAGGGTAAGAACTGGGACGACTACATCCTTGTGTCCCAGGACGGAGACTTGCAGGCCACAGGAGGAGGGGGAAAGGCTACAGCTGAGCGCACTCCCCCTATCAGGCGAGGCCGTATCTTGGTGCGGATGGAGCCTGAGGGCGCGGCAGGGACCTTCCGGGACCCCCTGATGGCTGGCACCACCTCGGGCTCCTCCAGTCCAGATGAGGGCTCCACTCACAGCAAGGACTCTGATTTTACCATCGTCAACCCCAATGATCTGTGAATGAGCCAAACACCCCCTCCTCCTCCTCCTCCTCCTCCTCCTCCTCCTCCTCCTCATTCTTTTCTTATACACGTGTCATGTCTCAGAGGATGAGATTAGAGTCCTTGGATCAGAGGGAGAAATTTGCGGTTTTGGTTACGCACCATCTGATTGGCTGGAAAAAATGCACGTGTGGACTGTGACAAGCAACTCTTTAACTGTCATCAAAGCCACTTTAGTCCTGTCTAAGCTGATGCTGTATGCTATCTCATCTACCTTATGCCTGTTTTCCAATTATGTTGGAAACCCTTTCACTCATTTAACTGTAGTTCCCTGTTCTGCAGAGAGAGGGCATCTTTGAACTGCATACCACTTATACCATCACCACGTAATTACTGAGTTGGGCCTCAAACTGCAATTTACTTTCAGGGGAGGACTCGCTCTCCTTGTGCTTGATGTACTGATTGGAGTTTAATACTCAGTTTATTCTCATATGGAGATGTGGCCATACCTCAAAATGTATTCTGTCTGCCTGTCTGTGTCCTTACAGAGGGAGCTCTCTTCTGATTCTCAAAAGGAAAGGATAATGTCCTGTCAGTTGTCAAGGGCAGCTTTCTCCCCCCTTCTAAACCAGTGCCTCTTGCCATTAATCGTCTCTCAACCAAACAGAACCTGACTGTGATATTATTCTTTTTATTAATTATTTTTAAGAAGATATTTTTAATCCTTAGATCTTTAGTTCAATAGATAAAAATGATTAAATTATGGAATGTCTGTCTTTTTTCCCCCCTTTGTTTTAAAATGTATGTCATTGTGGATATTTTAAAGTGATAAACTGACAAGTTTTCATTTCTAACATTACTACAGATTTGTTATCTTGTCCCATGGAAAAGTGTAATACAGCACACACACATTGAATGTCTCTCTAGCTGGCCATACAGCATAATTAACTCTAGACCAATAAAACCACATTGCTCTTGCTACAAGTTGAAGTGTTTGGGGATTTATGTGTTTGCTTTTAGAGTATGTAGATTTATTTTTATGACTTTATTTTAAATATCCAACCTGCACAGTGTGTACACAATTATATTGTATGCTCTGGCAGTTTATCTAGTACACAGGGTTAAAACTAATGCAAATTATTAGGGAATGATAGTTCGTTATTGTATGAACTCATTAAAGTGCTGATTTAAATGATCATTTGTAGAATGTAGGGTGCTGTTGAACTGTATACAGAAAGGTATTATTTAGCCAACCCTCATTCATGTTAATTGGCTTAACAAAATAGAAACATCATTGTAATAAAATACATTTTAAAGGCAGCACAAATTATTTTTTCCAAAATAGCCACAAAGTTAAATCTAAGCATCAGTTCATGAATGGAGGATTTATTGTAGCCTTAGACTGCACTTTCAGCTAGGTGTGTATTGTATTATTTTACTAATAATACAGCAAATTGTTAGATATAAGGTACAAATTTGGCTATTGCTAATAGAAAATGTGTTTCAGTCTGAGATGATGTTAATGTATTATTTCTCATACCACCTCAGTCTATATCAGCAGGTAATTTCTTCCCATTTCTCAGAAATTAAAACATAGATGATTTGTTCACATACCTGCAATGATGGCAGGTTTGTCAGGCGGTACAAAACTGATGGACGGGATCCACACAATGGTTAATCTCAATTCTGCACACAGCATGAATCATTGTTCCTCTAAAATGTCTATTGACATTTAATGAAAAATGTGCACTAAAACATGCAAATTATTAGCAATGCTAGTTAAGATTGTACCTTAAACATGTTGTGTCACAATGAATGAATGGACATAAAACAGACCCATAAGAATTAGCCTTTTAAAACATTTATTTTCATCCTGACTGGTAATCATGAACGGGTCGAGCCTCATCTACTGCACTGATGGCACGTCTTGAATGTCATCCTGAATAAATAACTTATGTAAAATATTCTTTACAGCAAATTGATAGAATTACATAATAAAATACTGTACAGTGTTTTGCACACAAATTAAGCACATTCAACAAAACAGTACATATTCCCTAGAGGCAGACAGTTACAGTTGTGGGGTTGGTTGATCTTTAAGGCGGAAAACTGGTTTCATTAGCACAAGGACTCAAGGAAAATACAAAAATATAGAATACTGTATGTAAGACAATATTTAGAGGGTGATGTAGAAGGTTTTTCGTGGCAAGAGTCGCCTCTAGGTGACTAAACAAATGCTTGATGGAAACTGGAGTGAGACAAAGTTAGAAAGACCTTTCTTACTTGATATTGCTAGATAGCAGCTTAGCAAAGTACAAGCCGCTCACATGTGGAGGTGGCAGTTTTTCAAAAGGCTTTGGCTAAGGTTTGAGTCATCCCAGACTGCTAGAAAAATGACAAATTTTCCTCCCTTTTCACGATACACCTCCAGCCACTGAAAGACATGCACATAAGAAGTGGTAAATAAACTTTTGGTGTATTTACATTTTAATACAGTACGTCTACTTCTCTCGAGTGTTCAACAGCAAATGGGTGGACAGTGGCTGCTGTTTTTTACTTTTACATTCATCAACTTTTTCATCTGTCTTTCTTAATAATGGGGTATTTGTTATTGTACTCCCACAAGATTATTAAAGTGTCCCACTGTGGCAGACTAAGGGGTTTGAACAATGAAGTGACAGGAGGAGGGTTTGTCAGAGCAGCTACAATTGCATTTTAGTCCTGTCTTTTCTCATTTACATGCTATGAAAAGGATCCTCAAGCGCTTGTGGTGGGTTTGTCATCCTGAACCCGTCGAGTTTGGGAGCGAACTCTTCTTACTCCTAGACTCTCCTTGGTGAGGTTCCCAGTCAGAGCAGCATCGTGGACCTGCTTCATGTTCTCCTGGACTTCAGCCTTGGCACGCTTCAGCAAGTCAGTCTGGCCCTGGATGTGAAGTGGTGTAGGGGATGACAGAGGGTAGAAGTGGAGGGAGAGATGGAAAGAGAGCAAAAAGATGTGTGACTAGCTAGAAGCTAAAACATGTTCTAGTGACCGACCGCTGTTTGGGTTTTTGCAACCGTGCAAATGAGTTTGTTTCGCTGACCTTAAGGATGGTGATGTTCCAACTGAAACTCTCCAGTGCACGACTGAACTTGCGACCTTTCAGCCCCTCCTTCACCGCCAGGTTCGGCAGGTTCTCATGAAATTCCATGGCTAGAGCCAAAAACAAGCGCAGCAGATTAGAGGATGGCGTTTATAGTTTAAGAGATTATTGTAGCTATACTGAACCAGGGACACTGACATGATTTTCTGTGTAGCTATGAGTAACAAATGCATCTTGTCTTTTTACCTATTTGACTAATTGATCCATCACCACCAACAAAGATACTGTATTACTCAATTTCATGCATGCACTTTGAAGTTGTTTAATGTTTTTTTATGATATGATTACGTGTGTATGTGTGTATGTATGTGTGTATAACTATGTTACACAGTTACACACACAAACTGAATGTGAATCACTTTTGTATTCATTAATTCATTACAGCTAGTGTAATGCCAAAATCTATTGATGCAGTGTTTCTTTTCCAGAATTTTGGACAACTGCTTAACTCAGCTAAAGTTCAGTGATCTTGTTCCTCATCTTTTCCCTTCTTTCTTTCATATGACAAGTTGTCCGAGAGTTTCCATCATCCACCTTGTGGCTTTACTCCACCAGCATCACAAGATCCTGTGATCAATGAAGATGGGATCTTCATGGGCATACACTGAATCTATGATTGGATGGATGAGATTTATCGGGCGCAGTCTGTTGACCTTAATCAATTATTGCTGTAGTAGAAACCAAACAACGGGATAAAGAAGCAAAGAACAATGGAATAAAGTGAAGTTGATTGAAATGAGATGAGGAAAGATACAGAGAGAATGACAAGCAGTGTAATAGACTTCAGGCCACTGGCTAGTGTGTGTGCAATGAGTTATGTTTGTCAGTCTGGCTTCCTCTGGCTGCTCCGGGCCACTGTCCCACTGTTACCATGGAAACCCAGAAGTGGGTTACCATGGGGTACACATCACTGTGAGCCATCAATGAGCCCAGACATTGAACATGCCAAGTTGTAGAACACACACACACACACAAACACACACAGAAAAGAATAAACAGATTGGATACAAGTGTAATTTACCAATTTCTTACACATATTCCCTCTGTCACTAAATGTCTACAAACATGGACACAAACCTGCACACTCGTATGTTGTCACTGTTTCGAATTCACACACACCTACAGAAGTTGCCTGAATAATAACCTTTACTGCAAGGTTGCTAGGCAACTCGAAGCCTACGTGCCAATGTAGAATGTGTGTCTATTTCCCTGTCAAACCAAGCAAAGCCGATGGAAGAAACAATATTTCCAAGCCACTACAGGATCAGTGTGCATACACAGAAAAAGACACTCACAGAAAAAGGGTCCTAAAATATTCTACACTGCAAATCAAGATGTAGCAGAAATTGAATCACTTTCACTTCCTGTCCCCTGTCTGAACTGGGAACAACTGTGGTGGAAAAAAATAAGAAAACAGATCTGACTTTTGATCTGTTACTATTAGCATTGGATAAAGTGTGAAATCTTTAAATCCAATATGCAGGTCAAGGACTTGGAGAAAAAGCAGCATTTCAACTGAGGTTCTTATAGGATTTATTCATGCAAAATACTCAAAAAATTAAGAGAAAACAAACACACACACACCCACACCCACACTACATCTTCGTGAGGCATTGCACTAGGGCTTCAGCGACCCTTGGCATGGATTCTACAAGTCTCTAAACCCTACAGGAAGGGCAGGCAGCATTTTTCCCAAATATTCTTCCCCTTATTTGGTGTTTGGATGATGCTAAAGGCCATGGGATCTGATTCATCTGGTGATTTCTTAATCATTGAACTATTCACTGAGCCCTTGTGCTTCCTATGAATGGAAGCATTTGGAACTGTGGTATGTTTTTTCACTCAAATATCGAGATTTTCTCATTACATCATTTGTCCAATCGACACCACATTACACATACATTTCTTTTTCATCTAAAAATGTCTTTGCAAATGCATAATCACAATTATTTCCTTTACAGTTTAAACAGATGCTTATCAACAACAAATGCCATCTGGCTTATAATAAATGAAAAGATCAATGGTGTTTGGCTTGTCCCTTCAGAGGTCACAGCAGAACGTACTACGCATGTAGTACGGAACTGGCATCAAGGTGTCCCTTGGTGTTTGGGCGGGGCTGCGCCTGGAGGGGTAGCATTTGAGCCTGTGGCCTTTTGCCTCCCAACCCAATGCTTTACCACTGATCCACCAGGCCCACTGCATTTATAAAAATTATACTGTTTGGTATATCATGACCAGATCTAGTTGACCAGTTTTTCAGTTTTATAGTGTTCATCATGCACACGGTAGTGAATTTAAATTACCAGTCTCTAAATAATTAGGTTAATAAGAGTTTCATTTGTGGTGAGCATAGCACTGAGCACTGAAAAATTTTATAGCTCCATAGAGAAGTATTGTCCCTGTTTCAGAAAAATGTTTTTAGTGTCTTCTACAAATTCGCTTTCAGGAAAGACGTGTAATTGAAACAAATTTTCATAGAGCTATTTCTTACTCTATGAAAACAATGTTTTTGCTGCCATGACACAGAAGTATACCCAAGGATGAGACTGCACACTGGGAAACCACAGAGCAGCAAACACTGCTGTTTAGGTTGCTGTTACAAACCATTCATCTATCACCTGTAACCTCTTATCCTGTTCAGGGTCGCAGCGAGCTGGAGTCTCTCCAAGCTGTCATTGGGCAAGAGGCCGGGTACACCCTGGAAAGGCCACTAATCTATCTCAGGGCCAACACAGAGAGACATACACAGACACACAACCACACTCACATTCACGCCTATGGGCAATTTGGAGTCACCATTTAACCTAACATGCATGTCTTTGGACTGTGGGAGAAAACTGGGGTATCCAGAGGAAACCCAAGCAAGAACAGGGAAGATATGCAAAATCCACACCAAAAGGCTACATCTGGCAGGTGTATTCAAAGCAGGGACCTTTTAGCTTTGGCAGCAGCACTAACCACTCCACCACCGTGCTGCCCAATTGGTGTTACAATATAAATTTCCATTTATAAATGCTATAAAGAGTTGTATATCTCAAGACTTAGCTAAATAAAACAACCCCTTTGTGCAGACTTGTGTGGGTTTTTGTAGCCTTTTAACACACACTGAAGTGGATTCACTCTGTCTTCTACATTGGTGTTCTAGTCTTCCACTCAGCGTTGCCCCTAGTGATCCATCTCTGCCGTTCATCTTCCCACGGCTTTTTTCTCCCTCGTCATTTCATCTCCTTGCTCTGATGTAAGTTCCAGACATCCATCTCATCACCAGCCATTTTACGGCTCCCTTTGAGTGACCAGTTTATGGCTTGCTTGCTGCCCACCCCCTCTTCCCAGACGGAGAGGTGGACCTCCTTCTTAAGATCATCTGATTTGTACACACAGGAAGAGCTGTGCTCACAAGATCACGCATCAGGCTCCTCAGCAATTATTTATCAGATGAACATCCTGGTACTGGGACACCAACTCAGGGCTGAAGTATCCTACTTTCAAAACACTATTTCATAATAATACTACAACATCTGACCACACATGAAATGACAGATACCTGATTATAATGCAGTGCGACAGCATTAGTTTGCTGCACTGCAGCCCTAGCCGCAAAAACGGATGAATATGTCACTGATTATTTTATCAGCAAGAGAAATTTTAGCCCCACAGAAAAATAAAGTTCAGCTGAGGATGGAATGAGATTTCTGGAACCAGAGTGGAGCCATCTGCAAATTTGTAAACAACATTCATCTCCTTCAAGTGCTCTCTCTCTCCCTCTCTCTTTACAATTGCCCCAACTGAGCCATCATCTTCCTCTTGAATAGCAATTAATTTCAGTGTTATCTTAATTTCTCCTTCAATTCCTCATTTCTATTCCCTCAACCATCAAGGGTGATGCTAAAAAGCTGACAATTATGCATGCATTTTAACTCACAACGCTACCATGAAAGCCATAGATGCTTAAATATATGTCCCATGGGTTCTTTCTAAAAACCTTTGTATAAACATTTGAAATCTGAAACTACATATTTAGAATTCAGCACACAGAGTCACATGTGAATGTGTTTTCTACACCAAGCTACTGCCTAAACACTTACTTACTGTCACATGGTTGACAGCTGAAGACTAAAATGGGGCTGAGAAACATGATGTGGGTAATACTGTATGTTTGTGTATTAGTGTGTTTGTGGCCTTGTTTATTGTCACAGGGATGACTAATGTCTGATGACACAAGGGTCATCAGACAAAGATTATGAAAATGATATCAGCAGGTCAGATATGGTCTCCTTCACTTAGGAAACATAAGGAACAGTGCCAGTTTAAACCCACCTCCATCCAAAATACACAGATGATTCACAACAGAAAAAACTCTCATCTAGCACTGGGGGGGGGGGAGGAGGAGAGGAAAGAGAGGAAAGACATGGCAAGAGGAGAGAAAAGGAAATGCAAGACAAGATGATCAAAAAAGAACAGCAAGAAGGGAGGTGGCAAAAGGAAGGGAGATTGAAGGAAATAGTATAGGAAGCAAGTGAGATAGTACAGTACATAAGAAAAGAAGAGAAGACAAGAAAAGGTAGGACAATGTAAACAAACGGGGGAACAAGGAATAACTTGAGACAAGATGGGAAGGAAAAGTCAAAGATTGCTTAGGGTACATGGGGCAAGAAAAGGAAAGGGAAGGAAAGGGCATAAGATGAAGAGAAGAAAGGCAAGAGCATTAAGAGAAAGAAAGGGGTACGGCCTGATCAGAAAAAAAAGAAATAACAGGAACTAAAAGAGGAGAGAAAAGGGTTAGGACAAGGAAGAGGGAAAGAGTGGAAAGAAAATGATTAGGATAAGAAAGAAAAGAGAGAAAAGAAGAGGAGAGGAGAGGAGAGGCAAGAAAAGGACACAAGAAAAGGAAAAGAAAAGGACATTAAATTAATGACAAAAGCAACCACTGCAGTGTGGATAACAGCCTTGCTGAAGAGGCTGTGTGGGAGTTGTCCCAGATGAACTAGGAATATGGGCATAGCCTTTTTTTCCTACTCATTACACACACAATATAACACACGCTCTACATAGCAGCACCAACACACACACAAACACACACACGCCTACACACCTGTTGTCTGTACATGCAGGATCCTGTCATAGATTCCATCAGACAGCTCGATCACTGCTTTGCTCGCTTGGACCATCTGCAGATAGGGAAACATCTATTAGCATGAAATACACACACAAGCCACTACAACACAGAGTTGTACTGCTCTAGACAATTATTTCATTTACTGTTTCTTGTGCAAAAATCACACTGCTGAGCACATACTTAGTCTGCTTTGTTGAAGGCTGTAAAAAATGCTATCCACTGCACAGCAAAGGGTAAGAACAGATTGGTGTAAATGACACGAGTAATAAACATTTAGAATGAATAAAACTTTCATTACATATGCACAGATTCACCACAAAATGCACAGTAGACATATGCTTTATATGGAACATGCGCATGAACGTTTGAGGGCCATCGCTATATTTCCTCTAAAGCAATGACAACACACATACACACAGTAATGAGATTTGTAGCTTCTGCCTGATTAATTGTGCACCTCCTCTCACAAACCCTGCTGGGACATGACCCTTCAGTGGGAAAGATTATGCTGTTCAACAAACAACTACAGTACACTACTTTGGCCAGATTCTATTCAACACACACACACACAAGCACACACACACACCCTCCTGTCCTGTCTCTGTTGTTCTGCCTCTCCCTCCGGGCATCGGGACTGAGGTGTGGAATCCATTTAGCCAAACAACATTAAAATCTATGCCAATTATATTCTGCACCAGGGTGAGATTTTTCAGCTCTGATTTCCTCGGCCAGAAGCGGAAGTGGCTAAACATGCTCACACACAGGCACACACATACAGACAGGCACCTTCTTATTTACACACCAGTGTACAAATAGACAGTCAAAGGTCTGTACTGTTGATATTTGCATAGCAGTGACAAACAGCCATAGTTAAATCAAAATGTCACAGTTTATACACCAAAACCTTAATCATGAATTAATATGACTAGAAACTAATAGAAATCAAATTTTCTCCACTACAGCTCATACATGTTACATATGCTCTGTGTACAGCGTCACTAAAGTGGCTACTGATACTAACAGTCCATCATCCTGCCTAAGGGGAATATCTAACAGAAAATAGGGTAAAAGGTGCAACATATTGGGCAGCCAGAGACATTGTGAAAATGTAATGTTATTTATCATAACAGCACTTTTTAACACAACAAGACAAGGTACGACCCCAACAAGTGCTAGAACACAGATAGGTTAATGGAAACTACTTCTATTAGAATAGCATAGTCCAAATAAAAAAGAAAAGGAGGCAAGAACTGAGAGAGTTGAATAAGTGAAAGAAGGGATGAGGAGGAGGAGGCTGAAGTGGGGATAGAGACAGAAACAACATGTACATTTCATTCTAGCAGAGAGCTGATCAGACCTGATCCTACTCAAACAAACTGATTCATTCCACTTTACTGACTAGCTGATGAGTTAACTGACAGACGAACTACCCCCTCTCCCCTTTTTATTGTTATTATTTTTGCTCTTTGTGGATATTTCCGTGGGGGAGTTGTCTCAGCAGTCTTTTTAGTCTGAATTTCATAAATTAGATGTGTTAAATAACTTTCTCGTTGGTCAATGCAAGGCTGCTGTTTATTTGAGTGAAAACAGTAGATTCAATCCAGAACAAATGGAGATGTTTTACAGATGCATAACAATGAAAGCTCATTGGGTGTTTGGGAACATGCTGTTTTCACTCAAAGGAAGCCATGACCTTTGTCTTGAAGGGGATTTTCATTGTTAGGTCAAGTAGACAGGAGATGGGAGGAGGCTGAGTAATGTGTGATTATTGTTGCTTTTGTTTGGTCTTTCCTTCCTTTTGATGAATTTCAGTTCTGTGTCATGTATTCTTTTGGGAAAACATTAAGCATATAGCTGTCAACTCTCTTCCTTTCGTACCGTGTCATAGGTGGAGACGACACGGCGAAGGACATCAGGGAGGGGCCCTTGGGGTTCGAGGGTGGGGTAGTGGTCCTGGAGGTCAAACAGCAGTAAAGGTGTCCCTTCTGGTCCAGACACTCTGGAGCTCAGAGCCAGTACACACTGCATGAGGTTGGCCACAGCTGACACCCCACACAGCTCCCTGAATACAGACACTGAGTTCTGTAAAAAGAAGGTATAAAAAAGTTTAGATGTGCAGATTTAAAAATGTTAAAAATTAATTCTAAATTTTTCCCCTTCTGTCTGTTTCTAATTTGCTGGTGCTGATGGAAAAACAGCAGAAAGCCATCAAAACAAAATAAACATTTCTCCAGCTTGATTTTCTTTTTCTCTCACTCTCACTCTCTCTGACACACACACACACAATCAAAAACCGCTCTGCAACATATTTTGTCTACAACTGATTTTCCCTTCTGCAGTTTAGAGTGAAATATATATATATATTTTTTTTAAGAAAATCAAGAGATGTGAGTACTGACACTGACTGAACAACAGTAACTGTTTTACTGTTTTGACACAAGCATCCACAGATCAGACTGCTGCCTAACACACAACGTTAAGAACATCTTTTTGCTGAAGACAGATATTTATTTTTGTATTTGTATTTGTTTTTGTATCTTCTGTTTCGTTCTTTTTGGTTCTGTATACACATAATCACAGGTAAAATATTAATTCACTGATTTGAAATATCTGAAATTTGATTTTCAGTAATAGTCAAAATGAAAAAAGCAATAATTTTGGTTGGCAAAAATATTAATTAATTAATTCTGACAACTATTTTTATTATTCAATTAATTGTTAGCATATATGTCAGAAAACTCTTGAAAGTAACTACTAAAATCTGTAAAACGCTTGTTCTTTTCACTGAGCATGCAAAGAGCAAAGCATACAGTCACATAAATCAAAATTACTGGGCAAACTCTAACCTGTAAGAAACTAAAACCAGTGAATGTTTAACATTTTTGCTTAATAAATTATCTGAATTTTTATTAACTGTTGTTTATCCATTCAGTAAATATTAAATCATTTTAACAATATAGACTGAATGGTAAATTTTGAGCTTTCGTTTTGGACTCAGCTTGCTCTTCCCCTCAACACGTCAGAACAACATCCGCATTGCTGCAGACGTTAGGCGAATCCAATCCTATGATCCGTACTTAGGGCAACAATTCAATCACAACCAAAACAGAGCAATTCATTGTTTTCCAGCAGAGAACATTCTTTCCACAGCTTCAGACATGGATGTGCCCAACTCTCATTCCAGTCTCAACACTTTTGCTTGGTCTGACCAAGCATCAGGACCACATCATCAGTGAAAAGCAGATATGACAAATCTGAGGTCCTCAAATCAGAAACTACCTAAATAGGGCCATGGGACAACCTTGGTGGAGGTCAACATTAACTGGAAATGTTTTTGACTTTCTGTTATACAAAGACGGGAGACATTGTCAAAGGTCTTCCCCAAATCCACAAAACACATGTAGACAGAATGGCCAAACTCCTATGACCCCTCAGGTTTTAGGATATAATCCACATTGCTCCTCCTGAATCTGAGGTTAGACAATCCTTCCTTCACAGCAATGTAACATGAGATTACCCAAAAACACTGAACAGTATGATACATTAATGATGAGAGCAGACCATTTGGTTCCCCTCTATTAAATATGGAAATCAACTCCCTGATCTTCCAGTCTACAGGTACCATCCCTGTCCTCCGACTGTGAGCAGACGTGTCAAGACATCCCAACAATGTCCAAAGCCTCCAAAATCTAGGGATCAATCTCATCCCCAGTGATATGCACAGCCTTCCCCAAACCCCCCACAATAGGTCAAAGAAACAATCCAATTATCTTCAATCTTTCTTACCTGCATGTTCTCCCTCAGGTCAGTGGCTTCTCTCAGCAGAGGTGCAGCCATCTTAAAATTCTCGTCCACAGCCCGAATTCCTAAGTCCCTCAGAGCTGTGTACTCTCGCCCCTTTCGGGCCTTCCGCACCGACAGACCCCTTTTATGAGGCTTTCCCCCTCCTCTCCGATTGGTGAGGGCCACGTGGACGAACAACTTGGCATGTGGAAGTTCCTCTCCTGTCAGAAACTGAAGTGGTACATGTCGATACCCTGGCTGGAGACACTCAAGAGGAATGGTATACTGTCCTGTGGTGATACAAAGATTACATTTCAATTCAAAGCATTAAAAAACTCACACAAAGTGATTTTTTTCTATTTGTAATCTACTAAAGAAAGGCCTAAATTAGCAAACACTGTAGTGTGTCACTTTCTCTGAGTTGACTAACTCCTCAATCAGGGTGATCCTTGCAGTGCACAGTCTGTTAGTTGTACTGACCTATGAACTCATCCCCAATGAAGTCATCATCCAGCACCACAAAGCGAACCATGGCGAGTTCTGGAAGGTTGATCTGGAACTCAAAGCTCTCGTCAAAGATAGGATTGTCACCATTCTGGGTCACCGTCCTGGTGCGACGCTCTGTGCAGTCAGCTGGGATACCATGGATCTCTACGTACACATAAGGGTCCACCACATCCCCTTTGGCCCCTGAACCTCTTGGCTTGGGCAGGTTCTGGCCACTAATCACCTGTGAAAAACAAATTCATGTATTGTTGACTATAAGAATATAATTGTAAGTTCATCATGGAAGGATAATTTCAGGTTTCCAGTTTCTTATTTTTGTAGTTTGACAGATTACTTTTATTTTCCATAATAACACTGTACTCATCCGTATAATTGCTGAGACTTCCAACAGTCCAACAGTATAACAAATAACCTGTCAGATTATCGGACAGGTTGTAAACAAATTAAAGTTACGGTTACTGAAGAGCTTTTAGAAGTAAATCATTCTGAAATGCTGCCACAATTATTTAAATTATATTCAAATTCTACAAAACTGCAGATAAGTAATTTTGATATTTAAACTTGTCTAGTGCTAGGGACATTTCTTAGAGTCTATTATTTCACCACACCTTCACATGGAGCAGCTGTGGAGACACACCAGGCACTGTGTCTCTGGTATCGGCACTGAAAAAAGAGACCTCCTGCCTCATGATGGCTGGGCGCAGAACATAACCACAGTTCCCATTTTGCCGAAACCAGGCTGTGTTTAGGTCCATCATCAGTCCTGCTGTCTGAAAATTCATAGACACAATCTGGCAGCCACACTTCCACAGATCTTGAGGGTTCATGTTGCTCGAGTCAATACGCATGGGGTTGGGGTATACCCGTGACAGGAAACGCTTGTTGTGATTGACAAAGTGGCCAGGGCTCTCGCCAGCAAGACACAGAGCTAGAGTCTCATGAAAGGAGCACAATTCCCAAGGTTTTTGGCTTTTGGATGATGTTGGAAAGTCAATGAAGTGGACTGAGTGGCAAAGGGTTACTAGATCAGAAAGCCCCCTCAAAAGTTGGAACCGTGTGGGAGGAAGGTGTGCGGGATGAGACTGAGTGATGGCTGTGGAAGGGACGATTTTCTGCAACGCGTCCTTCTCACTTCCTGCAAGTGCTGTTCCTCCAGTATTAGCAGCTTTCATCCTTTGACAAATCTCAGCACCTTCGTCCTCTTCACTTACCTCCCCGTCTTCCACATCAGGACCTACTCCCAACTTCTTGCCCTTTATTAGGATTCGATGCCGTAGGGCATGTGGCGATGGTAGGAATGAATCCCCTTCATTTGGGGGATGTCTGTATAACCACTCCCCTAGTATCTTTACCAAATGTTGCAACATCACTTTCTGCTGTTGGAGAGAACAGTGGTTCTCAATACATATAATTAAGGGATACTCTGATGCCATAAATGCAAACCTTCCAATTGCTTCTAACACAAAGCGCAGGGAGAGTGGTGGGGAGAGGGTGTGTCCAGTACACACCACCGGCTCCTCATCAGGTCCATCCCAAATATCTACCTCTACACATCGACAACCCATCTTAAGTGCGCGGATGTAGCCAGAGATGTCGGAAGGACCTCGAACCTGGTCCTCAATGAGGTAGGTGTTGTGGGAGGAGTTGATGTAGTAGTGGGATAAAGGCTGGGACATATCCTGGCACACAGTGTCATGCTCCCTGTCAAAGAGGTGGCACTCTGCCGAAGTGAGGTAGCTAGTGAAACCGTCTAAAGACAGGTATCCCTGCTGTCGACCCTCCTCTGATGGTTCGTGCGATTGGATGAGCTTCAGACTTGTCTCCACACTCACCTGGGAAAAGAAAAGTGACAAATGAAACATATGACTTGTTTTCTGGTCTCTATATGCCAGATTATCTTATGTTACCTACATGAGCCATGCCCTGCTCAGCCTCAAGAAACTTCATCAGGTCTTGGCTGTCCAGGAACTCCTTGTTGCTAGAGAACTGCACCAACAGAAAGTAGATCTCTGGACGCGTGCAAAAGTCATGGAAGACCTCAATGAACTCCTGCTTGGTTACTCGTTCATTTCTTCCAGTTAGTAGTTTGGTTTTGCCGTGATCTTTAACCCCACATCCATTATCTAGGTTCAGCCCACAAATCCTCTCCCTAACTCTTTGTAGCTCTTTAAACCTCTGTTCCACTTTACCACTGCTCACCCCAGGGTTCACACTCTGTATCAGCTTAATGGCCGACTGCAAGGGAATGTCTTCCTGTTCATCCTTCTGTCTTTCTGATTCAGCAGCAGAGGAGAATAACTGCTCCAGCCAGCCCAGACGGAGGCTGTCCTGACTGCTGGCAAGCATGTCTAGGGCATGTTTCCCGTACTGCATCACATACCTGGGGAAAGATGAGAGACAAGTGAACACGACATTATTGCAATCACAAACACTTCCTGTTTCATTTTGTGAATGTCACTCACACTCATGTAGAGTTCAATAAATACAGCAGTAGAACCAGTTTCATGTTTAGTAATTAGTACTGTTTTATAACAAAACATCTCAAAGCACTGTAAAACAAAATCTGGAAACAAAGATCACGCCGTTCAAAGCTTAAAACACATTTAAATATCATATGTTAAATATCACAAAAAATGACAGACATTTGGTGTTTCAAAAAATTTTTAATAAAACAAATGTAATGTTATTTTTTTTTATTTTGAATGGATTTCTACTTTGTTAATTAAGCAAAACAGATAGCTTTAACTATAAACTATAACTATATTTAATATAACTATAATACCCTTAATTTTTTATAACAATATAACAGATGAAATGTCTGAATGCAGATAAATAACCATCTTATTTGATTGCACTGGCTTTAATTACAGAAGTCAAGAACAGCCGTGGATGCAGCTACTTTTTTATGCTGTGAAAACAAGATAATTACAATATCTCATTATCTTAAGATAAAAAGATAATTTGTCAAAATTAAAATTAATGTTATATATATATATATATATATATATATATATATATATATATATATATATATATTAGAGAGGCTTGTTATCCCGTGGCACCAGGCTCTTCTTTATTTGAAGTGTTTTTAAGCAACTGTTTTATTCTGGAAATGCTTTGGTGATTTGATTTTAAAACATGAGAGAGTATAAGACTGATTAAGCTTCAGACTGACTTAGGCTAATAATATAAACCACATCACCAATTAATGGTGACGAGTTATTTTCTCAGCTCCTTCTCCTTGAGCAACACAGTTAATGATACCTTTGAGTTATCTGCTGTCTCTAATATGACAATGTATTACAATTGAATTATCATTGTGTGGAAAAAGGTTCTGGGGCTGCTGATGAAGGAGAGGCTGGCATTGAGCTGCAAGCAGACAGTCACGTACACTCCTCTCTTGGAGGAAGAAAAATGGCAGTGCGTCATTTTGGTGCGCTCCAGCACAACTACACATCCTCTGACAGGATGACACTGGTGCTGACCACAGGCCTTTTTACAAGGACAAAGCAAACGAAAGTATTAAAAGCTAGTGGAGGGGCCGAGCGTGAATTTGATGTAGGTGTTCAGAATAAGAAAGACTTCAGAACAAGAAAACAGATGAACAATTTCCTTTGAGTCGAACTTGGCACCTGCTACTCTTATAGCAGTACAGTCATGTGGGACATGGGGGGGGATCAGGGGAGCGGTGTTTATCTCTGTAGTCCAGTAATTTAATGACTATAGTAAAACATTACATCACAAAAATGCAAAAAATCTAATATACCTATATTTACTATTAACCCATAGCAAAATAAACATTTTATTACACAAACTTAAAAGGATACAGCATTAATTGTAATCTACGGAACATTGATGTAAATGTTGACAAATTATCTCGTTATCACAAAAACAAAAACTTTGTTTTCCTGAAATAATAAGCAATATTATCTCATTATAATATTAAAATGAGCTTTGATAAGATAATTATCCCCTAATCATGAGAAAACTAACTTATATTCCCTGAGATAACTAGATTATTATACTGTTATAAAAAAAAAATTGCATCCATGGCCATTCTTAGCTTTTGTATTTAATATACACTACTGCCATACATAGTAATAGAATGTATACCAGTGTCAGATAACTCTAGCATCTTGTTGTGTCATACCTAAGGCCAGTCACCCAAATGTTAGCCACTTCAGCAGAGTTTGCCACCAGGTCCAAACTTTCATACCCCTCTCCATAAATAATGGAGAATGCACAGTCCTCTGAAATCTGTTCATAAACTCCGCTGGTGCGAAAGGTTTCTGTGTTACGACCTGTCCGTACCTGGAATTTAAAAGACTCATGTCAAATACCATGAAACCAAATACATTTTCACCAATGTGGTTTGAGGTGATACATATTTCCATTGCCTTTTACTAAAACAATCATTATTCATCATTAATAAAGCCAAAGAAAGGGAGGGCTGGTTTAGAAAGCTTTCTCGTATTGACACTGACCTCTCGTATGGAGGCCAGAGAGATCCGAGCTTTGTCTGACTCCTTCTTCGATGGCTCCCAGCTTAGAGCCTGGAGGCCTGTATCCAGCAGATAGTAGCGTTGGTAAACACGTGAGTTGGGCCGTATTTTCTTCAGTTCACTTCCCTCTACCTGGAGGCGAGATAGGAATGAAATTGTCATTCACTGACTTTCATCTCTGAACAGGCTCTGCTGAGTGTTTGTCAGGTTCAAACCCCTTCATCTACCCTTGAACCCTTGATGTATAAATGAAGGGTTTATATTTTATGAAAATCACTCTAGCTGACCCACCATCCAGTGAATGCAGTCGGCAGCACTACTGATCTTTTTCTCTGACAGGCTGCTGCTGAAGGACACCGTCTTCTTCCTTTCCCGACCTGCACGTGACCCATCCTGATGAGGACAAAGGGAATGAAGGATAAAAGGACAGGACAAATAAAGATGGGAGAAGTGGATGGAGGTAATAAAAAGAAAAGAAAATAGCTCAAAAAGAGACATGGCTTCTGAACAGTACTCTATGGTTATGCATGACAAACATTTTTCCCGTCCAAAATGGATCTCAAAGGATTAAAAGGCATACAAGCTTATATAACAATACACAAACAAAGATTATTTGGTCTACCACATAGAGCCTCCTCCTCCCAATCTGTTCTTGTTGTTCCTAACACAATGCTAAAAGCCTTTGCATGCCCTTGCCCTTCACCATTGGACCATTAATCATACCTGACTAGACAGAGGCAGCAGAAGGCCTCATTCTAATTCTGCCCATCTACAACGACCCTGGCAGAGCCAATCAGATTATCTCAGCTCACCATCACAGCTCATCCATCTAATTTATTGACCAATCAGATGTCACCCACACAAGGAACCTTATACTACTAACAGATAAGAGCATATATGTAGGCAAAGTTATTCAATTATGAATATATTAGAGTCCTGATAAAATCAAATCAAAGACTTCATTGAAGATAATCTAAGGAAGGATAAGCAGAATAAGATAATTGTAGTTGATTGAAACTTAAGTTGAGTGATTGAACATTAAAACACCCACATTCTCAACATCCTATTCTTCTTCTTACACCCTGTATACTGTATATCACAAGCAGGGAAAGAATAAAAGAAATAAAAATTTTCCAAACCAAATCCAGAAGCCTGTTGCTTATAAATACCCTTTGTCTGTGAATACTGACTGATCAAACTCGACTCATTAGCATAACTCTGATTTTATTCAATTAAAACTTCGTATAATCCTCAGGAGCACTCAACTCTTTTGTGGGAGAAGAAAGGAAGGAACCCTTCATATGAAAGAAATCTGTGGAATATGAAAAGCAGAAAGAGAAAAGAAGGAAAAAGTAAAATCACGTGAGCTGTGTTTCATCGAGAGAATAATGAACACATGAATGAAAGGCAGTATAATTCACAGAGGATGAAAAGGTTTCCCCTAAACGGAAGAGAGGGTACCTAACCATGAAAAATCCTCATACTACAATCACTTCATTAGGATGGAGAAGTGTTTCCAATGGTGACAAGTTTTTTTAGGGCTGGAACGAAGGGAGGAAGTGCTCTAAAAATACTCCTAGTGCTTTGGGTTTAACAGAGTGAGGGGGGTGAGAGAGTCTCATCAACACTTCCTTCACATCTTCCTCTGAAACTGTGGTCAGCAATGTGAGAAGTTCTAATGATCAAAAATATTTAAAATATTAATTTCTCTCCACTATTTGTTTAATATATATTTTTTACCATTTAAGGAGAAACCGTTTAAGGAGAAACAATTTCTCCATTTAAGGAGAAACCGTAAAATATATATCAGCCCATCTTCTCTCTGCTGATAATTGTGTGCCCCTAGTAAAAAAATCTGACCCCTATGGAGTGTGCCAGGAAAACCTTCAAATTTAACTCTTGCTCAAATAGGAAGACACAGATGCAGCACAACCCCAGTGTTTGAGATAAAAATAAAAATTAAAAAAATCAGGCTTCTGTCATTTTTCTTCTATTGGAATTATTTATTCCGATAGCAGAACTCAAACTGATGGTTTGTGGAAGCTATCAGAAAAGTTTCCACTGACCCAGAATGAGGCGCAGCGCCACTGCTCATTGACTTAAATCAAACACAGAAGCACACACTACCACCCTATCATTCACCATTTGCTTTTTTCTTTCATGCAGTGTAGTGACAGTCACCGGATTACTGCTGACCTCGATCTGCTGTGTACCACCTCATCTCTGTGACATTAGTGTAAATAGTGCTTCTGTGGCTGTAATAGCGCCACTCATGGTGCACAGATTAAACATTAAGGCATCTCCACATAAATAACTTTGTAACTACAGACATTTGACCACAATGTGACTCACAAATGTACCTTTCACAGTCAATTACATATAGACAGGAAAAGCATTGCTCAAACTATATTTCCTCTTCTTAACAATTTCACTATTTACTTAATATGTTTCTCAATATTTATTGCATAACTTAACCAATCTTAGGCTTTTGGGCTTTTCTTAAGGAAGCATTGTTTTCACTAACATGTTTTACTCAAAGAGAAGTCAAAAAAAGAAAAAAAACCTGAACCTCACCCACTTCTCACCACTGCAGCACTTTTTCAGCTTCTGATTGGCCATTAACTTATCTGGACGTGATAAGGTTTTGCTTCATGACAAGTAACAGCTCATGTTGTCTTCACTGTTTTTACATTGTCCTTGTGTATCTTACTTAAGGTTTTTCTTTTCATATAACGAAATTCGGTAAGTTCAAACCAAATTCAAATATTGCCTTAGAATTAGAATTTTGATTCCACAGTTAACATTTATACATCTTCTTGTTACATATGATGCTTTTTAAAACTTGGCTTGATTTGATTTTTTTAATTTTGGAAGATAGAAATAGATTGCACCTGTCAACTGCTGCGACATTTTCCATGTTGTTATTGTTCGAGAGACTAGCATGATCATAATTAACGAGTAAGAACTATAATCATCTACCTTGACTTACATTTGTCTTTAAGGGGAAACTAACTTAAAGACAAATAATATGAAGTTAGACAAACCTACCTTCATTGTGAGCAGCTTGGTAAGTCACTCTCTTTTTTGTTCATAATTGACAGTATTACTCAATACACTTTTATCTCTCGCATGTTGGTTTTCATCTGTCTTCAAAACAGTGTATGTGAAGGCTAATGGAAGAAGAGGTAAATATAATGTTTCTTCTGTGTAAAAACGTTACATGTTGTTCCGGTAGATAAGAGTAGATAAACATACACACACATAGCAAAACAAAACAAGCTCAGCCTCCATCCCCAATAAAATCCAAATACCATTTAACTTGATCTTTTACAGTAGAATGTACAGTATGTGTCTGTCACAAAGGCCCTAGTTTGCTTTTCACAGAAAACAAGAGGAGTCTCGAAAACCACCACCGTGCTTCAAAACAGGAAGCATGCTGTCCGCCCATCACATATACTTCCTGTGGCTCTACTGAGAGAAGAGTGAAGTGACAACACAAAAAAGACTGACTGACAGAAAGAAAGACAGAAGGAAAGAAGAAAAAAAGAAGATTACATTTTAATTTTGACATTTTTGTGACAAAGTATGTGAACCCTTTTGAATTACATTACATGAATTTATACAAACAATTAATCTTTAATAAGATAATATGATGTTTAATTTTAATGGTTACAATTTTAAGCAAACACAATGGTTTACAGTTCATTAATTAGTTACAGTTAACAAATAATCAGTAGCCTAACACACAAGTCATAGTTTAGTTCTTGTAGATTGGCCTCATTCAACTATTCATAACGTAGGTTGGAAAAAGTATGTGACCACCAAGGCTATAGACATAAAAACAAGCTAATCCAGACTGGTGATAAGGCCTAGAGCTAATATCAAATAGTTTAAAAATCCATCAGTCCATGACTTAAGTTATAATAAAAACATTCACACCCTTTGTGTGGTTTTCCAGATTATGCTGGGTTACATTCTGTTTGCTTGAATTCTTTCTTAAGGTGCATCCACGTTAAAGCTTGACTGGAGTCTACCTGTTGGAAACTTAACTAATTTAATTACAACTGAATTTACAAAGGCTTCTTGACACATCTGGCTGTCCCTGAATGGCACAGCAAAAGCCCAGTTCCTGTAGAATATAGGAGAAACCTAACGATGTTTCAGGCATGTATTCACTAGGTCACTTGAGGTTATAGATTCATGGTCAAAATGGTAACACAGCAAAGTGCACAAAAGGTGAAAGGGGTGAACACTCATTAAATCAACTGTATATTTTGTAAGTTAAAACCAACTACAGTATCAGTAGTATAATTCAAAAACATTTAAAAAATAATTAGAGAAGTCATACCAGAATCCTTAAAAGACACTCAAGATGGCTCATGTGGCTACAAACGGTTTTGCACAAGGAAAAGATGGGAGATCACACAGTACACTGCAGCTTTCCGCTTGTGGGGTTGCCAGTCAGAGTGCCTGTGCTGAACCATGACCACCTTAACATTAAAACCACCAGGCTTATTTAATGTTGTGCCTGATTGGTGTATGTAAGAATAAATATTTCTGCTAATAAATCTGGATGGTTTGACTATAAGATTACTGATGTTCCTGGTAGGATAAACAGTTGGAGAGGTTTGTGGAGGGGTGGAGGGCAAGACAAATTATTAGATGCAATAATAAGAGAAGGGTGCACCGTCAGAGAGACAACACAGAAGTAGAATTTTGAGAAGAGGAAATGGCCTAAATAAACATAATAGCAAAAAATATGAAACAGAGGAGAGTATAAATAAAAGTAAAAGATATTTGAAAGCTCTTTGGCTGATTACTGTCCATCTTCTTGTGGACAGTCACAAAGCTTTAGCACTTGGTATTTTATTAAAGGCATCAGCAGTTTATATATATATGCATATGAAATATGAGAATGTACATTTGTATAGGTGCAACAAGCCTGTGTCACTACTTAAAGCATCTCGGAGTCAGCAAAAAAAAGATATAGATCATTAACGGACATTGACTTTGGTGCACTAGTAAAATAAAAACTGAGACAGAGCTGGTTTTTGTGTAAGAGAAAAAAAAAGGATTGGAAATGAGTTGGAAGGCTAGACTCATGCCTGTGGCCTTGTGTTTGACAACATTTGATTAACAGCATAGTTTATTCCAAGAGCTTCTCAGCAGAGAGCTCAGCGCCACCCAGGCACTCAGGTTAGGATTCTGTGGCGATGTACTAGGAACTGTGAGTGGATTTATGGAATCTGCAAAAAGGGCCTTCAAAAAGAATAAGATTGACCTTCTTTATTCACAGCAACGTTTACTTGTGTCTGAAAGACATTATTTAAGTTGTTCACTGACACCTGGGCCCCACCATCCATCACAAAGTTCTTTTTATTATACCATAGAAGATATTTCATTTTCCTTAGCAGGCAGGTTCAAATAAAGCTGGATATGAAAGGATAGTTCAAGTCAACTATTCATATAACGTTGAATACGTCTAAAACTAAATAATGGGCAAAACTTTCTTCTTTGTTGAAGCATCAACGCATAACATTCTAGCCATTCTAGTCAGAGTGCACACGTCACATTAATTTCTTATTTTACAGTATGTCTGGAATTAGCATTGAAGGAATTTGTTAAAGTTCCCAAAAAAGAATTGCAAACTATAATGCCAAAATGTGTAGAGCCATGCTAGCAGCTCTTTAAGACTGTCCTGCAGGCCTCTACAACACACACGTCTTTGAATCAAATGCATGCTAACATTATTATACTAACATGTTTACAATGACAATTCAAACATGTTAAGTTTAGCATGTTAGCCATCTTATTTTAGCATGTCAGCCTACCAACACACAAACCAACTAGTGTTGATCAACCGAGGTTTTGTCAGTTGGCCTATAAGAAACTGGACATTTTTCAGTCCAACAATTTATAGACTACATGCACAACTAATCAATGAATAAAAAAAAACTTTCCATATGAACTTGTTACTAAAATCATTAGTTGGATCTGTAATCAGAACACCTCTTCATGAATTATCATGACACAGTCATCACACACTCTGGAGGTGTTGCTTGTGGTTTTCACATGTGTGAATCGTACATCTATCTTGTCATTCTGTTATTTATTCAGCGTATGTAAATAATGTTGAAGATGAAAATGTGAGAATTCACAGTAACTCAACTGTTCAGTCTGTGACCATACTGTATACCCTTGCCCTGTGACATGTATAGCCGCAGATGCTCCTTTATGCTTAAAACCCTTTGAAGTCCCATGTGCACACATGCACACAAACAAACACACAAGGCACAAAAAATGAAACAAGTAAAAGGTTAACTAGAAAAGGTCATCTTGTCAGAGAGCTAACCACGTCTGCAGCTGACAATCGTCACAGACATATTTTCCGAAGATAGAGGGCCACTAAAACCATGAACAGGCGGTTGGAGACTTGAGTCGGGCATCAACTGTGAGCATGAGTGTAGCAATCAAAGCACTGAGCGGGGTTTCCACACACGTCAGTGAAGTCTTTGGTGAGGCTCACTTCCAGGCACACGCACACTTCTGTCTAACCCTGCACAAGCATGGCTAAATGTACATCATGAATAAGGAGCCCATATGCTGGAGCGACTCCATCATCAGAGCAGCTCAGAGTAGCAGTATTGCCTCTGATTCCATCATAATAAGTAAAAGGGTTTATCCAGTTTCTATATCTGTTTGGGGCCATGCTAATGCAGTGTAAATTTGTTTAATGCGAGCAAAAGATGTTGATTTGATGCTGTTCTGACTCAAACATCAACATCCCCGTGTGTGCTATGTCCCCTCTGGCTATTACTGCTCCCTGTGCAGAAAAAAAACTGATAAAAAGATCCAAAATACAAATACACACTCAGTACACATGCACACTTACAGAAAATTATATAAAACATACATGTGAGCATATACCTTGTGATACAGGCACACTCATACTATGTTTCCACTGTTTACTTCAGTTTCTTTCCACAGTCCAAAGACATGCATCTTATATTGACGTACATTTCTGTATGTCTCTCTGTTTCAGCCCTGCAATAGACTGGCGACCTGCCCTAGAGTTACCCTGCCATTCACTCAGGGACAGCTTGGAAATGTAGAATGTTTTTTATTTATTATGAAACTGGGATCAGATGTGATTGTATCATGGATGTATTCTGAGTACTGGATACTGGATCAATTTTGATCAAGAATCAAGAGGTCTGCCACAAACATTGTGCCTTTTTGGGCACAAAGAGCACGGACACCACTGACCTTCAGTTGCAGGTGATATATTCAAATAATCCCACGGCTTTTTCAATGTTTCCATGTTAATTCTACTAAAAAAGGATAAAAAGGAAAAAAGGAAATTCTCCAGGTTTGTGAGGCCCATCCCACACAGCCAAGTGCTGACCCTGGGGGTGGGATTGGATAAAGAACCAATACCTCACTCATATCTGTCCACTAAAAATAATGGTGGAGTCAAGTGATTGTGGGCGAAGCATAAACAGTGCAACAGCTATCCCTCGATTTTCTTCACTGATCCAGGCTAATTGATTACCCTCCTTTGAGATTTAAGCATCACTATATGTTTTATGAGCTAAGATGAATATTGTACATCTTATTATATCTGATAGACCACTTAAGTCCACAGGATTAGTCAGAATTGTGTTATTTGCCCTGTTTTGACTGGTTAATGAAAGTCTAAGATGGTCTTAACAAGCAGCAATGTGCACACCTAGTTTTAAAAAAACTAATTGTAAGAAAAAGAAACAGTAGCTGATCGTTATCTGCACCCCGATGTACTCGAAATAGACATAAAGTGAGTTGGCACCTAATTCTGCATCTACTTCACGCACACAAGAGTGAGATGGAATAAATGAGAGGACAGCAGACAGCACAAAGTCCATACTGATGAAATTCAATTAAGGGTACACTCATTACCTCAGCCAAAAGGGAACAAAAGAACAGACACACACACAGGACATTAATCATCTGACTCCTGTTAAAACTGGTGTGGAATGTCATATTTCCTGTTTATCTGCCTACATACCACCCAGACTATTGCAAGGAATCCCGAGTTTAGCCACATGGTTAGTTTAGCGAAGAACAAAATGCACTGTTGTGATGACAGGTGGATTGAAATCTCCTTGGTTCTTAGACTGAGCTCAGTCTACTGAATCTAAAGCCTCAGGACTTAAAAAATTCAAAACACAAGCACGTTTGCAGTGAACACACAAATGCACTGCATGCACACTGCTATGCTGCTTGGTTCATTAATCACTGTATGTTCTTAGTCTTAAATGTAACCGCTGAGCATGCAAAAGTCAAACACCCATCTTCATGCTTCTTCTTCGTGTGCTTTCCTGCGTTACTGCTCTATTATGAGAAATGTGCTGGGGTTATTTAGGATCATCTGACCCAGTGTAGGACAGCAGAACTTTACTTAAGCTGTGTGTTATTAAATCCCCAGTGTCAGGTTGGCTGCACTGTCAAGGCTAACAGAAGACAACAACAGGCTTGTGTGTGGGCAATGAGGTGAGAAACATTTGTGTGTGTTCCCAGGAAAGCAACGTATAATCTCCAACTGCTCATGACTTAATAGCAATATTGCAACATGAAGTGTTTGAGGAAATTGGCCAACTGGCCGTAGTCCTGTCCTCCAGACTTAGCACCAATCACGCACTGATGAAGCCTTGATAAAATAGTCATGTTTTTGCAGGCAG
This sequence comes from Channa argus, assembly GCF_033026475.1. Lineage (NCBI taxonomy): Eukaryota > Metazoa > Chordata > Actinopteri > Anabantiformes > Channidae > Channa > Channa argus. Next base: position 18,360,679 of record NC_090197.1, read on the forward strand.
CAGCTCCATAGACAAGCAGCAACTTGAGACCTTTGACACGCCTAAAGGCTTAAGCCATAAAATATATTAGATCTTATTGATTGAGCAAAGGTCACATACAAATAAACCTAACTTTTGCTCGCACAGGGTAGTGGGGTCAAATCAACAGGGACATTCAACCGTGAGACACAGAACAGAGTGGACGCTTTCTAATCAAAGCCTACAGCAGGTGGTTTCACTTATTAGGTCCTCCTCCTCTCTAGTTGATGGAGTGCTAGTAAGTGACATCACCCGCTGTCTGACTGGAACAAAACCTTGCTTGCTCTTATAGACGACATAATACACACTCGCATAACTGAGAAGACTCACTATTCTTTTTGCTTAAATGATTTTAAGCACTTGCCCTGTAGCTCACTGTCCCACCGTCAGTGTCACATGGCCTGGATTTATGTGCATCCTAAAGTGCAGAATAGTTCCACTCATCCTTTAAAATTTCCTCATCAGCATCATCACAGAATTCTGATATTCCACACAGATAGTGACAAAGCTGACAGAAAGCAGTGACACAGTTTAACACTTTTCATTTCATGTGCTTCAGTCTCCACATCTGTATATTTATGTTACAGTAGAATTTATGCTTGCTTTATGGTATGATGTTTTGTTTTTACTTTGCATGGCAGCAGCAGTACATTCCTGCAGGGGCTTGTCATGTTCCTGCAAATCCTTTCAGTAACTACTACTCCATCATTTTGTGAAGGTATAATTGTGGGGGGTTGGGGGGAGTTTAGAGGTCTGCCCTGCACTTGCAACAGTTTGCATGCATTTGACTTCTCACATCTTAAAGCAAGGTGGTTTATTTTTTCTTGAAGGAAACAATGGCCTACCTTGATCAGGCTGCTGCGTCGAGGGATTGGTTTAGTAGCTGAATCCGAACCTGCGCTCTCCCACGTCGGGGACTCGCAGCTGGATTCCTTTTGGACCATCTTCACGGTGTCTGAAATGCTGCAGTTTCCGTTGGACACCGGTTCTTCTTGGTGCGTCTCCAAGCTCATTCCAGCTCCTCCGGATGCTGCTTTGCAACCAGCAACCGCGGAAGCGATGGCGCTTTTCTTCCCTCCAAATTCAGCCATGGTGACACTTTCCGATATCTCAGTTTTCTTGAAAGCAGCGGGGCTCCCAACGCAACAGCGCAGCGCACGGACACAGACATACCATCGTTTGAAGTGAGCGATCGGCGACCGTGCGCCAAGAGCAGAGGAAACTTCTCTCCCCCTTCCCCCTCTGTCTTTCTCTCCTCCCACCCCCCTCTCGCTTTCTCTCCTTTTCTCTCTCTATCGTAGTGTCTTCTTCTGCACACACACACACACACCCGCTGAGGCGCGATGACAGCACCAGAGACAGCTGAGCGACAGCAGTGACCGACACACCCCCAAACCTCCGAGTCCAATACTCATCGCATCTCCGCGACAGCTGGATGTGCGCTTGCGTTCAGGAAATTGACGCTTCGGGGGCTGCCTGTTCTGCTACTTCCGAGCAGTATTCAACTATCAACACAATGTGTCACACAATCATGGAAACCGTGAACATTTTGTTCCCCAAAGTCATCTGTTACAAGTCGGACCCTTACTAAATTACGGAGCTTACCATACTGATCGTCAACAAAGCTGTATTAGGCAGTTATTTAAAAAACAAGTTTGAGTTTGTCACTGTGACTAAATAATAGAAATGACATGCAGACTATCAGGACGAAAAATCAAAAACCGGCTGACACTCACAACCGAAGTCCTGATGATTCGTCATTTATGGCCTATTGAAATTAGTACAGTAACTGTAGAATTAATGATAGAAAAAATGATAATTACTAAACAGTCATTACTGTGAATTAATCTATAAACATAACTACACGAAGGATTATTAAGATGCTTATCAATTACTGGTTTGTGCTCATAGCTGCAGAATTTTAAAACCATTGCTTGCTGACTAAAAACATAATGAGAGATGATTAAACCATTTACTAATGACTTATTAACATTAGCTTCCTGTATGCTTTTGTGCTCATTTGAGACACTCCCTTACATACCTGACACAAAACAGAATGTACTGGATTTCTGCACTTCAAAGATCAAGGACATGGATGATTGGGGGGGAATTATTGTGATGCACGGCTCTGGGATAAATTCCAAGTTCACTTTTTTGCCAAAATGCAATTACTGGAACATTTCTCACTAAGATGGCACAAGCAGAGAAAGGTGCACCTAGTGTCCACATTCTCTTGGCCACAATCTTTCTGTGACTCTGCAGACATTCTGCATTCTCTAAAAAGCTGAAATGATTCCACATGTTGACACACAGTCATTCCAATATTTACACAAATCAATGTCATTGGTATATTTGCTGCCACAAAACCAGTGTTTTGTGTGATATGATGAGTGATGTGATTAATAATGTGCTTTCCATTTTTACTCTCCCCCATAACACACCTTATCTTAAGAGTCAGGACGTTTTTCAATTTCATTAATAGCTCTGCATTAACATGATGTAATGACTGCAATAAAAGTTGTGCACTTGGGCGTCCTTGCTCAGAAAACTCGTGTAGATTTTTTTAAAACAATATAAGGTAAACATAGGGGTCACCCTTTCATAAATATGTTGGAGATTCCTCTGTTTTGCTCCTTCTGTCATGCACAATTCCATTCAGGTCAGTTCATCAGAGGTAAATGATCCTCTAGTCCTCCTTGTGGTTGTTTTTGGAGGACATTTACATATTAACTTAAGAAGGTCTAAAGGGGACATAGAATAACATGCAGCTTTGTCTTTAGTATTTAGGAGAACATTTAGTTTCTTCTTCATTAAGAACAGGTGAAAGCTGGAGTTCAGCTCAGATTAAACATTATAGCTTCAGAGTTACACTCTAATTTAGGTGGGTTTCTATAGGTATCCATCTCACCACCAAACCACCAAAGCTTGAAGCATTTGTCACAACAGCCTCCATGAGCTGCTTTTTATTGTATATAGATTAGATGTTGCAGTAACTTATACACTATAATCTTGAGTAGGTATTGACACCAGCGGAGGTCAGATAAATTCTGTTTGAAACCACAAGTGCTGACTACAGAGAACATCAAGCATTGCTGACACAAATACGACATATGACAGACCCATATATATGATGTTAAGTTAGAGAACTGAGAAAATGAAACTACACCACCAGTATTTATACAAACAAAACTATTTTCTTTTACAAAAGTTTGGCCCATCACTTGGCTTGGTTGTAATTTCTGACATCCCCTGTTATATAATGGCTGTATGCTAGTGCCACAAAATTTGAGCATTTCATATTCAAGTTATGAATCTGCAGAAAATCGGTACTTGGCATCACTGCCCCCAACCAACTAGATATCGATTGCTTTTATGCCACACAGCCTTTTTTGTTCTTACTCTGCACTCCACTTGTTCTCTTCCTCTTTAATGTAGGCAAAACCTCCTGTTTCTGATAACACTTTAGATTACAGCTTCCGACTTACAGGGTAAGTACAGTGAACTTACTGTGTACAACAATGTATCTCCACAGTATGATGTAACTGCTGTCTAACCAGAAACAAGAAGAGGGTAAGAGGCTCTACTTCAAATTACAGCCATCATTAGTTGTACTTATGGTGAAACTACAGGAAACATAGGTGTTTAGATGTATACATTTTTTACAAAATAAAATAGCAATTATGCTTTTATTTTTATTGCCTCAAAGCATGGGAAACCAATTTAAATCTTTTTATTTTTTTATTGTCCTTTCGGCTCATCCTGTGAGTTCAGGGTCTCCACAGCGGATCATTTTGTGCACATGCTGATTTGACACAGATTTTAGGCTGGATGACCTTCCAGACGCAACCCTCCCACATTTCTATTGGCTTGGGACCAGTGCTGCGCAGCTGGGGATGGGGATGGGCTGTTGAGACTGCCACCCCTCCCTGAATCACTGGCACCCCTCACCAATTCCAATCAGTTGAACTATTCTAAACTTATTGATAAATAATGAAATAATACATGATAGGTGTGATAGGTGTGGTAGGTTTAAAGTGAAAGTCCATACCCTCTTCTTTTCTGTTGTTACACTGTTGTTAAACCACAAGAATTCCATAAGAATAAGAATTCTAACCATAAGAATATTTAATAACTACAAAATACTTATACTGCAGGTATTTTCTTATCCCCAAAAGTTTGTTATTGTTATCAAGTAACAACAAATATGTATCCATAGGTACAGTGATGGTACACTGTTTTTATTAATAAGTACACAGTAAGTTCACTGTCCTTACCCTGTAAGTCGTGGGCTGTAAGCTAAAGGGTTATAATGTTTCCTTACCAAATCACCATAATTTGATGTACTGTAACTAAAATAACTCAAAGCCATTTTGGACACCCAATTCTCTCAATAATAATCCATTTATTGAAGTATATTGTTTATCTTTTATCTATTAAACATACACATTTTATATTATCTATGTATGTTACTTAGCTAAAAAATAAAATGTCAAAATAAAATACCTAGGATCCTGAATTTTCTGCTATCTATTGTTCCAGTGACTTTAGAACTGGATCCAAGTTTACAATCAAACAGTCAGTAATCTGTGCTGCATGATGGAATTTGATGCACTTTTGATTTTAAATAAAAACTAAACAAGAATTATAGACGTGAACATTAAAAACATTGAAAAAACAAAACAGATCCCATTTGTATGCATTTGTCTGAATACCAAGTTGTTTAAAAACAAGACACCATCCATCAGTTTTGACATAAGGGTTAATTGTTAAGTAACACATAGTTATATTTCTCACCACCAAGTTTGGAAAAAATAACAATAAAAAATATAATATTGCACAATAAAATCCATCTTAGTGCAAATACCCACACCAGCTTTTCTGATTATTAAATCGACCAATTACTTGTCTCTTAAATTAGATTTGGTAGAAATACTTTCTTTTATGCTTTTCTAAAAACTAAGTTCTCCACATTAGCAAATGTTTACCTCGGTGTGTAGCACATAGGTAAAACATTAACTTTGGTATTTGGTGTGAAACCTTAAAAGAAGACTTTCCTAAGATGTCAAAAAAGATATCAGCATATGACCTCAAAATTACAGAGAAATTCAAAAACTGAAAATGTATTTTGAATGTATGCATTGAAAGCAATCTATCTAAAGGAAGGTTTTCTTTTCAATATATAAAAGGTCTTCCTATGTGCTTAGCCTCTCACGTGAGGAACTAATATATTGTGTTCTGTATGAATTTAGTTATTCATCATTAAATTCTGTATGCATGAAAAGTTTCAATGAATATTGCACTTAAAATAAACATGGTTCTGATTGTTAGTAATGTGTCCAGTCAACTGTGTTATTTTCATCAACTATGTGACTTTCATCGTCAACTATGTTACAACTGACAGATTGGACATTTGCATAACAGCTGTTAAAACTGTTAAATTACCCGTAAAGCAGATTTATAATGAAAAATACTTGTGTACTTAATGGCAGCACTAAATATATCACATATAAATTTATGAAAAAGTGCAATAAAATATTTAGTTTTTTTTTTTGTTTTTTGTTTTTTTGCCAAGAGACACACTACTTTAAGTGTGTAAATTTTCGCAAAATCTGAAATGGCATACAGTTTGTCCGTAACATAGTTGAAAAAATTAGAAGGTAAAACATTGATTCAGCTGAAATATCAAAAAATTTGTTAATACTTAAGATTGACATTACAACATTACAATGAAGGAACAAACTAATTTGGAATGCTAATTGCTTTATTAAAAAAGCACCTTTGTTGCGTAGTTTTTGTTGATGTGAAAAATACCGCCAATTATAGAATGACTCATATAGTGTAGGTCATTGGCATATGCAACAGTCTAACAGTAAAGAACAGTAAAGAGATGTTTCTAGGTTTAGTCATCCAGCTGGCAGAGGCATGCCACCCCACGGTTAATCCAGTGTCTCTGTGGCTTGTCAGAGGGTAGCTCAATTGACAGCACATAGTTGGTGGAGTGGCCTGTCGTGGACAACGTCCCTCTGCGAGCAGTCGTTTTGTAAACAGGACAAACGTAGATGTTTTCATGTTTAAACTTTGCCATTTCTCCCGGTTTCAGTTTGATGATGGGTAAAGAGTCAAAAAGGATCTTGGCAAGGGACTCTCCGATAACCATGTTCTCCTTGTCCCAGCGTGCCCCCTCCATAAAAAGGCCCCTAATATAGGCTCCATCTTCTGGCTTTTTATCCATGTGACTCTTCTCTTTGGTTACCTGCAACACAATTCATGTCATAAATATCCACCTTAATACACCCCTGTTATATAACATTGTTCTGACTGGAATGTGCAGGAACATTGTGAAAAGCTGAAATTCCATGCCTCAAATTCAAAGCCAATGTAGTCTATGGGGATACTGTACTTCCTGGCAAAGTTCTGAGACACTCCAGTAAGGAATGACTGGGTGAAATAAAAACCAGAAATCCAGAAGACTGTAGGTGGCCCCTTATCTATCCAATCCTGTAAAACAGACAGCCAAGCACATTTATAGTTATAACCACATTGAAACAAGCATGTCAACTATCTATACATCCAGTGATCCATTACAAAGATGAATTAGTTTAGTGTGATGTCACTTTAGTTCATTTTGTGCTTCATATAGAGCACACACAATATTGTGCCGGTGTGCGTGGCAAGCCGTCTGCTACCTGTGGTGTTAACTACTTTTTTTTGTATGAAATTTCTCTTTCATACATTCTGCTGGTATAGTATTTATGATCGCTTTTGCTGTTGATGAAGTGTCCAAGATTTAATATTTAGGATCCACCAGAGTCAAGCTCTTTATTTTGACTTTTTCTTCTGGAGTGTAACATTTTCATCTTGCCCAGGGGTCCAGTCACAGTGGTGACTTAGCCACTGGCTCCTGCCAACCAGAGTATACTCCAGATTTAAACTTCAGCTAGCATTTTAAATATATTTGGCTTTTAGTGTGCTTTTCACAGTAATTTACCCCCCACCAATGATACACCATAATTTTATTCCCATGTTTCTGAATTTTTCAAAAGGAACGTTGCCAAAGTATAGCACCCTACTATATAGTATTTGTAAGAAACCTGGGTATTATATTTGATATTTTGAGAACGTGATCCATATTTTTGCTTCATTCTTGATGACTGACGCACATTTTTTGCAGGAATCAGACAGTCCTCCCTATTCTGTCTGCAGCTGGTTTAAAACACACTTATATTTCAAATGTGTTTGCTTCACTCAAGGTCTGTGTCACCAGAAACAACCATAATTCTTACTTGTAGAAACTTCAGCCTGGCTAAAAGATCAGTCACGTAGCTCCCCAGTGGCTTGAGAGATGGGTACGACTTGGCTGCCCACATAGCAGGCACCTTGCCCACCAACATGTTGTTAAAGACGTTCTCAAGTTCAGCAGACATAACAATCTGGCCCTTCAAAGCTTTGCGAATATTTGCCAAGCTAACACGCAAGACATGTGTAAGTCTGACAAAAGGGGAGACATGTAATTGCAGATTAATTGAAAGAATTAGGTAAGTGTATTCTGTACAAACATATTGATGATTTGAGTCATTCAAAATGTATGTCCAGTATTTTCCAAGATGAGTAGTTAACCACAAAGCCACATAAGTACCTGTTGAAGCGGATAACTTCTTGCCTTAAAACGGTATTCATGGACTCCTCATACATGACAGGGTATTTATCATTCACCATTTGTATGTCAAAGTCTTCTGGCAGCTTAGACAAGATGTCCTCTGCCAGTTCCTCTACCAGTTCCTACAATATAACCAGAGGACAACGTTTTTATATGACACAGCGAGTTTTACACAGAGTTTCCTCTGGGAAATAAGCATAGGCCATAAGTGTATAATAAAAGTCTAAGTGCTTCAGCAGTGCAAACCTGAGGAGATTTAGCCCCGCCTCCAGCCTGCCTGGGCAGAGTCAGCAGTACTCCATCCAGGAGCTGATTGGTCTCTTGTATGTCCTTTGTGATGTCAGCGTTGCTATGAAGCCCGAACACACAAGGATCAGCACAAATTGGTAGACTGCGAATGTAGTTAACATATGTCTGGAAAAAGGAAATGGAAAAAAATATATTATTTTCAGGTAGGATTATTATGGTTTTACCTGAGTACCACTGGCTAAGGATCATCTACAGCTAATTTAAAAACCTTTAAACTCAATACACTAAGTGGAAAAAGTGGAATCAGCTGCTGTTGTGTATGTTGAAATGAATGCCTGTATTTATGTCATAATATAATGGATGGATATGGCAGCCTCACACCATAGCATTAATTAGGAATTGACCAGAGGTCTGACAGTACCTGATAGGGGCCATGAGATGGGACATAATACAGAACTCCCTCACACAGGTGGTAGCATTCTTGCTCTATGAGCTCCCAACTGTAGAAGATGGATAGGAGTGACAGCAGCAGACGTCTGTCTTTGTCATCTGTCACCCTACCTCCATAGTTGCACTCACCTGTAAAAAGATTAACAGCAAAAATCATAAACCAAAGACAAAAGGACATTCATGTGATTTTTATGGCAAATGTTCTAATCAATAAATTTTTTATACAGAACCTTTTATACAGAACTAAGTTCACCAATCATGAGCCATGAGAATAGTCTGAGAAATCTATTAAATAATGATACTAAACCAAATAAATCACATTCTTAGATTGCACAACAGCCTATGTCAATGAGACATCAAGGGTGACCTGCCTAGTCAAGATATACCCATGCTACATATTGCATGTGGAAAATCTATGCCCTGTAGTGCTAATAACTATAAAATTCTCACCTGTAAGGTATGTGAGGGCCTCCAGTGGAACCTCGTCATACTCATCCAGGAAATTCTGAATCTGCCTCATGCTGATTCTCAGGTCTGACTCATTGAACTCATAGGGAATATTCCATCCTAAGGACAGAATGATAAACAAGAGAAATAACATTATTTACATTAAGTCTAAGTAATACATACACTCAACATGGAAAGAGAATAAACAAACAGTCATATTAAATCACTTACCCAGAGGTCCAAAGTTCCTTCTTTCCTGTACTAGTGCATGAAAGAAGGTGAGACCGAAAATTAGCTTCTGCCAAACAACTTGTTTCATGGAGCTCTCAAAGAAAGCGGGGTCTGAGATAGGGTGACTCAGGTAGGACCGCAGCAAGTTGGCTCTTATTCCTTTGGGAGGCTCATTGGTCATCTTTAGCCCATTCTGCAGGATACTAACTGGGAACTTGTCGGATGGATAACTGGTTAACCACAGCCTAGAAATGAGAAAAGATACTTACGTTCATCATGTTATTAAGGCAAGAATATGATTCAGTGAAGCCTACTGGAAAATCAGTTACCTAAATTTAGGATGTGTGTTTTCTGGGGTTATGGTTTCCTCACAAATCCTTTCTAGAGTGGGCATCCAGCTGGTGGCTAGGTGGCAATTCTGCAGGACAACCCAAGTTCCCTCTTTGTTGGCTTTGTCAATCATCTTAGCTGCTATAGGTCCCTGCCCCTGGCCAAGAGAAATCGTTTGGATCTTACTGCCACCCATTTCTAAGTCATCAGCAAACTTTAACAGACCTGAGGGAACATGACAATGCCTCATTAATTGTTTTTGACATCCAAAAATAACATCAGAGGTGTGGTGCTACACTGTGTTGAAATGGAAACTTGAATCATTAATCACCTGCCGTTGGATCAGATCCTGGCGACAGCACAAAGATGAGGGGAGAGCAACAGTTGGAGTCTTTGTAGCTCCCTGGCAGATCAAAAGTGGGTGGTTCAATGTAAGCCGGCCCCATATTGTCCACTATGAAATCCTGCACTGCTGGTACTAATTTATCTGGCCTGAAGCACCTGATGACAACCATCCGGTCTAGACCCACCAACTCATTCCACTTGTCAGGCAACTGGTCTTTGTGGGGCCTTCCTGAATCATAAAGCTTCTTCCATTCAGAGATGCTGTCTTGGACATGTTCTGAGAAACCCTTTAGGTTTGGAAGTTTGGAGGCCCCAACAATTGAAGACCAAGATTTGTCAGACATCCAGTCTGGGGCCGGGTTGGGGTAAGGGTTATTTAAACCAATGCCACCAGTTAGGAAGAAACGCCACACTTGGTCATCAATTCTGTTCTTACCCTGCATAATTCCGACAGTGAGCAGCAAAGAGAAGAGGAGTTTATCCTTCTCAAACAGTGAGCGACACACATTATTGTAGATGCTGAGTGTAAAATGTTCAACAATGTTGTTGATTCTTTCAGACACATTATCACTCTTCACACTCTCAGCAATGGAGAACAGGTAGAGGTTAATGAACCAGGTCAGAGAGTACTGGTACATAGGTTCAACGTTGGCCAGTTCTGAGATGCAAAAAAACAAGATGGAGGAGTGCTCTGCCACAGGACGGTACCCCATGCGAGTATCATCAATCTCTCTCTCTGTAAAACTGGCGATTTTTTGCTTCTCAGTGATCTCCTCAGAGAGGATTTTGGAGGAAGACAAGATTTGAATGGCTGTCTCGTCCTCCAAGATGTTTCCCTCAGAAGAGGAAAGCACTAGAAGGATTTTGTCCTCAATTTCATTCTGCTGCTTGCTGTTAGCAGCACTCTCCAGAATGAGCTGGTTCTTTTTCTCCTCCAGCTCAGGTTTCTCTTTGGCTGCTACAAGCCCTAAAAGCTGATCCTGTAAGCCTTGAGGGGTAATCATGAAGTTCAGCAGACAGACTTTGACGGCCACCTCTGGGAGGTAATGAGGGTTTCTTAGTCCAGTGGTCATGTAGAACAAAAAGTCTTTCGAATATTCCACAATATTCTCTCCTATTTTCATATACTCAACACCTTGCTGTTTGAAAGTCTGCTTTAGCAATACAGGCTCAAGAACTGGGTCAAGTTCCTCTCCAACATTTTCTAGAAGAACGGGGGTTCCAAACTGGATGCTATTCTCCAAGACTCTAACATAGTTTGGATCTGAAAGTTTGATGACAGCAAGCTTATTTGCCTTCTCCATGTTCTTTATCCACTTATTGGCTTGACCTTGAGGGTCAATCATCAGGGGCCATCGACGGGAGTTAGACACAATTATACCGTTGTCTGTGGAAAAGGAGTCCACTGGGAGCCCAGCAATCTGCCATGCCCTGATGGCCACCTGGTTACCTAAAGTGTTGCTGAGAGTAAAGACCTCAGACCTGGGGACTTTCTTCTCATGGCACAGGATATGCCACTGTTTCTGGCACTCCATACGGTAGTCTACTGTGAAGGCCCCAAGGTAGGATACAGTTCCAGAGGAGAGGAGTATATCACCCGTCAGGTTAGTGTATCTGCAGAGTGGGCATATTATACCAATCATATTAATATTAAAGCACAACACACCACACATTGTGACAGTATATTCTGTATACAGTATATTTATTGATATACCTAATCTCTAGCTGTCTTGCTGACTCTGTCCACCTGTCCTTCTCGCCACCCAATCCTCCAATCAGCTTCTCTGCCCTGATCAGCTTTTGAGAACATGATTCAATTTTGTCTTCCAATTCTTTCTTCTTGCAAATCATGGCTGCTAAGTCATCATTCAGGCTCTGAAGTCTGTCTTCTACTTTTTTCAGCTCGGCTCGCTTCACAGCTAACATACCCATCTGCACACCAAGCTCCTCCTCAGCCAAGTTCAGTCTCTCCTTCTTGGGGGCTACCACTCTGGCTACACGCTCATAAACTTCCATTGCTCGCACCCATTTACAGAGGCCCTCACAAGCAGAGGACACATTTTTAATGACAGAAGGCTGGAAGTCAGGGTTGTCAATAAACTTCTCTCTGATTCTCTTAATGTATGGGGCAGGAATGTTGTCTTTGTCATAGGCTTTGAGGCTTTCTAAAAACTTTAGGTCTCCAAGGAGCTTCTTAGAGGGGCCCCAGAAGTCCTCAATCATCTTACCTGTAACATAAACACTCTAAGGAATTAACTTCACATTTTTACTGTGATTAATGCCTTACAAGATCATTTTAAGAAATAAAAATCGCTTACCTGAGCCACCAGGATCAGGTTTTCTTTCAGGTTTGATGCCCTTCATGACACAAATCGACTCCATGACTAGTTTGACTAGACCTGGGGGATTCTGCATAGACTTAACTACTGTAATGTCTGCTGGTTTTAAGGTGTCCAGAGCTGACAGAGCAGCCTTTAATGCAGGCATTGCTTCTGCAAGATCTTCTTCACACTCATCCTAAAAGACAGGCAGAACACAACAATTTGTGTCTAAATGCTGTATGTAAACTGCAAAACAAAAACTGAAAATACCTGCTTAGCAAGTTGTACAGTTTCATACTTTAATAGCTTGGGCTGCAGCTGCAGCTTCATTAGCCACTTTCTCATCAGCAGACACCAGTTCTTTCTTAGCGTCCACTTCGATGGTTTCACCCTCTATCTTAACCATCATCATGTCTGTTTCTGCTGATGTCTGGATAAGCTCTGGTTGCAGGGCTGTCAGCTCCTGCTGCATCACTGATATCTGTAGAAAGTATGAATTTGGAAGACTATAAGGTGTCAATTGTTCAGCTGGTCAAAGTGACAGAGAGATACTATTTGTCAAGAGAGATCACCTGAGATGCAGTAAACTCCAGTTTTTGGAGACCGACAATATAGCGGTTCATCGCAGTATTCACTTCATTCCTTTTGGCATTGAGCAGTGTCTTGAAGGTGAGTATTAGTTCAAGGTAGGATGTAGGTGTGACGTAGTTATGTCTCCTTAGTCTTGAGAAGTATCTCTCTGACATCTCTCTGACACTTGTCTGAAATATCTTGCACATCTCCACCACCCTGAGACACATGAACATAAAAAATAAACAAAAAAACAACAACAAACAAAACATATGGCTGCACAGCTATAAATGCAAATCAAGTCTATGCCACAAGTGAAACAAATACTGCTTTTGTGCCTTTTTATGTTCTTACTTCAGTCTGACTTCACTGTCCATTTCCACATCCTCTAGGAACTTGTGGGCCACCATCTCCAGAGCATCATTTGGCCATGTATGAAACCAGTCAATGGTGCAGCAGTTAATAAGTGAGGGGAACATCCTGAGATTGTTTCTAAATGCATCACCGATGGGACTCATGGCTGTTGGATAAAATTATTCAGAGTTACAGCTACTTAGTAAACTTTTAATCTAATAAAAAAATTGACATTTAACGGTGCCTACCTAGAACAATATGAAGGTTGGCCTTCACACGATCAATAAAAAAGTTATACATTGAGAGGGGAGTAGCATCAATCTTTTTGCCTTCCATTCGGGCGATTCCCTGCACTTTCTCAATGATGTCAGCACGTTCATCAGCAGCAAAGATGTTTGGAACATCACCTGTGTTAAGTAGCATGTTGATGTCTTCCAACATACCCTCATCCTTAATTTGGCTATCAGTAAACAGGAACACTAAGTTCTTGCCTTCAATGCCTGATTTAAGCATCACCCGCTTCAGGTCATCCCGCCAGTCTGATTTGCTGTAGTTTTTGGTTAGCTCAATCTGAAACAGTACGTAATCACTAATGAAGGTAGCCAGCTTAGTGGTGCTCTGACGCCCTGAGCCACCAATGCCAACAAGAAGAAGGTGGCCATTGTCTTGTTTCAGCACACGACAGATGCGGGAAATGTGCTCAATGGCAAACTTGAACATTACAAGAGACATGGGTGCCTTGCTGCAATTGTTGTGCTCAGTGAGGTAGAACTCCATCACTTCTTGCAAGGCATTTAAATCAGTGATTTCATCATAGACCTTATTGCCAGATTCAGGTGTGGCATAGTCACCAAAGAACAAACTTCGGATGCTCTCATCCACTACCTTGCCATCGGGGGTAAGATGGCTCAGGAGCTAGAAAAAAATAGGAGGAAATTAATGTTAAGCAGCTAATTTGAAAGTAAGTTAACAAACATTTCTACTTGGAAAAAAATCCCTAAGTAGCTGAAAAAAATATTGTTTGAACCATGCTTTTGAGCATGCATACTCCTTAATGAAATAAGTACCTTTTCCACACTCTGTTTAAAGAAGTTTGAGGTTCTCTCTTTAACAATGCTAAAGAAGATCTCCTTGTCCTCGTTGTCAATGAGTCGATCATAGAAAACACGGTAGACTTCATGGATCCATAGACGAATCAATTTGTCTCCGTCCTGACATAAATTACCAAAATACATGATTGTCATAAAGAAGTACGAAGTAAGAAGTATGACAAATTATTTAAACATTTCACTTTTCTTTCCAACCTTACCTGCATGTGTGTGTGGGGAGCCAGGAGTACACCTCCGATTACTCGAGCGAAGTCTCGTAGGTTAAAGATGTAGTGGGATTTAGATGGAGTGGGGAGGAAGTTTTGAATGGCATCCTTATAGACAGCCAAAGTGGCCTGGACCATAATCTTGCTCAGCCTAAGGCACAAGACAAAATATGTTTTTGTATTTCATATCATTCTTTTAATGTACAGCATTAAAAATTATAATTAATATTTAACAAATTACCTGTAGAAGGAGGCATCAAACCCTTTGCTGAAGTGCCAGTCAGTAATGGAACTAAATATTTTGGTCAGTGTTTCATCATCAAAGCAATCAATTGAGATGACATTCAAGTGACGAATGAAGCGGCCTAGTGTTTCAAACGTTTTGTTAATATAAGGAAACCTTATAATGTGATGGTTGCTTTCTTTAATAATGTCACTAATATTAAAGAAAAACGTATTTCAAAATACCTGTAATGTCATTCATCCCACCACCAGGCGGCCCCATTGCAGACATGAACAGGACGTCAACAATGTTCAATCTTGAGGTGTCCTTCTTATCATACCAGTGGTGGTGATCAATCCACTGTCTTAACAGCTCAATTGGGGGCTGGGCACCATAAATTTCTTTAGCTGGCATATTCAGGTCATCTGTGAAGAAGAAATAATAATAATGATCAATACAAAATCTTTAAAAAAACACTTTAACATTTGATACAGTCACTCAATAATATTATAAGTATTTGTAACTATCTTTACCAACATAGACGACACACTTCTTTCCCACAGGAGGTCCAAACACACCCTTCCTTCTTCGGTCCAGCTTAGCCATGATGATATCTTGGGTCTGATTTGCTGAAGTCCGGGCTGAGAAATTGATGCAGTTTGGTGTGTATTTCTCCTTCGGCAGCTTTACCAAGAAGCTTTTGTTAATGATAGATTTGCCAGTACCAGTTGGCCCCAAAAACAACATGGGTATTTCATGTGCCAGGTAGGTGTGCAGAAAAAAAAGTTGACGTGCGGTCTCATTCGTGGGGATAATGAGGTCTGACACCTGGTTAGAAAAACAGAGTCAGGGAACAGTGTCATCTTTAGCAACAGTAAACTCTGTGACCTTAAAATGTTAACCTTGGCCTCAGCTGGGATGATGTTGTCTTGATTCGTGAATGAATCAATCCATAAATTCCACTGTCCTTGGCCATCCTTTTTGAAAAAGTAGTCATAGACGGTGCCTGCAAAAAATAAGAAAACATAATGAAATACTTAATGTAAAAAATAAAACAGTTTTTAAACTATTAAAATAAACATGGAAATAATATTTGTTGATGTTTTGTGACCTCTCTCAGGAAAGATATCAGTCTTTTTGAGCTTAATACTCTTAGGCCGAGGATGCTCATCAGCCATGCCCATGATCAGAGCGCGGTAGAAGATGTCAAACTTCTTCCGACTGTCCCCAGTTATGGTCCCACCAATAGTCCATACAGCTGAAAATAGGAAGAGACCCTGCAGCAACATGGTTATTTCCTGGCTGGTCTTGGTGTGTGTTCCGTCAGTTTCAAATCCTGTAATTTCATCTGGGTATGGACAAGAATGTGAACAAATATGCATTGACAAAAACTGTATGTGGTGACTGATTATTTATAAATGACATGTCATCCTACTAACCCAATAGGCAGGTGTACAGCTTCATTAGACTATAGGCCAAGTGGATGGGAGATGTCTGCACGACAAAGTGACACTCCCTCTCTATAAAGTCCAAACATGGTTGAACCAACCAATCAAACAGATCCACAATCTGTGAGAAAAGAAGCAGATATAAGACAAAACATATGAATAATCTTATATGAAAAATATAATAATAAAACATACAAAAATACATGTTTAGAAACTCACCAGCTCTTTATGTTCAGCACTAAGGCTTTCAGGCAAGGTGTTTATGTAAGAATCTTTTAGAGGGGCCCATCCCAGCTGCTGAGGTTCCATGTAGATCATACCACACCTTTAGACAGAAAGTTTCGTACCAAATAAATAATATTTGCAAAACTATTAACTATGTTACTAAACAGTAACATTTGTGGTATTTAAAACCAATGCAAAACAATATGTGTGTGCTTGGTTTATATATCACAACTGCTGGTGCAGCTCCTGTCTGTGTTGCCTACCTACTAACAGTAGCTGGGGAAGCTTGCTCAAGATCAGCAGGTTCAAAGATCAGACTCATCTTTGGACTCATTTGGATAATTTCACCACTCATCAGACAAAGCTATCAGAGAAAGAGGGAACAAAACAAAAGATTTAATTTTGAGAATAATAAATTGAAGTGAAATTCTTCAGCAATACATGAATATTCGTATCGAAGATCATTATAATCTAGATGCCACTTGTTAAAACAATGAAGAGTAATGCAGAAGTCCTTGAACATGGCCACTACCTTTTTGTTGTCATCCAGCACAGTATTCATGTTCTCAATCCAGACAGCATCAATGGGTCCATCAAAGATGATCCATTGTCGATTTTCTGATGTGGAAATTGCCTGATCCCTAAAGGAAGTCGCTAGCACACCATCAGACCATTCGTGACTGACGGGATCAAAGCAGCCATAAAGCTGTCCCAAAGTGATGGCTTTGGGATTGATGATGCAGTAGTTGACTGCAAACTCCTCCATCAGATTGGCTAAATAAGAAGAGGTATATATTAAAAAATACCTAAAATGAAAACTGTAATCAAATTATATCTATTAAATAAAAATTGTGTCGGTCTTTCAGTGTGACCTGGTTTGGAGCAGTAAGGTAGTACATAAAAAAACTGAATAACTTACACTTGTAAAGGTCTCCAAGTGCAGCAGCAAGAACTTGATACGCAGATGTTTTTCCACCAAGAGGGTCTCCCACTATCATGAAACCATGGCGTACCAACATCATCTCATACACCTATACACAATTAAATATCAAATTCTGAGTATACTTCTGTAGTAGTATATGTAGAGGTATAATTTACATATATGAGTTTTAGGCATTACAAAGAAATACTCCTCCTTGATACCTGAATAATTTTACCAATAAACCACGGAACCGGCTGCAGGTTGAGCTTGGCAATGTTGTCATTGAGAGCTTTCAGGAAGAGATCATAATCTGGTTTTGGAAGGACCACTCCAGGAAATAAATCAGAGATGATACCCTGTGGTCAACAGCAGGAAAGTTTAACTAAACAATCAACCAATGCACATATACAATAAATTAAAACTTCTTGCAATTAAATTTTGTGCATAATTTGTCACCTGAAACAATGGCACATCCTGTGCAAGAAATTTGGCCATGTTTACGTCCATCAGCGCCCTGAGCAACAGTACACTCTCATTCTCCTCGGGATATTTCAGCTTTAGATTCCCTGCTGCAGTCAGCACAGACTTTACAGCTCTCATACCATAGTCATAGTGGTGCTGGGAGGACAGTTGCTCAGAGCACAAACGGTAGGTGGCTACAATCTTCTGGGCCAAACTGTCAGTGAAATTGGAAGGAATACACCACAATATACAACTAATTTTACTGAAATATATATTGGTCAGCATTGTTAATTCAGACCAACCTGCGTGATTCAATGAAACCCATGGAGTATAGTGAGATCTCTCCGATGAGACAATAGTCTGGCACCATCATAGCCACTGTACGGAAGAGAGCCTACAAGACCAATTTGGTATTTTTGCATTTAATTCTAGCACATATCTTATTTGCAACACCAGGATTTGGTGTATCCACTGATGGCTATACTAAAGTGCTACAGTGATGTACCTTTAAGTTGTCAGGGAGCTCGGCCCTACCAGCATAACCAGGGTTCATAGTGATGAAAACAGAGCAGGTTGGGTTGAGTAACAACTCTGTTCCCTCAAACACAAAGGTCTTCATGTTCTTGGCAATGGCCTGTTGTATGCAGAGGACCTGCTGAGCTACCACAGAAAGCACTTCAACCTGGAACACACACACACAATATTATAAGTAATCAAATGAACAAATATGTAAACATATATTGAAATAAACTGTGATGAAAAATGACACTGCTTTGAGAAATTAATGCTTAATTGCACTTAAAGAAATCAATGCAATGTGACTTAGGAATAACAATAATAATATTTGCCAATATCATGTCTATTTACATTTTAAGTTAATCACCTCATTTGAATTCAGTAAGATTGCTGTGTTGGAGAACAGATTCTTTTAACATGTAGATGTGCAAACTGAATTCCAAATGACTTCCAGATAATGGAAGAATGCCAGATTCAACACTTTAGAAGTTTAACTGACTACTTGGGTTTTATGATTATCATTTTGCAACAATACTATATCAAAAAGAATATTTTTTCATAAATCTATGGTGTTTGAGTTATTTGTTTCAACAAATAGGTACAAGTTTGTCCAGTTTATGAGTGAAAGTGCTCACCTCAATACGATTAAACTCATCAAAACAGGCCCAAGCTCCAGACTGAGCCAGTCCCTTGAAGAACTTACTCATGGCCTTGTAATCCAGACCATCTGAGCAGTTAAAAACCACACACTAGGAAAAAAATTGCTTTTAAAGAAATATAAGGAAAAAACAATGAAATTCAGGTCAATCTGGGGGCTTGTTCAGTTACCTGTTTAGCCAAAGCTTTTGCTAGATCTTTAGTAGTCTCAGTCTTGCCAGTTCCTGCAGGACCCTCAGGAGCTCCGCCCAAGTTCAACTTCAAAGCCCCCATAAGTGTCCTGGTATGGCAGAAAGCAATATGACAGAATGAAACTTAATTTCTTGGCCATTTAAAAATTTTTTTTTCAAGAATTAGAGGTTAAGTCCTTTGTGTCCTTTAATAATTTGGAGTAAGCGATTGTATTAATTTCAAGGTTTTATAATTTGTTTTTAAAATCACTCAATTCATTAGAGCCCAAGTAGGATGGATGGTGGTTAGTGCTGCTGCCTCACAGCTAGAAGGCCCTTGTTTTAAATCTACTTGTTAAATGTGGCCTTTATGTGTGGAGTTTGCACATTTTCTCTCCACCCCCCTTTCTCTTAGAACTTTTACATCTTCTAAGGTGCTCAGGTCTTCTGACCAGATGTTCTTGGTTATCCCAGACTAAAGATTAAAGGGGACCTGCTGTAATGGGTCCCTGATTATGAAACATTTTACCTTTCACAGGTAACGTACCTGTAGCATCGGTCAGTAAGCGGTGTAATGACTAGACGTGGGGAGTTGCCCAGATATTCATAGCCATATTTTAAGCAGGTGGTTATCATACGCAGCATCACCTCTCCATCCTCCCAGAAGTAACGCAACTGGGAAATCCACGCAAAGTCGTTCAGTGAACATATCTTATCGTCTGACAGCTTTGCCACAACATCTCGAGCTAGGAGAAGAAAACTGTTGGATTTAATCAGGAAAACCTGCACCCTTTAAATATCAGTTAAAGACTTCTATTATTATTCAATATTTTGATGATACCATGAACATCAATCACAGTAAGGGCTCCAAGGGTCATCCTTGCCCCTCCTGACAGCTTCCCCCGCACCAGCTGCACAATGTCAGCAATCTGTTCATTACACTTCTCCAGGTAAGCCTTTGGAATTGAAAGTCAGTACACACATTAGACTGTATTAGCTAAGGTGTCTTTTAATACTATGTGGCAGTGAGCTATAGGTGCATCGGTGGATCTAACAACATACAGGCAGGGAGTTGGTCTGGATGGCTTCAGACACTTCACTTGTCCAAAATATGGAGGAAGCACAAATAACAACTTGACCTGGCCACTGCAACACCCACTTCTTCCTTGGCAACTGTTGGAAATAAATTCAAATATGCTAGAGATGTGGTTTCTACACACCTACGCCAGCAAAACACTTGATCTAAGCCAGGATAATGGTAATGATGTCCAGATTAAACTACCAATCTTTCTTTTACAAATCTACATCAAAGTAAAATCTTCATAAAATGAAAACATTTTAGGCTCAACTAGGCCTGAATTGCCTACAACTCATCCAGTCATCCCAAATGTATTGCGTATACTAATATAAAGTAATATTCCCAAATACCTTTGCATACTCAATCACTCCTTGATGGATGACATGTCGAACACTCTTGAGCATAAGGTTCTCCACCTGCAGTAGCCACTTTTCCACCATACCCTAAAACACAATTGTCCAAACAGTCCACCACTTAAAAAATGTTCACCATGTTACATTCAACAAAAGTCATATAGACAAATATACCACTTAAATAATTATGATATGTATATTTTGTTACATTTCCAAAAACATTGTCTGTTCTCTACCTTGGCTTCTGCAGGATAAATCTTCTCTGTGAAGGGCACAGTCTCCTTTTCAGAGCTTATCATGCCAGTGATCTCCATGTCCTCAGTGAACTCCAGTTTAGCAATACCCTCAAAGCACTTCTTCAGATGGGGCTGCACACACAGGGGATCTTTGGTCTGTGACAGAATCTCCAGCAGCTCATCGTTTGACAGAAAAAAGAACCTAGGAATTTAACAAGACATTGGAAAATGTTATCTTGAGCTATGTATGGCATATGTTGTATTTGGTGGGACATTCCTTTACACTTAGTTCATGATTATGTAAAAGCATTTTTTAAATGCTACCCACTCCCTGACATATGCTTATCTTTTTCTACAAAGCACACTAACTACTTTGTACTTTTAGTGACTTTGTGTACATCTTTTGACGTTCTGAAATGTATTTTTTTACAAACAAAATTGACTTCTAGTAGTGTTATTTCTATATCTACTTATAGTAAAACCTTGGGAAATAGAGCCTCTTCTTTTCCAGATAGGTATTAAGGCCTTTCTGGATGTCATCCAGGAACATATTGGACTCTTGTAGCCGTTCCAACATGTTGGGCTGGCCTGTAGCCACCAGTACACGTGTGTCCTTAACCTGGAGCAGTGTAATCACAAATAAGTAAAAGCCAAGAGAATGAGAGCCATTTAAACAAACTGAGGAAACTGGAAACTAGTGAGAGTCTCTTACTGCTTCACCAATGATATTCTTCCAGTAGCCATCTACAATGGCAAACTTGCGCCCCTCCTCCGGCATCTGGGCAATAATGTCCTCAGAACTGAAGATGGGTTCAAGGTACAGCCAAGTAGCCTGACACTTCAACATAGAGTCAATGATATCCTGCATACTCAGCAGCTTTTCCTCCCATTGCTAAGGGATAAAGAAGGGGTGAAATTAGCCACTTCCAAATCATTGTTGTGTTTTATCATGTGGTTTCAAAAGTACAATTTACAATTGTAGTTTATTAATTGAGTTTGTGCAGATCAAATAATTTTTTAGAAGCTCTAGCAATTGTATTGTGGTTGGGAAAAAACAAGCACATAGACTTAGTTGGCAGAGGCACACTCTTCCAAAATCACCTGCTTGTTTGATTGTGATAGGTACTAACCTTATAAATGATTCATCAAAATGCTATCATGTTATCATCCATATAATTTGAAATGCTTACTGTATATAGTTACACACAGTGAATGCAGAATGATTTGGTTAGCATATTATGTATTGATGCTGCTATTGTTCCATGGTTTAAGCAAAATAAGAAAGGGGATATCATTGTTATCTAAGCCAAGGTCAATAGCCATATTGATCTTGGCTTATTATTGACATTACCTATTATTACTTACTCACCTAAACAGCAAATGGTTTACACTTTTATTAATTGTCACCTTTTTAAGTGGACCAAGCATGTTTGGTGTTGCAAAGTCTTACCTTACACTCAGTCTCTATTGGCTTTATGAACGGTGAACTACGAATGGTCTGTGTCTTTATAATGTGGTCATCGAGAAGCAATTGGATGTCATCCACAGCTGATATAATATTGGTACCCTAGGATAAAATATGAAGTGTACAGTTGGGTGAAAAGTTCACATCTCTTCATTTTGAAAAGGCAGAACAAATGGGAACAACATGGTAATGGGCTCAATGTCATGCCCAGGGACACTTCGACATGTGGTTGTGGAGAGCAGGGCACGAACCTCCGACCCTATGGTCAGTAGGCGGCGACTCCAACAACTGAGCAACCGCTGCCCCACTCCTTGACCATTTTTATTACTATAATATGCAGTATAATTGTAAAATACCAATTGTAATAGCTGAATGTGCATTGCTGTTATGTTAAATTTAGGGTTAAGTTTGCATACCCTTACATAAATATGGGTGGTAAGTCAGTTCACATTGAAGTTATGATCACAGTGTTTTAGAATGTCAGCTATTGTAATGTCTATTGTAATATTACAATATTGACTATATGCTGTATGTTTGTCATACTCTATCTTTGTATGGAGTGAAAGCGAACTGAAGGTTGATCCATTCGTTTTTCATCGTCTCCAAAGATTTTTCCAGCGAGTATTCCTTACTGGCAGAGGCTCCAATCTCCTCCAACCTAACATAGAGGTAAAAAGAATCAGCTTCTGTTTGGGGTGAATATTTCCATAATTCCACAATTGTTTATTTTGCTATTTACATATATTCAAAAATTATGTAATATAAATAAAATGACTTACTTATTAGAGAATTTGGATAGACCCAGGTCCAACATGTTCATCAGAGAACTGTTCTCATCCGGTTTGACTTCAAAGCCCGCGGTGCTGCTAATCTGTAGGCAAACAAAAATATCATGAATTATTTACATTCATGTATCACAGCCTATGCAAGACACTTGGTACTTACAAAGTGAAACTGACAGTAAATTTCTATTAGTGTCAAGTGAACTAAGGAAGCAAAAGAAGATTTTTATTCATCTAACCTTCTCCCAGTGGCGGTCTTTCATTCCAGGGTTACATATGGTTGTCAGGATGGGTAAGTGTTGCTTGAACTGGTCAATCTTGCTTTTAAAGCTTTTAGCCACAAGGCAAGGCCCAGGCAGATTACTCAAAGTCTTGGTCAGTTTATGCATGGTCCTCCACATGATGTCCACCTCCTCAGAAATTTTCTCAGCGTTCAGTTGTCGGAAAGGACCTTAAATGATAAAAGAATTAAAGAAATCTGAAAATGATCTACATCCAGCTTGCAATTGCAATGTCCAGTCATATGGTAGCTGTGAAAGAGACACAAGTTCAGTATGCCTGAGGATGTCACATACCATTCATCCAAACTTCTGACATGCTCTGAAAGTTCAGTGCTGTGGTCCACAGCTGTTCATATGGCTGTTTGTCAGCTATCAGCATTTGCAACATTGGGAACTGGGTCTGCTCCATTTCCAACAAACTCTGCTCCTTGTTTATATTCTGTAGAAATGACAGATGTGTACAGATATCTTCAGGTATGAAATCCTTTTATGCAGCACTCTTACTAAACTTTCAAATGAAAAGGATAAACATGCATATTTACATTATCCAAAACACTGGATTTATGCTTACACTGTAAAAGTGTAGTGTGTCTGTGTGGTGGATAAAAACTCATATAGTATGTTAAAACCATGGATTAAATAGTTGTATGTTGAAAAATTATTTTATTGTACACATGTATTTCTGAGTGTATAGTGACATGTAAGCGAGCTTTAATAATTTTCTCTGTTTTCTCTGTACCTCTAGTTCAGTAACAGCAGCTTCCAGGTTGGCAGTGATTTGACAAAGCTTTCCCGCATTGCTTTTCATCTCCTCCATATTAATAACTTCCTTCTTCTTGAAGGTCTGTATCTCCCTGTCCACTTCCTGCAGCCTCTGGTCAAAGCAAACTATCCTGTGAAAGTCAAATGGACATATAGTTATTACGGTTTTAGTTGCTGATTTTAAAGGTCCAACAATGAGTTTGATGTGTCAGAGAACACTAAAGGTAATTACCCTTTTCATACATGATAGTAATTTTCATGAGAGTGATGTGAGATAAAAAATAAATGGTAAAAAACATTATTATCCTAATATTTGTTTTGCTGTATTTTTCCAAAACTAAAAACTTAAATAAATTGTGAATGATTTGGTGGTGTCTAGGTGAAGCTCAGGAGAGCAAATATGCATCTTTGGTAGTTGTCAATTGTGTGAGACCATGTGTGAAATGTGTTTATTCAGAAACCTTGTTTGGAGATGGTCCTCAGCCTGTATTCTAATGGTGGCCAAATGAATCTTGCTGTCTTCAAGTTCAATCAGTATCTGACTGGGCCACTGGAAAACATGGGAATTCACCCTCAAGTCATCAGCTGCCAAAAAAAAAAAAAAAAAAAACCAGCAATAAAAGATACATTATCAATAGCTTTCTTACAAAACAAAAAATATATGGCATCGATAGTAATAATATTGGTAATAACTATAACATGTTTTACATACGTGGAAGAGTGGCATGGTCAAGGAGAAAGCTGAGGCGGAATGTCGCTTCATTAACTTCATCTATCAGCGCGTCAACGGTCACCTCACTGGTCTTTTTAATGTACTGGTTGAGAGTCACCAACTCCTCTACGGTTTCTGGGGTGCCTCTGACCTTCTCTGTAATATCCTCATATTTTTGACAGATCCTGGTAAAGAACAATAACTAGTATCTGACACAAAATTTTCAGCCACATGTTAATATCATATGGCATAAAGTTTGCTCACCCCTTGTTAAGCTCTCGGTTCTCTTCGACTTGAAATGTAATGATTTTGTCTTTTAATCTCTCAGCACGGTTGCACAAGTCTTCATTCAGCTTGCCAGTATATAGACAAAACATGGATAGGGGCACAGTAATGTGCATTGAGGCAATCTTCTTCCTTAACTGATTAATGCTCTCAATTTTCTGAGGATTTAAAAAAAATTGCAGAGCAAGCATTGATAAAGCAAGCAGACACTGAAGCATATTTGATTACAACTGTTGAGTGTAGACTTTAGAAGGAAAGCTTTAACCTTGGTGAAGGCTTCTAATGAGTGCTTCTCTTTCAGGAATGCTGATATCTCCTGCTTTGCTGTGTTGTCCAGTAGATTTCTGTATTTTTGATATACGTTCAAATACCTAAAGAATAAGATGCAGTGGCTTTACTTTTGCTGTTACATCCTATTAACTCAAAGGAACATAAATTCAGTTGATGTGCCATTACGTTTTAGGTCCAACTGTGTTCTTGTCAAAGACATTCTTGGCTTTGTTGATTAGGTGTGTAACCAATGATTCATCAGGACCAACGGAGCGTAGGTACAAGTTCTCAATATTGGGAAAGAGATTACATTCCACCTGGCCAAACAAAGTCAGGTACGAATAATATGCATGTATGTTAATTAAAATTCTAAAACATAAGACAACATTGTGTAATAGTACATAGGCAAATAAATCACTGCACTACTTGGTTCTGAGGGAATACTGTACCCTCTGGAGCTTCTCAGCACTCTTGATGATTTCCATAAAACCTCCATGAATGACCTCCCAACATTCTTGCAAGCTGGGGCTAAACTCAATGTCAGGCTCATTCACTTGTAGCTTAACCAGTAGCACCTGAGACTTAACATACTTCATCTCATCAAACTCCTCACCAAAGTCATTGCCCTCCTGACAAAGAACATAAGGAAGAAGATGACAATAAATCAATTTGATCAGAAGTAAAGTTTTAATTCCAAGCAGCATCAATATGTTTGGGTTAAATTGGGATAAGAAGAAACATTACAAAAGTTGTCTAAACCTCGTGTATAGCGAAGAAAACTAGCAGGTCTTGTAATGATTCTATGACCAAGCTTCGAAGTTGCAATGACATGAGAGAAGCCACACAGTTGAAGAACTCCTGAACACCAACTGGAGCAACCTGCTCACTCTTGGTTATAAGGGGCAACCACAAGTCCTTGAAGCTCTCAAAAATAGATGCACAGTGAGGAAGCCACCTGAAAAAAGATGATTGAAATAGGTTGAGTTCTAGACATTTGTGCCTGTGTGTCTTAGTGTGTTTAAGATTAAAGCTGAAGAATTTGAATTTCATATTAACAAAAATTATATCCATTATACTGTATGGCTGTGAAAATTTGGAAAAATAATAACACTTGGAAAAAATGTCTGGGGATTTGAAAAAACAAAACAAAAAAGATTTGAGTATGTATTTTTTACAGCTGGAATTGAAAATCACCTCTTGTTAATTTCAAATTGAATACTCAAATCATAAAATCTAATCGTCATGTAGTCCTGGAGTTTTTGTAGGATGATTGTAAAAATTATTGGTGGTAACAGAATTCCAGAAACACTCCTTAGAATATTTTTTCTTTTAAATCCTGCAAAATTATGTCTACCTAACAAAATTTACCCTGCTGACTGTGATGTTAATGCAAATTGTACATCCTTTATTTATTTTTTGGTGTTTATTGACACATACACAGCCAATAAAAGCACATACGTAATGTCCTCTGCGTGGAGTTTGGCTGGCACTTAAGTATAATGGTATCCAAGCTGGTACAAATTAGAAACATTAAAAATACAAACACTCAGTTCATACAAATTACATTAGCTCTTATTTCAGTCATGCAGGCTGCTAATTGGCCTAACAAACTAGACAATGGGGATTTGACAAAGGAGGCAATGCAATCCCAAAGTGTGCGACTGTGTAAAGCAAAACCCCTACAAAGCAACATGACAAAGTGGACAAGATGGAAACATGATCCTGCACTTATCACAATAGGATTAACCCTCTTGGTTGCTCACATACTACAGCATACAAGCCATTGAGAATACATGTTAATGGTGAATAAATCAATTTATGGTCTCACTGAAAGGCTGTCTGTTAGCATGGCATTACTTACTTTTGGATCAGTTCTTCTCTGGTGGTTTGGCACTGTCTCTGAATAAACTCTAAATACTCAGTTGGTAGGAGAGGGAGGTTAGTGGCAAAAAGGTCCTCAAGTCGAACAAATCTCAAGGACGAGAAGCTGAAGCAAGATAAGAGATAATGAATTATTATTCATGCATTTTTTATGTTATTTTTAACTAGCCATAGATTTTTGTCAAAAAATGCAAATACACAAAAATGTTTTTAGTGTCTTACTTACTGCAGCCTGAACAGCCACTTTATTTCTGCCACTGTTCAGTTGCTCTAATCAAATGTCACTGATAGATAAGGGTCTATTTTAAATAGCTGACTCTTAAATTTGATGTGTTTTAGTTTGATGATTTCTGACAACAGACATGAAACTTCATTCTGTGAAATTCTTCTGTTTGCTCTCATGGTATAAGATGTTTGTGAATGAAACTACTCCACAAACATAGCAGAACTTTTTGCAATTTTAGGGGTTACAATTATGTTAATGATCAAATTGCATGTTCCAAATGAACAGATGGTCACTAATCAGTCTGAAACAACATGTTTCTGCAGTTAAGAGAGTCTGGTGAATCTGGTGAGGGACTCTTAGGCAAGACTCAAGACAAAAATACATTATGTTCTAAAATGTCTATTAGACAAGTGATTCCCTATTCACTGCATTTTGTTCATCCATCCATTGATTATCTTAACCCTTTATCCTGTTTAGGGTTGCAGGGGACTGGAGCCTAACGTACCTGTCATTGGGCGAAAGCTAAGGTATACCCTGGATAGATAGACAGTCTATCTCAGGGCCAAAACAGAGAGGCCTACACATACCATTCATGCTTACATTTAGGTAGAGTAGTAGGATCCATAAGTAAAACATAATATCAACTATCTCCCACTGAATGAACTGTCTTTTTACATGTCTATATTACCTGTTTAGCCAGATATCTTGCAGTAGGACCAAAATTTGATTGACAGTAAACAGATGTTGTCTTAGCCACATGTGGACCTCTCTGCAACTTGTTCCCCAGGGTACTGGTGCACGGATTACCCTCCAGGGAAAGGATTTGGGAACATTGGATATGGACAGTCGCTGCCGTTCAGAGGGGTCCATCAGAATGTAGTTCACTGGCGAGACACAAGGTATGAGATGAAACCAATTGAAGAAACTGAAGCAATACCACCATCAAAGAATTACTTATACAATTATTTTATACCTATGCTCTTCTTGAGACTGAAGTAATAATCTCTTTTGACCTCTTCTTCCAAGTTAGCCCTCATAATCTGAATGATTTTACTACTGTCCTCAGTATCTGGAGGCACAAGTTGCATGATGTTTGTCATCTGTTGGATTGGCTGCGGGGCCAGCACAGAGTTGGGAACACCAGCGGTGATGTAGTACATATATGTCTGTTGAGTATATCAAAACTTGTCAGAAAAAATTTAATCAAAAGACTCAACAACTGAGAAGTAACTGAATTCATCAAAACTTGCTTCAAGGTCTTTCTCATTAGGTTCTCCTTCCATGGACAGCATCTTCACCTCTTCGCTGCGCATGATGTCAAGCTGCTCCTGTGGACTCATAGACCGGCTGCCGGGAGTGCAAAGATCTCTTGATCTAGCCCGAGACGAAAGTGTAGAAGCACGAGACCATGCATCTCTGTGTATGCATAAATCAATCACAACAAGTGTTTAAAAATACAAATAGCACCATATAAGATAAGTTGTTAGTGAGCCATTTTTAATAAGGGGTATAAGCACCTTCTATTTGGTGAAATCGCTTGTTTCTTTCCTGGTGGGACTGTTGCTAAAAGCCTCATTAAGATCAAAAACATATTCTGAGAAGATTCCAGTGGAATTTTTAATGTAGACTGTCACACAGTCAGTCACAGACCAGGATTAGTAATTGGATTTTGAAAGGATACAAGGCATAGCTGGTTTGGCCAAGAACTGACGAGGAGTGTGTTGTCTCAGGTAGAGTTTATCAATTTTTAGGTCTTGGGCCTGGGGGCTGTAGTTGTTGGCAATGGACTCACTGGGTGTTCGGTGGTGACGCAGCTCTTTAAAAGGAACAGCTAAAGTCCATGAATTGGTCTGAAGAATGGGTGGGTGCTGACTGTGTCTCGAGACTAGCTGCAGAAAAAGAAAACACACTGAATGTTAGCATATGACAGATATAATGAGTAGACTGGCTGGGATACAGTAATTGATATTCTTACTTGATACAGTTCTGAGGGTTCTGTATTACCAGGTGTGGGTAAAGGTGGGGGGGCAGGGTATTCTCTCCTCTGAGTTGAATTAAATACAGCATCATCCTCCATCTGTAGTTCAGACAAAATACTGAGGCTTGCAGCACACTTGTTTATTTTCACATTCATTACAGCACTTTCTATTAAATCTTTTACTGTTTTGACATAGCTAAGTATCACATCACATGTCAGCAATGCTCATTGAAACGGCAATTTGGTTAAACTGCAAACCTAGCGGGACAGATAGTTAAAAACTATGTTACGTTTACATAGAAGCGTCGGTCGTTCCATCTTTCTGATTTTCTGCCAGTGAAAACAACTTTATATATTTATATACAGAAATGTAACGTGAACCAGCTATATAGCTTCAAGTGAAACGCTAAAAACATATCTGTAGCATTAATATCAGTTAATGTTACCTTTTACCAGTCGCTGGTCATGTCATGTCATTCAGTGCTGAGTGGCATTCTTGTAAAAAACAGATTAGTAGGTTTAAAGCTAGCGAGAGTTTTGCCCTGTCACTGTTTTGACAAACGAAAAAACCCTCTCGTTGCTGTAAATTAAAACACTGTTGCCACGGCGACGTTTCCATGGTAACACCAACCACCTTGTTATTATCAGAGAAGCTCAACTATGTAGGTGGTAGATCCTGTGTGCTTCCCTTTACAGGTCTGTATAGGGTGTAACATGGTCATAACCAAATACTGCTACAAATATGTGAGTGTGTCACCTACTGATATGTTCAAATTAAAATCAACCATTATGGTAGATCACAGACCCGGCTTAAATTGGTGGGATGTCCTAACCATACCTGTAAGCATGATCTTCATCCAAAAGTTGTGTTCTGTCCTCTACCGGCAGGTTTTCGGCTTCTCCCTCAGATTCTACGGGGTTTCTTGGTTTTGCTAATGTTTAAGTCGAATATCTAGCCCCCAGATTGAAACTATAATGAATGAATGCAGTACTCAGATTATGTCCTGTAACAATGCAATCGCTGGGTTTAGATTTTGGTCGACATTAGTTTATTCAAACAATTCTGGACGGCATCAGAAGCATTTCAACCAATACGCAAGAGACATTTAATTAGTGAATATCAAAACAATAACAAATGTAAGAGTAGAAAGATATTGTGATTACGGCAATGTACATACAGCTTCAATTGCACGAGAGAAGTGCAGTTAGACGTTATAAAGTTGAATATCTTATGAGTGCCCTGATCTTCAAAGGTTTGTTTTTTGCACTATACATATAGTATGTTAATAAACTGATTTATCAGTCAACGACAGTAAATTACGGTTACAAGAAGCAGGATCTAGGTCTAAGATTAGTGTTTCAGTAACATAAAGTATCTATTTATATTGTATTGGGATGTTTGTATTGTGTATTGATTATGCAGGCATTGTGATGTTAATGTTAATTTAAATTAAAAATGTTCAAGTGTAACCGAGTTTTGCTAAATTACATTTGTCACGTGCACTGGGCGTGGTCTTGACTGTTGTAGCGTAGCTGTAGTGGGGCAGAACAAACGTCGCGGCTTCACTTGTAGTGTACCTGGCTAATTTATTTGTTTTAAATGTTTTAGATATGGTAAGTTTTAGCGACAATCTTATGTGTACCACGATTTACTCTAAAGATTCTAGCCATTTAATGGAAGAAATTGGTTGACGAGCTAACGCTTTTGACTTGCTAACGTTAGTGATAGCGAGACACTTCTTCAAGAACCGAAAAAAAGGCGCACTAGCTTTAGTTAGCTAACTTTAGCTGCGGCTAACACAGTAAGCTGTATTTAACTACAGTGAAATTTTAACCACTAGCCAGTTTCCAACAATAATACATTATCACCGCAATTCACCACTGACTTTTACACATTTTGTAGCTCTTCCATTGTTAGAGAGAACAGCCTTAGTTTAAGTTATCCTTGAACCGAGTCCGGATTTGGCTAATTGCATTTTTTTCCCCAAAGTGTTTAATGCAAGGGTTAACATTAGATTGAATAGGTGGTCACGAACAAGTAAACTTATTTTAAGTTCAATCCATGCACAAGTCTATTCAGCTAATGAGTTTGCAGAAAGTTTTTTACATTAACCATAACGTTAGTGTTAGCCTTGAGGAAAATGTAAAGTATACAATTACAGACTAATATTTTTAGGGTGCAACTTAATAAGTCCAACCTTGTTTTTTAATTTTTTTCCCACAAGGATATCCACAAACCCAGGACCAGCAACCAGATTTCACCGTCCCTGAAGTTGTCCAATGGATACATTCTACCCGAGGGCAAACTGACTCCCAACGCCCTCTTTGTTGGTGGCATTGACATGAAGGTAGATTTGAACTATTTAGTTAGTACATTTAAATGACAACATTTTTCTGTCCACAAAACCAAATAATAAGAAAACAGAGGATATCAATTAGTTAACATGAATATAGGCACAGTAATAAAAGTAAATTGGCATTGGAAATTTCCAGGCTATAGCTGAGCTTTTGTCCTCCTGCTTGCATTATGATTTTAAATGAAAATGAATAATCTGCTTTAGATTGTTAGTTTTGCTTTAAAGAGCAAAATAGACATAGTACCCACTAACCAGGTTCTACTATGGAGTACGTCCAAATTTCTATCTATGGCTGATGTTCTTACAAGAACCAAGTGTTGGGATTTTAACTTTATTTCGGTTCGACATAGGATTATATCTTTTAAGCCCTACTGGTTGAAAGCCGAATGGCCTGGTGGATCATCGGTAGAGTAATGTGTTGGTATGCTGAAGGCCCCGGGTTTGAATCCCACCCCACCTGGTGTGGCCCCACCCAGCCACTAAAAGTTTTAAACCACTGCTTTGGTGGTGAACACGTGTAGATTGCACAAGTGTACTGCCTTGCTTTTATATCACAGCTCAAAATAGAGAGAGTGTTAAAGTATATCTTCTAAATTCCAGTTTTCCGATTAAAAGTAATTTTAATCTGCAGGTGGATGAGAATGAAATGCGGGACTTCTTTGCAAGATATGGTGCTGTTAAGGAAGTAAAAATAATCACATATCGTGGAGGGATTTGCAAAGGGTGAGTTTTGCCTTTTAGAGATGCTCAGGATAAAGATACTTGCATCTGCACGTATCTTTATTTTTATTATCTCTTATTCTTTTATTATTATTATTTGTGGTGGTGTTAAAGTTCATTAGTTATTTTTTGTCTTCCTAGGTATGGGTTTGTGTACTTTAATGAAGATGTCAACATTCACTCAATCATTGAGGTAAGTGAATTTCTTTCTGTTCCTTTGTATTATTTAAAATTTTTGGCTCAGACTAAACATTTCATACTTTTGTCATAGCAACAGATCAGTTTTAAGGGCCGAAAACTCAAGCTGGGCCCAGCCATCATGAAAGAAAGGAGCTCTCGTATGTATTCGGATGCACCTAACAAGAACTTAATTTGAATAAGGTTTTCCCCAATAAATGTAAAATTTATACGTTGATGCTATGTGTTTTTGTCATCCTTGTCCAGGGTCCATGCCATCCCGTCTTGTTGGCCCAGCTCCTTGGATGAGCCCCACCCAGTATTACTACTGTACTTGCTGCTCACCCATGGGAGGGGGTATGCCACAACCTTCCCCCATCCTGACTGGATGCAACCTTTACAATCAGGTAAACAAACAAAAACTAACTATTAGAAATCGTATATTACTTATCAGGTAGACTTAATTTTAAAAAAATGAGGATGTCAAGCAAAGTACACACACTGATTGGTATTCGTAATGGAGTCAACTCTGACTTCCTATTCTCTCAGTTAAATACAGCAGAATAAAATTAAACTTTTTCTAATGGGATGTTTGCTCATCTTGACGGCCACAAATAGAGGTGCACAGTTGAAGAGTCTTATCAATTTAGTTTTCAATTTGCCAGTAAATATTAAAATTTTAATTTGGATCAAACATAACTAAGGTCGTTGCTACCAAAGTTGTTGAATTATTAAACAATAGTAACTATCAAAAACATTAGCAGTAGCACTAATGTCCTTGTGAGAAGACCTGAGTGTCCTAATTTTTCTTTGGTTATTGCTGAAGATTTATATTCCGTTAAAAGATTTTCAATATGCATTTAAGCAGCATCATAGTGCTTTTTTTAAACAAATTTTTCTATACCACGCTTAAATCTGTCTCTGCTGTCTCTTTTTGCAGCCATATTCCTATTCCAACTTTGGAGGGGTCATGATCCCACAGATGCCAATGAACTATACACAAAATGCCTATGCCTACCAGGTACTTGCGAACACATTAATTAATCAACAGCATTGTATGTAGGGTGTTGCAGGCACTGCACGCATGCTCTTGCAGGTGAAATAAAGGGTTCAGTCTTGGTTAAAATCCACCTGTCCCTGCATAACCCACACTCCAATCACTGGGTTTGTCTGTTGCCCTGTTTGACTGCTAACCCCTCTTCCCCCACACGCAGTACAATCCACCTCACTGGATGGCGGATCAGAGGACACGGCCTGTCAACCAGGTGACTCTGCATTTAGTGGGAATAGAAGTAGATGGCAGTATTAAAGAATAAGACCATATGTTATGTAGGAAAGTTAAATAGACAGTGGGCTGAAAATATTGATTACAGTTTGGAGAATTTCAAAATCCTCTTGATTGTGCTCAAGGTTCTAAAGACAAATGTTTAATAAATCGCCATTTTATTAATTGTATCTTTTTTATCAAGCTGTTGATATTCTAAACGGTATCTTTTTTTTATCCCACGTGGAAACTTTGTCCACACATTGCAATGGCTGTGTTCGCCACTAGATGGAGTTGTCTGTTCAGTGTTTATATTAAAAAAGAAACTGTGATTCACCAGTGAATTAATCTATAGAAAGTTTAATGGGTGGACAATTTATAGCACATATTTTGGGAGCTTGTAGCAGCTGTTTGTTGTCTTCTCTGTTGTGTTGCAGAAAGCACTGTGAAATGTCACACTCTTGTTTTTGTTTTTCTAGAGCTTTGTGGACTGTGGAGTTCAGACTATGCTGACTGTGCTGTAGTTCACAGCTACTTAGCCTCCTACCAGGTAAACATATTTTCCAACAACTATGTGCTGTCATTCAAGGGTTGGCGAAGGTTGCCCAACTTTGCTAATTGAGAGGGGGGTTAGTAAATGTAATCACTGCAATATGTAGTGCTTTGTTGGAAGAAGCTACATACTGTTACACTTCAATTGCACTTGGCTGTCCAAGTCTGTTTAGCTGTTTCTTAACCACGCTGTGTGTGATGTTTTGCAGTCATGACCAGCATTTTGATTGTTTTTTTAATATGGCCTACAGTTCTTAAGAAGATGTAATAGTGATTGAGTCAAGGACCATCATAATTGTGATAGGAGTCATTTGATTTTGATATGATTTTCTTTCATTTTCCCTCAGATGCAGGCTACAGTGAGTCAAAATGCACAGGATGACATATTTGTGTTGCAGATGGCTGTAAGCAACCCAACTTATTGGACTGTTTGTAGTGTGCCCTCTTCCTCGTTTCTTTTTGACCCATTTTAACATTAAAGTAGGAACTCTCCACTTACTGGACTAGTTGGATCATAGTCACCTTAACATCAATCTGCAAGGTGAACGTGTGGTTGGTCAGCTGCTTTTAACTCACACGGATCACAACAATCACACAGGAAGAGCAGAACAGCCTTGCTGTTCTAGCTTATATAAGGGCTCACTTTATCCTTTTTTTTTTTTTTTTTTTTTTTTTGTTATCCCAAAAAGAGATGGAAAATAGCTCACCCCTTGTGCCTATTTATATTTTAGGTTTTACTTTTGGAACTATTTTAAATGTTGGTTGGTTGGGACTTTTTTAACCTCTGCAACAGCCTTCTGTACATAAAAAAACTATTATGTGCTTCTTTAACTCCAGTTCCAGGTCTAATGCTCTGATGATAAATTTTATTAACTGGTCTATTGCAACATAGAGGCACTTGGTCATTCCATTAATTTCAAGCACTCACATTTATTTTGTGATCTGTTGAATTTGGTGTCAATTGAGGTGGTAATTGAAAGTCATTTTTGTCACAATACAGCAGCTCATCCAAATCACTTAATGT
Source organism: Channa argus (assembly GCF_033026475.1). Classification (NCBI taxonomy): domain Eukaryota; kingdom Metazoa; phylum Chordata; class Actinopteri; order Anabantiformes; family Channidae; genus Channa; species Channa argus. The sequence goes on from NC_090197.1 coordinate 18,395,992, forward strand.
TTTTGTCTTGGTCAATCACCAGACCTGAGTTCTGCTGAGCATGCTCTGCCACACTGATCATCTTTGTTGTATCTAACCGTCCCATAAGCCATCTTGCGCTTCTCAAATGGTTCCAGGGGGTTCATCCACATGGAAAATCACGACACTCATTTTATTTTGCATTCCACATCAATCAATTTTTATTTTTTGGGGGGGAAGTGGAAAGCACTTCTAATCTACTTGGAAAATGAAGACCGTAATTTAAAGTGTTCACTGTACATGGTTTACTTTATAATGGTTAATTTCAGTGTTTTGGGTTTCAGTCTAGTCACAAGTGAGCTCAGAGTTAGAAATTTACTGACATTGCATAAGTGAGCCATACATTTTATACTCTCTCCAATAAATGCACTTAATGTATTAAGTTTAATTTTACAATTTTACATCATTGCGTCACATTTGGTGTAGGATGTACATCACAGATTTTGTTTTTGCTTGACCAAGTTCTGTGTAGATTTGAGGGCGTTAACCTCAGGTTGTCTTGTGCGCAGATTCCTGATAGTACTGATAAAATTGTTTGGTTCAGAAAGCACAGTTTGGGTTATTGTTGGTTTGGATACTTAAAAAAATAAAAGTTAAGATATGTTACTTCATCTGAGTTTTCATTTCATTCTTTCTATACATGTTATTTCATGCTTTCTGATGGGTGTGATGATGTTGGAGAACTGAACTTTTCAGGCTGCAGTGCCCCTATTGCATATGATTCCATCCTCCATAAGCCTGTCGGCTGGCTGCTGGTTTCGGTCAGGGTTGGATTGCCTGTCTTCCCTGGCAACAAGCCCATCATCTCTTGGTCACAGAGCGTTTTGTTTTTGTCACAGTCTGGTAGTGTGACTAGGCTCCCCAGGGTACCCTATCCAGCTTGTGACCACCAGCCACACCCACCTACCCCCTAGTCAGACATTTGTGAATTATGCATAAGTCTGGATAGCTTCTTATGAAATATGAATTTTCCAAAGAACAGCCTTGAAAGGCAAAAACACCTTCATGTACAGTAACTTTGTTGCTCTAATTTAGACTTAATTCCCTGGAACTAAATGTTTTCACTTGCACTTGACCAAATATCTAGAAACATTGCCAGCTTCATGTCATTGACTTATACTTAGGTGCACTTTCTCTCACTTTTTAAGTTTTACTAGCGTAGAGTCTATATTAAGATTTACATTGTTTTTACAAAGTGTTGCAGAAAAACCCAATCTGGAGAGCAAGGAGGGGAAAAACAGCGTAGATGTGTAAACCGCCACCTCTTTCCCTTCTCTTTACGCACGCTGCTGATAGGGAGGAAAAAAGCGCTTATCATGAGTTGCTCCAGAATTTAAGCAACAGTCAGTTGTGGTTTCTAAACGGAGCAGTCATGTTTTCTTCCCATTGGATCGCAGTATCGGAGTCGCTGTGTGTGTGATTCCTGAAGGCAGTGGTGGAGAGAGAGAGAGAGTAGAGACGCACATCCACATACTCAAGTGTGAGGACGCTTCCCGTGCAGCGTAGACGTCGTGCAGACTGGGGACAACTTGACTGGTGAGTTAAACTCTTGCCTGTTCGTTTCGTTACCACGTTACCAGTTCCGTTACATGGCAATGTCTAAATCTAAATGTAATATTTCAAAATAATATGTTTGTGTCTCACTGTTACATGTGAATTTCCTCACTGTGGAATATGAGTTCATACACATAGAATTAGACGGCGAGCGACTTACAGAGCCTATTTGCTTTAACATCAAGGTCTTATGAAGAATTCTTTGGAACCCTTTCAGAATAAAACACCTGTGATGTGATAAATCCACCTACTTTAGACACCTTTAGTCGTTGATTTGTCATGTTTTGAGGCACCCGTATTCATGGTGGAACGAAATCAATAAGCTCACTGTCACAGGTTGAAGTGAACTCGAGATACGCCTGACGGAATAAATGTGCCGGGCGCAGATGAAAGAGTTAAGATCCGTGTGTGTGTGTGTGTGTGTGTGTGTGTGTGTGTGTGTCAGAACTAGAAAGATTTGGTGCGCAAGTAACCTGTCGTGTATCATTTTCTGTTCACTAAACTAGGACCGTTAACGGTCGCCACCGGCCACGTGTTCTGTGTGTGTGTGTGTGTGTGTGTGTGTGTGTGTGTGTGTGTGTGGAGAGAGAGAGGATGGACGCACCAAAAAGGAAAACCAGAAACATCTAATTTCAAGCTAGATTGCACCCGCAAAATGCATGGTCCATCACTTTTTCCATGGCTACGTACTGTATGTTTGCTAAAAATTTTATATGCTATAAAATTTATTTGGAAGGATTCATTAGTCCTGAGTGACATGTGTAAACCCACGAAGTAAATAGTAGAAGGAAATTCATCCATTACTACTCCACAGAAGCGGAGCCTATTATGTTTAGGGACTTAACTAGTAAGAATCCACCCCAGGGTTTAATAAATTGATGCCCCAGTCCAAACAGTCTGCCTTTGTTCATAAACTGTTCTTTTTAGAGCAAAATGGGCTGTGCAAGGACCTCGTTAACAGACCAATACATCAATGTCATAATTTGTTTTTATCCTCTCCATGCAGCCTCATTAAAACACCTTTTGAGGTGACTACTTTGTTGCCTGTGGGAAATCACTCTTTCCTCGAGGCAACTTGACATGCTCCCAGTCATTCACGCTGTCTGTCTCACCTTTGCTGTCTGTTGCTATTGCTCGTTTCTTCACTCTTTAATCTCATTCTGTTTCTCCTTTTTTACTAAAATCAGCAACCCCCATCCTTGGATATAAACTGAGTGAAACAGCAACCCAGTGGGAGGGAAGCCCACTCCCCAGGACTCAGTCTGTCACCTCTAATTTTCAGTAAAAAATATCCAATGTAGCACATGACTTTAATCGTACAAGACCCTATTAATACTCCAACTTTGTGACATGCATCTGTGCATCTGTATTTTTGTTGTCAAATGATCATACAGCTATTAAATGTTACTTAATTCAGACTCTCACCCTTTTTAACAAACCAAACATTTCTTGCATATATAGTAGCTGTAATGCCACCCACTCACAAGAAGCAGGAATTATGGTTTCCAAACAGGCCCATAGAGTCTAATAATATAGGAGTCTGAAAGCCAGCAGTGACAGTTTTATTTGCTGATACTTGCTATAAATCAGTTTAGTGCATCAGGTGCAAAAAATGAACACAAGAAACAGCTATGGTATATTGCATGCAGCAAAAACACTTTTCCTCAGGTGCCATAAAGGAGTTGTAGTTGGGATTGATGCAAAAAAATTCTGCACCCCAGCCATTCGATACGTGGATATGAAATTTAAGTTTATCTTAAATGTACCTTTATGTGTTAAAAAAAAAAACAAAAACATTTAAGGTTATGGTTAAGGTTTTGTTAACAGTTGGCTACAATTAGTTGGTTGTTAAAGGAATAAGAAAAAACAAGACCCTTAATTTGAGAATTTCAGACCTGTATGAGGCCCAGTAGTGGATTATGATCAATGTGTTTAATGATATATTATAATATACATTGGAGTTTTTTTTTTAATAATTGAAAGTGAAATATCTGTAGTTCAGTATGAAGAAACTAAAAATGGGAAAGCTTCTCTTGTGATTTATCTATATTTACTGTGAATTTTCCCAAGTTTGTGCCCGCCTAGATCTTTTCTACTGCTGAGAATGAATACGCTTCTTGGATAGCAGGCATCCCCCTCTGAGTGGCGCGGGAGGTAGCAGAGCAGTGGCATAGCACAGATGGATTATGCTCTTGCGCAAATCCGCTGTCATTTCAAAACTCGCTGTTACATGAGATCCTCTAATGAGAAACCCTCCGCTAGTCCCTGTCTATCTCTATTTTCTCTTTTTCACTTCTTTTATCTGTCTCTTGCTCCCGTCTCTCCCAGTTTAATGGATGTTTTTTGCTGTCAAGGGTGTTTTTTGCCTGTGTGAATGCATGAGAGCAAGTGAAAGTTTCTGTTTGAAGTCAATATGTAGCGAAAAGGGTCTCATATGTGGCAAAAAGGCCTCAAGTCTTGAACTCGTTGAAGTTTTTCCTGTACTACAACCATCAGTTGTATCCAATTATACAGATCAGTCCCTAAACCTTCCAGACAACTGTTAAAGTGAGTCCTTTTGTTTTGAGTGTCGGCATACAGTGAGAGCCACGATGAGATGTTGGATCAAACAGAAAAGCTGTAGGATATTCAAGACTAAGATTTGAACCAATCAGGTTTTATTGAGAGCAATATCACCAACTGCCTCTAGCAAAATAGTAAGTGAATTATTGCAAGTTGTTATAATTTTAGATTTGCTTAAACATTATGCATAGAACAAGTAAAATTTATGAATGGACGTCTTTGAAAATTTAGTTTTTTTGCATGGGAATAGGTCAGAAATTCTTTAAAAAAGTACTGGAGTAAAGCCAAAGACAAGGAAGTGGAAAATGATGCAAATCACGTTCCATGGACATTTCTATGCTTCTCTTCAAGTCATCATTATCATATTTTGACCACATTATTCTCCCCCTTTCCTGTGCTTCACCTTTTGCCCCTTTTCTTTTATAACCAGTCAGACATGAAGCCTGCTAAACATCATCACATTAACCCGCCTTTGTCCCTGTAGCAGACAGAGCGTACCAAAGTGCAGCCCTTAAGGGAGAATATTTGGCAGTGGATCTACATGCTGTAGTCAAAGCCCATATTCCACTTAGCTGTCTGTCTGGAGACGCTTTGATAATTTTATAGGACTTAACAGGCTCAGTAGGGGAGCACTTTAGCTGCAATAACTTATTGAGCCACCAGACAACAGGATTGAATGGACAAAGGGAAAGATGGAAATCATGACTGAGTATAAAAGAGCATGCCAAAGAGGCTGAGTGTCTTACTATCGAATGGCTGTGATCCTTTGGCTTTCAGGCACCACTGCTTTAAAAACAGACACAACTCAGACACAAACAGACACAAATGATATTACTGTATAGGGTAAGGAAGTCCTCACAACACTGTTGTCAGTGAGGAGGGTTCATTGCTGCATTCACAAATGTGAGTTAAAACTCTAGCATACAAAACAAAAAAAAGCATTTGTAACCAAGATCCAGAAAAAAAGGAGTCTTCTATGGGCCCAAGCTCATTTAAGATGGACTGAAGTGAGGTGGAAAACAATCCTGTCGTCTTACAAGTCAAGATTTGAAACTGAACAGTTGAAATTCCTCTATCAAGGAAGAATATCTTTCAACCGTTCATAATGCACCACATTTTTTCTTAGTGAATTTCTCAGTTTCAACATTTGACTGGCTGTTGTTTTATATTCTTGTCTAATATACACTATATTGCCAAAAGTATTCCCTCACCTCCGTTTAGACCCATATGAATTTTAGTGACATGCCATTCTTAATCCATAGGGTTTAAAATAACGTCGGCCCACCCTTTGCAGCTATAACAGCTTAAACTCTTCTGGGAAGGCTTTCCACGAGGTTTAGGAGTGTGTTTATGAAATACATAATACCCAGTGCTTGCAGTCTTCGCTCTAATTCATCCCAAAGATGTTCTATCGGGTTGAGGTCAGGACTCTGTGCAGGCCAGTCACTTTCTTCCACACCAAACTCACTCATCCATGTCTTTATGGACCTTGCTTTGTGCACCTGAATTCATTTATTTGGATGGGTGAGCGAATACTTTTGGCAATTTAGTGTAAGTTTTGCATAATTTATAAATCTTTGCATCCTGTTTTAATGAACATTTTACATGGTGTCCTAACTGTTTTGGAAATGCTGTTATAGCATTGGAGGGACTAGACTTTATAAAGAAACACAGATTGATGAACTGAGGGACACAATGGAGAAAGAAGAGTTTAGAGGAGAGATGAAAGTCTTGAGGGTAGTTGACAAAGTGAAAGTGTAAGGCCTTCCACAATATGGAGAGAAAGTAAAAGTCTGAATAAACTGATAATTAGCCGAAGAAAGTAATTCTAGTGATCAGATTCACATAAAAGTTACAAAAATGAATTGTTTAGTGTAAGCCTAATCAAGGCCTTTGAACCAATAGAACAAAAAGAGCCGTCCTAATCAAGGATGGCAGAAAAATGTATAAGGTGAGTTGAAGAGAAAAGGGCTGATTAAGCCATCGGTCAGGCAAGGAGAGAGTGTTTAGCAAATTATGAACATGACTAGCAGAAGACATAATGGTTTGAGAGTCGAAAAGAGGGCAATTGACAGGTCGAGAGGAAGGAGTGGGATAGTAGGAAAAAGCAAGACAAGAGGAGAGACAGTCTGATAATGCCTCTTTCTCTTTTTTTCTTAATTATCTTAATTATGAAAGAGCATCTTGTATCGAAAGAATAATGACTCCTAATTGCTTGTTCTTTACAAAATGTATGACATAGTGTAGTGTCTCAAGACAGATAACTTATGAAAATATACTAAAGATGCTGCCTTTGGCAACTTTTCTGACCTTTGGAAATGTGCACACTATCCAATCAAAGCTGTAAGTCACCCAACACACACACACTAGGCTTTATATAGTCTATTAGGATCGTTAGCTGAGTTAATGCCCGTGCACTTGGCCCAATGGGAGTTACTGTGTCATTCTGCATGCTCCACAAACAGATGCAGAGATACAGATATGTCCTGCCTTTGGGGAAGACTCATGCACACACAAACGTAGTAGCCCACCTCCCCGTACAGCTCTTACAAACCATGGCGGAAGGATATATTAAGCATAACCGTGGCAGTGGTTTGAGGGTACTGAAGCTGTCATATTAGATTAGCTTGATGGTATTTGACCACACCCTGCTTCTTTTGTCCTTTACCCCTGTCTTGTCCTCTAATTTTACATTCTTCCTACAATCAGTTGTCTCGAAAGGCTCCTAATTCTTAGTTTTTTACAACGCAAACCTTTGGATCTAAATTGCTTGTTGGAATTTAGGAGCGAATAAATGTAAAACAAAGTTTGAAGCTTTCTCCAAAGTGTTTCAAACCACCTGTCCTTGAGGATATAATTAACAATATAATATAATAAAAAAAAATATATATATATATATTTACTTATTTATTCATTCATTCATTCATTCATTCATTCTTCATGGCTACAGTTGGATCAAAATCTAAATTCCCTTACTGTTCTATATGCTTATTCTCCTCTCCTCATCTATCCAGTTTCATGTCACGCTGCTTGACAGGGCAGGAAATCACTCCCATTTCTGCTTTAATTCATTCTGATCAAACGTGTCTCTCCCAATCATCCCAATTTGATTAAGAGATGCCCTATCACAGCCCCCCAAACAGGTAATGGCTGACAATCTCATATTCCGGTATTCTTGTAGAGTGCAAGTGTGAATGTGTGTCTGAGAGTTAGCTACACACATTAATTCATGCATCTCATGCTCTTGTGTGACCATCACGCATGCTCGGTTGGAGGTGCTAATGTGTTCTGTATATTTAGAAACTCTATCAATTCCATGTCTCACAGTCAAGTCTTTTTTAGCACCCTTCTCTGTTTTTCTCTCATCATTTTTTCTAAAGGCTCCTCTCCTGTCTTCTTACAGAGACATGGGGTGCAGGCTCCCTAAGTTGCGAAAGGCAGAAGATAGACAAAGTCCAGGCAAAATCTACTCTACCCTCCGACGTCCTCAAGTGGAGACTAAAGTGGGCGTTGCATACACCTACCACTTCCTGGATTTTCTTCTAGGGAAAGAAGGTTTGGATACTGTAATATATACAATCTGCAGTGTCTTTAAGACAGTTGCAGCCTTCCTTTTTTCTTCTTGAGAGCTTTCACTAAACCTGTGAATCCCAGTGGAACATGAATTTCATGTAACTCCCACACTTGCATACTTGAAATAGACAGGTGCTCATGTATAACGTCTCAATAAAAGATAATGAACATGACAAATTAAAATGTTTAACTAGCTGTGACAGCATTTTATTAGTTTGAATTCAACCATTGCTAGTGTCAGTTACATTTTCTAAAATGCCAGCGTTTGTCATGACCATGACTGCCCTGAAATATGAATTAAAAATGCTAATGTTGCTTTGTTAATTCAGGATGGACGTTTTAGGCATATTTACTTTTTCAGAATATGTAAGTCTTTGTGGTTTGTTGTATTGCAAAAACCAACGAAGTTATCAGTAAATGAAGAATTATACTTTACTTTCAGACAGCCAAAGAGCTTAGATTTAGGTATTTTATTAGTTATTGCCAATTTGTTTCGTTAGCTATGTTTTATTTATTTTTAAAAATGATAAGAAACCAGGAAATATGGTAATTTCCTTTATCCTTTTTCTTCAACTCTGTGATTAAATTATGTTAACGCCTCAGGTTATGTGAAACTACAGATTATCACAAAAATATTAAACTTTAAAAAATTGTCAGTATCCACATCATTCCCATAGTGCAGTACTTCTTGATAAAATGTTTTTTTTAATATATTCTTTTCTGGTCTAAATGTCCCTCTTTAAAACTAAGCTGCCTGAAATCACTCCGTGTATAGTATAATTTTTGAGTGATTATTTTGCATTTTTTAATGTACAGTGATTGAATGAGGAACAAGGGAGGCAATTTCAGTCACAGCTCAACTGAAAAGAACCAACTTGAGCATCAGATTCAGCAGCAAGCATCATTCAGATCTGATTCACATTTGTCCCAGTTCCAGTTTGAGAAAGGGAACAGGCTCCAAGGAATGTGTTTCATTTGATATTTCTTCAAAGTAATTCTTATGAATTCTTTATAGTGTGCATCATGTTCTGTTTTAAGTATTGTAAGTTCAACTTTCTGTTGAACTCTGCTTTGCTTTCTTATTCTGAACTCTGGTTGCAGTGGTTGTGTGTGTTTCACCAATAAAATAGCCACAGTTGCTATTCCAACTTCAACCAGTTAAATGAAATGTTTAGCTCAGCAACTCAGTGGAACAGTTTTTTCTTTCATACTCTAAGTATCAAGGGGGCAAAATGTGGCTTGTAAGCTGAAGTTGTGTCTGTGTGTGGCTCCTGTTGCAGGGAGTTCAAAGAGTTCTCCAATTCTCAGACTCAGCTATATTGTGCATGCTGTAGCCATGCCCTGCAACTTCCCTGTGCCTCACCCTTTACACGATGACAAAAGCTGATATGCGTTTGCATAGTGTCTTGGGAACTCTGTCTGTGTGTGTATATGTGTATAAATATGAAAAAAATGGTGTGCCTTTTAACGTGTGGGTGTGTGCATGCTCTTCGCATCTTGAGAATGCTTGATGAGAATCCTCTAAGGGCGTGCGGTTTCTAAAAATACTAATTCTGCTATTGTGTTGGTGTGGACTGTGAAAAGATAAAAGGCATGTGGAGAGAGTCGAGAAGGCAAAATAGTGTTAAAATACCCCCAAAAATATCACCTTTTTTTCCCCTTATGTCTAAATGTTTCAACAAGCCGGTGCTGTGCACTCCATCACCCAACATGCTGAAGCAGGTGCAAGTAGCTCACTGAAGTCCTTTTTAGAAGAGTTTCCAATGCAACACTGTAACAGACAGCAGGCACAGCTCCACAGCCAAGTGGCAATGTCCGGATGCCAGTCGGCTTCATTTTCAGCCAGCCCTGTTATGTTTGGCTAATTGGTTAGGCTGTAGTGTTGGCTGAGAGCGATTTGGCAGCCCGAAATGGTGGTGACCAAAACAGACAATAGACATGAGGATTTTTCGTCTTTGTCGTTGCTAATCGCATGGGCAGCAGCACACACGCAAAGATACAGAAAGTCCACACATACACACAGGGATAGTGTTCATACAAGTAGGCATGGCGGCTCATTCACGCTCAGACAAAAACACTTTATAGTCAGCAGAGTTAGTGTTATCTTTCGACAGACAGGCAGGTCATTTATATGGTAAACTCACTGACGCTACCTGAGCTGCTTAAGATGGGTATACCCTATTTTAGGATAAACACTATGAATTGATTGTGTGGTTGTGAGTGGGTGTGTGCCTGCGTCTCTCTGTCTCTATTCCTTTCTCCATTTGCGATAGAGAGACTGAGAAGTGAAGGATTCCTTAAGGATTATCTGATTGTTTGTGGAGATTGAGAGGCGTCATTCCCAGCTAAAGGATTTATTTGTATTTGTGTGTGTCCATGTGCGTGTGTATGTGGGAGGCAGAAGAATCTGTATGTCAGTCCATGACATTGAGGAAACCCACGGTCAAATCCATGCTTTAATTCAATTTGGCTTCCATTAATAACATTATTTCCTTGCCAGTGTGACTTGACAGCTCCCACACAGTAATGAAAAACAAATATCTTTGCTGGTGCTCGTGTGAGATATGTGAGACTAGATGTCTGTTTAATAAACTAAGTTGTGTTCTCAGGATAATGAGCCTCATGCTCTGACTGGAGAGGTGCACAGTGTGGTTTCTAACCTAACCTTTGACCTGTAAGAAATGAAACTCACCAGAAACAATGTGGCTCATAATATATTTTATTGCCTTTGTTTTATGAGCTCTTGTAGGGTTTGAGCTGGAACGTTTTCATGTGACTAAGCAAAAACTTGCTCACACTGGGTCAAAGCGACCCTGTGGTGAAATCCAGAGAAGGAAGAGAAATATGTTTGAGGCAACGGGCCTTTGCTTCACAGATGGACTGCGTATGTGATTATTATTAATTTATTTTTGTTCTGTTTTGTTTTGTCTCCACCTTATCATTTGCCCTCAAACCAGTGTCTTATTCTATTGATCTTACCGTCTATTTACCAAGCTGCAGCATCTTGACACATGATCCACCTTTTAAAAGAGCCATGATCTTCATTATCCCTGTTGTAATAGATTGGTTACCTTGACATAAATGTGAAGAATGAAATGTAATAGTCAGGTGTGACATTTTAACCCAGTCTACTTTGTGTCATAGTCCTGCTTGTATAATGAGAAGAAGAATTGGAAAGAGACGAGAACATGAACAAAAAAGAGGTAAAATGAAAGAAAAAAGTAGGGGAGAGGCAGAATACTGTCAGGGAGGTGTGACAGAGAACAGACGGTGAGAGAATGAACAGCACATGAAAACTTAAAGCTACAGAGAGTGTTGGTTGGGTCTGGAGCAGGGAGGGAAACGAGTGTCTTGAGAGCGAGGAGAGGAGAAGTCGAGCGAAAAGAGAGTTAGAAGTGTGAGAGGGAGTGAGCAGGAGCCAGGAATCTGCCGATGTGTGAGGAAGCAAGTTAGGTGTGATGCTGTGTGACTAATGCCGGTCTCTTGAGCAGACAGTGAGAAGCTGAACTCTGATGATGACTTTCTGCCACCCTGCAGAGACAGAGACCCACTCAGCTCATTAAAACTTACAACATGTGCCTAATGCTCAGTGGCATGGTTTTGTATACCTGTGGGCAACTTTATTTTACCCAGGCTCTTTTTTAATAAATATATTTATATATTGTGTGTGTCTGTGTACATGTGATCTACATCTGAATGCTACGATAGATAGTTCTTCTGTTGACAGAGCATAATATATGCCTTCTTTCTCACTTGATATATCTTTGCGTGCTCTGTGCGTGATGTATTTGACTTAGCACAAATCCATCAGTTTGCAACATCTGCACTGGCTGACACACTTCCTGGTAAACTCAAACATTTTTTTTAATGAAAGATTGTTGAAAATTGTGATCTGACACATTGGTTCAAACCATTTTTCTGGATTGTTTTTCCTTTTTTTCCATTCCAGTCATATTGTCAAAAAGCCTGTAGAGAATGCCAGCCAAGACGGGAGAGAGCTGCTATGTGTCAAAAGTGAGCCAGACTAGAATTCACAGGATCACAAGAACGTGGTGCTGTATGTGCCTTAAGCACCACACTGTGTTCTCACCACAGCAAACTGTGTTTCTCCTGCTTATACTTGTCATTTTGACATTTATTGTGAACCTCGTGCTCTTTCTGAGACATTTCTTGTAAAGCGTGTGCTCTGTGGAGATCATACTGCACTTGACAAAGCTCATATGCTGACCAGTGACTGTCATAGCCTATGGCTACTTTCTCCAAACAGTGGGGAGTTCCTGGCTCTAGAAAATATATTATTTTATAGCCACTGTTTTGGCACATATCCTCGCCTAAAACCTCTGCAAGTCATTAGAAGACTATTTAAAAAAAACGTGAACCTCCAGGAAGCATGGGGATAAGCCTTGAGGTTGGCTGTGAGTAGTAATCCCCATGCATCACCTAGCAGGCTTAGCACAAACTCTTTTATGTGCACACACTTAGACAACACAGGGAAAACGATGGCTCATACACATTGGCTGAGACATTGTGGCACACACAACCCACAAAATATGATTTTACAGTCACACACAGATTCAGGGATTTGTACAAGGAATTAATAAGCCCTTTCAAGCAGCTACAGGAAGGGTATGACTCTCACACTCCGAATACAGCCTTTGAAATCCATGGTTGAAAAGTGAGGCATCACTCACAACACACAGCGGCGGTCGTGCGGTCAAAGCTGTGGGTTGAAAGGGAAAAAGCAGACTGGGGATCAAAGCTGAAGAACCACTCAGCCGCTTCTTGTGTCCTATAAATGATGCACCTTTGAATATTTGTGTCTATCTTTCTTAAACACTAAGAAACACAAGCTTGTCATCACACCTCTCTTAAACACACATTCTAGTGGTCTTTCTACACTTTCTACACTGGTTACTAACACTATACCCTTGCAATCAGTAGCTGGAACTATAAAACTCCACCCGGCTTGTCTGCCCTGAGCTGTTCCCATGTTCCCATTCTGGTGTGGAATTGCAGGCTCCCCTTAAATCCCACATTGGCAGACAGTATAAATGAAGTTGCTTCCCAGCCTAAAGCGCTGCATAACATCCTAATAACTTCTGTATGCCTTGCCTGAATTATCCACCATGCCTTGCCTGTATCTTGTCGGTGGCTGAGTGCCAGCCGTGCAGAGCTAATGACGGCTAATGACTGTTTATGGTGACAGGATCGTTGTTATCCCCCCCTGCCACCCAATCCCAGTCTCCAGCTGTTATTGCTATTATCACTGTACTGTTTTTGATAAGTCCCCACAGGCACCCGTTTAAGTGGTTGCTTGATGAAAGGCCTTCATGGTTCCAAGCCGTTATGCCAAGATGATGTGATGGTTGGATTTTCTCTGAGAGTTTTTCTCGATTGTTTAACTGAGATGGGAGTCAGGAGAGTGTGTGTTAATGTGCTTGTATCCTAGCGTCCTGGCTAGTTTCTTATGTGTGTGTGTGAACACGGCAGATGATGGAGAACAAATTGAAAATGAGATAGCTTGCGCATTTCTTTTTTTTTCCTGTGAATGTGTGTGTGTGTTTTGTGTGTGTCTAGATAATTTATTCAGGTTATTTTCTCTTCTCCAGACCCATGCAAATGAGATTGAATGGGAAAGGGTGACAAGCATTCAGGCACAACAGACAGCCTCATCTCTCTCTCTCGCTCTCCTCTCGCTCTCGCTCTCTCTCCTCTCTCTCTCGCTCTCTCTCCTCTCTCTCACTCTCTCGCGCTCTCTCTTGCTTTCTCTCGCTCTCTCTCTTTCACACTCTCACTCTCTCAAACACACACACATGCACGCACGCGCACACACACACACACACACACACCACCTGGCATCACTCAATTATATAGAAAAACACAGCCATGCATGCACGTGTTCCCTTAAAAGCATGTAAACAGATAGAGAGAGAGCCTTACTACAATGCACCGGCCTTTTATAGGGCAGCTTTCGCAAAGACACTGCTCTCTCTGGTGGATTTGCCTTGACAGTTTGCTTCCATATGATAATCTCTGCTAGCCATTTTAACTAAATTTTTTTCCCCCACTGTGGCAATAGGGAAAGCAGCTCTGTGCAACACCCAAGCAGGCAATTTGATACCATTGATAGATAAAAAGATTGATAGGTAAAATGTAGTTAGTGTAGGTAAAATGCAATGCTGTCCACAATTGACAGGTGTCAGAACACACTCTATAATGTAGCTTGCAGCTACTCTGAATGGGGCTGCAGAGACAGGTCAGAGTGCCCACATTGACCCCTGTCATCCTCAACATTTGCACTAGTAGGTGGATTTAAAGTTGTGGCTGCACAGTGTCTTTGTGTTTTTAGAAAGCCACAATGTGCTGTTGGCAGTGAGCGCAGGTCTAATTGTTGTGGTGTAATTAGCTTCAGATTTAGCGTGAAGATGCCATGTGTTGGTGTGGGGATTATGATAATGAAACATGCGCTCGGTCTTTGTTCCTTTACACCCTTTGTCCCTTTTTCTCTGTCACATTTTTACTCTGTCTCTTTCTTCCAGCTTCTATCCACTTCCGGATACTGCTCTATTTTTTCCTGTCTCTTTTGCAATCCGTGACTTCCTTGTCTTGACCATTTCTCATTAACCCGTCTTGTCTAACCTAATTTTCTCCCTCCCTTCTCACCCATTCGCCATCCCCTCCAGAGGTGCCGGTGTCATCCGTGCTTTGTCTGTCCTCGGTCAGAGAGCTCCCGGTTCAGGTGAGAGAACTTTACGCACAGGGATTTGTCCTGGTGGCCGTCCACCCATTTGTGCACCCCTGCGGCCCTCGTCATGCGCACATCCAACGCCAACTTCATCGGGCTGTGCTGGTCCGAGAGACAACAAGGTACACAAACTATCCACAGTATTGTTTTTAAACTTCCTTCACTAAAAATAGATTTAACTGTACATTCCAGATTGATTTTGATAAATTTGATTCATTTGCAGCTATAATTAGCCAGCAGCTAGTAGGGAACAGCTTTTGTTTTTACATGGAATCCAACTGAGACCCATTATCACAGGCAAAATCTTGCTCCTCACCTCCTTCCCTTGATGTAAAATTAATTGCAGATAAATCAGCCACAAATAAATGACTAACTTTAGCATGCTGTCCCAATTCTTTCACCTTTGACTATACATGATAATATACTGTACTCTGTGACTCCCTTGCACAATGTGAAGCTACACTAGCTCTTCTGTAACCCAGATATTCTTTAGTAACACCAGAAACTATAATACTCACCGCCATGTTTGAGCAGAGTGTTATTTTCATACCCTCTCTACTATCAGCTCTGGTACAGCATGCAAGCTGAGCCTTATTCTCAGTATCTCATTGTGGAAGTTACTGACACATGCAGAGGCCTACTAAGACTTAATGTGTCAGTATTTCTTTGCTTAGACAACAGTTTTAAGCATCCTCACGAGTTTTGTGTGCTCTTCTAATGTGAAATCAAGGGATCGCATATTGCACTCATATTCACACACATGAACACACACATTCAGGTGCAAAGGCAGGTGACAGGCTGCTCCTTTGATCATAAAAGTGCTGGCTGCTTCCTGGCACCCAGCACCTTGGATATGGCTGATTGCTTCATCCCTGCTCACCAGTGGGGAACGGGATGCTGAAAGAGAGACACCATCTCTCCATCCTGTCATCTGCATTCTTCAGTGATGGACATCTCTTCTTTCTTTTGTCTCCCCCCGACACCCTCCTGGTCCCCTTTGCTCTGCCTTTTACTTTCCAATCACAAAGATCCCTGTTCATCAAAAACCACAAAAATGAAAGAAAATCTGAAACCTCTACTGTTTCAAATCTAGCAGGGAATGTCACTCACGCCTCAGAGCACAAGATATTACTATGGCCTTCCCACTGACCTCAATCCAAATCTGAAGAGGCGTATCTAAATACTTCTTTTATGATGGTGTCTTGTAGTTCTATCACTCAAAATTCAGTCCCTTTTCTGTCTAATAAATCTATTGTGTCTGTGTTGAATGTGTGCTCTCCTTAAATGGAAAAATCACCCAGTTCCAGAATTGACATTATGTGTCTGCTGTGATCATTCTGGGTCAATGAGTGCTCGTGAACATAAGCATTTGCACCAGAACCTATATAGCCAGGGCTCATTTAGACTGTAATGTTACTGTGTGATGGAACTGCTCCAGCAATAATGAATAGGAAATGAACCTAAAGGGAACAGTCCAGGGTAATTTTATAACAGTATGAGCACATTTTACATTTCCTGGTTCATGAGAGCACAATTTAACTGAAGTGAATTACACATGATTTATGCATTACACTCAATATTCGTTTCATTCTTTCCCACACTGTAGTTCAGAGAAAAGCCAGCTGAGGTGGGCAAGACATCGTTTGGAGACAGATGTGTGTGTGGCTGGTCACCAGGCTGCTGACCCAGAAATGATCCAGAGCTATGTCAAGAAGGTGAGTTGAACGGGGACACAGTTATGCCAAGGAAGGTGGTTTGGGCTCATGTTATTCTCTTCTGATATATTAGTCTTGAAATAGTTTTTCCTAATAATCTATGAGGATCTTTGCTCAAATAGTATCTAGGGGGTAGAAATTACTAAATTGTAAGACTGTAATTTTCAGGGTATTCAAATACAATCTTAGTGATGAGGCACTAATGTGGGGTGCAGGCTTCACATAGTGACAACAGGCTTTTTGGCGAATACCTGAATATTTTAAATATACATCTTTATTTGCTTAATCCAGTGTGAAAGTATTAGTAGGGCAATAAGCCAATCTTTTTTCTCCTGGATTCTCATGCCTCAATATCAAATTAATATGCATCTATTGTACCTCAGTGGACGGTAATATTTGAATGTAAGGTAACATGAGGTCAAGCCACAGCATAGGAAATTCTAGGCACTTCTAAAGCATTTTCTTATTGGATTATGCTAACATTAAAGGGCAACTCATCTGATTGTATGTGTCAAAGGGAGTACCTCTGCACATGAGAAAAAAGTTGTATAGAGCTTTGGATATTGCCTCATGTGACATCACTTAAGTCGGTGTTGGTTGTAGCTGAAGTACAAGTGAAAAAAAATCTGTATAATGGTGATAAATGCTAAATCAGAGTAGAACTCTTAAAAGAGGCAGTCGATGTAAATCATCTCCGTCTCTTTGCACGGCGTGTGTTTATGTGTGTATCTTTTATGTTGGTTCAGCGCTGCTGTGACAGCGAAGGGAACGTTACAGGGCTCAAAAGGCTACAGGCAACTGTCGATAATTGCATGTCTGTGCCATATGGTAAACTTGCCACTGCTGCTGACATGCAGAGCTTCTCTAGATAAAATGGAACAAATTTGATTGGAGATTTTCCATTTCAAATATTGCATTTTTTCCAGATTGGAAGGATTTTAACAATTCATTGTGAGGGAAGGTGGGCAAAGTCCATGTGCAATATGCGGTATAAAAGATAGAATTGGGAAAGCAGAATACTGAATTCTTACTATTTGCTCTACCTGCCACACTGTTCACTCTCCTGTAACTATAAAAACAAAAATGATACAAAATGAATGGAAGATTACAGTAGTTGGGGTAAACTACAGTAAGAGTTCACCCTAAAATACTCTACCAAACCATCACTGGCATTTATCAGCTGTAAAACTCACGTTTACTTTCTCTGTTCATGCATTTGCCAGCAGTCCTACAATGGGAAATGAAAATGTGCTCTATTGAATAGATTTGCATCAGAACACCCAGAGAGCACAAAGGCAAACCTGATTGGATGGAAATGCACATCACTGAGAATAATGTGATAGGCTTCAGCAGCGTGACATGAATAACCAATCAGATCACAAGCTGCCAGAGAGTTCAAGATAAGAACCCAAGAGCAGCACCAGGAAGACAAAGTGACAAGCCTGTGTGTGTGTGTGTATGTGCACCCCACGCACATTTGCGTGGGGGGCTTTAATTTTGAAACTGTATCTTGTCCATTATTCACTAGCCCACCCACCCTCACTTTGTGTTCGGCCATACTCATCAACTAAAATTGTGTAAGCATATATGTAATTTTGAGTGTATTGGATGCTAATGGAGAGACTGCATATACAGTCAATGTGGTAAGTGTGTGTGTGGGGGGGGTGGTGGATGAGTGAAGTGTCAAAAGTAGTGGTTAATAGGAGAAGATGTGTCTCATTATTGTTTGGTGGTAGTTTGCAATCTGATTTCTCTCCCGTCGAGCCTGTCTAAAACTGTCAGCCCAAATATCAACTGACAATTAACCACCAGTGCTCCATGGGAGGGAGCAACACTCAGACACAGGCACACACAATATGCACACACTGTCACACACGTACACACACGGATGCGTTAGGATAATGAGGTCCTTTTGTCATTTGAATATTTGATCTTTGCACATGATTAGGTAGGTTGTTATTTTGCAGAATATCTACTCTGCATACGTCAGCCTTTGTTTGTGTGTAAATGAAGCTGTGTTTGCCTGACTATTAAAAGAGACTGTGTAAATGTATTTGAGATGCAGTAAATGATGTCTTTTATATTTATGTCACTCAAATATTGTATATTCTTATATAATTTTGGGACATGCACATAAATGATAACATTGTGTATGTCTATGTCATCGCTGCAGGTCCAGGATGTAGCAGAGCAGGGAGTGATGTTTGTGGGCTTTCTTCAGCAACCAGGTGGTGTTCCCTATTTCTTGGGTAACTGGGACCCCGAGGAGCTCTCGTCCTTACATTCAAGCCCATCTCCCATACATCGACACCCCTTCAGCGCTAACACCAGCCCAACAGATCCATCAGAGCCACATCAGAATGGTGTAGAAGCTGACTGCCACTCCTTCGACGCTCAAGATTTATATCATGACAATGTAGAATGCAACACACAGCCTTTCATACCCAACGTCCCAGACTTCAGCCCCCTAAAACCCACCTGGAGTTCAGAGCTCAACACAGAGGAGTTTGACGAAACAATTCAGACCTCACAGATCAGAGTCAAAGAGTCACTAGAATCAAAAAACCAGCCTCAAAATTACTGTAAACCTAGTGTAGATACACCTTTGTGGTTTCCAAGTCAAAACCCAGCAGATGCCAATGGGAACCACATGTGTCCCAGCCCTTCCGAAAATTCAGATACAGTCAGACAAAAGGAGCATAGTGTACAAGACCTCAAAGAATCCACAGACAAACAGTTAAACCCTCCAAACCAGAAAGGAAGACGAGGCTCAAATTCAGACAGCCGGCTCAGTTCTCCAGAGCCTGATCACAGCCATGATACATCAGATAGCCAAAGCAGATTGACAAGACACCACAACAACAACCATATTAGGCGGAAGAGTTCAGAAAAAGATAAGAATGCGTCTTCACCACCAGGACAGGCTAGTAAGTAACCGTTTCCTGTTTGTGGCCTAAGTTGTCATCAAATCATCAGGAAGCAGAACTTTCTTTCTAATTGCTGACTTTTCCATGTTACTTTGTCTGTGTGTAGGAATGCAGCTCTTTGCCCTGTACAACCACACAGGAGAGCTGAACACTTCCCTGAGGTTTTACTCACTCAGGGTGCCCCTTCAGGTACAAAAAGAAGCAGGCCTGATCACAGAAGTTGATGCACACTGGCTTGATCACATGACACAGCATTTCACTAACGGTGCACAGCTTATTGATGGCTTTTTTCACCTTGGAAACGACAATGGTATGTTTCTGTGCCATGCCAATGGTATAGAACAATTTTTTTCAATCATTCTGTCATACAAAGTAAAAAATATAGCAGTTGTGACTACATGCAAACTCAGATAATGGACCAAGACAGAGGATACTTTAATTTAGGCGGCGTTAGCGCACAGACGATGGTGAGGCAAAAATCATTAGTGCATCCTTGCTTAAAACAGCTGGTGATGCTGGAAGTGTAATGACTAGTTGACGGTTGTGTGACACAGCTAATATGATAGTTTCATTATGTTCGGGTGTGATTTACCATTTGCCATTTTGTATACAAGTGTGAAAGTGGTATACAGGACTTCATACAGAAGAAAAAAGGATATTTCAGCAAATGTATACTATTCCATTAAAGTTTACACAGCACAGCACTATTCCTCTGATAGCAAATCCACTGATAATGATCCTGTTGAAATACACAGGTTTTGGTCTGAAATTTAGTTGTTATGAATTCTCATGTGCCTTAAAATACGTTCAAGGCATCACCAGTGAGCAGAATGCATCCCTTGGAGAAAAGGATAGATAGAACCAGTAGTTGTGCAGCTATTTCTAGACCAAAGTGGTGGACTGACTAACACTGTCCACTCTACAACGATACGCCAGTCATCATTTTGCTTCACCTGATGACTTTCTAAATTAATTGGCCAAACTGTCCCGTTGTGTCCTGTGTTCTTACTGGTTGATTTGCACCAGTTGCTTGACAAGAGGAATGAGCTGCTCAGACACAGCATTGCTTCATGCTGAGTAGGGGGTGATATTCACTGAGTTAAATGCTATAATTCTGGGGCTTTCACCTTAAGTCACTGTTCAGTCACCCATGAAATAAGTAGGCTCAAGCCATGGCCAAAAAGGGGGATCAATAATGAGCAGTTGGGAGAGTGGAGATGAGCTTGTAAGTCACGTCTGGATCACCTACATCCACCTCTGTTCATCTGAGGCTGTCTCTAATTTCTCCTGTTTCTATCCAGACAATGGGGTTTCATCTGTGGATAGTGTGTTCATCTTCCAGAGCTCGGCCGAGGAGACCACAAACACCTCTTACGATGCTATCGTGGTTGAGCAGTGGACTGTTGTTGATGTGGGTCTTTGAGTTTTTAATAGTCCGAAGAATATGTAAAATTTACAACTTGTTTTTATGTCAAACATCACATAGAAGTGAACAAAAAGTTGTATGTGACTGAGCATCAACTGAGCAAATTTGTTACACATTTGTTGGTGTGTTTATAAACTGTGTTTCAGAGTCGTGTTGTGTTTATGTCTCTTTACTCTCGTTTAGGGTGTCGTAGTGAAGACAGACTACATTCCATTACTCCAGTCTTTAGCTCCATATGGATGGAGGCTTATGTGCGTTTTACCAACACCAATTGTCAAGACCAACAGGTACTACACCTTCAGAGAGCACTGCTTTAACTATAAACTCACATCTCTACTAAATATGTCTTCTGCTTTTTTTAACAGTCTGTCATGAAATTGCATCACCTAAAACCAGTAAAGACTAGTGCTTTGATGATTTTTAGTATCATTATTTTTATTACTTAATATGTCATTTGCTGTCTCTCTCTTTTTTTTTTTTGGGATAAGGACTGACAGTGTAGCTTAGATACACAGGACAGATGGTTCAAGATCTGACAATTCATGATCATATGCTCATCTCAACATGAATCTGCTTTGAAATCTGTAAGAGCTGCGAACAGAAACACTGTCACTGAAATGCTTTTGTCTTGTAACCTGTCACTTTACAAACCGCAGCAAACAGAAACTGGATTTTAACACATGTAGCATAATGCAGATTTGTCAAATTATAAGATAACAGGTAACAGTAGTAAAAGTGCAGCTCTTGTTTTTCTGCAGTGACGGGAGTTTGTCGACCAAGCAAATCCTCTTCCTTCAGAGACCCATTTTGCAGCGCAAGAGAAAAGACTTCAAGGTTTGCCCCCTCCCCTACATCTTCACAATAAATCTGTCACTTGTTTCTGTTGTGCCTTTAGGATAAGTGACTATGTCACAGAAGGTGCCATTAAAAAGTCACATTACTAAATATGGGATGTACAGCAAATATAAAGCCACTCAGGAACAGTCTAATAATAGGCTAGTAGTCAGCCTCATACTGTACAGGAAAGAGGCATCATTGAGGGAGGCTTTGTTGTGGTTTGTCAGGTGTCTGGAGAGACAGAAAGAAAAAGACACATAACAAAGCCCCAAACTATCTCAAACACATCTGTTTGATTTCAGATGCCGAACCTCAGGGGTCGCAGCAAGGCAAAGAAAAACTCTGCTGGAGAAGAGGAGAGAGACAGCAGGTCCCCCTTGATGGAGACAGAGATGGACAGGTTGAGGAGAAACACAAGAGAAGAGGAAGAGGAGAGTGAAGGGAGGAAGAGCTGGGATAGCGGAAGGAGTGAACGAGCGAGCCCTCTGAGAGGTGGAGAGGAGAGGGAAGAGGATGCAAGTTATCAAAAGGGCTTCTCCTTACTATCAGGGAGCCAGTTTTCTGTTGAAGATCAGGAAGAGGAAACGGACATAGACAAGATCCCACCATCCAAGCAACAGAAGACGGTGAGATGGACAGATGTGTGTCAGAAAGATGGTGGAGGGGTCAAAGAGCAGGTGAAGACAGAGGAACGCATCAAACAGCAGCTGTTTTCTGGTGTCTGTTGACAGACAGGACACAACAGCAAGCAAAGGGAAGTTAAAACCTGGCTAGTTGATCAAAAAAGCCATTAAAAATGTTTTACTGATGTGGATATTTTATCCCTCCGGACAACCCAGATCTAGTCAGTCTGATCCTGTATTTATTTCACACATTGTTGCTTATACTTTATTTTGCTCTATTTTGGGCGTTAACACAAGTCTTTAAGGTTGTGCAGTTTTCCTGCTTTGGGTCAGTGTTTATATTTAATGTGTAATTATATTAACAGAACAAGAGTCTGCAAGACTATACAGTACAACCAAGCCCTCCACTCCAACATTTTAGTATTTCAAAAGGGGGTATTGATTTATGGGTTGTATTTTTTTATGTAATGTATATAAATTAAAACAAAATGTAAATGAAAACAATCTTTACACTGCATTAGAGCTCCAGTCATAATCTACATTTTAGCTTATAAATGATATTAGTATTTGCTTATATGTTGGCTAAAGATGATCTAAAATTGCCTGAACAAACTTTTGACACCCCTTAGAAGTATGTTGTGATAAATATGGATTATAGTCATATATGAAGTCTGCACTTGTCCTCAATTATTATTACAGGTGTCTTTAATAATCCTTCAGCCTTTTTAAATGGAGTTGTGCTGTTTGGTATCATTGTACTGTACACACCCCAACAAAAGGAGGAAGAGAGCTGTCTAAAGAGATGAAGAAAACAATTGTCAACCACATTTGAGGTAAAAGCTAAAAATTGTTTCCAAGTTTTTATTCCTGTGACCACAGATAATATTAAAACAGCTGAGGTCCATGGGACCATAGCCAACCTTCCTCAATGAGGACAACTGACACCAGATTGAACAGAAGTAAAATTCACATGGTTAAAAAAAAAAAAAAAAAAGCTGGTATCTGTAACTTCAAACCCGGTACAATCTGAGTACCAAGATCAAGGTACTTTTTCACCACACACCACCAAGCTCAATGAAATGCCATTTTTGGAAGCGTAGCACACAGAGATACTATAATTTAAAAAAGATTAATATGCAGATTGACAAGCCACAGTACCTGAGAAGGTTCGGTGGAGAGATAACCAGTAAGTCACAGAAGCACAGAAGAAAATAATGGAGCTTTCAAAAACACCCTCCCCACTGAAACATGGAGGTTGTCACAGGGTTGCTCTGCTGCCTCTGGTACAAGGTGCCTTGTTTATTTTGCACATCAGTTAGGCAAAATTAAGTATGAAGGGTGAGGACAGACAGATACTTCTCAGTGTCTCCATCCAGCTCAATGCTCCTCCAACAGAGTAGTGGCTGCAAGGAATCCTGATCATAGTCCATGTGTATGTGTATAGAGCTGAACCTTGCAGAAGGGAGAAGACACTTTAAAACTGGGAGAAGTGGAGCATTTTGCTCAAGATTTAGTCAAAGTACCATAGCATGTGATTAACTAATTGGTTTCAAAAAGGTGATGTACAAAATGTTAGATTAGTGGTCTGAATATTTTTGTTCATGCAATATTAAATTAGTTGTATTATTGAAAATGTTACATCAATAGTCAAAGCAACATTCTACTAAAATTAGAATAGCAAACAGTGGGCTTATTTTTTGTTGGTTTCAATATATTAAAAGAAATTAGACACCAAAAGTTGCCCATTTGTTTAGGCCACATTTCAAGATATTCGGCTTTTTTTTTTTTTTTTTTTTACTAGGGGAGAGTTCTTTAGACAATGTGTAAATTAGAAAGCAGCTATGTATTCCCTGGACTATGTACTTTGTGTGGATAACGTGACATGTAAGTAAAGGCAGATTTCAGTAAAGTCTTTTAAAAACAGATTGACTTGATTTCCTTTATTCTCTTTAAAACTAATGCCAGTGGCATTAAAAAAAAGTTTTCATATGACAAAAAAACTTTAAAATAAGCCTCAATGGCACAACCCCTACTGAGAGATGAAAACAAGAAGCTTGCATCCATCCCTGAGGGATGTTCAGTGATCTAAGCCAATCAGAGACCACCTGGAGGTTCTATTACAGTGCACCATGGGATACGCATGACACCCCAGGATGAAAAACAGTTTATGGTTATGACTATGTGTGTGGTTGAGAAAGAGACTATGGGAAACAGGCCCCGTCTATGCATCTGATGGTGTGAATGAAATGGGCAGGAACACTGGTCAATGTATGAGATTAGGTTTGGCTCCAAAAATACACTTCAGTTCTTCAAATAAATAGATCAGTTATCATGCTTAAGTATTCTACAAATACAAAGTATAACTTCTAAGATCACACTGTGTCAAATTAGCAGAGGTATTTAGATTTTTTTTAAAAGTCACTCCAACACTTCTGTACAGTGTAAAGTTACAGTACAGCTTGTCATGGTTTGCATGGATCCTTCATATCCTAAGCAAAGCATTACTTTTTACATTTCACATCTTTTCTCTCCAAACGTTTGATTAGAGCACCAATACCAGTTCTGTCAAAAGAATAAATATAAACGTGTAGCCAGCAAGAGCTTAGGGGGCGGCTATAGCTCAGTTGGTAAAAGGCAGTTGCTTACGGACCACAGGGTGAGTGGTTCGATCCCCGGCCCTGGCTATATGTCGAAGTGTCCCTGGGCAAGACCCTGAACCCCTAACAGCCCATTTCCCCTCCCCAGCAATGCAGTGCCAGTCCAAGCCCGGTAGAAATTGGGGAGGGTTGCGTCAGGAAGGGCATCCGGCGTAAAAACTGTGCCAAATCAACATGCGGACAATGATCCGCTGCGGCGACCCCGACACGGGATAAGCCGAAAGGAGAGTAGTAGTAGCCAGCAAGAGCTTAGCAAAAACACTGGAAACAGGGAGACTACTGACCTGACTATGTAACCTGTCACTGCTTGACTGTTTTGTACAAAAAGTTTAAAAACAGCCAGTGGCAATTTTGACATTAGTTCCTTCACATAGTTTGACAAGTAATCCTATTCAAACCATGACAGGTTGTATTTATACCCTGGTTTTTGTATAGAAAGAAAGAGAACACTAAACTTCGGTGCAGAAATTTCATTGCCATTGAAACAACTTTCCTATTTTCAGTCTTTCTGCTAGGCTGTTGCTCCATTTTTTCCATAGGTACAAGAGAGGTATCAGCAGAAACTATCGCTTTAAGATATGGTTGCATAAGTAATGGTGTGCGTTAACATTTAGGTGAATATTTCTGCTAAAACTAAACATCATCTATTAAGATGTTTGAGCAGACTGCCAGCCAAATACAATACTGTAAATATAGAGTCAATATGAAACTGGATTTGAAGATGTGAAGAACATAATGTGTCCATTATGCAATACAGTTCTGCTTGGTCTTCCTGTTTACTTTACAAGAAAAAAAACGTGTCCATTGTCTTGGTGAGTCAGCAGCTTACTGTAGCATGACTGGTCCCTCCTGCTTTTAGAACACACACTTAAGTCTATATACGTGGAATATTTCAGTTGTTTTCCATTCTCAGCACACCCAGATGCTCTCTGAGGGTCACAAAAGAGCACAAGGGCTAGGAGAAGAACCCTGTAAGTTTCTGGGAACTCTAGGAGCTTCTACCACCACTTCTCAAAGAGGATCTTTTCTTTCGGGAGGCTAAGATCCCCGAGGGTTTTTGATATGGCTTCGATCATAGGGGGTGGCCCGCACAGGTAACACAAAGTCCTCTGTGGGTCCACATGAGCCAGCAACTCTTCCTCTGTAATTCGCCCATCTGAGTAGACAAAAATAAATAAATAAACAAATAACCAATAACCAATAATCCTTGTGAGGCTCCCATGTTGAGCTTTGATAGTGCCTGTTCTACATGATGACAAATATAAATCAACAAAGACAAAACTGTGGTAGAATGTGACATTCACTCAATCACTACAGCTACACAAAAGAAAGCTTTTGCATCTAGCCGAGAGTGTGTGCGGGTAGTGCTTACGTTTGACAAATGGCTGAAGGTTTGGGTCGACATCTGTGCTCTGTTGCGTGACGTGGAAGTCACAGGAGAACTTGTCAGAAAACTCCTGACACACTTCAACGATGGAGCTCTGGGAGCAAACAAGGTAGAGAATAATACATTTTTGCACAGAGTTACTCCTTATATATTGAAATAAGTCTTCCCGTAGACTACAGTTATCCATGTTAATACACTACATCCGGTGAGTGTACAGTGAAATTCCTGACAACAGTGCAGTACAGGAACACACCTTAAAGAGCAGCTCCTGGGTGTTCTTGGCACTGTAGCATAGGTAAATAGAGCCAATGTTGTAGTCCCGACCCCCTGAGGTACGATTGAGATGTAGCAGATCTATGGCGTGAAGCAGAATGGAGTAAAGAGGGTTGATGCCAACACCACCGGCCACCAGCAGCAAATCCACGGAAGGATCTGAGGGGAATGGGTCAAAAAAAAAGTCCCCACCGACACGCATTGCAACACGGGAGCCCACTGTACACTGGCATGAAGGACAGAAGAAAAAGGCATTCAAAATAAAGATGATGAAAAACACACACAAAGCTTTAAGGTGATTGCAGCAGACTGTTAACTGAACCCTTTGACTCCCAACACTTAAATTCAATCCTTTTCTTCATGACATTTCTCATGTCTTGAAGAAAAGTGCAACATTGCTGTAAGTACATCTGAGACAAGACTCGGGAAACACTAAGAAAAAAAAAAAAAACACACACTTTTAGATCCACACACACACACACTCCAACGCTATGTATGAAATTTCACAAATTGCGCAGCGAAGGGCTTTTGAAGTCAAAGGAGCAGTAAATATGCCTCCATCTGCCTGTCTGTGTGTGTGTGTCTGTGTTTTTATATATATATATATATATATATATATATATATATATATATATATATATATATATATATATATATATATATATATATATATATATATATATATATGCGCGCGCGCGCACACACTCATTATAATGTACACTAGTTTTAATCTATTATCATGGTCCCTATGCGGTTCCTGCCTCACAGGGATGAGTCGGAGCACAATATCAAACAGAAGGATCATCAAACGATCCTGGGAGTGAAAGAGTCTCAGAATACACCAACACATCACAGCTCTCGCTTTTACTTATTTACACACGGTGTAGTCACTCAAAGCTTTTCATCTACTTTTACCATACATCAGACATACATAGTACACAAACGGTCAACATTATGAGCTAGGCCATCACAGTGATTACACAACTACATCATATTAAGAGTCATATGGGTAAAAAAATAACATAATAAATTGGGAGTTTTAGTTTTGCTGCAGGGTGAGAC
This sequence comes from Channa argus, assembly GCF_033026475.1. Lineage (NCBI taxonomy): Eukaryota > Metazoa > Chordata > Actinopteri > Anabantiformes > Channidae > Channa > Channa argus. The sequence goes on from NC_090197.1 coordinate 18,423,351, forward strand.
AAAACAGTTCTACTTTTTTAAAATAACCACTGCTCCGATCGAGTGGCAGTCTTTATTTCCAAGCTCTATTTCTTTCTCTCTCTCACACACACACCCACGCAGATCAATCTTTTACCAATGTTCCTATGCATTAGGCCAGCCTTGTGAATGACCAAAACCCTCTCCCTAAAAGCAATGCTTTGTGGTAATCCAATCATTTTCGTTGTGAAACTTAACAGGTCATTATAAAATTTGAGACATCTCATTGTTAATATTTACTTATAAAATGATAACTATACACATACATATGCCTGAAAAAGTATTCTGATCTCTTCACTTGTTATTATGAGTTATTGAGTGTAACCTGATGGACAAAAACCGCAGGTTTGATCATTTAAAATTGAAGGTACAACACTAGGTGTATAAAAAGGGGTGGGGGTCTCAATACTTTATGAAGACACTATATGTCAAAGGTTGACTGTCCAACTTACCGTGGTGTGGACCCAGTGTGCTGGAGGATGTTTGGCATATTTGACAGCCAGCTCAATGACGCCCTCCCGCTGCAGTAAGCCTGGGCTAGAGCACATGGAGAAACCCCCCACCTTCTCTACACCAGGGATGAAGAGGTCCACCCTAGCCGTACAAAATTAGCCAATTAACTTATTAAATTTTTAAGGATGAAGACTGAGTAAAAGCAATGCAGTACAAATTTAGTTAAAAATAGTTGTTAAGAGACTTAGGAGTCAAAATGCAAATAAAGATGAACTTATTGAGGTCAGAGTGATCTCTGACCTCAATAGAGTGATCTCTGACCTCAATAAGGTGGGAAATGATATCAGAAAGCAAAGCAGAACAAAACCAAACCAGCAAATAGGAATTTTCTCCACTGGTTTATTCAAAGTGTGGCATTTCAGTCTTAAACCTAACATGGTAGCATCCGTCCATCAACACGCAAGTGAAGTTAGCCCCCCAGAGGAAAACAGATGCTCAACACTTGTGCCAATGCTCCACCAACACAATGACCCACTGTTACACTCAAGAGAAAAAGTACCTCCTCAACCCTCGCTAGCATCATAAATATGGATCTGCGGTGAAGACACACACATATGTTCCACCCACCTCCTTCTCCTCCTCCTCTTTTCCCACCTGGAGACCAACAAGTAAATGGTGCTTTTTCTCAGAAACACTGAAACTCAAGGATTTCCATCTATTTACATGTATTATCAGTTGCCACAGGGCAACTAGCTGCCAGTTTTATATCTCACCACCGCCTACCTACAGTATGGGCTCATGTACATATTCTGCATGTGCACAGCACACTAATTAACACTGGCAGCAGTGACTGACAGACACAGACTCAAAAAACAAGCTCTGTCGTTCTTAAAGTAGCGCACAAGTTAGCTTAAAAGCTAAAACTTCCCCTAATGTTATGAATCTGTTACAAGCATTACAATCACATTTTAAGTAAAAGTAACCAAAAATACCCAAAGCCCACTGTTACCTTTACAACTATATGGACACACTCAAGAGTTTTTTTTTTTTTAAACATTGTTATGTCTTATATTTCTTCTCGACAACACGCTGTCTTCATTTTATCAGCAATATTCTTGAGCTTTGTACATGTCAGTGGGGATATAGGATAGTAAAGAAAACTTTTGTTCACTGTATACAATAAAGGTGTATAAGTACTGCTATGTCAAATCAAACACTACACTGCCACCCTGTGGAAAATGTGGAAAATGTCTGAACAAGACATTTTTACCACCTTCTGGTGTTCATGCATTTTCTGAACATTGCTACCCTGACTTCTAACTTTTTAGTCACACAATCTAAATAGCCTATAGGAAATTCGATCTATTTTCTCCATTTAAAGTTTTTCGATTGATCTCAATAATGTAAGTTCCAATATACAAGTCATCTGACAGATTGACAATCCTGCTTTCATTAAACTTTCCCTAAATATGAAGTCACAGATAGTTATAAAAAAACCCGATCAAGGTCTAATCTCTTGATGTCTTGTTAAAAAATGTTTAATAGGGCAGTAAAAAGTGTGTTCTCACCACTGTCCTGCTTTGAAGGTGAAGTCTGGATGGACAGCTACTCTCAAACGTTTTACTGTCTCTGACTCGTTTATAATTCCACATACTTGAGCTGGATACAAAGCCTGTGTGAGGTTTAAGAAGAGTTTAACTATTTAGGGCTGGATCTGTCAGCAATGGATACAGTGAGAATATGGCACTGTTATTAGACAAAGTAACAATAAACATATTTGTTACAAAATATCAGCTTACATTTTGTCTGTAGTTGCTTGCTGTCCTCTCTAGGTGGTCCATTTTTCTCTTGGAGGACATGTTTCTTCTAATAAAAGTGGGAAAGTTTTAGTAATTTGCCTTGAATGTTAAACATCCTATTGCAGAGATAGAAAGCAGAGTAATACAGCTAAAAACACAATTGGACTTTGTCACCATTTTCAGGAAGCTTAAGTCAACTTAAAGGGACAGCTCACCCAAATTACAAAACCTCATATCATCTCACCAACACACTGTGTGTTTTGTGTATAGTATTGATTTTACATGTTAAGTTATTAGCCTTATAAGCCTTACCCAATACCAATGGAGCAAAAACATTATACCTTTACTCAAAGAACTAAATCACAAAGTACACATTTTATGGACTGTAAAAATATGGTTCCCTTGTTCTCTGGCACTACTCTGTCACAGGGTTGAGCAGCCAGGACAGTATTCCACAGTAAACAGGTCAAACTCACCTCGTGACAGAGTGGGGACCCGGAAGCCAGCAACAAAGCAGACAGGCAGCAGGATATGGCAGGCTGAAGTTTCGAGCAGCGGAGGACAAGAAACACTGGATGTTCATTGTGACCTGGGTTAATTTCAAAGTAGAAAAGAACATCTGGCATTACATGTAAATGCTGACATTTAACATTAACATTTCCTGTGTTGATATTGGCAGTGCTTGCATTCACATTTAATCATTTAGAAGATGTCTTTATACAACACAACTAGCAAGGACATTCAGGAATAGTAAAAGAAAGTTGTTTTTTTTAAGGGCAAAGCAAATTACAGAAGAGTTCTGTCTTCAGCAGTTTTTGAAGTATTGGGAGTGAGGCTCCTGAGAGCTTGTTCCACCCCCCTAGGAAAATTTAACTAAAGAGTTTTGCTTGGGATCTTTTGCAGTTGGGTGTAGGGACAACCAGACATCCATTTGTTGACAGAGCATAGAGGGCCAGTATCAAGACCTAAAACGTGGTTTGAAATGTATTGTTTTGCCTGAATAAAAAATTAGATGTGCTTATGTGTTTGGATGATCTGGAGGGGTTTGATTGTGCTTGCTGGTAGTATCCGCAGCAGGGCATCGCAGTCGTCGAAATGAGATATGACCAGCGCCTGCATGACGAGTTGGTTGCATAATGCGAAAGATATGGTCTGATCTTTTTAATGTTGTAAAGGGCAAATGTGCATGCAAGAGATACAGAGATGTAATCAGTAAAGCTCAGTTGGTCATCAAGACACACAGGTTTTGTCAGACTTTTAAAAGGGACAATCATTGAAGACCCTAAGCTGATGCTGATGCTGTTTTATATTTGGCTGGGCAGATCAGAATTTCTCATCAAAGCAGAGATGTCAGAATGACAGACAGAAATGTGTGAATAGATAATAGAGTACTTTGGACGAAAGCACAGGAAGAGGCGTGTGTCATCAACATAGCAGTTATAGGAAAAGTCGTGAGCATGGGTTTCCTCTGGGTACTGGGGCCTAAAGAGATGCATGTTAGACTCTGTCACCTGTCCAGGGTTTACCCCTCCTCTTGCCCAACGGCAGAGGGGGCCCCTTTCAAACCCAAGGCAACCTAGAAGAGAAGCAGGCAGACACCGAACCCAAAACACTTCAACATGAGGACACAAAGCAGACACCCAGCGTGACATTGGTTGACCGGCTCTAACGTTACCTCCTAAGCTACAGCCACCTTTAGCCCCCTCTAGAAAACATCGCACACCAAAGCTATAGCGTAATTATCCAGTATTGTATTAAGAGCTGAGTCAGGTCAGTGTTAGCCGAATATTCAGAAAAAAATTGCCTCAAATATGTAATTTAACGGGTAATTTCCGCTGCCGATCACCGTATTGTGTTTTGATGGACTAGGACTGGCCTATTTAAAAAATGTTACACACTAATTATAAACGGAATAAGTTGCATTATTTGGTTTGTTTTAACGGAGACCGGTATGGCCTCCTCTCTTAGGCGGCTGATGATTAGCCTTTTAGCTAATCCTGCTACCAAGTCAACGCCGGCGTTTTCTTTTTGATGGACAAACTAAAGAAAAAGCTATAGAACTTCTTACCGAGATAAGATGAGACACTGTTTGTTGTCAAATGTTGTTCATAATATTTTCTAGAATAATCAGGATAACCTTGGTCATGTTCTGATTACATGACACATAAGATTTCTTCTTCTGACAGGATATACGACAACCTTCTTCTTCTTTAGGAAACAACGCTTGTTAGTAAATTAGTTGCAGCAGCGCCCCCTAGAATATAAACCACACTCCTCTCACTTTCCTAATCTAAATTTCTCAAAGAACAAAACACACGCAATGACAGGAATTGTATTAGTCTTGTCCAAGCTACCCAAATAATAATACAGAATTCCCTTATGCCAGAGCTCTATATAAGCGGCATTTAAATTTAAATATTTCCTAAAATTATGTATTATATAATATTATATGAATATGCAATATGAAAGCTGAGACACAGGCTACAGCAACATTACACCTTTACCGGTGTTCGTCCCCAGCTCCCCTATGTTACTGTCATCAGTAATCTAGCAGATATTATAAATATCCACCAAGGGCTCACCCCACTAAGGAGTTACACCTGAGAACAGTGGAGCAGCAACAATTGCCAATAGTATGTCTGCACAAGAGCCACTACTTTGAGACCATGAGCAAAATACCAGTTGTCTCTGTGGGTGGAAACTTGAAAGACATTGAAAGTTGTTGTGCTACTCCAAAGCAGCCTGAAAAAAGGTTCAGTACAACAATCTATATGAGAAAGAGGCTAGTGAAAAAAAGATCGAGTGTCAATGATAGCATTGAGGCTGACTTTACAGTATACGAAGCAAAGGCTTCAAAAGAGTCCAATCCCACCCAGGCACCCAGTTATAAGAAACTGTTCGCTCCATTTGCCTCTGAGTTGACAAGAAGGAAATGTTTTAGTATCATGAATCATGGAAAGACCACAGAAGAGTTTTTAGGAAGATCATATGAGGAGGTCCTGGAGCAACATATCTCAGAGCCTCACCTGGGTAAGTGGGATGTAGTACAGTATGTGGTATGGGAGGACAACAAAATACTTTTTGCTGAGTCTTATGAGGGGGCCACACATAGAGACTGACAAACATTAATGTTTGTTAACTAAATGCTGACTCACCAATTAACAATTTTTGAGAGTTTTGATTTTTGAAATTTGGGTATAAAATTTAAGGCACCCACACAGCCCTGGGACAACATACCACATGCCAATGGGCTAGAACCCAGGACTTTCCTGATGTGAGGCAACAGTTCTAAAAAGTGTGATTTTGGATCCCAAGCCAGAGAGGATATGATATTAAACAGAACTGGGAACTGTGTGAGCCACTCAGTGTCATGCTGGGGGAGACTGCTTCCCACCAGGCTGTCTCTAAAGGGCCTGATAGAGGATCATAAATTTGCCTTGGTGGCTTGGTGTCAGAAGCAATCCCCAAAATAAGACTTTGCATAATTTTAACATACCCTCCAAAAAGAGAAAACACTGACAAAATGAAAGCTCATGAGGTAAAGCCACATCTGCACAAGCCAGAGAGAAGAGCGTCTTCTCTGCAGAAATTATTACTGGACAGCTGCAACTGCATTTTTCACTGAATGTGAAAAAAGAAGAAAAACTAATCTGTTTGTTCCATGTTAACTGGTCAGACATGAGGAGATGCACCAACCCAAGGGCAGTCCTCTAGAAGCACTGGCAATAAATATAAGCTGATTGATCTCACTAATTAGAACTGAGCCTGTGATGACAAACTAATACTCACCAAAATTTTAATGATATAGTTGAATTTGGCTCCATCTGGTGGCCAAATAACAGAGCGATGTTTAAATGGACAGGGCAGCTTTTGGGCAGAACTTTCAAGTCTGTTAGTTCCTAAGCATTGTACTTCAAATGACCCATTCAAAAAGTATAAATGTCAGAACTTGTAGTCATTGCAGCAAGGCGGGAATTCTACGGCTTTATTTCATCACTGACATGACACAATTCACATTATTAAAGCACTTTCTCATGGCTTGATGACTGGACGTGTTTCTAGATTAACGAGAGCTTGAACTTAACACTGTTCCTTAGCGGAAATGAGCGAGTAAATGGCTGCATAATGCAGTGGTGCATGAAAGCTGCAGTCTCTCTGATAGAGACATTAAGCTGGGAGTACTTTGAATCTCTCAAAGTTACATACGATTCAATCAGAATTCATTATGCTTAAAGTTGTATGGGATAGAAACACTTTTGTGGCATGACAATATTGTTTAGTACGAAGTAAAGATTTATTTTATGTTTAGCCTGTGTGAAAGACAATGAGTGCTGACAAACATGACTGTCCCACCTTCTGTCTACAAAATCTAAATAACTGCTTTTTAAAACTTGCATATAGCTTCAAGTATGCCTTGGAAAAAAGTATAGCAAAAGTATAGCATGCCCAGTTGCCAATAATATTTAGATTTTTTTTTTAATTAACCTTGAAACGTCTTTGCATAGTTTTGGCATTTCTGTAAGCAAAACAAGTTTATAAAACCACCTAATTAGATAATACTGTGTAATAGATACAGGTATTTATGGATGTGTAAATGCACCGCTGTCTTTACAAGGAACTATTCTTGCAATAGTAAAGTAGTAAAAAGTAACAGTTGCAAATCCCCAGGGTTAATAAATTAGTTTAGGTTCTGCAACTTTGATTTAAAGTTGTAATACACAAAGTGTAAGGTGTCTACATGCACAGTATAGTACAATGTATGTACTGTATACTCTAGTTCCATTTGTGTGTCTGCTTGTTTGTTTGATTACAATACTTAGGAAAAACATTTAATAAATACATGGAAAATAGCCAGTAACCATTGGATTCCTTTCTGCATTCCTGATGGTTTCATCTATAGTGTCTGCAGAGCTAATTGCAGGTGAAGCTAAGGTGAACTCAATAGAACTCAGCCTGCTCCACCCAAATGTTCTAAAAGAGACAACTGCTCTCAGTGCAAATCCATTAATCTGTTTAATACATATCTATCAGTCCTGGCTGGAAAATACAGTTGTTTATCAGTGAGCTAAGTAGTGTTTAAAGGTCCCAGAAGGGTTGTGTTGGGTGAAGTTCAGTAAATCAGATCTGTGTCCCATGATACAGTAGCCACTCACTTCTTTTTAAAGTTTTTTTGTTATGAGCTGACTCTACTAGTCCAACTGGCTGCCTTCCTGCTCTCTTTCCCAGGGGTAGCACACCTTGGTTTAACCTGTTGTTCAATACTGCGCAATGAGAAAACAAGATTCTCAGGATTTATCAATCTATAATGACTTGCTGGAGTCATACGCACGTAGTACAATGATGATGCAAGCACAATATCGTCATTTGTAGATAAAAATACATGCGTATCATATACTTTGAACTGTGTGCATATGAGCTAACATACTGTAAATATTTAAGCATGGGTGGATGGGTCACGCTGATTTGTTTAGTGTCAATGCAAATTTGTCTCAAGCTCTGACTTATATATAAAGTTAGTTATAAATATTTATCTTGATCAAACTCTTTTGACATTGAAAAATAACGATGAAAATCAATTGCACATTATTACTCATGATAAAATGTAAGATTATGGATTCTTTTATATATTTAGCAAGAAATCTGTAAATAATTGAAACCAATCAAAATATACATTATTTAGTCTTAATATTGTCATATAGGACAGGGTCAGCATGCCCACTCTAAGCAGACTGCAGCTACACAGCATAATACACAGCAAATTGTGATACACCGAAGTACTAAAACTCAATACTCAAGCAAAAGTGCAACAATTGGTCTAAAAAATCTCCACTAAAAGTACCACTTCAAATATTTAACTCAAGTATAAGTAGTAAACAGATTAAATGTACTTATAGCACACAAGTAAAAATTCTCCACAAGGAAAACAATGAAGTTACTGATACTAGTAATTATGGCAAAACATGTATGTAATTAATAAAAAACAAGTTTCAAAGATAACTGATGGTACATAGATGCAATGCTGATTTTACCCATTTTATGTGGGTTGTTGGTTAAACCATAATAACAGCATAACAGTCAGCTTTTATTAGTTCATCGTATTTTTAAAAACTATGTGATATTTATGTTTGGCTGACATTGTACTGTTCAAACAAATATGTCTTGTGATTACAGCCATTCTGAAAGTAGGTAGCCTCACCATCTTGGATCGTGACTGTGCTCCCTAACAGCTGTGTGTGGTTGCCATGGAGAAAAAAAAGTTGACTACTGTGGTTTGTACTGACAAAAAGTTTTGAATTGGCGCTATATAAATAAAGTTGAATTGAATTGAAAGTAAACCCATGACAGGAACAGATACAGGTGGAGGGGATAATTTATGCAGGTCCAGCTGATGTTTGGATATGTCTCGACAACATTGCTTAGCGCTACATACATTCTCCAGATGCTTCTTTGTCTCAGTGGGCAAAGACTCAGATTTCACTCTAAGCAAATCCTCCAGAGCCAAAAACCGTATGTTCTCTGGAAGAGAAGAGATGAATGTGAAATGAAAATGCAGGTTTCTATCAAAAACAAAAATGTTAAATGGATGTTTATTTTATCTTGTGAGGCTAAAGTTAATGATCAACTTTCAGTGAGACTACCTGTGGTATAATAGACAGGAAAGCAGATTGGGAGATATGGGATAGAGATTTGGTGAGGCAAAGCAAAACTGATGAGATGATATAACGCCCAGAGATTGTAATTTTTAGACCACGTGGATTGTTGAGGAAACAAAAGTGGAGACATTCAGTTATTTAATTTGACAGTTTTGATACTTATTTATCTGGTTAGAAATAGCACAAATGGCAAATATTAACCAGTTCTAGTATTTAAAATCAGAGGACTGGCATTTTATATACTAGTTTCCTAGTGTCTAGTGTTTTATGTGTGTGTGTGCATGTGTGTGTGTGTGTGTGTGTGTGTGCGTGTGTGTGGTTTGCTTGTGTGCGTGCGTGTGTGTGGTGTGCGTGTGTGTGTGTGCAGGGTAAAGTACAGTAGAGAGAGTCATGGCTCTGCAGAGTTTCGACTGCAGTGGGAGGAGAGGGAGTCCCCCAGGTATGCATGCCACCATCTGGTGAAGCAGAAAGAGAAGGAAGAGAGTCAAAAATTGCAAACATTCGTGTTGCTATTATGACAACTTTCACTGTAACTAAGGAGGAGAGAGACAAGAGGTATTTCCTTCCTCCTCTCTCTGTTTCTGTCTTTCTCTGACTGGATCTTTCCTGTTGGCACTGATCCTCACAGAAACCATCTGACCAAAGTCAAATCAAGACAAACTGATTATCTTAGCATAAATTCACGTCTATAAGATATGACGTTATTCCTTAAATTATAAAAATTCCGGGGCACTCCAAAATTTGGCTGAGACTGGCCACCTGTCCAGGGTGTACCCCACCTTCAACTTGTTGCCATGGAGATTATCTTCAGGCCCCCATGACCCTATTCAGGATAAGCTGTGTGGCTGTATGGTTGGATTGTTTTAGTTTGTACAGTATTTTAGATTCCTGTAAGCAATAATAGCTTTGGCTGGAATTTACCATTTTTTTTTTGGTTTGTCAGGAAGATATTTTCTATTTAACTCTGAGAGTCACTGCCATTGAGGAAAAAGTTCAGTCTGTTTTTAAGTCAAAACACAGCACTGGATCTACAAAGGAAAACATTAATAATGGCATTCTGTTGGTCAGGGATGCTTTTAGATCTTTCCTGTGGTGTCCAAGGGTCTGCTCTCAGTCCAGTTTTGTTTTCATTGTACATGCTTCCATTGGGGTCTATCATAGAGGAATATGGTTTCTCTTTCCACTGCTATAAAGATGACATTCAGATTTATTTAGCTTTAAAGGCAATGAGAAGTGTGTCACCACAGCAATTGTTTGACTCCCTAGGAGACAAGACTAAGTGTGTACTGTTTGATGACTCAGCTACTACAACAACCAACTACTACAACCGGAGTCTTGCCCTCTTACCTCCTCAGCTGAAGAGAACTGTAAAAAACCTGGGAGAAATATTTGATGATGTCCTTTGATTTGATAGCAGATCAACTGGGGCTCAGTTGGGCCACAGGGTCCGTGGTTCGATCCCCGCTCTCAGCTACATGTCGAAGTGTCCTTGGGCAAGACACTGAACCCCAAGTTGCTCCTGGTGGGTCAGGTGAGCACCTTGCATGGCAGCCACTGCCATCAGTGTGTGAGTGTGTGTGAATGGGTTAATGGGAATCAACATTATTAAGCACTTTGGATAAAAGCGCTATATAAGTGGCCATTTAACTCGCTTTCTCTATTTTAGATTCTTAGTCAATCCTAATTTTAAATGGTTTTGAAATAGCAGTTCATGCTTGTAACTATTGCAATGCATTGTACTCTAGTATTACTCAGTTGCTCTCTTGTCTAAAGATGGTTCGAAATGCTGGTTTTGGCCTCTTAACAAACACAAGAAAATTCAACCACATAAGCCTGGATTTGGTTTCGCTTCAATGGCCTCTAGTTCACGTTTGAAATGGTTTAAAGTTATTCACTTTTGTTTCTAGGGCTTTATATGAGCTGGCACCAGCTGTGGTTCAGGAGGTAGAGCAGTTGTGCGCCAATCGCAGGGTCTTGGTTTGATTCTCGTCTACTACAATAACAGGTCAAAATGTCCTTGAGTAAGACACTGAACCTCGACTTAGTTGCTCTCGGTGAGTGGAGGCCAGCTGCATAGCTGCCCACCCATTGGTTTGTGAGTGTGTGTGTAATTGTGTGTGAATGAGTGAATGAGAAGCAGTGTGAAGTGCTTTGGATTCCAGTAAGGTAGACAAATATATATAATATAAAATCAGTGTAAACCTTTATTATTTACCAAAGGTTCAAGAGATTCTCTCAGATTATCAAATCACTTTATTTTAGAGGTACAAAGGACCAAATACAAATGCTGGGTTGGCTGTGCTTTTGCTGTGTCAACAAATAGTTTACCTCTGATTGTTAGATCAGCCTCAGACCTGGCATCTTTTAAATTGTTGCCTAAAACTCTTTTATTTACTTAGTTTTTAATGCATTGTATAGAGTCTGATACTTTACTTTATTTTTTTTGTGTGTTTGAAGTTAGTTGGTCAAGAGTACTTTGTTTTTAAAGCACTATATAAGTAATTTTAATTTGATTTGATCAAAAAGACACCTCTAATGGCCTGTTCTGAGAGATGAATCACAAAAATACATGTAATTACAAATGTATCATGTATAAAGACCAATGTGAGTGCCTTGTTTCTATATATTGTATTAAAATATTCTTATTACTGATGCATGAGACACAAACATGCAAAAAGACCTCATACTCATACTGTCCTTTGTTTATTTGTGAACATTGTTTGTCTCCACAGGCCCAGGTGCCCAGTAGGCCACTTTCTTTTTTGAAAGGCCTTTTTGTTCATCATTGTCTTTCATCTTTTTTCTTAAATGCATGTGCATTCATGTGAATTGATGTCTCCAAGCTGCATGTTACTCATTTAACTGGTCCAGGATGAACAAAATGTAGTCAGAGAACACTCACTGGCCACTTTATTAGGTACACCTGTACAAACTATTTAAAATGAATAAGCTGGCCAAAACATTAGAACCACCTCTTCTTTTAATGCGCTTCAGTACGATTCCACTGCCCACTTTGATCTCAATGATGAACACATAGTAGAATTATCAGACCCTATCAGAATTATCAGCAGACCCTTGGACATCAGAGTTTCAACCTAAAAACTGAGTAATTATAACACCTTAAAAGTAGAATTCATGGGACAACTGCTGTATTGGATTCCATCAGATTGTACAGGTGTACCCAATGAAGTGGCCAGTTAGCATATATACTTCATAGCTGTCAATTACATTTTCTAGTCTCATCTCCCCCAGAGATGTATATTTGTAGTATTAAAATGCACTAAGTTACTACTCACTACTGACATACAGTATCTCAAAATGTACATAGTAGGCTTCTTGGGAAAATGTAATGTTATTTTCTACCATTGCAGATTTGTGATTTATCAAGTAGGCTAACTAATACCACAAGTGTACGTAGAGCAAACCTGTTCCACAAACGGTAATTGTTAAAGTGTCACTATAAGATGTATGTTGTTCTCGCCTGGACCATGGAGTAGTAAATGGGTCCTGGCCATTTTTAAAAAGTCAGGGAGTCAGATGGACATTTGGCAGGCATAAAAAATCCTACATGAATCTTTAAAGAACCTGAAACCAGAGTTGAAGCTTTCCACGTGTGACAAATATCACAGCTTATAAAATTAGAGCCAAACCAACCTGACTCTCTTCACTTGTGTTAACTTACAAAATGTACAACAGCAACAACTGCACTTCTAGTGTACTGATGTAATTCCAGACTACTCCTGCCTTAATTCAGCACAGGACCTTATTTTTAACCACGTAGCCCAAATGCATCCAACAGTGCAACCTGTTTTTAGCCGATCGCTATTAACGTTTCAATAACCCATTCCATTCCTTTGCACGACGAGTCATTGAAGCCTAAACTACTGGGCGTCCAAAAATTGTAACAAAATTTGGCTCACTAGCTTGGGTTGGGTTCAACGGATACAAAGGGCTCTTTTTTTTTTCTAGTCACCGAATAGGTGCGGGCTCCCATGGGGTATGTTGCCATGCAACCACACGCCCCACCCACTATTGCAGTAGATACACCTGAAAGGCGATCACGGGACTGGCTGTGAGCGTTCATCCAATCAGCTGCAAGAACAGGTGCTTTTCGATGAGAGTTTCGGGGGAGGCGGAAACCTGCTGGTTTCGTAGACCAAAGCCTCTCCTTATAAATTTGTCAATTCATTTGTATTTTTCTCAAGAATTGGTGAAGAAGTGGGTCGATATTAGAGAGGAGATAGTGAAGAAATCTTCAACTTTATGCAAGTGGGAAATGTGAGGAGACAGGACACCTGGCTCGTGCGTAAAATGGATACTGCTGCGACCCCCTGAGGGTTTGCTGTCACAGTTACGCTAAGTGCACCACCACTGACGAACAACACGCTGAACTGGATTTGTATCTCATAATAAGCAAAAGTGAGCCATTTACACTTTGATTCGGGTCGGTTTAAGTGTCCACATCACCTTTTGTAGCTCAGGTAAGTGTTTAAGAGAGTCTATTTTAGGCATTGTTCACTTGTGAATCACAGCTTGGGTTTGCTCTTCTGTTCTCACGACTCATTAAACCAGTTTTACAGACAAGGTAAACACAGTCACACAGGTTATTCATAGGATTAGTTGTTTAGAAGTTGTCTCACCAGTGCAGATTGTCACGAGATAGGGGAAATTAAACATTAATATTTTAGAAGTTTCACAGATTTTTAGATTTAACCAACAAATCATCATTTCAACAGACTGATGGTTAAAGAAGATGTGGGGCTGGACAAAGGATTTCGCAAATAGCCTACATGTTTCACAGTAATATTTTATACCTATTACTTAAATCATGTACATGGACATATTAGATGTAGTTTTTAAGACAATAGGTTGATTTTAAAATAAGAAATTTGAGATTGAGAGCTAAGGGTGACACGAGAAGAGTTGAATAAAGGGATCCACGCAGTGCAGAGCATATAATCAGGAGACGATCATTCAACAGGTGCAACAAAATGTTAATAGTAGCAGTATTATTAGTGTAGAGGAGAGTGTCTTAACAATATTGATGTTTTCTGTTTCAGTTTCCTCACTCAAATTAAAGATGACAGAAAGGATGCCATGGTGGAAATCATTTCTGCCAAAGAAGAAGGCTGGTGGCACCAAGGATGCAGGTTCATCCCAAAACTTTGGTCCAGACTTTGACCCTTTTGCACCACGGCCTGACAAGCAAAGAGACCCTGCAGCAGCAGCTTCCAAGACCACCGGTGACCAGAACCTGTCTCAACAAGACTCCAAGAGGACCTCCAGCCTCCTCAGCGATGAGACTTATGATGACTCCCGTCTGGAGTCGGTCTTCAATGAGCAGACATGTCGCAGGAACATGAAGGTGTCACGCTCAGGTCGATTTAAAGAGAAGAGGAAGGTGCGCTCGAGCCTTCCTATACAGGAGAAAGAGACAGACAATGTAGCTTCAGGAAAAGAGGACCTACGGTGATGAGGAAGAGTGGGAGCTATAAAAGGCTGCTTTACAATTATGCTTGAAGAGAAGGAGAAGGGTCCGAATACATGAAGATGCTTCAAACGCTTGAGGCATAGCAAGAGGTATGCCTGTATTTTGGTTAAGATGATGATGAAGATGACAAGGATCTTTTACCTTTTAGTCCATTACTGCAGGAATAACATTATGTAAGAATTATTGGAAATAGTGGGAATTTTTTTGGTATTTATTGATAGACTTGTGCCAGAGGAGCACAGAAACAAAAAATAAGTAAGTTGAAAATCCATTGTTTATTTTCATTATTCCAATAATAGAGCCCAAATGAGGAAATGCAATAGAAATGTACTGTGCAACTACGAACACAATAGAGACAAGACACAATGTATCATGTCCCTTCAGTCATAGGTACCATCATCATCACTGTTCAACTCACTGTTCAACTCATTAATCAAGAATAAATGTGTGGTATGCTTCAGGAAAAAAATGTTTATAAGATGTTTACAATTTTTCTGTAATAACAACAATATATGTTTATTAATGAAGTATATGTATAAAGCTCCTTTTATAATGCTTTTAGAAAATATGTTGATTTGTCAGGGTCAGAAGGATGTTTATGTAAATGATTTTCCTAATGCGTGTGAAAGAAATCTGCTTGAGAGAGTGAGAATATGCTCGTGAGCAGCTATTAGTCAGATGCACACTTGCCAGCTAAACACATACACTAAAATATCTTAAATGAAGGATAAAATCTGACACGTTTTCTAACATAATGGCCTCTAAAGAAAGCTACTGACAATTGAAGTAACAAATTAATGGTACTGAATTATGGGAGGTATCCAACTAAAGAGGATTTGACCAAGTTGGGAAGGAAGGATGATCCGGCCACACATGAAAGATGGCTTTACAGGGCTACTGTACTTTGGATCACCTGTGAATACTCAAATGAAGGCAAATTATGTGAAATAAATCTGATACTGCTACACTTGATTATGTGTGTGTGCGTTCATTTAACTTTCTATGTTTGAATTACAATAATGCGTCAACTTTGGCAGCACAAGGCAACAGGTTGGGTTGCCTCCCCTGAGATATTTGCCTGGGATTAAGCACTATCCTGGGTAAACAAAAATCCAAGCATGTTACAGTTAAATATTACAAAAGTCACATAAAGAAAAAAGAAAATGCTAAAGATCAAATATTCACAAAAGCCATGTCCCTTGGCTTCTGGGTTGGTGCTTCAGAGGTGAACAGAACAAGGATGGTGGTGGTGGTGGGGGGTTTGTGTGATTATTGCATAATGTGAAAAGGAAATTACAAGCAATTACTACCATTTATTTTTAGTTCCTGCGGTGGATGTCAAACCCAGTCTTAATTACATTGTTCCGTCACTGAAAACAGGAACATGCCTGTATCACTACATTCCTTTCTCTCTGTTTTTTAAGGTTTAAGGTGTGTGTGTGTGTGCAGCAGTCATGTTTATACAAGAGGATTACCACTTATACAGGCATTATGATTTTCAGTTTCAGTGCATAGTAATTTCTGCGTAGCAGTGTAATATAGTACATGGAAGGCAGGAAATGGAGACAGAAATGAGTAAATGATGACATGTTATGCCATGCTTTGAACACATGGGGGTGGAATTGTGCTGTCGTCATACAGCCCAAAAATAGAATAAACCACACAGACAGGAAAAAAGGGCATCTGCTTAGGTCTTATTATAGGAACGTCACTGTGTGTATCTCTCGGTCAGAACCAGTCCCCAAACATGCTTATTGTTTATTTTATTCCACAGGTGTAAAGTGGAATAAATGAGAGAAAGTGTATTAGTATCTTAAGCATGACACCGGCTTGGTGTCCTGCCACACTCTTTTTCCATTGGTCCTGTGTTGAGTATGGGGTGTAAGGAGTGGCCTTGCACTGTGTACGCCTCCTGCAGTGTGCTCACGGGGGAGTAAACCATAAACAGCTCGAGTCATAAAGAGGCCATTGTGCAGAACCATAGCAGCATGTTTGCAGCGTCTGCTTTGTAGATACAAAAACTTTCTTCTACTTTTTGAAATGTCTAGAAGAGCCGCTCGTGGCTTGGTTATTGATAGTCCAAACTCTGGACAAGAGATGTCCTCATTTGACTAAAAATAACACGCACTAATGCGCACTATGAGGACAGTTGATCCATCTCACTGAAGCTTTGCTTGCCAACAGGTGGATTGTACGGATATATTCTGACAGTAAGGTAAGTTGTGGTCTGATTTACTACATGCTGCTGTGTATTAGTAACGCACATTTTGCTTGAGCACTGTACCCATGGACGTGTTTTAAGGCGTCCCTACACCACGTTTCTGTTGTAGACAGCCAAATGCTGCCTAAACTGCAGTTTGACTCCTGCGGTCTACTTATTACTTACTTATACACATTACAATAATCAGTCAAACACATCAAAATATAAACACCTAATTTCTTTTAACCTTTGTCCAAACATTACTTCATTTCTTGCTTTCCACTGATCACACTTCTATAAAAATATATATTACTCATATTCATAATACTGTAATAATAAATACATTTGGATTTCCCTTAAATATTTTCCAGTTGCCATATATATCATTTTGTTTAGCAGAAAATCATCAGGAACAAAGTATTTTGGGAGTCAATTAAACCTTAGACAGGTCACCTGGTCAACCACCTGCACAATTACATTTCTCACACATTATTCAGAGTTATCTAATAATTAATAAGAATTATCCAAATATTCATAACAATAATCTAGATATACCCTAATTACATACACTCAAAGATAAACAAAGTAGTATAAAAAGGGAAAGTAATAATGGAAAGTAATAACTATACATTGTATGTTTTACAGCTCAGGTCTCCAACACATAAAGCAGAAACTGTTACCAATGTAGAATAGGACGCCTTCACTGATTTTGAACTTCTTCTTATTTTTGTATTAATTTGGGTAGTATACATACATAAATGCCAGGCTATTGACTTCCCTTTATCAAAATATCTCAATACTTCTAGCTGAAAAATGCTTTCGGATTCCATCACTTGGAGGATTCTTCAGTTAAGATTATGTCATCTTGCTCACACTATGAAGTTTGTAATCACAGTCATTCTGCTTTTCCAGAGCTCCCCCAGATGTCATAATCTAAACTCCCAATGATGAAAAACTCTTCCCGGTGATGTTATAGGAAAATTGGTGAAGTCACCCTTTCAGTGTTAAAGATGTCTTGGAGTAGATTCTTCTGGACCCTAAGCATCCCATCAATGTGTTACTCTCTAATAGTGATTGTTACAGTTGAGATTCCGTGCTATATAATATCGTCAAGGTAGTCAGTCTTCAACAGTGTGGATATGAAAGCAAGCTGTTAACATGTCTTTGACAAAATCCCTTGTTAAGGCTGAAGCAGTTTTACCTGCCTGTCAGTTTCACTTAGATGTTCTTCAGGAGCTTCGGGAGCAACAACATGTATTGTAAAGTAAAGAGGTCAAAGAGAGAGAGATGCATTTTACCTCATCGTCCAACCTGTCCTAATTTCATCTAGTCACTGTCCAGCTTCACAATGTCACAGAGGGTGCTTGACACAGATACAGTATGAAGATAGAATTAGCAATGGAGGGCAGTTGCCACTTTGATAGAGAGAATGTAAAAATTTGAATGAACAGAAATACACAAGACAACAAATAACTGGGGGAGATACATTTTGGTTCAACAACAGCACAGTCTGTTCTGTGTTCTATTAAATTGCTCGGGAGGAGCATGTTCAGATTCCACAGAAAACTGAATTTGCACAAACTCCAGGCAGTGTTCAGTGATTCACTACCATGGAAGACTGCTTGTCAAGAATTGATGTTGGCTGAGTTGCCATACCTGGATATGACCATTTCCTGGAAAGCTTCATTGTGGGCATTGTTCCTTATCACTTTAAGTACTAAACAGTTGCTCTTAAAAATACAATACTTTCAGTTTAGTATATTCTGGAAAATAGATCAATGTGTTTGTATGCTGTAGCATTTTCCTGCAAAGTTTCCTTAATGTGTTTTCCATCCAGTTACTTTTCTGACAGCATTTGGTCACTGAGCGACTAAAAAGGGTGAGGGGTTCAGTACTTTTGACACAACACTCACCATTGTTCCTCTCCAAAGTCCCTCCACAAGGCATTGTGGAAAGAAGAGGGGGACAGGGGTGGGGAGATGTTTTCTGGAAAGGATGGTGTGCTAGATGTTTCCTGTTTTGCACTGTCTACTGGTGATAGCACTTCCTATTCAGGGAGGAGTGCAGGTCCTCGAATGTGCCCCTTAACACAAGTAGCAGCTTCTGATGTGGAGGAACAAAAAATCCTAGAAACTAGAGTGCATTAATAGCATAGCCACTCTGAGCTGTACACTGTCTCTCTGCAGGCATCTGAGGCTTAGGCATGCCAATCCCACCTCCTCCCCCTCCACCACCCCCAGTGCCTCCGCCACCACCGCCCAGTGCTGCCCTACCTCAGGTAATACTGTGTTCTTCTCTCTCGTCCTTTACTGTAACTCTCTCGCTCATGCAATTGTAAACAGTCCCTTGTGTCCTTCTCACTGACCATCAACCAAACACCTGGAGGTTATTTGCATTATTGATTAAGGTAGTGCACACACACAAATAATACCTGTAAGTGCATTCATGCATCCACACACACACACACACACACACACACACACACTAACACACACAAACACACACGCACACACAGATGGGCAGACAGCAGACTCTCAGTGGCAGAGAAGTGTTATGTTTCCGCAGCTCAGTGTCCTCATGTTAAACGACTTGCCATTGCAAGAAAACAAAGCCACACTGCAGACAAACAGCTTAGTAGCTTTTGGATGTACACATTATATGTATGTTGGTGAGAAGCACAATAAGCTCCCCATGAATCATCATCATTAAAAAATTCAAAACCAACTAAATTCTTACATGACATCTTTGTTTCAGTGTTTTTACTGTTGTGTTTTTGTTTTGTTTTGATTGTCTCCAAATTCCCAGTTTTTTTCTACTTTTTCTAGGTAACAGAAATCCCAAAATAAAAAAATATAAATTAAATAAAAAAAGAAAAGCTGTGATACGCACATTTGAGAAGCTGATTTTAGCAAATGTTTAACCCTTTTGTATGATAAGTGCCTCAAACAAATGATCACCAAATGCTTTGGCTACTGTTTGTGCTCGTGTTTAGGATGAAAATACTAGTCAAAGATATATAACGACCGCTTTTTGGGTGTGCGACAGTGTCCATCGGAGCCTTCTAAGGCCCAGTCTGGTGGAGGAGGAGGTGGAAGGAATGCCCTGCTGGTTGATATTCAGAAAGGAACCAAGCTCAGGAAAGTCACACTCGTCAATGACCGCAGTGCCCCTATTGTTGACAGTAAGAGCAACCTTACCATCCTGCAGACACACATACAGACACACTCTGTTCAGACAATGAATGGTAGTCGCATGCTGATATTATGACTGACTCGTCCTGTCTGGGACCGAAAGGAGACTTTTATTACTGTGTGTTTATGTTAAGAATCAAAGATATAATATACAGTGACACAGTGAAATAAGATCCCAGGAAGTAAGGTTAATATTTAAATATGAAAGACTATAGGGAACAGTCTAGTGCACACTTCAGGAAGGAATGCCCTGCAGCAGATAAGGATGCAGGAAGGACAGGAATCTACCACACATGTACAATGTCAAACACGGTGTATCCCCTCAACGCCATAGGGTTAACACAACAAGACAGGAAAGTTCTGTAGCCATCTTTCAGTTTGGTATTTTATTGTGCTTCATATACAATCAACTTGAAATTTAAATTGAACTATGACATTAAAGATTAAATCCGCATTTAACAGTAACAATGTCAACTGTATGTATGGAACCAGGCCGGATGAAACAGCAGCAATAGTTTTGTGGGAAGGTGTGTCGTTGAGCCTCAGGGATATGAGGTGCTGCAGATGAGGGTGGTGCAAACTTTACTCAAGTTCCTGCCTCAAACCACGCTTGGGGTCCTTTGTGTAAAGTGTTTATTTAAAGAACAATATTCTCACGATTCACATGAGACATTTAACGGGCAGCGTATCTAATGAATTCATAAGTAAATGAATAAAACCATGACATGATTAAGTTGATATATTGTGTGTTTGTTTCCCAGAGCCCAAAGCAAACACTGGAGATGTATCCAGCAGCACTGGTGCTTCTCAGGGTTCAACAGGAGGGATGGCACCCATGGGAACCTCTTTGGGTGGGCTCTTTGCTGGAGGGTTCCCCACTCTCAGACCAACAGGACAAAGAGACTTAACAGTCAAGACTACAGGTTGGTGAAAATGTCTTTTTCTTAATAGATCACTGTATTTCCAGTCCCGCTGACTCCTCTTGTTCGTGTCTGTGTTGCAGTGTCACGGTCGGCCTCCCTGAAGCCGCTGTGGAACCCCCCCACGGATTTGAGCAGTGTCTCTGAGACCCACAAGACTGCGGAGCTCCGAAGCTCCATTCACCGTCCGTTCACTTCCTCATCTTCTGCTCCTCCCTCTCCATCTCATGGCAGCAAACACCCTCCCCCTTTCCCCAATTGTTCGCCGCCCCCACCTCCTCCTGCCCCGCTTTCTGCTCCTCCACCTCCTCCTGCTCCTCCTTTTGCTCCTCCGCCACCCCCCCCTCCTCAAGCCTTCCAGGACCGTCCAGCCAACAAGCCTCCACCACTCCCCTCCTGCCCCCCACCCCCTCCTCCATCCCAGGTCACCAAGCCTACTTGGCTCTCTATCCAGCACTCCCACCACACAACCATCTCCCACCCCACTACCCCACCACCTCCTCCTCCACCTTCCCAGCCTCCCTCTGTTGTGCCAGGTGACCGCTCCTCAGGGTTCTTCCACCCTCCAGCCCCCTCTCCAGTCCATTCTGAAATTTATAGACTTCCCATCCAGAGGGACAGCTTTCTGGGACCTCCGCCACCGCCTCCTCCTCCACCCCTCCCAACTTCCTTCACCTCTACCTGCCCATCCACTCTCCCTCCACCACCACCAAAGACAGCCCCAGTGCCCTCCCCAGCCCTGCGCTTACTGCCACCATCATACCCCTGCAATGCTCCCACCCGACGGCCACCTGCTGTGCCCAGAAGTGCAGGTAATTTAACTTTTCTTAGCTTTTTTGCATTATGGCAGACATGGAGCAGCTGCACGGAGGATGGAAAAATCACCTCCTCTGCAGTTTACACAATGGACAGTCAAAAACACTGCTAGACAAACTTAAATTAAGCTTAAGCTGGAGAGAAACTTAGAGCAAAAAAATTACGCACACCTTTTTATTTGAAATTGTCCAATTATAAAGAAATAGTTTCAGTTTAAGAAGGAAGACGGGAATTTGCTTACCAGCAGGAATAATAAGAAATATACATTTTTAAAAATTAGTTAAAATTTTGATATAGGAAGCCACATGTAATTAACACATGCACAGTAATTATATATATATATTTATTTATTTATTTATTTATATTTATTTATTTATTTATTTTCTTTATAGAACAAAAATGCAACAATAGATTCACAGACTTTAATTTGTCATGTCTTGGCTGGTAACAGGTGTGGGTCGGCTGGCTCCTCCTCCAGCTCCGCCAGCACGTTCCCCCTCCACAGAGTTGTCCACCCGTATTCCTCCCCCTCCACCACCACCTCCTCTGCCCCCACTCAGTCTCAGGAATGGACACCTGCACAGCCTGGGTGAGACTCAATAGTTTAGAGGCAATATTTAGGACATTTAGTTTGTGCTTTTATCCAGTGATAAGAAATAAGAGCAGCAGTAGAAAAAGCCACATTTTGTTCAGTTAAGCTTCAAAGACTCTCCAACTTTCCTGTAATGAAGGAATAAGTTTGCAACACCAAAGTACTAAATGATCTTGAAAGTGTTTACGAATGGCAGGTTCTAACTGCACCTTCACTCTACTCCAGCAGATGACTTTGAATCCAAGTTTCAGTTCCACCCTGTGGAAGATTTACCCCCTCCTGATGACTTCAAACCTTTCCCTCGAGTATACCCCAGCAAAGAAAACAGAGGTAGCAGCACGGTGTACTCATTTCTTCTCAACCCTTCCCATGACTCCGGTTTTGTGTACTGAACTGTCACTCTATCCTTTTCTCTTTCAGTGAACTCCAAACCACCTGGGATCCAGACACATCTGAGATGAGTTAAAGCCTCGTCTTCATCCCTTACATGCAGCAACAACACTCAGTGTTCCTCCTCCTTCTGTGTGACAGCTTATGATAATTACTGCCATGGATTTATTTTGAGGCTGTGTATGCTATTTGTGTGTACTGTAGTTGTACATGTGTGTGAGTGTGTTTCAGACAGAGTGTGGCCTTATAGTGACTATGTGACCTCTGACCATTTCTAGAGTGGAATGTTTTGAATGTGTGTGAGGAGGAGGAGGGCTCTCCTTACTCATACTCATAGGCTACATACAGACTACACACAATAACAGGCCTGGGACAGTGTCTTCCAGTAGCTATATTTAACATAACTGTTCACATGGTTCATAAGCATTTCAGGATCTACATAAAATGTAGAATATTTTCTCTCTGAGACCTGTATGATGTATTTATTAGTCCTGCTGTACTTGGAGCAGCTCCAAAATATGTTTTCTAGTTCAGAAACATTCTTCAACACACCAACACTTCAAAGAAAGATCTGAGCAAACACAGCACACAGAGATGGTCCATAAAAAGTCCATAAAAGTCAGGACTGTATAAAAAGTATAAACTCTGTGAAGTTTAGATACTGGAGTAAGACAATCTTTCCAGGGTTTTTTCAATGGCCTATCAGGGCAACAATAGTGCATTACCATTGTTTAGGTGGTTTGCAAAAAATAAGCCAAATTTTTATTTAAAACTCATTGAGAAAATGAGTGCAGTTTAATTCCTGGTAACAATTCACTTGCAATGCAGGGGATGTAAACCTTGGATGTTCATAAATCATTGTACATACAGTGGTATTCATGGTGTTTATTTTTATAAGTACTAAAAATAATCTATAAAAACATTTAATACAATGTGATGCTAAGATGGCTGACATTGGGAGGACTGTAGCAACACAACTGTTTAATGTTAAGGAGCAGTGTTTTGTGAATCATTAATGAGTTGAGTATGTTTGTCCCCATGTATTAACCAATACTAATGCCTGAAAAGACAGTGCCACCTGCTGGTTCACTCTGTAAAGTATTACAAGGTGTGACCACTGCATTTTGTTTTAAAAGTTTACAGTGACTTTTAGAAGGTAAAATAGAAGGTAAATTACTGTACCATTATTATTTACTGTACATATCTGCCACAGCCAGAGCAGTCATTTGCATTATTGAGTATGGTGTTGAGGAGTTTGCATAAGGGAAAGCAATCTGAAAACAGGACAGAATATAGTCAGCGCAGCATTTTCTTTTTTAAGACTTGTGGGTCACAACAACCTCCAGAAGACTGTTGAAAATAACAGGTACTGTTAGTCTCACTTGACCTTTCTCTGGAATGTCTTTTAAGTCTAATTTAGGATATTTATTTATGTTGAATATATTCACAGTAGAAGATAGCTGTATGTCAGATTCTGTGAACTGTCAGATCAGGAGTTACATATGTCTCATAATGGTAAGATTGGTTGGATTGCATTTAGGTGTATCAGTGCCATGACCCCAAAATTGTGAGTGCTGCAACTGCTTACATTTGGCAAATCACAATGTCTATCATGGAAAAACAAACAAACAACAAAAACAACAACAAAAACAAACTCACAAATATCGTGAACCTAAGTCATCTTTTTCTTTGAAAGGGGACCCCCCAGATGGGATGTACACCTTGTAACAGTTCCCCTTACTGGGTATTTGACAGCCACTAAAACAAGTAGCCTAATTTGCATAATAGAGTTAATGAAAGCAAGAGACTTTAAAACATTTTTAAATCATAAAATTGTGTTTTGGCATCATTCTATTCTGGTCAAATGTAAACATGCCATTCAAGGATTTCAACTTAGATAAACTAATCTGACAAAAATCCCAAAAGGTGGAAACTTGGTGCAAAATTGCAAAGTCTTGGTAAAGTAAATCCAATTAAAAGTATCAGATAAACAAACTAATTGCCTCAAAACCCATCACAAAGAGCTTCACACATGATGGGTTGAAGTAACACAAACACAAAGTTTCTACAAAAGTGAAATACTTTCACGGAACCTGAGAGAATTCTTGTGATAAACTGCATAAAACAATTGCGTGAAATCTGGACAACATGAGCGGCAACAGTAGGAGAGACTTTAAAGTTCATCATGTTTGTATGTGAACTCTCTGGAGGATATAAAGCCATCTTTGTTCTCGTCCTCTTTGGCAAAAATATCTTCCACCATGTTCTCATGAAGGGTGTCGTTGGGAGGGTAGCCGTGGCGCTCAAATTCCTTCTTTAGGTATTCTTTCACCTAGCAGATATAGTAAATGTAAGACAGTGAATAGAACTCAGTTTGAGACTTAAACTATATATTGACATACTATATTTAAAGTACTGTAACTTGAGAATAATTTCACTTAGGTTTTCCACACTAAAATTGTCATTTAATGTCCCTTCTATCCCATAATTACAGTTTGAAAACTTTAAGAAATTTTTTAATTGTATTAAAATAAAATCAGAAATCATCATTTTCACTCAGAGATATCTTTATGAAAACAGTGTCCTAAATACCAAATCTTTCAGTAGGAAATAGGTTGGTTAACTGACCTATTTGAAGTAAAAAAGTTTGTTAAGGAAAACATAAACAATACAACCATTGTAGTCACCTCATGCTTGGAGAGCTTCCAGTCATCGTTGAGGTCCATTTCTTGGAATGACTCATGCGACCGTGGTCCATTTCTGATCTCAAGCACCTCGATGATGAAGGTCAGCGTGCTTTCAGGTGGGATCTTACCTGATGACAAACAGCACCACAGGGCCTGAAGTTAACTACAACTAATTTTTGGTTTCTCAGACCATGCTAAGTAAGGGAAAACAGAACGTTGGGTAAGTGTTGCAGAAAGCAGCAACATTGTAAATTAAATTGTGAGAAGAGTTAGAAACTGAGAGGCAAGCTTTGAATGGATTGTTAGTCATATGAAGCCATTCAGGTTTTTGTTGTCATTGCAAATGTTAGTTAGACTTAGAAGGGATATAGAATGTGTTATTGTTTAGAGTCATACGTATGTGCTTACCACAACAAATCATAGTATTGTTCACATGCTCCATGTGGAAAAAAGTAGATTACTATCACTGAATGAAAGCTTCATTTAGTGTGGGACACCTAATTTAAAATGAGATAGTTTTAAATACTAACAAGTGAAACTTAAATAACATCACACACTGCATGAAAGCATGAGCATTTCTGAAAAGAGAACTGAACGTGTAAAACTGCATGCAAGGAGGCCTGCGTAAAAATGGACAGAGCTACATTACCTTTCCCTTCCTTTCCATAGGCCAGCCCTGGAGGTATGATGAGTTTCCTCTTCTCTCCAGAGCACATGTCCTGCAGACCTTTATCCCAGCCTTTTATCACTTCTCTAATTCCCAGTGTAAACCATATTGGCTGTTTGTCACCTTGGGTTCGACTGGTGGATAGACACAGAGGCAGTAGAGTATTGCAGGTTTAGAAAAAGACTGCCAACATTTTAAGCATATTTGAGCACAGAATAATTATAATGTTTCCTCTATAGTGGTGGAAAGTGACTGAAAATAGAAGTAAAAAATGGCTGGGCTTTTCTTAGAAAACCCATCAGTTTTTACTCATCATGGGAAAGGAAGGTTATTCTCTATTAGATATAGAAATTAAAAATTAAAGATTTTATTAAAAGGTTTACACCATAGTCTCCAAAGACATGCTGGATCCAATCAGGACAGAAGACACAGTCTATTTACAACCATTTGACTAAAGCCAACAAAACGATAATAGCAATACATAGAAAAGTGGCAGTATATATCCCAGACATTATTGTGGATATTCTATAGTCTTAATTACTACCTAACTACTGGAGAATGAAACAAACAGAAGAAACAAACGAAACCAGAAGATTTAGAAATAAATCGATTTTAATTACAAAAGGTTCAGACTGTTAAAGTTAAGGAGAAATTGTATCTTTTCGCAGTTTGGTGAATTGACCCTTTAAAATATTAGTTCACGTGACCTTTTAACAGACAGGAGCGTAACCAAGGAGACTATACACGTGTGCACTGCTATGAAATGTGACTTTGACAAAATAAAAAGGTGTAAAAGTACACCATCTTCTATTGTGGACCTCAGGAGAAGTAGAAGTAGTCGGGACATCGTGACAGTCATTTGAAACGTACCTGGAGTGAAACACTGTCCCGTTTTCAAAGGATCCCTCATAATGAACCAGCATAATGTCTCCATACTTTGAAGTTCGGCGACAGAGAAATGGTCTGTGCAGAACCTCTATCTTCACCTCTGCCTCGGGCAGCTTTCCCCCGCTGACAGACGCCAGCAGGGAAGAGCAGAGCCAGCTCAGCACAGTCAACAGCATGCTGCCACACTCACACTTGGAGGACACACAGCCTAACAACTAAAAAGTTTCAACAAATGTGCAGATGGTCCTCGACGTGGCAGTGGCGTTTCATTATACAAGTTGTTGCAGGAAGTCTTCTTGTGATTGGTTGCTTTCCCCCGTAAATCCCACCCACAGACTCTCCCTTGTGCATCAACTGAAGAAGGACTCTGAGGTGTGAGTCTAATCTTTATTAGTGTACAGGGTTTTGTGAAACTTACAGTCATGCAGACAATTAGATAATCACTTTTTACTAAATTGATCAGACTCATTTCCATGTAACTAAGCTGGTTCTTCATGCTGCTACAATATGCACGAGCACTCTGTTTTTGCTGCTGTTGCACTCTAACATTCATTCCTGTCTGTCGGATTATTTGGACATTCACTTCCAGAGTGTCACACTTTGGCTAGTACATTAACAGAAGTGCTTAGAACAGTCTGGTGTGCACTCATACACATTTACATGCAAAATCACAGCATCGCACTTCATAAATGTTTCTAATAAATGGCACAGAAAACCCAACATTTACACCTGATTTGCATAATACAGTACATATAGATCATCAAAGCTATCACTGCCTCTTTTGAAAAGGCTAATTTTTTTCTTTCATTACAAAAGAATATTAGCTTAATTTGGCAATAACAGTCAGCAATTCATTCACATTGTAATTATTTCATATAACACAGTTATATTATTATAAAAATGTTTCCCACTATGACAAGTGTCTGTAACAGTGCTGCAGCCGATGGTGTGTGACAATAACAGGGAGCTGCTCCCTGTGACCAGTAGAGGATTGGAGAGTCCATTTAAAACTCACAGTCTTGACATGGCTTGGTACAAGAAAAGGAGATTCCCACTGTACTCCCTCTTTCAGTCCATCTATTTATCCAGTAATTTGTTTTAGGGGTGAAACTTCAAATAGAAATTTGAAGTATGAACCCCATGATCACAAACAGTGCAAAGTTGCAATGCAGCCATTTTGTTTTCCTTCTCATTTCAGGTGAAATACTTGCAGCCAGTGGAGTCAATAAGGCAGGCATCAGTGCATCTGAGTTGCCCAAATGATCTGCAACACACATGGAACATTATTTAACATAGTAAAAGAAGATCATACTGCATCGTGGCTGCTGGCTCTAGCAGTTTAGACATGAAAGAGGCCCTTCCCAAGGTCAAACTATCCCTTTAGGAAATCGTGCCTATTTTTGCTTAATTAGGTGAAGAGATTCATGTCAAATTTTATTTACATAGAACAAAACATAACAAATCACAAATTTCCCTTATGGGTATTTACAATCTGTACAACACCTTCTTCCCTGTTGTGTCTGTCCCTAAGATCAGACTGTTGGTACTCTCATGTCTGTTTCTTACAGTATATGAAGCTAGAAGCAAAAGGCATTTAACTTATCCAAGGATAAAAAGAAATCATTTCTACCAGCAACTCTGAAATTCACTATTAAACACATTATATCTGTTTTTTACAATAACTGACAGCTAGGCAAACCATCTACTAGGTTGAGCCTCATAATGAGTGTACAGACATGAGTATGTTATTGGTTTTTCGCTAATTCCAAAAATGTTCAACTGTTTCCCAAAGCACAAGTATAAATTGTGTGGAGTTGTGTCATTTAGGTATCTTCAAACAAAGCACAGTAACTGGTTCCAGGACAATGCACCAACATCTGTGGATTGATTCAGGAACATTACAGTAAAAGTACAGTACTTCAATCTAGTGACCTTTACAGTCCCCTGGATGTTTGCAGTATGAATGTGCTGCTGATTAAAAAGGAAATGCATAGTGCTTTCTTGGCACACAGGGTCTCTGAGAAATGTTGGCATGTAGTAATAAGGTGTATAAAATTAATAGGCACTTGTTGTATGTTTGTTTATCCACAATGACAGTGAACATACCCAGGAAGGTAGGATTTGCAGGTCTGATAACCAAAGTCCTTTCCATCGCACTCCTCCATGCCTTCATGTCGGTAGCCATCTCCACAGTAGGCCCACTTACAGTCTGAAGTGACGTATGGTGAGGATGAGGAGATGAGGAGAGTGTAGTGAGAGAGCCAGAGAGGGAAGGGAGAGAGAAGACATTACAAATTGCTTTGGCACTCGTGTGTGTTTCAGCATTGCCGATACAGCATTTTCCCAATAATTTAATTGAAGTAGAGAGTAGTGAGAGGGAGGCAGAAAAACAGAGGGTGAGATTAATGAAAGATCAAGGAAAGGTTTTACAGTGCTTTTATCCTCTGCCATGGGAGCTAAGACTCTGTGGTATACTATGGTTAGGCACTGCAAGGCATTATGAACAGCTGTGGATGTGACAGCATTGTGTTTGTGCAGCAAAAATCTAACCTACTTTGCACTTAGAGTGTAGTTCTGTTGTTATGGACAGTAGATTTGAGGTAAATTTATGGTACATTGTACATTACAGGAACACTGTCAAGTTTGGGATTAGTATAATTTACAAAGGCTTGTGTTTTTAGCATTTTGCTTTGGCTCTACTGTACTGGGCATTTCTGCTGTGTGCAAAAAAAAAAAAAAAAAAAGCATGTTACTCACTGAGACAGGAATCAGTCACAATCTGGTTTCCATCATCACACTCCTCTCCGTGCTGGGCCTGCACCTTTCCGTCACCACACACGCCAATTCTCTCTGGGAGTTTCTCTGTGGACTGGAATGGCTGGAAGGGCTAGATGAATTGTAAAAGACAAAACCAGTGTTGGCTTATCAGGTACTAGGAATGATAGACAGTGAGCTTGTGTTGTGGGATCTGCAGATAAAAAGGGCCTAATCCGGTGGAAAAGATCTATGCAGCCTGGTGCATAAAGTAGATGTACAATAATCGTTTTCAACAAAACGCTTCATAATTTGATCAAAAACTGAACTCAAAGTCCATGTAACCAGACCTTATAGTCTTCTTCAGATCATAATACATTGCCATTAGCCAAGTTGCATAGTTTTGAGCTGCATGTACTAGTTTGCAACAGTTTGTAGATTACAGGTTGCAGCATCAACGATTTGATAATCTGTAAAGTGACAGTTCAGTATTTGCCAATTGCATAAATCTCTAAAGGTCTCCACCTGTATGGCCTTCCATCCATCCTTGTCTTTAAAGTATAGAATCCTCTGATCCTTCCTGAATGCTATTGCATTGTCTAGATATAGACGTTTCATCTCCTCCTCGCTGCTGATGACAAATATCTATGCACATACATAAGGGGGTAATAAATGATTAATCCAACATTGACATACAGTCACTTTAAAAGATTATGTTGTGAAGAATAACTTTCTTACTGCAGGGACTTTACTGGGGCCACCACGTTGTGTGTAGCTTCCAAATGGAGCATTATTGGCTCGGTCACAGTCACAGTTACCTGGTGGACCTGGGAGACCCTTCTCTCCCTTTTCTCCTACTAGATAAAGACCTGCAAGAGACACCAAGAGTATGGCAATAACGGTGGAAATACCCACATGGATACAATATAGTAAAAGGTGAATTGTGTATAAGTAACCTGAGGCAGGTGGACCAGGTGGCCCCGGTTGACCATTGGGACCTGGGGGGCCTGGGGGGCCCATGACTCCTGGGGCTCCTGTCTCACCCTTCATTCCCTGCACAACACACAATACAAAACAAATACGGTAATATCATTTAAAAGGAACCAATTATTTTTGCTCATCTTTTACTCGCCTGTTTCCCTCTCTTCCCAGGTCGCCCAGTGGGACCTCTCTTCCCTGGGACTCCTGGCTCTCCTTTTGGTCCCTGCTCACCCTGGCAGACAAGCAAAGTTGTGGGATAATCAGCTTAAATCACACTTGTAAATGTCCTTATTGCCTAATTAGTTTTACCTTCTGGCCAAGCATCCCAGGCAAACCAATGGAACCCTGAATACGGACAAAATGAGAACTTGATGTGAGAAAAGTCATTATCTTAGGACAGAGGGGACTCATAAAATGTACAGTGTTCATTTAATCTGACTCTAAGATATGTTGAAATGCACTTTGGATTCAAACCAATACTTGAAGACGCTGTTATAGAGGATTTAACCACCTAGTTAAATGATGAGGTCCATTACCACACAGTTGGGCATAAATGGGCTAAATATAGTTACACAACACAACACTTTCCAAAACAATTTCTGGACCTGCAATAAAAGAAAGTAGGTTTCTCTCAAACCTTATCGCCTTTTGGTCCTGATGACCCAGATTCACCACGAGCCCCCTTTAAAAAAAAAAAAAACACAATAGGAAAGGAAGAGAAAGATTAAATGGAAGATATACATTTAACATACAGTATGATGTGTGATTCTGAACTTACCTTCTCTCCTTTGTAACCAGGTAAACCCTGAAAAGACATGTGAGGAATGTAAGAGCAAATTAGACTGAAAAAAATGCAACGTGTTCAACATGTTTGGGACTGTGTGTATACTATGATTCTGTAAAGAGGTGAATAACCTTTGTCCCTGGTGGTCCCCTTAGGCCTGGCAGTCCCATGAGTCCTGCATCTCCTTTCTCACCCTAAACAAAAAGTACACACAAATCATCTGTCACTTTATTTGTGATGTGCCATATGTTCTACATATCTGAAGAATGTCAAAATGGTTAATACACTGCTCTGCACCAGTAAGGAAAGCTCTAAACAGTCAGGCGCCATCATATATAAAAGACCTCTTAGTTCCATATCATCCCAGTAGGCCACTTCCATCTCAGAATGCAGACCTATTTGTGGTTCCCAGAATTTCCAAAGGTAGAATGGGAAGCAGATGCCCACTCTACTTTTTAGTCTAGGCTTAAAACTTTCCTCTTTGATGAAGCTTATACTTACTTATAGTTATGCTGCTATAGGCTTAGACTGCTGGGGGACCCACCGCCTGATGCACTGAGCTCCTTTCCTCTTCTTGAACCTCTCTCCTCTCACCCCATAATGGTCACTCTGTGTGTTTTCTCCAGTAGTTGTCTTTCTCCGTCTGTCTCCCTCTCTCTGTCCCTTTCTGCAGGTGTCCCCAGCTTTGAAGTTGTGTGTTTCCAATGTGCAGCTACTGGTCCTACCACCCTGCCCGATGTTTTGTTGTTGCTTTTTGTTGCTCTTTTCTTTTCTCTCTCCACTTTCCACTCACCCCAACCGGTCAAGGCAGATGGCCGCCAACCCTGAGCCTGGTTCGGTTGGAGGTTTCTTCTGTTACAGGGAGTTTTTTCTCTCCACTGTTGCCCAGGGCTTGTTCAAGGGGGGATTTTTGGGCTTTCTCTATACATCTTAGAATAAAGACTCATAGAATAAAGACTATTATTCTATAAAGTGCCTTGAGAGGACTTTGTTGTGAATTGGCGCTATATACATAAAGTTGAATTGAATTGCATTTGCACAGAAATCTATCAGAACTTGGAGGGATATCATGATACCTACCTTTGGTCCCTCTGGCCCAGGCCATCCTGGAAATCCTTGTTTCCCTGGTAGGCCTGGAGCGCCAGTACGACCCTATAGAGACACACTTATTATTAAGAGATGCTGGTATTTGTTTCAATAACAAAGTAAGTCAGATTTGTTGTTTAAATACAAGAAACAAAAAGTATTTGTCAAAGCAATTTTAGTGAAAAGAGCTAGCCTGGCTTTGTCCAGACATTATAAAATCCACCAACTGGCACATTTAAAACATACTAAATAATAACTCTTTCAAAAATGACTAATTGTGGTTTTGTAGGTGCTGAGCTATATCTTTGCTAAAATCAATAACTTAATGGAGCTGTGTCACCTTTTTGTTTTTGTTTTTTTTTTGTCCTTTCGGCATATGCCTTCAGTTCAGGTTCGCCACAGCGGATCATTGTCCGCATGCCCTTCCCAGAGACAGAGATCGAACAACCGACCCTGTGGTCCGTGGATGACTGACAACTGAGCTACAGCCGCTAATGGTGCTTTGTTACCTGGCAGCTTCATTTAGTACTGAGCTTTTCATCTAAATTTCTAAATAAGTGCATTTTTAGAACATACAAGTATTCCCCAATTTCTAAGTGATTTCTAATGCCAGCACAGAACATATTATGCAAAGCTGTAACAATGCCATTGAGGTTTGCTAATTAGAGGACAGGAACAATTGATCATGCAGGAAATCCAAAAATATTACATAAAACGCTCACATCTCCATGGCACCTGGAGTATCCTAGGGCTCTTGCCATGCTAGCAGTGCGCTCTCATTTAGCTGCCTGTCATTAAAACAGCAGCCTGTAGAGACACTATGGACCTGCTGCTGCTTGGAGTGATTTATCATGGAGAGCAAAAGCACTTAGGAAGATTAAAGTGCAGAAGTTGAGTGCTGGAGAGGCTGGATCAGCAGGACTGGAGTCAAGTATGGGGGCTTGTGGAGTCAGGCCAAGGAGAGGAGGAGAGAGACAAAGAAGAAGAAGCAGAGGAGAGGCAAAAGAAGCAGGGGAATGACATAAAGGTGAGGTGTAGGTATATGACAGGAGACATCTAGTGATGTGATCAAGTTTTGCTTCATGGTTACAGAAGCCTCTATGACTAAAGAAGCATGACCCACTTAGCAGCCGCGGAGGATATTCTGAGCACACCAATAGAAAAAAAAATCACATCCCAGAGATTAAAGAGACATAGAGATGAAACAGTAGCAGAGAGGGGAAGAGAACCCGAGATCCCCTTAGTCCAAGGACATGCTAGATAGACCAGAGAGAGAGATGAATGAGGAAATGCGACATGGCAGGGGGGGGAGCGACTCACCTTCGACCCTGGACGTCCAATTTCTCCCTGGAAGAGGATAAATGAGGGAAGAGGATGGGATGGAGAAAGAGATGGGGCGCTCATTAGAGCAGAGAGTAGCACAAGGACACACACAGAAATACTTCTATAGCAAAATAAATTACAGCAATATATTTCACAAAATACCTTCTCTCCTTTTGGTCCCCGTATGCCTGGTAATCCACTCTGACCCTGAAATATGACACCAAATATATATATAGCTCAAAAATCCCATGATAAGGGGTTAGGGTTACTGTTTATCAATACTAAAACAGTAATTTGTTTTTATTTCCATCTTCTGTCTTAAAATAGCTACAGCAGATTGATGACTGATGGATGTACTATGATTTAATCACACAAAAAAATCACAGTTGATCCCTGTGTGAGGTTTATGGCACTGTGATATTGATATTTCACTTTGAAGCAAGGCTTTACCTCTGGGCCACGGGGTCCTGGTGGTCCTGGGGGTCCAGATGAACACCCTGGTATCACAGGTGTTTGCTTTATCTGCTCCTCTTTTCCAAGAATAGGTGGCTCTAACATGCTGTTACCGTCCTTAAAACACAGATATAGAAAATTTCAGAAGAGCTTTTAAAGGAGCAGCTTACAGTTGGCATTCATATGTGTGTATAATGAAGACCTACTGGGCTGCCGCGCTTCCAGAGCTGAGGCGGTGGAGGGAAGAGTGGTGGCGGAGGTGGTGACGTGAGACAACAGGGGTCAAACCTCATCGGCTCATCAAGCAACCGGAGGGCTGACAGTAACAAGTAAGACACCAGCATTCATCACTTACACACTGCCGTGATGGATGACACCAGTGAAAGATGCACGTTTCATTATTACCAAACACACCCACACACACGGGCACACCTGGATATCCTACCTGAGTGGGCAGACAGGATGCTGTCCATATAAGGGGGACGGGATAAAGCCCATGCAGGACACAGTAGAATGTGGAATGACACTGCAAGTTTGACCAGATCCATGTTGCTTCTTTACTCTTTACTCCTAAAACCCACAGCACAACCTGTGTCACACACACATACACTCTACATCCCTGCTGTCTATTAATGCTCTCACTGTTAGCCGTCACATTTCCTTACTCCCTCTTGAGGGTGTCACTATTTGATTACTTTCTCAATTCAGTCCTAAGCATCTCTCTCTCTCTCTCTCTCTCTCTCTCTCTGCTCACAGCGTAATAAACTTGTTGCAGCTTCACACTGCAGCAGATGCAGCCGTGCACCAACCCTCCTTAGCCCTATATGCCAGAATTCTACACACTCAGACTGTTATATGCTGGTTCCTAGAAACATTTAGAGTAAGCTCACATTTTATCTGATGAATGTGGGTGTGTGATAGTGGATGTAAGAAAATCATAGAAAAAATGCTGATCCCGTCTTGAACCACGTGTGTTTTGCAGAAAAGCTGCTGCATGGCTCTAAACCCACTATTTTATCTAATGAAACGTGCATCCTGTTTAATGTCTTTATGATCCATCAGCTTTGCATGGAAGCCATGCAATTCCCATCCACGGCTTACCTGCGGATCTCCCTTACCTTCCACTTGTCTGGCGCTCCTCTAACCTAAATGAAACGCGCTGTGTTCAGTGTGGCTCCTCTGACATTTCCCGTGTTGTAGCCAATCTGGGCCGCTAATAAATCGGATCCACTTAACGACCCGCTTCTTTCTCTTCACCGGTCAATAACAACACAATTGTGTAGAGGGAGGACGTTTTCCTGCAGCGCTAAATGCCCAGCAGAGGTCACTGAGTGGAGCCAGTAGCAGCTCAGACGCAGTGTGTCTGGATCAGAATCAGTTGTGTCATCTGGATCGACCTCAGTAGGGCTAGTTGGACAAATGGATGGCTGTGCCACCTTCAATCTGCATGCTTTCACTCGTCTTGCATATTTTCTGTGCACACGATGTGAGAGGGAGATGGCGTCATCTGCTGGAATTTTTAGTCAATAGGAGAATTACATTTTCTTTCCACTGAAAAATGTTTTACTGAAGTAATAGCCTGTTTGTATGATGTATGTGCAGAGTTTGCAAGAACAGCGAGAGTTTATTTAACTAAATGTATCAGACAGTGGAAGAAACTAAATATTTCTATTTGAAATACGGTGGAGAATAGCAGTAGTGGTACAGCGTACATTTAATCAAGTTATGTGGACAAAGAACAATTATCAAGGTTCGTATGTAGTCGGTCATCAAGATGAGATTACTGAAGCATTTAAAAGAATCTACATGTTTAAATGACTAAATTTAATACTTAATGGCCCTTCATGTATACAAACGCATTTGTAAAGTGAGTATACATTATTTTGGACCAAAGATTTCTATGTAGTTGTTGGTAAACCAAATGTGCCATGCTGTGCATGCCAGGATTCAGTGTGATAACCCCTGAATGCCCCTGTCCTTCCTCTCATCTGTTAGTAAAAACAGTGACCTGCTGTATAATTCATTATGTGCAACACTATGTGACAGAGCTCCAGAGTCAAACTGGACTCTGGCTCTTCAGAACAGATGGTGAATCAAAGAAAACATGTAAGCAAAAATATGGTATTTGACTGAAAGGGCCGTCTCCTCTCTGGGCAGTGGTATTTGTTATTGGTAGAAAGATACAAAGACTGAGCACAGTGTTCTAAATCAAACAATATATTTAATGATTTGATCCAATGAAGATATGGAGAAGGAGGATGACCAGAGTACAGAATCCTGAGTGTGTTGATTGGAGAACCCCAGAGAGGGTGAAATTTAGGAAGTATAGGAAAAGTGAGTGTCTTCTTTAAGCTTTTTCACCCTCTAGTGGTGGATCACTGCACTGAAGAAGCCCTGCCAGAGGCTCCATGATCCTTTATAGCCGCGGCATTACGTGATGTACAACCCTTTGCATTTATTTATTTGTATTAGCTACAGTTTTGGAACAATTATACATAACATTAAGAGCACACTCAGAAATCAATTTAGAATCAAACATCTTTTGTATTTTCTGAGGCTCATATACTTTTACTTTCATTCAATAGGGATGCAGTATGTTGCTTTTAATCACATAATACATAAGACACTTGTAGCTTTGCAGTTTTTCACTTCTATCCACATGTTTGTTTTCATGCACATCTGCAGTTTAGTTGATAGTCAATGGCCAGTTTTTGGTTGAATCAAAATACATTTGGTGAGGTTGTTCACTTTAAGGAGTTTATTTTGCATTATATCAGCCAGAATTAGATGATGGTTTTATTAGAAAAGATACACGTATAAGGGAAGAACCCTTACTGTGTGATTCAGCATCCATGTCAGAGGCACAGCTTTCTGCTGCTGCCCCGAGATAATGGTGGTGATGGGTCTGCTACTGTAAATTCTAGCCTCACTATGCCATTTATGGCTCCCATATGAGGTCTGAGGTCATATAGATAGTGTCCATCTGTTTATGATGGAGGTCAGGTGGGATTTAAGAAAAAAAAACACATAACACACACACACACAAATTTGTAAATGGAAAACACACTTGAATTGCTTGAATTTTATTTATAATTATTAAAGATGCATTTTCCATCAATATAATATAGCTTTATTAAATAGTAAAAAGAAAAAAAATGTTTGAGTCTCTTCAGCTGTTTTCAAAACATTTGACTTTAAACAATTTTCTTTACAGTAAAACCATTTCTATGTATATATACATGCTACTGTACAGTCCCCCTCATCCTTTAAAGGTTTTTCCTTCCATCTCCACTTCTTCTGAGCTGGTTGGAAAGTTAAACCCTTCATTCCTGTGGGAGAAAAATTCACACTTTGTATTATTCATACCTAAACCCCCAGACCTTTTCCTCGACAGACTGTTGACAGATCTGGGTCTTTGGCGAAAGGATGATGTGGACACCTTATCCCCACATGACCCGATGAAGGAATAAGAGACTAAGTGGACTGTGACTTACTGCATGGATGACACAACACTGATTAAATACACATCTGCAAAATTATGACGCAATATTTATTGGAAATCTGTATAATATATAATGTTATGAAGGACAAGGGTTGCCTACCAGTGCATACCAGTGTTCAATAACTGTTCACTGGCCAGAGTCCTAAGAAGGCCCCAGTATGGTGTATTTCTCCCAAATCTCTGCGGCAGCACTGGGTTTGGTGCTTCACGGACTTCAGGACACTTGGCACATGTTCGAGTCACTGCCCTGGACCTTCCAAACCTCTGGGGCATGTTGGGGGTTGAGTTTGGTGCTCTGTCATCACCAGGATCACTCCACCTTCCAAAGCGCATGGGCATGTTGGCATGGAGATGGAACGGTTTGGCAGTAGGCGGGTAGAGTTTGATGATTGTGGGGAGGCTGATTTTGCTGGCGGTTGGGGTCACATGCAAGTTGAAGCTCTCAAGATCCAAACTCCTGCGGATTTCACCTTTTGTCTGGAAACAGCAATGGTTGAATTTTAGATCAGTATGTTCTGTTAGTTGACATAAATTTAACTGGCATTAAACAACCTATTTAATAATAACTAACTACTATTTTGATGATCATTTAATAATGTGAGCCACTTTTTATTCCAAAATACATTCAAAACACATCTTCTGTTGTTGCTTTTCTTTTTCATTTGTACTAGTAAACTGAATATTTAACCACCTCAGGCTCCTGGAGGTAATAATGGACATTTTCTATTGTTTAGTTTTACATTTTGTTGAAAACCAACTGATTAATAAAAATAATATTTATAATAATATTCTTTATGCAGGCCTTAGGTTTCACTAATGTTCCCCAATTTGACTTACATCATATTAGCTATTTATCAAGCCTAGTGTACAGTAAATTATTTATTCAATTGGCTGTGAAATACAATGAAATACAAAAATGGTTTGCTGCTGTTCGATAAAAGAAAGTATAGATAAAAAAAGTTGTTAGAATTATTTCTGGTGTTATGTTTTACAAACATAAATTATGCCCACTCCTCCACAAAAAAAACTAAACTTGACAGTTCCACATATTTTACAGATTTCATAATCAGTTTTGTCTCTTCAACACCACAAAATAATGAAAAATTGTTATTCCAAGATTCCATAGTAGTACTTTCAGCATGGAACAGGAGAATTTTGTAATTTTAAGTGTCATTCTAAGTATGTCAGTGTGCATAATTAAACGATTCTTACCAATTGCTGTGGCTGTTTCCTCACAGTGTTTCCTCTGTCATCGTAGCTCACCAAAGTTTTATCACTGTGTAGTGACGTTCCATAGAGTTGGAGGTCAGTTGCTGCTGCCCCTCCAAGCATCAGGAGTGCTGACAGAAACAACATTGTCAACATGTTAACAGCAGGAGACACCTTCTCTCAGGACAGCACCAGGACACATGTCTTATTGCCTACAGTCTTGTTTAAAACACCTCTGAAAACCCACGTCACATGGGCTGTGAGAAAGTCACCCACACACACAATCAAAGTCACATACACACATATGTCCTCAGCCTAATTTAAACGGAACAAATACCTGACTTTGTAATTATCCAGTTCTGAACAACATATTTGAAAAGGCATGTGTGTCCTAATTAGGCTGCTGCACGAATTTGTTTGGTTCCATTACTGTTGTTAAAGAAGAAGGAAGGAAAGAAGAGATTATAACAATACTAATTTTGAACAGGTCTTTTATGGAAACACTCAATGGCAGTACCATTCAAATGTAACTTGAACATACATGTTTCCTTTTATAACATTCAGTTCACGGTTTGGTTTTTCACCAATTTCCTTTCAAACTGTAGCTGAACTTGACAACTTTATTGTACATATATTGTTATATTTTTGGGAATATGCCCCACTGTTTATTTAGACTTACACATATTTGTTAACAAATGGAAAGTTGCAAGTAGAACAGAGCTGCTTGACACATACAATCTGCACAACAAACATGTGGAATACCAACAGCCTTTTGTTACCTGGATTTTTTAAATTGTCAGAAGTGGATAAGTTATTGTCCTTCATAAACACAATTTTGGTATTTTGGAAGTAGCCAGAACAGCTTGCACCTGGTCTGACTACAACAGAGGGGTCAATGTAGACCATTTAACATTGCAAGAGGATGACACAAAAGACATGGTACATACTCTATATTTCTGTTACAGTAAAGGTGCAAGGCCTATAATTTGGATGTGACCTTATTAAATATGATCCAAATAGTACTTAGATTTACTCATGCTATGTCTTGTTGCTGTGTGTTTTGGTGTACTTTGGTGCAAACCTCTGAGCACTCAGTATAGAGAGAGGTATTGTATATTTCCAGTCTCTGTTTGTTTTAGCTGCTATTCATTCAGTAAAGCTTCTGCATCTACTGTAGCAACCGCTGGGCAATTAAGCTTTGACAAGTATTTGCAGGAGCGGGAATGACGTCACCCACCATTCCTGATTTGAAGGTGTCAATAGTGTATTTAGATGCACTCACACAAATTACTCACTAAAGCTATATTTACACCATGGCAGACACAATGTGAGGAATGCCTGGTGTGAGACATGGGGTGATAATAACAACCCTCAGGAAACATTAATTTGATCCATGCATCGTGACCCTGACAGTGTTGCCATTTCCCATGTTGCCTTGTCCAGTCCCACCTTTGAGCACACAAAGCATTTATCACATAGACTCAGCAGCAGCAGAGGATCCAAATCACATCTGGTTTTAGTGATTCTGTGTTAACCTTAAGATGTTTTTTTATGGCTTTAGTTTCAGTCTATCTTTCTGTATTATCATGTACCTTCCACCTCTCCTCAGTCGTTCTCTTTGTGCGTTCCCTCTCTGACCCTGGCCCCAGATTGCAGACTATGGGGTTTGGGATTTACGATCCTGTCTCTGACACTTATCCAGGGCCTAATTCGCAGAGGGTTTCCCCATACCTCAAAGCTCTCCCTTTGTTCTTTCCCCAAGCACTCCCTCAAAGACCTTGTTCTCTGCCACTGTAATTCTCTCTTCTTAATGTTTCTAATGTGCATCCCTCGCCACCCTGGCGGCCTTTTCATCTTTCCATTTTCCTGCATTTGGCCTCCTCTCACTCCCCATCCTTTCTGCCCCTCCAACCTGTCCTTCTGGACTTAAATACACCACTGCAAGTTTGATTTAATACAACTTAACCTTCCCTAAATAGCGTGCTCAACTCAACTAACCCTTCATTTATGTTTCTTATGTTGTATATTCTGTATTTGAAACATGACTTTCCTCTTAAAATATTTTCTGTCTTATGATTGAGATTTGTGGACCTTAGTAAAACTGATCAGAATCAGGATAGACTCGGGAAGCATGATATAGAAAGTGGCCATCCTGACTCTTGATCCTTGCCCATCTCCGTGTCTGCAATCTGACAGTTTTCCAAGAATTCCTTTCCAAGAATGGGGCTCTAGTGCTGTTATTCCCCTGTTGAACAGATTTATGTCAGGTTTTATCTCCCCCCTCACTTATACATCAGTAGGGTCATCCTCACAACACTTTACATGTCCGGACACTTATCGAGGGAGACACATTTGTCAAACCTGTACAATGGGTTACAGTTTTATCAGTGATCAAATCCATTTCTGCAGTATCACTGCGTTATGATGAATTGGAAGACAAGCTGATGTTGAGCAGACAGACACACAGGCTCATACTACAGTACTGTGGTATGTGTGTCCAGGACCATTCTGAGTTATGTTGTTGTGATTATGGCAAATAATTATGGATCCATGTCTCTCATATGACCACATCCAATAAAAAGGTCCATGTGGTAAAAGACTGGAAGTGGTGACTATTTCTAATTCTTTCCATAGCAATATAGAAAGAGCTTTGTGTTAAATTCAACTTACCCATACAGAGGCTTGAGCATTTTTGGGAGCAGAATTTGACAGGTCCAATCTGAGGTAAAGACAATAAATTATCCAAATTAGTTCCCTACTTAGAACAAATAGTATATCTGTTAAAAAAAGGTTGAGGAAACATATTACACGAGGAATTGGACTGGAGATGTTATGTATTTATATGTTGTGGCTTTACATCCCTATTGCTTACTACTGAAAATGCAACCAAATTGTTATTTTCTCTAATATACTGTAAATTAAAAGCCCATATAAGTAATTTCAAACAGTCTAGCTTTTAATAATTGTTACCCAAACAGAACATTTGCAGGGGATATTGTCATGAGTATTTGGAATAGTTTTAAAATAAATTACTATATTAATCTCTTAGACACAAATTCAGCTAATGCTATGATGTGTCTCACCAAAGTTGTTTTTTTTCCCAAAAAAGATCCATGTACATCAGACTTTGGATTCCCAACAACTCTTGTTCACTTGATAGGAAGGATTCTGTGCTCTTCAATAACTTGAGATCACATTTTAACCCCTGCAAGCCTCAACAACAACAAGAATCTGAAGAAATAAGCTTTTTTTTTTAATGTGTTTTTTTTTTTTGCCTTCTATGACTGTTGTGTTAACTATGACACCACTAGATGGTGCTCTAGGTTTGAGTGGTCACATTCAGGCTTTTCTCTTTTGCAGAAGCAACTTTCCAATTTACATATTTAGCAACCTTTTGTTTGTTTAGTATTCATTTTATTATTGCTGCATTTTGGAGTCTTGAGGAAAAATTCACATCTTGTTGTACACAGTGAAGAGAAATTGGTGTTGGAGCAGCATGGAGCACAGGTGTTGTACACCAGGTGACACTCTAGTACACTTCTTCTGTGTTTGTGTAGAAGGAGGAGGAGCATTGAAGAAGAGGTGGAGAATCACAGGAGGAGGCCATC
This sequence comes from Channa argus, assembly GCF_033026475.1. Classification (NCBI taxonomy): domain Eukaryota; kingdom Metazoa; phylum Chordata; class Actinopteri; order Anabantiformes; family Channidae; genus Channa; species Channa argus. The sequence continues at coordinate 18,465,816 of NC_090197.1, forward strand.
CTAGAAGAAAGAAGGAGTGTCCTTTTGACAGGGGGAGGTGTCCACGAGGGGATGGAGGGGCTGGAAACTTTGGCCAATCAGATACTAGTAGAAATTGACCAATAAGAAATGCAAAGGAAAAGCCAGGAGAGGCAGGCAGGAAACTGAGCAAATGACCCTTGATGAGAGAGGGGGGGAGCAAAAGGGGCCCTGGGAGAGGGTTGTGTGTGAGGAAGAAGTGTAGCCTTGGTTTTAGTATCTAAAATAGCACATGCTTTTTCATATATGTTCACTATATGATTTATTCATTTTTCCCGTATATGGATGCTAAACATCCATTTGAGTGTAAAAACGACAAATAACAGTTGGAAGAGAAGATGAGCAATTGAGCCGCAGCGGAAAAAACGGGTGAGATGATGTGCTGAGGTTAAAGACAGAAAGTTGTAAATATGTGTCTGATAACAGATGAATATGGAACATGATTTAGACGTTCCTGCTGTTTGGGGGGTGAAGTAAAACAAATCCCTGTCATTTTGTTATTTTCCTTTCTTCTACTTGATTTGAATGTTTACATGGCCATTTATCTGTTGAGTGAGTTTCATGATCTTTGGGCCCTGGAAACCTCTTAAATCCAGGATGCATAAATACCAAAGACACTAGTGTCAATACGAAAATAAAGGTCTTCACTCTTTTTACTAAATTATGGGTTTAGAGTTTGTAAGTAACATTTGTCCAGCAGAACATAAGGTTCTGAGTGGAGAAAGGGGCTGAAAAAAACATTCTTTCTCTCAGTGTTTCTTCTGACCTCTGGGGCTTTGCTCTGCTCCTAGTTTGGCTGCTGTTCAGTTGGTCACAGGAGGTTAAAAGTCATCTCAGACACCCACACTGAGAGCTACACTGTGACCTCCAACCTCTTCCCACCATGCAGCTGAACCCTGCACAGCGCCTAAAGCAAAGCAGGAAGAGAGAGAAGAGAAAACTGGGAACACCGCATATTTTAGCACAATTAGTTTTTTATTTTATCAACAACACTCAAAAACGTCTATGTGAAAAAAATCAGACTCGAGCAAAAATAATTTTTTCTTTCTGAGAATTCAGAAACAATTTTGTTCCACTTTAGTTATGTTGATGAGAATGTGACTGTTCAACATTAGCTCTAATTGAATACCTTCAGGGATTTTCATACTGACATAGGAAGCACATGGTATCCTGATTAATTTTCTACTAACTTTATGCTGAGTTTTAGAGGAACAGGAAGCATAGCAAATAAGAAATCCTAGAATTTACTTCAAAAGGATATTTAATTTTTTAGTTATAGCTTTTCTGATTATAATTTTTTTGTGTGTTTTTGTGCTGCATTTATCTACAGAAATAGTGAGTTGTGGAGGTCAGGCTTGAGAAGTCTAAGAAAAAAGCTTTGTGGAAAATAAACAGGAAGAGCCTTAATCAGTGCAAGGTAACATGTTTCAAAAGCCTGATTAAAGTCTTTGATTAATTATAGGAAAACCATACCGTTATTACACAAATATGATGTAAAGAAATCATAAAACCATACTACATACTGCATACTTCACTTAATTGTAACTTAATGAGCCTCCACAATTAAAACAACAAACGACCACAAGAAGCACAATGGTTTTCTTTGGTTAGTTATCAACAAAGTCAATATAAAGCCACTGAGTGGTTGTGTGTGTGTTTGTGTGTATGTGTGTGTGTGTGTATGTGTGTGTATGTGTGTGGGGGTGTGTGATGGGAAAATCAACCAATACTCTTAATTAAATAAAAGCAAGTATAACAGCCATCTAAAAGTCTCCCATTCAAAAAAGGGGCTTAAATACAAGTGCATGCACTTAGCTGCATTCAGTTACATTATTGAGACACACTTCCAGTAAGCTTTCAAACTCTGATATGTTAACCTCCATAAAATAAGGCTACACATTAATAATGCTATGGTAAGTGCACTGCTGTTGAATGTAACCTTTTTTCTCTTTGCTGGCTTGTTTGTAATTTTTTAAATTCTGCTGAAATATTGTTACACTTTACTGTTCTTATTACAAACATGTAACATGATAGTAATTCTGTACTTTTTGAATAAAGCATTTCATAAAACAAAACTTGAGTTTTAAGAATTATACTCATTTGTTTTAAAGTGCATACAATGATATGCATATTAAAAGTAAACTCTTGTTTATTTGTAATCACAAATGGCATAAATATTTGATTTGCATTTTACAGTATATGGGAGAAGTGCATCAAAGCAACCATGCTTTTTGTGTATCTTTTTAGACAGAAGCTTGAGAACAACATTGATTTATGATGTAAATATAGAGAAATGATCATTCTTTATTATTTAGGAAACACATTTTTAAAAATATTAAACATTTGTATACCTGAATAATATAGATTGATCATTTCTGTGTTTTATTTTCAATAGTGAATAGTTTATGACTTTGTGGCCTCTTTTTAAGCAGAATGCAGTACAATAAATTGATTTGAAACAGAAGAAAAAAATGTATTGAGTTTGACAAAATAGAACGAGAGAAACACATGCACTTCAAAACAGCAGTCGGGTACGACACTGCCCATATTGAGTTTCCCTCTATCTCTACATATGCACATGCTCAGTGCACAGTCATGTGTGTAGCCAGTTACTTGTGACTGTTATCCTGGGATGGTTTCTGATGGTTCTGCTGTAAAAGCATCCCCACCCTCCCCTCACCTCTCCTCCCTTTCCCACTCTCTCTTCATGCCATTCCCGGCAACTAGAATTGGAGTATACAGCATGTGTGAGTGTATGTGTGTGTCTGTGTGTGTTTGTATGTGGGTGTTTGTGTCTCGCATAGACATGAGGGGAACTTGATCCGGACCATAGCTTTCAGCACGACCAGCAGGATCCCCAGAGCTTTGAAAGAAGACAGAATTAAAGGGAGGGAGACAGTGAGAGTCCAATTTGACCTCAGTGGAGCTTTTCACACACACGCACGTGCACACGCTCACACACAAACACACAGACAAACACACACACAGTGCAGTGTAACTCTGAGTAGTAGGGACAGCTGCGGGATACTGACATCATCCTTAGTTGCTGGCCAGTGTATTTGATCTGGGTTGAGGGGAAGATTGAAACTGAAATATCAGACTGCTTTCTGGACCCACATCCCCTGCCAGAAAACCCAGTGAGTCTGTGTATGTGTGTGTGTGTGTGTGTGTGTGTGAGAGAGTGAGTGTGCTTGTATGCACGTCTGCCTATGTATGTGAAGGTTTAAGAGCACCAATAAAACCACAGCACTGGACCATACCACCCTTTCTTGCGCTCGGCCTGCCTCTGGTTGTCTCCCTCCCTCCCTGCCTCCCTGCTGATTGATGCGTTGTATATATTCCTCGTGGTAATCAGATCCTTTTCTTCCAGAGGTTGCTGTAAATACAGACTGCTGAAGTGCCAGCCTGCCTGTCTGGCAGGCTCACTGTCTCGGGTGGGGATTTAGCCAATGCTGTGAAGCCTGGCATCGTGCTGTGGGGGCCCCTGAGGGTATGAAGAAACACACGATGCCTCCCTATGACGAGATTGCTGCACACTAATAGTGTGTGTGTCTGGTGTGTGTGTTTGTGTGTGAGAGGCATCCAAGGTCTATGTTAGCAAAGATGAGCAGATTCATTAGACATCTGACTTGATTGAAACAGTAAATTAGCTGTTACATGGAAATTAGCAGGGTAAAGAAATTGCCCTGATGTGACTTTTTGCAGCTCAGTATAGATGACAAACAATTTGAGTGGCACCCCAGTCTCTCTCAGCCAGTGGCTAACTACACATTCAGATCACCGCTGCAATGTCCCACAGCCTTCAACTTAAACCTCCACTACTGTTCTCAGAGCAAACAACTAAACCGGTGAGTAAGTAATGTGTGTGTGTGTGTGTGTGTGCGTGTTTATGTGTGTGTCTGTGTGTGTGTGGTTAAGGACATAAAACCAAAGCATGGGAAAAAGTGAAGCCTTAAACAGCAAAATAAGCAGCCATCACCACAAACACCACATTCCAAAGAGCCTTAAACAAAACAACATGTTTAGAGATGGTTGATCAAAAAGTCATATGCACACTCACACACACATAAACACACAAAGACAGACAGGTTCGCATTTGTATTCTCGTTAGGACTTTCACTGACTTAATGCATTCCCTAGGCCTTACTTTAACCCTAAATTAAACTCTATTCTAACTCTAATACCTAATCTTTACCCTCAAAGGACACACGAACAAACACACACGCACACACACACACTCAAACACGAAGCATTTGTTAATGCTTCTTAAATAATATAAATTGATATTTCTTACCTACTTACACATACTGTAGGTTCTACATGCAGAACTATATGTTATTCACTGGAACAATAGAGCAGAGTAAAGTTCTGCCAGTTGTTATCATTTTAATCATAATGAATATGGTTTACCAACTTTTTCAGTGACATATATCTGCAGTACTGTAAACCATATTATGTTAAAAAATGCCACTACTAAAGGTGCACTCACTGGCTTTCGTTACATGTTTAACCTTATCAAACGATTTTTCTTGACTGTGTAAAAAATTTAAAAGTCCTATGAAAAAACCAAAACAGCTGCTGACTTACATGTCAACAGATCCATGACAAGTGAAATAAAACATCTGTTGTGTTTTAAAGACCGTAGTAGGCCATAGGTTGAACTTTGAGTTAAAAAAAAAAACTATAGTGATATTTTCAATATTCTAGTTTACAAAAACAAAAAACATAAAACAACACGCAGGCCAGAAAAAATAAACGTGAAAAAAATACATTTACATAGATTTTATATACTAAACTGTCCTGGAAAATAACATAAATATAAGAAATATGTGAGAGATAAAAAACTATGAAATAAGCATATAGAAATGCTTTACATCAAATTTAAACTGAAGTAAATGTCCAATATACCAAAGTTATTGAATAGTTTAACAGTTTGCATTTATTGTGTTTGTTCAGTTGATAGACCCCATGGAGCTGATTTATGTTTTTGGCTAGGCCTTTAGTTCCAATTTAAAAAATATGTATGATATTTTAGAAAAGAAGGGCCCTTCCTGTTTCAATCTGGCAATGTCACTGTAGACAGAGTGAGGTTCATTTGTTTTCAAAGTTTGGTTTGGATGAACTAAATGGTTCTGTATAAAGCTCGGGAACAATGGGAAACAACTTTGGGATGAAGTGGAACGGAGGCAAGGTCTTACTGCCTAATTTTATTTCCTGATTTCATAAATGATCTTTTGGATGAGGGGGAGCAAATCAAAGATCTTGTGCAAAAAAAGCTTCTGGAGAGTGTAGCAGTATAACAATGGTTTTGGAGTAAACATCACTTGTTCAACATGAGCGTACTCCCACTTTTGGCAGCATAGGGTATTAGCAATAAGTTGGACTATTTATTTAATTTTATTGTGTTTTGGCAGTGTTTCTTCAATGTCATGCCAATAAAGTACATTTGCAATAAAGTGAAGTGACACATTGAGACATAAGAGAGTGAGAAACAAAGAGACTTGGGGTAATGAAAGAGAACAGAGGGCTACCACCCACTGAAGCAGACAGCACACACTGTCTCACTCTGCAGAAAGTCAGCATAGACACAAAAGGTACAAAAGCCATCTGGGCTAGGCGGCTACGCTACATCCAGAGACAATAGGGGCTCTTTCACACAGTCCAGCCCAGCCAGGGCCATCTGCTTCTGGTGAGAGTGAGTGGGAGAGGGAAACCCCTGTACCTTCAGGAACCCCAGGGTGCCAAAATACAGCAGGATGGTAGACTGAAATCAGCATCAAATTAGAATTAGGGTATGTAAATATGAATGAAGATGAGCCTCTTCACAATATGAGGCAAAACAATAGATGTGGTGACTGAGTGTGGTGCGTGGGGCTGCATAAGCCTTCCGCATTGGGAATGAGAACATGTGTGGTGCTTTTCTGAGCGACAATGGTGAAAGGAAAGCAACTGTTACAACAGCGGGAGAGAGGGCAGCAGAAAGGGAGTGTAGATGCATGCAAACATCTATACATACAGCATGCAAGCACAGATGCACACACACTGCAACGTAACAGCAGTCATTCATCATGTGGTGGAAAATAAAACAAAGAGAGGCGTGAGAGAAAAATAAAGACATTGAGACCAAAAGACTTTGACTTTTCTTTCATCTTGTGTATACTGTTTAGCTAACTTCATCTGGTATTCTACATAAAGCTACAGATCTCTCCCTGGCTGGGATCAGTCTATAGTTCAGCACGGCTAATACTGATATAATGAAGTAATGCCACGCCATAGCATGGCAGTAAAAGGAGCCATAAACTAAGAGGATATTAAGAATGTAAGTTTAGCATGTGAAACTAGAGCACTGAACCCACCGGGAAGCAAACCCATACTGACATCTGCCACACATGCAGATTACAAACCTGCAATCAACTACCACTAAATAAGCCTTTGTACTTCAACACAAGGCAGATCAGATGCCCCCAGGTGCTTAGAAGTCATTGTGTATTACATATATTTCCTTCTTATTTTTATTCTAAGACCAGATGAAATTACTATGTATTATGTAGCTACAAACACAGAGAAAATAATTTTTAAACTCTTCAGTGTCACATAACTCGATGTGCGTTTTATGGCCCTGATCTTTGTTGTTTTAGTTCATTGCACTGCACTTGGTAGCATCGTGTTTCAGCCATGGCAGGTGGCTGTTTGCAGTTATCTGCCCAATACAAAATGGCAGACAGATAAGCAGCTAAGTGGACCATTTAGCTGCTAAAGAGATATAGATATTTCACTAAAAAGTTAATGGACATCAAGAAAAAAGGCAGTGACTACTGGGTTTACATTTACTAGGTGAAAAGAAACGTGACTCCAAATGAACGCTAATGTTTTTCTGATTGCTGTGCATATAAGTGTTCTACCCTTTGCACAATTATAATATCATGGCAATATGCACATAGTGTGCATTTAAAGCTCATTTTACTGCCGTGCATACGGCAAAAAAATTCAAATGACCTAAAAGACAACTGATATGAACACAGTGAACACAACCGTCATATTTGAAAGGAGACAGTCTAGCCATAATATAGCTTTAACTAGACCAACACTGTCATCAGCAGCAATTGTTAAAGTGCATCAGACACTGTGACAACATGTGAGTGTTTGCTCTTCACAGATTTCAGTGTCAACACTGTCAGCTCAAAGCTTTTGTGTATGTCTTCTCTGTCTATATCTCTCATGTTTGCAGTGAGTGATTTGTTTTAAGTAGACTTTAAAGTTACTTAGTGAGGAGTTCATACTTAGGTGTGAGTGTAAACTCACTTTCTGAGTACAAAAACAGACAGACAGCAAACGCCAACCAGCCACTGATGAGAGATCCCACGTCAAAATTTCTTCCTTGCACTAATGAATGGTTTGTCATATCCAGCCTGGGACTAAAAGTGTGGAAATCCCCCTCAGCTGCTGACAGACAGTTGTCAAGGCCTCAGATTAATCTAGTCTCTTAGTCAAATGATTCCTTAAGGTTGACACAGCTCAGCTTTTGGGCTTACGTGGCTGGAGGTTACACGGGAACTGGAAGAATTACACCCTTTGGCACATATTGCTCTTTTTCAAACACTGAAACTGAGTTCCATCACTCATATCTGATGTTAGTTGATCTTTATGCCTGTAGTATTTATTGTTTAATGAATTCTTCTGCAGGCATAAGATTTGTTGCTTGATAGTATATTGCATACGGAAAGGATTGTGTCCATTGAATTATCATGTATTCACATCATATCTGAAAAGCAACTGCTCAGTGGAGGCAAGAAGAAAGACCGGTTGAGTGTCTCATTTCATTTTATTTTGTTTCTGAAGACATTTTGCTGGTACACATGATGGAAGCAGCAGTAGAAAGACATTTAAAGAAGCCATACCTGGGCAGCAAGGTTGAAAAAAGGTAGATGTCAAATAATATTTGCACCTTGCTGTACTTTGTTAACTATTTACCTGAGATTTTGTTATGTTATTTAATAGCATTTTATTTTGTTAACCGCTTACCTGCATGCAGTGCTGAGGGAAGGGACAAAGCGGGGACTCTGCCCAGAACTGTAAGTATCTCATGATGCAGGTACCCTGTTGAGTTTGAGCAAGTTGAGCTTTGTCCTGATGGCCTAAAAACCGCTGTGTGTCCCTGTGCCAAGACATCTTCGAGTCTACATGTGCCAGAATGCTGCCGGAAGAGGACCATTTAGTGAGCTGAGTCAGATCACAGATTCACTAGGATTCACTACATTTTAACTAATGCATGTGAAAATGGAGAACGTCTGTAGTCTGTGCTGATTTGGAGCATTGATTGTGCTCTTAGTCAGAAATTAATACTATGCGTATGCCAGATGGCCAGTGTGGCAGTATCAGACGATCCCAGGAGCAGCTTTCAGTCACAGCAACAATAGTGTGGGACATATTGAGGTTGTCCACAACTATACTCACATCTACATACCTGCCACTTATGTCCTTGTTGCAGTTTATCAGTTCTGTTGTTTCCTTGAATTTCTCTAAGTTGCTCTCACATGATTTTATAAAAACAACAACAGGTGTTGTTGGATTTTTAATTTTTACTTTATTTTAACCCTTTAGCCCATCACACTTACTGCTGAACATTATCTGGATCCTGCTCATTCTAAGACGAATCTATATTTGAATGTATATTTAGCAGTTTGTCTGTTATACATGTTCCCCTGTTTAGGCAAAGTTTACTGATTTCTCTACATTTTCTCTGTTTGTGTGTGTGTGTGTTTGTGTGTGTGTGTGTGTCTGTGTGTGTGTGTGTGACAGGCTTTGACAGGTTCAACATGGTGGCAGACCTCCCAGCTGTCAAACAAACAGACAAACCAAAGGAAACCAGAGATAAAGAGCACTGGTGCAAGAAGAGTGAATGACTGATAGCTGAGCTCACTTGGTACATATAGTTGACTGAAAAACAAAACATTAGAATAATAAATTATCCTTAGCCACCCCTCTTATTCATTTTTTCTCCATCCCACCTCTCAGGTCCTTACCTCCCTTTTGCTGTATGATTTCTCACTTAGCTTTCCCTTCTCTCAACACCTGGCCCTCACCTGGGCACATAGTAAAATTACACCTGCCAGTTGCTTCACAAAGGGAAATTCAAATACAACTCAAGAGCTCTGAGTGTAAACTTGCCTGAGCATGAGGAAAATTGATCTATGACAGCAAAGAGCTGCTACCAAGTATGAACATGCAGTGCAAAGATATACACTCACAGAAGTAAAAGGAAAATCTGGAGAAAGAAATGTTGAGTAAAACACAAAGTGAGCATTCAGGAAAAAGTTTTATGGCTTGGAAGAAGTGGAAAGAGAGGGAGATCTGTGTGCCTGTGTGTATGTGTGTGTGTGTGTGTGTATTTCCTTGGAGTGTGCTGTCAGGGCCTGTCACCTTGACAACCAGGCCTGTATTTCACTCATTCGATAAAGAGAGACCAAGAGAGGCCCCTGGCTTCTAACCCCCTGTCAAACTCAAATGGATAAACACACGCACTCTCTCCCATAGCAAATTCTTCCTCTCTATTCATTTAACTCACACAGCTAAACATTCACTTCACACAAAACACACAACCCGTTTACTGTGCACTGAAACCCTCCACTATGTGTGAGATTGCAGCAGCTCACCTGGCACGTAAGATAAAAACAACAGGTACATAAGGTCATGGGAAACACCTTGATTCTGTGTGTGTTTCCTTGTTGATTCTGTGTGTGCGTGTTTGGCCTTATCTGTGTGAAAGTACGTGAGCGCATTGCTGGCTGAAACATTTTTTACTTCAAATCTGTCACCATAACTCAGCAGAAAGACAACAAGATCACAGCGACAGCCAAAACAACGTCACCGCGCACAAAAGACAGGATAGACAGAGAATGAAGAAGGGATGCGCTGAAATGTAAGCGAGGGCCTAGCTTGAGAGATGGATGGTCTAATGGAAGGATAATTTAAGTGACAACAGGAATGACAGATGCTGTCAGATAAATGGATGGATTGACAGATGGAAGGGCAGACAAACGAATAAGTGGAAAAAAGAAGTAGAAAAAAACCAAAGCAACAGTTTATCTTTCAGGCAGCAGCAGAAAGAAGACTTCACGTATACCCTATGAGTTATGAAAACACACCAAATTTGACTGATAGCATTGAAATTGGTGTATTTCTCCACATATTATGGCTCAACTTGAGGCCTGACATGTTGTAAATAAAGTAGATGAGAACCAGCATTTAAACTAGTCCTGCCTCTCTGTCTTAGAGTGGACTTCCGATTTCTTCTGCTTGACTGAACGGGCAGAAAAGCAGGATGGGTTTGGGGGGTCTGGCATTCCTTTGCTTCCTCTCAATAGAGCCATCTGACGCTGAAAAGGATAGATTCTCTCTTTCCCTGTCGCGCCCTGTCACATCTATCAATGCTGCGGCTGAAAAGCGGGACAAGAGAGCAAACGCAAAGCTCTCAGAGGCACACACACGCTGACACACACACACACACACACAAACACTTACCATTAAAAACACACACAAGTGATTGAGAGAAGAGGTAGGAAAGTTTAGCTAACACATCTGTACTTCATAATTATGTTGCGTGGCTCCAGCCCTCATAAGGCTTTTGTCAGTGTCTTGCTGTGAGTGTTGACGCCTCGCTATTTATGTCTCTGGTGTTGCCCATTTGTTTTTCTTATTGTCTTGGTTTAGTGTCTTTTGTCATTTGAGACAAACTGTCTTGTAGAGGCTGTAAAATTAATCACTTGTTGTACATATTTATTGTGGATCCAACACACAGCTCCCATCACACAAAAGCAACAAGCAGTGCTTCATTTTTAGCTTGAAAGTGTCAACATTTATGACTGTTTAAATTTCATGCTTGCAAAATTCTACTCATGAACATAATTTAAAGACAGGCCACAAATTAAATTTGACTAGAATTTTTATGATTTATTTATATTTGTTGGGATTGATAAGAACTCATTCTTAAAACCTGATTCATAGTTTCTGTTTTAAAATCTCCAGAGTAGCATGCTCCCTCCATAAAAAGGGAAATCCCCAAATTTTAGTCGTCAAAGTCTACTACTGTGCTACTGCATGTGAAAAAAAAAGCTCTAGAGAGAGCAACATGAAATCTGATAATCTGCCTCAAGTGATGTCACTTGATAGTGCATTCAGACATACAGACTGTTTTGTTTTCTCTCCTAGTAACTTACATTGCATCTTAAAGACACATTGTAAAGAATTGGGAAACAAAGTTTACAATAATCACTTCATTTCTTTGCATTGTTTTTATAATTCATTCATGTGAAGTGGTAAACAATTCTGAAATCAAAACGACTCACACCATGTAAAATAGTTTAATCTGATATCCTTTTCAATCCATAAATCTTCGCAGGTGACACTCCATGGATGTATTATATTAACTGTAAATCAAATCGAAACATGGCACCTATTCACTCATACGATAGTTGCTCATGATGAAGTAAATCCTCATTCTTCTGGATTGCAGCCTTTCAAAATATCCAGATGATCCTCCTCAGTTTTGAAGTTCTCAGTTCTCAGTCTCCTCTTCCCTGTTGTCTGGTTTAGCCTTTGGTCTGCTCACAAGTGCGCACGAACACACACACACACATATAAACGGATTCATATATACAGTATATATATATTCAATTCAATTCAATTCAACTTTATTTATATAGCGCCAATTTACAACAAAGTCATCTCAAGGCACTTTACAGAATAAAGTCCAGACTACACAAGTATGTAGAAGTAACCCAACAAATCCCCCTTGAGCAAGCCCTAGGCAACAGTGGAGAGGAAAAACTCCCTTTAATGGGAGAAACCTCCAGCAGAACCAGGCTCAGGGTGGGCGGCCATCTGCCTTGACCGGTTGGGGTGAGTGGAAAGTGGAGAAAGAAAAGAAAAGAGCAACGAAAAGCAACAACAAAAAGCAACAACAAGAAACATATTATATATATATATATATATATAATATTGTTCTTAGCATATTCACTGTTTTAATGCTTTCCCTAGCCCCTAACCCTAACCTTAAATATTAAATTAACTAGATAACAAATGCAAGTGGATACATACTACACTCTCTCTCTTTCTCTCTCTTTCTTTCTTCACTTTCCCTCCTCTCAGCCTGGCACACCTGTTTTACATTGACCACTTACCTCAGTACTCTTTAGGGTCCTTGTCTTCGGTCACAGCCCCTCATTGAGATGCCTTTTCATTTATGCCTTGTTTGGGCTGCTCTGTGTTTTATGATGATCATGCCATGTATTGCCATGTTCCCATAGTACTTTAACTATGATTAGTCTGATTCCCTTGTCTTTGCCTCATGCTTACTCTACCTTTTGTTTGATGTTCTGCACTGATATTGACTCTCATGGTACAATACTGCAGTTCTGTGCAGTGCTTTGTGTTTATGATTTATTTGTATTCAGAGTGAGCAGAGTGCTTAGTTTCTGGACATTTGTGCTCTGTCTGATTTGCAGTGTTTTTTCCCTGTTCACCTAGGGCCTAGTTTACAGTAGTGCTGTCTTATAGTTAACTGTTGTAACATTAAAATAACTTCCTTTGGCTCCTGTGAAGTTACTTAAGCTCGCTCAACATTAAGTTACCTTGCTCTGCCGGCTTTTTCCTTTGTCTTGTTAACTTATCTGTTGTAAGTTCTTTTGCCTGTCGTCTTCTCTTCACTTTCTACACTAAAACAATACATTGTTACACACTTAAATGTTTCCCTGAGCTTTGCATCTGAATCTACGTCTAAAATTGGACACTTGTCCACACTTTCCATTTGATATTAGCCTAAATAAAGAAATTCTAAGAATATAGTTTATATTTTTGTAATGATTCTCTATGACAAAAACACTTTTTGGGCCATTAGAAATGATGTAATCAATGCAGACATAAAAAGATCTGCCTGCTTCAATGCTCAGCATAGATCCTGGGGGCTCTAGGCACATGTCTACAGTCCAAATTCCCACTGACAACAAATGGCAGCAGTTGCTGGTCCAGCTTTTTTAGCCTGTATGTGTGAACAATTGTGTAATTTCGTGTTCCTTGGAGCTGAATGCTATTTTTGAAATAGAAAAAAAAAAACATGGGTGCGTAAAGTTTGAAAGAAGTGCACATCTACTTCTGTCCTGTGGATGACACTAGCAGCTTGAGGCTAGGTTAGCTGTAACTAGCTTATCAATTGTCATTATGAATGTTTAAATTAGTTTGATTTGTCTATATGTTTTTAAGTCTTTAGTTTTAAATCACTGTTTTGTATCTGTCCTTCATGCTGCCTCTTGGCCAGGTCGTTATTATAAATGAGAATTGGTTCTCAATGAACTCACCTGAAATGTAATTCATTAATAAAATTAACTAACATACACCAAACTGAGTTGCATTGCAGATTATCTCTGTACCAGAATTTTGATAAGATTTCAGCATGCATAGCATAAACACGATGGCATCTTTGGTTTTGCTGAACTAATTTTTGCAAAGAGCACACTTGAAAACACTATCTCTTGACTACTCACCCAGGATGTCTCAATAATTGTTCATCTTTCAGTAAAATACATAAAACAACAAAAAATCTTATTTGTTGTTTTTCTTTATTAAAGGACTCAAACTCTACTTCTGTACTAACAAAATGTTTGTGGGAGAGATAAAGTTTTACTGCACAGTTTTATGTTTTTTGGCTTGTTTATGTATTTTGACTTGTAAAGGGATTATTCTCCATTATTCTAATTTAGTGTTTGTTTTGAGCGACATCTGCTAAAGACATGGCATAAAAACATCTTTGCTAGTTTATTTTAATGCAAAGCCTGATTTATTCTTTGCAATGTGTAGTTGCAGTTGCTGAAACATACATTTTGGGTTTCCCTTTCTCAGCCAAGACTTGTCACCAGTCAGTCAGTGAGTATGTTGAAATTGTTACAAATGTACACATGCAAATAATCATCTGCACCTTTTTCTTCCCTTCTTTTCACAAATACACACAAAACAGACGAAAAGACACACACAAACACACACACACTCACAGAAGAAAAGTACACATTTTGGACTTGTTGAATTATGCACTTATAGTGAAGCTTTGTGAGTGTCTCTCATGTCACTCTGCACCTCACAGCTGTGGGAGAGGAGGTGATGAAAACTCAAAAAATATAGTATAATACACACAGAGACATACACACACGTACACACACTATAGGTAAACACAAGCTCAAGTTTGTGCACTCTCTGACACACGTCCATTGACCCTCAAGTCTTGTCCACACACATGCCTTCAGGTCTCTTATTCATTAATCTTCATTTCAACACACACTCTGACCACCGTCAGCACATATGCTCCCAACAATCACTTGGCACTGTGCACTTTCTCTCCCTCTCTTGTACACACACACACACACACATAAACAAGCTCTCAGAGGGTGAGATCTGATTGCTGACACTGATATCAGGTCCCCTCCTGCTGCTGAGCTGTCCATCTGGCTGCCCGATCAGAAGACAGAGCGGGGTCCTCACAGTGGGGCTCCTGTCACTGTGCATTAGGAGAGGGCTGACAGCAGATCTGAGCTGACATTGAGGATAATATTGGCATCAACAAAATCCTTTGGTGCTGGTATCACATCAGGATTACAGTGGAACATGATGATATCCAAGGTGGCCAGGTCGAGTCATTTTGAGGGCACAGAGTTTCCCAGTGATCCAACCAACCTTTTCTGGACTTTGCAGGAGTTTGGGCCATGTCCAGAGGACAAATCCACATGGTGTATCTGACCTATTAGTGGGTAAACTTAGAGAAGCTGGGATGGCTTGGTTTTAGCCAATGTCCAAAACTACATTTGACGAGCACTGCAAGTTTATTCTCTTTCACTTAATTTCTGTGGTCTGATCAGTGAGTTTTACTAAATCAAATCCAGACCTCATGGAACATGTCATGTTGGCAAAAAATCATGCAGCCCACACAGATGAAGTGCCAATCCACTCAATTTTTACAATGTTGTTTACAAAGATCTCCAAATAGTTGGAGCACTGCATTTGTTTGAATTCAATTTTTAACAGGGATGACTGAATCCAGTCTTCTCCCAGGCTCTGATTCACTACAACAGAGACAAATAAACTCCAAGTCTGCGTTTAGCCAAGCAAATCAGTACTGTTGAATGATTCAATCCCAACGTTTATTATGGTTTTTACGCCATGCATTCCAAATGAAGCACAGAGCACGAACAGCCATGTAGGAAAAAACAGGCACTTGAGCTTTGTATATTTCTCTCCCTGTCTGTAACTCCCTCAATAAGCCTCTTGTTCAGAAGGATAGATTTATTGTCTTCACTGTGGTACTATAATAAATGCAAACAATGCTTGAATATGAAAAACTGTACCCTTACTTTTTACACCTCTGAGTGTTCATTCACAAAGTGGACCAAACAGAGAGGGCTGTGTAGGCTTCACTTTTTTTTCGCTGATGTCCCCAGCTGTGACTTGGCTGTCAGTGAGACATTTGGAGTTCTGGATAGGGGGGCAACAGGAAGGTTTAGGTGTTGTAATCAAACTCCCTTTATTCCCCCAAGGCTCGTTACTACGTTCAAATTCTGCACTAATTGGCCAGCAAGTCACATAGCAGCCAGGGACTCTGTCTGCCCGGTAACCTCAAGAGAGAGACCAGAGGAGGCAAGTTTTATTATTTTCAATTTGTAACAATATATAACCTTTAAGTTGATTTTCCGTCTTCTGTAAAAGCATGCATCATGTGGAATGTAGCTGTGGCAGCAGCAAAGAGAATCCCATTACTGTGAACCAAGAGAAGAACACTGATTTGAAAATCTAGTCAACAAAAGCTGAAAAACACACTTAGTGACTCAGGGGATAAACATTTGCCTATAGCTGTCATCTTCGCAATAATAGATAATAATGTATGTGTTTTCATAGAGATTTCTCCAGGAAATTGCTGATAGATTTTGACACAAAACACATTCCTACATGGTCAGGTACTAAAGATAATGAAGTGTAACACATAAAACTGGGTGATGCAACTGTGGTTTTTCAATAATTGGAACTGGAAGATAAACAATCTTCCTTTATCTGCCCTTCTATCTCTGTAACCCCCCCCCCCCCCTCTTTTCCTTCCCTCCTCCTCTTTCAATCTTCCTCATTCCCTGGGTGCCTCCCTTTCAGTGGTTTATGGCTGGCAGTTCTTTGACTGCTGAACCATTACCCCAAAGAGCAACAAACTGATCCGCAGTCACACTTTATAAGCTGTCAGCTGAACCGTGCTCCTCTGCCGACAGGTGAGGAATGTGTTCATTCACCTTTCTGCTTCCCAGTGAGTGTCTCTCTCTCTTTATCTCTCTCTCTCTCTTTCACACACACACACACACACACACACACACACACACACACACACACTAACGCACACACAGAGTTAAATGCATCATCTCTGCACCTGGCCTCAGCACTTAAAAGATGAAAGGAAAGGGACAGCAGAAGACAGAAGATGAGAGGTGAGATATATGATCAATCATCTGTGAGTCCTGTGAGGTGTCTCCAAATCGTGGTAGACTTGAAGCCATATGAAGCACCTCTCAGTGTCTTTCACCCATCAAGTCCTGTAAAAGTCCTACAAAAGACATTGTCTGTGCCGGAAAAACATACAGTATATGTTTTTACTAGTCTCATACTGCTGTCTATAAAACAGCATTCTTTCTCCAAATCACCATTTAATAAATTAGCTTTAAATGTGACAATACTTTAAAGTTTAGGTAGGTTTATACGTTAAAAAGAAAAAAATCATGGTTTGAGTTAAACATACTAATTTGAGCCTTATCATCTAGGTTGCAATAATAAGCATTTAAAATTAGGGAACAACCTCACAAGGCCACTGTCAGTAGGAAAAAGGAAAAAAATCCAAGACAGTCTCTTTAGCCTTTTTAGACCTCTCTGTGGGCTATATAGTCACAACATTTGCCCAACAAAGAAGAAAAATTACTACTACTGCTAAAAGTATTTGCCACTTACAAGCCTTCATGTTGTTTATGAGCATATGTTAAAATGACTAATGCTGTCATTTGCGCTTTAACGTTTAAACCAGAAACAAAGTTTTGAAGCTCAAACCTCGACTCAAGACTTTATGTAATTTGGCCTTGCGAACCTGTGGGTGTTGGCTTTCTGTGCTGATTCATATTAACAGGGAATTTATTTGTGTCTGTGTGGCTGATTAGTATATGTTTGATGAGGGCTTAGGTTTCTCTCTCTGACTTGTTGCCCACCCGGTAGCCATCGTGGGTAGCTGCTAACGGAAGAGTAGGATTGTGGGAAAACACAGGGTCCAGGGTTCAGTGTGTCACCATCACTCAGTATCCCTAGGCATTTCTGCCAGTCTACACACACATACACACACACACGCACACACACACACACGAAAATATCCTAGCCATCAGGCTGTATGTGGCATCAGAGTTCTGACAAAGGCAAGTTGGCCCAGCAGTCTCCGTTTTAACAAGCACCAGCTGAGGGGGGATGATGGCCACTGTGAGTGTTTAACTGTGTGTGTGTGTGTCCAGGCATTGTGACACAAAGCAGCTTGTATATGTGTGTATGTATATGCCTTCATTTCCTGTTTCTGTAAGGCAGGTTGTCTTCTCACAGAACATGGCAGTGCACCATTGGGGGCAAATGGACCTGTTGTGAACATTGTTGTCATGGGGCTTCAGTGTGTGCATTCTCCTACCAATGGGATTGAGAAGTCATGAGCACAGAAAAGAATCAATCGCACTTGCTGGTGATTGAACAAAGACTCCACCCCTTTGCTCTTTTACCTTTGGCTCTTCTCCCCCCTCCTACTCCTCAAGCTCTCCTCAGCTGTAAGTGATTAAGTTGATCTAGAGTGGTGGGTGGTGGTGGTGGTGGGGAGGAAGGGTGAGAGGTAGGGTAGTCACTCACAGGCTGAGTAATGGCTTCCAGAGACCCCCGACTCCCTGGCTCTGTGCAGCACGAGGGCTAATCAGGAGTGACGGCTCGGCCCGTTTGGACAGTGTAAAGGCGGCCCCACTCCTGTCAGCTTCAGACCTGGACAGCCATCCCCCTCCCTTTGCTTCTCTCCCTTCAGCACAAGTCCCCAATTGCTAGGCTCTAGTCCCTGCCACAGCCATCTGACAGGGAAATGTTAGGTAAAGAGGAGAAGGACAGTCAGGGGTGGAAAGGCAAAATGGGAAACATATTTCAAGAAAAGTTTAGGGTTGAAAAAGAGAAATGACAGCCAAAGTATAGTGCACAGGGAGATACATGTAAGGCCTATGTACAGTGGAGTGGTCGATGTGGTGTGTTGGTTTCATGTTTGTGCGTGCTTGTGTGTCAGATTGACTGTGTGTGTTTAATGGAACCTCTGAGTAGCTGGGGAAACCCATCATGTTCATTTAACAGTACAGATCTCAGGCAAAAGCAATACTGAGGTTTCCATGCCTATGTGTGTTAGTGTGTGTGTGCACATACGCATATAAGTGTGTGTTTGTGAGGGTTACGATGCGGTCTGCTGATTTGTGCTGTTTCCACGGTGATTGGTTTCCATCACACGTTCGAGGGCTAAACCATCGACAGTGCTCCCTCCTTCCCCACCACACGACTTCTTTTCATTTTTCAATTTCACTTTCATCATCCGCTGCCGTGTGTTTTTTCATTTTTCTATTTCCAGCCGATGACAGAAAGCGTGTGAAGTGTGAAATTAGAAAGAGCGTTTGTAAATAATGGCGTGTAACAGAGAGAACACACACGTGAACAAACGCGTATGAACACACACGTACACTATTGCATAAGCCATGAGACAAAACTCATTACCTTCAAATTGAGTGATGGGAAAAAGTTAACTGAATACTGAGACTTGCCTCCAAATTACATAATTACAAACAGAAGATGATGGTGGGAATTTTTCTTATTTGGTTTTATCAAGTGGGATTTAGAGTATTGTGCAAAACATGCAAAAGAGGCCTAAGGTACCTTAAGACATTGATGGAGTCATTCTGGACAGAGTTCAACTGTCTTATTTTGTCCTTTTGGGATCTTTCTGTGAAGGAGACCCTGTTCTATGCTTCTCTTTGGCAAACACACACACACACACCCACACACCTTGTCCCCCCACCTGGGTTTAACTGTCTGAGAGAGTGAGACGTTGGTGCAGTGGTGGAATGGAGAAGGAGGTCAGGGGTGCTAGGGCAGTCAGGTCCCTCAGACGTCCATCAAAATGACAGGTACCCCTGCCTTAAAACTCCCTGACCCACCCCAAAACTCCTTTCCCTCCTTTTTGCAGACAAACACACATGTGGAAACCCACACACTCTAAAATACCAGGCCTAAAAAGTAGCCCTGCAGCGAAGGAGACCAGCTCGCCGTAATTAGGACATTCTGCGGCCATGAAATCATTCTGAAAATTAGCTCCAGGAAGCAAGAGGAGGGAGACAGAGTCCTAAAGAGAGACAAAAAGTGAGGGAAAAAATCGAGTAAAAAGAAAAGAGTGAAGTTAGGGGAGGACGAAAGTGTTCTGGATCTCCTCAGCAGTCAAATGAACATGACCACATGTGCTGGCAAGGCGAGAATGAAAGAATTCAAAATTATCCCAGATAATGATGGCTGTTAAGATTAACAATTAATCCTCTGGCCTCATGACATGTTAGATTTGGATCTGGGGAAACAGCTCTGAGAGGTGTGAAAGGGCTCCAACAAGGACTCAGTCAGCTAAAATAGTGTGTGTGTACCTCCGGTGGCTGACAGTGTCCAGGCCCCAGGTCCTGACAGGAGAAGGAATCAGGGTTCGGATCTCAGCACACGACCAAAGAGACCTGCTCTATGTTCTCCATTCATCCTCGACTTGGCTACAATGTCTGTTCTATTTTCTCAAGATGCAGCACTTCTGTCACCCAGATTTACCCTGCCGTGACCTTCTGCCATTACACAAACAGCATCTGCCAGTGATCAGCCCCCCGACAAGTACTAAGTAACACTGGGACAACATTACCCAGTGCCACCTTAACCTTCAGGCCATGGTGTATTTGAGAGACAGGATTGGAGATCCCTAGCTGCTGGCTATATCTACTAACTTTAGAATAAATTGATGTGTACCTAAGTCTGTTTGTGAACCCAGCTGTGGGTTATTAGTAGTGAAGTCAGCTAAGTAGGGAAGGGGCCCCAGATGGTTGAAGGGATGGAATAATTGAGAGTTATAAGGACAAGGTGTAAATCAAAATTAGAGATGATGAAGAAACGGCTTTGGAATGGGGAAATTGTAGAGTACAAGGCAGATACGGTCCAAAACTCAACTTTTCCATTTACTTAATCCAGTGGGATCCTGCTGAGACACCCAAACAATCTAAATAGAAACACAGCCACATATCTACAGTATGTGTAAGGTGGTGCATGCCTGCACATGGATCACTGTGGTTCTGCAAAAGCAAATGTATTTTCTGTTTATTTCTCCCTGTCTCTCGTGTTTGCTAAATTCCTGTTTTTGTACGTCTGCTCATCTGCAAAGGGAAATTGGGAGGACATGCTGTTCCAAAGTTCTGTAATTTGGATATTGTATCGTTAGCACAACATGTGTTTTTCTCAACATGGGGAAACTCTGAGAGTAAAGGGAAAGATCACGCAATCCAGTAAGCTGCTAATCAAGCGAAGTTTGGGAATTTCTGGGGAGCCAGACAATGGAGGCAGCAGGGTTTTTTGTGGTATCTGCAGCAGCAGGCATTAGAAAATCAAATTCAGATGAACAGCCACACACCACACACAGACCAGCACACACTAACACACACACACATCATTATTTAAAACATTTGGCAAGAGAAGTACTCATCTTGATTAAAGGCTGCAATGCTTGTGTGATGTTTCTTTCCTGATGCTGGGAAAAACAGCGTGTATGAACATGATAACTTTTCCTTTGCAAGATTGTGTGTATGTCTTGTGTGTATGTCTCCTGTCTGATTAGCTGCTGTTTCTTTAAGGTGTCCCTTGTCCTCCTGCTCTTTAATCAGAGTTGAGGGCCCTGTCGTAGCCGGAAGGAAACCCTGTTCCAGGAAATGCCCGTCTGATATTGTGCAGCTGGCCTCACTATGGCCTCAGTGCCAGTCAGACATCTATTCATCTGAGGAAAAGGAAAAACGGCATCCCCATCCTCAGTTATTCTCAATTCCAGTTACTGTAGAATCCTGTCCCGAATGGAAGATTTAGTCTTTTGTGTGTTTGTTTTGTGCTCAGTGATTGACATCTTGTTGATGGATGTGACAGAAGTACAAACTGGTTACAATCCATGACTCACCACCCCTGCATAAAATGTTCTAAGGAATGTTTCTTTTTAAAAAAAAGAGTCAAACTTGGGTTGCATTAAGTGCATCATGGGTCACCGAGCCCTCACTCAGGCGCTGAGTGATGATGTCATACTTAGGAAACCACTGGACAGCAGGAGGGAAAATAAGAGCTGTAGCATTAAAAGAGGGGAAAAGACAGTGATTGGAGATGACAGTTGTGATGTGAAAGACTCTTTTTGGGCGCCGTGGATGTGAGTGCGCAGCGTGGTTGCTGGCTGACTGTGGGTTTTTAATAAACAGCTTGTTGAAACATGACAGGAATATTGGGTGAAATCATGGTTGTTTTACTCTGATGACTGCAGTGACTCCATGGACTTGGGAGACAAAGCAGATCAAGGCAGAGTAAGAGCACGAATGTCGGTTTTTATAATTGTCAGTGGTGGCACATTTGGTTCCACTACACTTTGACAAGCTGGTGTTTTCATAAACACTAGTTGAGTCCCTTCCACTTCTCATACAACCATATAGGTGCTGCTTAAAGGACAGGTCTGGTTTCTCTGAACTTGCTACATTTCCCCTAAAAGACTCTATAGCTGGTGCTAATTTTATTATCACTGACTTTGTTTTGTGGAAAATTGTGTTAAAAGGCAGGTAGTGGGGCAACCAGCTAACCTCTATAAGTGCTCAGAATAAACATGTTTAAGAATGTTTTTTACCAGGTGGCACTAGAAACAGTGATTACATAAAGTACATCAATGTCTTAAGTTTTCTTTCTTTCTGTCTTTTATTACTGTCCTCTACATCCTGCATCCCAGTGACATTTTGTTAAAATAGTGATTCCATATACAAAGGAAAGTGTTCGTCGAAATTCTATCCCTTTTGGTGTCCCACTGATGGCATGGCGATTCCATTGCTTAAAATATAGCCAAAATGGCACCTCATTTTCAGTTTAATGTGTGTTCTTCTGTCCCTGAATCTCCACAGTGTAGACAGTGATAACAAAATTGGTACTTGCTATAGAGTCATCATTAAGGGAAATACAGAGGTTTAAAAGAAGAACAAGAAGAAGGTTTTTTTGGTCTTTGGTGTTCCTTAAAAAATTATCATGCTTATATCATCAAGTTATTTAAAATCTGTTTAACTCTTGTTAACTCATTAAGATGTATTTTTGGTTCAGTTCACAATTTTCCATTGACATTATATACGATCCCACTATCTCTAAGACTGGCTTCTTTTCTGACCTTCAAGTTCTCTGTATATTTACACAACAGACTCCATAGTTCATGTAGTTGGTGTAGGTATTTTGGCCAGGCAAATACTGCAACCATGAAAAACAGAACAAAACAGCCCACTCATGGCAATCAGACCTTTCAAAGGCAATTTGGATGACAGAGAGGATGCTGATGTGAGCAGAAAGCAACCTTACTCACCACGATCCTTCAACAGACGTATTATGCTGCTGTTAGGGTGAAGGGTGAGAGGTTAGAGGCGAAAGGGGAGGAGGGTGCAGTGCTGCAGGGAGGGGGGTTTGCCTCTAGATGACTCTCTCCCTCATCCATATACCAGCTGCCTCTGATGCACACACACACACACACACACACAAACACACACACACATATGTTGACATTCATGCGTAAGCACACTCTACACATTAACCCACTCAACCTCTCTACCCCTAAGCAACATTCACTTCTCCCTGTTTTCAACAAAGACGTTTTCACTGTTTGATGTCAGCATTATTCACCCGCTTTTCATGCAGGTGCTTCATGTCTTTTGCTAATTTGTCCTCCAGTTTGGCATTCAACCAGTGCACTGTTCTCTCTGCTGACAAGCACTGGTCTATGGTGGTGATGCCACACTGAACCAGAATGCGATTTGGGTTGCAGCAGATAAGGGCTGTTCCTGGCTCAACTGAAGGACACAGCAGAGCTGCAACGTGTGCTGAAATGCTGTGAGAGGTACAGGCCCACGGGGCAGATGTTAAACACACTGTGACTGAGGGGAGGCAGAGCGAGAGACAAGGCTACTGTCAGAACCTGACTGCAGCACAAAACTGAACAAACAACATATAGCACCTGCCATGGAGAATGAGGCGATAGTGCAAGGAGAAAGTATTTGGTTGTTTTGAAGAGAATGAGTTAATCTTTCAAGCTCACGACTCAAAGTGTGAAACATCTGCGCTCTGAATCAGGTCTAATCAAGCACTGATCAAAGACCTTACATCTTTGGAAAAGCAATAGCATGGCTTGGGTAAACAGGCCATATTGCTGATGCCTTTCCCAATGGTGCGATGTAGGTCGGAGCCATCAAGGTGATGGAAATGAGCACAGGCGCTGATCTGTGGGCTCGATCGACACGTGTGCTGGCCCGTGAGCACTTCGAAAATCTTGCCTTCTCCTCCTCCTTTTCTGTCATCTTGCTGTCTCTCCCATGGTTTCCTCCCATGGTTTATTATTACAGTATAATCGCTTCCATCTGCCTGTCAAGCCACCGGGTAGATCAAGATCAGAAATACAAGACAGCGAGAGCAAGAAAGTAAAAAAGGGCAGCAGGAATTTTTTTCTCTCCAACACAAACACATCTCCTTCCTCCCCTCCCTCCTCTTCAAGTCCCTCGTCAGACCAAATCAAAATGCTGCACAGTCACTTTTCTCTTTCTGTTCGGGATATTTTAATTCAGCTTGAGTTCTGGACAGCTTCATGCACAATTAGGAATTCAGCAGCTCTGGGCCAGAAAATGTGATTTAAATTAGTGCTGTATTACATTACTGTTTAGTTATGATCTCTCCTGCCATCTCACACCCCTTTAGATTATTTTAAGGCTGTCTCACATATGTGTGTGTGTGTGTGTGTGTGTGTGTGTGGATGCATGAATGCAATTACAGGTATTATATATTCACATGACCAACAGGAATTTATTTATACATAGGAAGTTCCAAATTTAAATTCCTATAAGCTCACAACATCGTTATGGAAGCTGTAACAACATAAACATAAAGCTTGACTGGTAGCAATCAGCTGCGTTACAGATGAATACGTTTGATGTGTTCATCTCGGGTCAGCAGAGGGGCGAGGGAATACTCACTCACAAACCGCACAGGATCACTAGTCCTCTGATCTTGAATCAGATTAGCCCATCGCTCCAATTACAGCCAATCAAAGCCAATTAAATCCAATTATGACTAATTATGGATAATTAGAATGCCCCGGAGATTGATAGTTCAGAGAGATGGGGCAACAGGCTGTCACTTTCAAGAAACTGTGACACTCATCTTTTTTTTTCCTTTTGGTCACTCACTCCATCTCTGTCCAAATCATAGTGCTGGATCTTTTCAAAGGATGTCTGCTGAACAACAAGGCAACCAAAAAGTATATATATCGACTATGTCTCTTTTTAGCATGCTTGCCCATCTGCGTTCTCTCCTCTATTACTTCCAAATTATGTAGGTTCCCACTGAAAACCAAAACACTGGAACAGTGAAATGAATGACCACCAATCTCTACTGTGCTGTTACCACTGCCAGTTCATGATGGTTTCTCTTGCTGCTTTTCTAAGGCATATGACCACTTTGATTGTCAGCCATTTACCACAGAACAATCTACTCTTTCGACAGCTGGGTATTTTGGTAATGAGGTTTGAAAGCCTAAAGTAAGAGGAGGCGAAGACATAGTTTTATTCTCGACTGCAGATCATTTGAAGAGTAATATTCTTAAAAATATCATATGCCATTCACTTCTATTTTCTGGGGTTTTCCTATACGGTAAATGTTTTTGCAATAGTTCAAGCCCTCTCTCTGGGTGCTATGGAATGTCTGTATTATTGTATGGCTTTGAGTTTCGGACTGCCAAGTTGTAGATGTTTGACTTGGGTTGATACAAGGTGTATGGACATATATTTCTATCGTCTAGACTTGGCAGAGAGATGGAGAAATGTGAAAGACGAAACAAATCTTCAGTTTAAAATGAATCTGACATTCTTGTACTCCAAAGGTCCATCATGGTTGTCCATCACATTGTGGGGCTCCTGTCAGTCAAAAGGTCAACATTTGACCACGTCCTGTCCCGGCTCTTGTTATCATTCTGGCCACTTAAGGTAGTTATAGCTCAGCCTTTCATTTCAACAATTCTGTTTTCCATTCCACAGAGCAATTGATGTTATCACTTTGATTAAAATCACTGCTCAGATATTCGACTCTAATGGCTGACAGAGAATAATGAGGCCTTTTCTAAA
The DNA here is from genome assembly GCF_033026475.1 of Channa argus. Lineage (NCBI taxonomy): Eukaryota > Metazoa > Chordata > Actinopteri > Anabantiformes > Channidae > Channa > Channa argus. The sequence goes on from NC_090197.1 coordinate 18,491,354, forward strand.
GAAAAGTTCAGCCAAGATAAAGTACAGAGCATGGTCTTTTGCTGTTTTGAGCATTTTGAGGATTGAAATAATTACTTCAAAATACTCACATAAAAGCTTCCTTCTGCTTCGTCAGATTTCCAAGATAGTGCCTGCAAGGGTTTCTGTGTGGAAGAGAGTTGAGTAGGACTGAAATAACCTCAGCCACATGGCTATATGGTGACCTGATTTTGGGATTTTGGATGAAAACCATAAGTGGTCAGAAGATGAAACTTTTAGATGTTGTGGTTGTCTTTTACCATTATTCACACCTTCTGTGCATGTCCGTCTTTCTCTGACATACATGCACTTCAGTGTCTTACAGGTTTCCTTCTTTCTTTTTGGGTTATGTAAGTTCATATATGAGTGTGTATTTGGGGTGGGGTGGAGGGTTCAAAAGGAAACACAGAGGATAAACAAACAGACTTGCGGAATCGTTCTAGAAAGTTCTGCACTGATTGCCCAGCTTAGATTGACTCTGTGCTGGTTTATTTGTCTATGTCACAGAGATAAACATCCAGTAACCCTTTGACAAGAAAAATGGACCCATGTGAGGAGCAGAAACCACTCACACATGTATGTGTGTACATGCTCGGATATAAAAATGCATCCACAAACACATAGGCACCCTCTTCATTTTACATAGACACAAACATTCCTTCATGTTTTTCACAGCCCCTGCCATGAAGAGACCTTTTAGGAGCTGTCAGTCAACCCTGGTCACCATGGAAGTGACTCAAGCCCATAACAAAGACCCTTAAGAGTTTCTCACAAGGCAAAGGGAAGGCACACAGAGAAATACAACAAAGAATTAGACAGAAACAGAACGTCAAAGACAAATCAACACATGGAAAGCTCAGGGATTGACTGACTGAGCAAGTGATATGCCACCAGATGAAGATGCACTGAAAGGATGTGATGGACAAATGAGACAGAAACATTGAGATAAAGAGGTTGGGAAGTAATGTTGAAGAACAGTTTGCAAAGAGGACAGAGAAACTAAAGCAAGAGGGGAAGCAGATTTTCTTTCATGGCCAGACATTTTATTAAGCTTTGTTAAACATTGCTGGAAACCCTTTCCCCACTAACACACATATACGTACATGTACTCACCATACCAAGTCAACACAAAACATATTTACTGCACATGTAAAAAAATAAACTTTTCGAACATTTTTATGTACACTTTACATGTTGATGAAGTGTGGGTGGTGTGATTGGACGAGGTGGCAAAAAAACAGGGCAGTGGGAGCACTAGGACGATCAAGAGGTGAGGGGTCAATGGGTGCAAAGGATGTCAGAGCAATGGGCTTGTGGTTACAGGGTCAGATGAGTGTTTGGGCCTTTGGGCAAAGTGCCAGGCTGAAAGGCACTTGGGTGGGCTCATTGTCGGTATGTGTGGATGGAACAGAGGTGCCATGAGACAGAGTGTGGAAGTCCAGAAGGTGACAGTGGACATACACATAGAAGGATTTTCTAAACCTATTGGGCATCACAGTGTTCATGTAATGTTTCCTTAACGTGATGCTCTAGGAAAACCTTCATCAATTTGTGTGTCTGTTAACAGAGAGAAGTCTTTCTCTGGAAACACAAAGTCTTTATCTGAAACACACATACATGCACACATCTAAAGCCCTTCTCACAGAAAACTGTGTCCATTTTGACTCGGTTTAAAACACTTTTCATGCCATTTTTAGCTAAGAGGTGGTAACGTTGCTCCTTTAAACTCTGTGACAGCGTGATAGAAAACAGCACAGAGCAGTGACAGACAGAGTGAAAGGTAGAAAGAGAGGGGAGGAGAAGAGACAGTGAAAAAAGACAGAGGACTTCAGTGGAAGTGAAAAACAACCACGGTAAGAAAGGGGAAAAAATACACTGACTTTATTGAAAAGAGGGTGAGAGCATGAGAGTGAGCCAAAGATAGGCAAAGGAAAGGGGAGGCCTAAAAGAAGCAGAAAAGAGTAAGGAGCTGTGCAGGAAAAGAGAAAGAGTGAGTTAAAGAGATTACTTTCAGGTTCAGAGACACTCTTTCTGGCTGCTTACTGGCTGTCACTCAGTGCCTGGCTCCTAGGGGTGGGAAGGCTGGCTCTCATTGGTGTCATTCACCTGTCAATCGGGCTGACAGGCTGACCATAGGGCCCCATGTTTTGGTGCGGAAATTGTCTGTCAGTAGCACAGCAGCTGCATATGACATCATGCGAGATCAGGTTTGGAACACGTATGCACAAACAGCGTATTTGACAAAGAACATACATGCAGACATGTTGGATGAGGAATAGCATACCATCGACACCTTTTGCTGGCCAACAATATGCACTTGCGCTTTGATACACAACTTCACTCCCTGTGGATTGCGCTCCATGACTGTGCCAATCTCCTGCCTGTCCTTCCCTCCACTTTGCTCCCCAGAAGCCCTTGTTGCTGGCACTACAACAACCCTAGGACATCTGCACAACAGAACACAGATACACACACATACGCAATACATCTGCAGATACGACAGCTGGACAGTTAGAACGCCAAATAGGAAAGGCAGATCTTAGCTGTAATTAGTCACACACACAAACATAGGAGATCAGTGGATGAATAAAATCTGTCTCACTTACCTACACACATACACACACACACACAACATGCAGGGGACACACAAATAGCTCTCATAAAAATGGCTTGGCAACAAGACAGCACCCATCTGTTTTGAGCTAATTTAACATGGTCACTAAAACAAAGGAAACAAAGGCCTGTCTTGTGAATAATGATGAAGTGTCTGTCAACTGAAAAACACTTCTGGCTCTTCTGTATATGATTTACTCTGTCCGTCTCTATTGGTTCATGCAGCACAAAGCAGCATTTTTGATTGGAGAGTCTGCATGTATAAGCCAGTGAGATGTGAGCTTTATTTGGGTACTTGTACTGTGTGGGAGGACTGGATCTGATTTGGAAATGAACAAACATTGACTACCTACTACTACCAATCATTATGTGCAAGAAAGTAACATTGCAGTATCTCTTGTCTTAGTACATAACATTCACATGCAATCTTTTTCAAAAAATTTTTTTTCAACATGTCACAGTAATTAAGCATTGAGTACATTTTACCAGCTTCCTGGTTCTGTGTATGCGTGATCACCGTCACACTGTCATTTTGTTTTTCTAATTTATACTGTATTTATTCAGAGAAGATTCACTGAAGAGTCACCCCTTATTCAGGAATATGCAGATCACATTCACACACAACTGGAAGCTGCCCAGTACTACCTCACTGTGACCTATGGCCCCTGAGCAGCTCCACTGGACCAGATGGGGTTATTCTGTTCAGGGTTGCAGGAACTGATCAAAGCTGTCATTGTGTCAAATTCAGGATACATCCTGTATTATACTAACGTGAAATCTGAATGCAGAATTCTAACTAGTAATGAATTGTATTGATTTACTATGGTAATTTTTTCCACAATCACCATACAGGTGTTCAAACCAACAATGAATTTACTTAAATTTGAATTTGTGAACCTGCAGTATTGATTAGTTTGTTCAAAATGTATGAAAGACTTCTTTTTAAAAAATGCTGCTAGGCACCAGTATTTATATTCCCTTATATTCTTTGAGACCAGGCTTGTGTACATACACATATAGTTGTGCTCACATGTCTGTTCATTCACGCACACTTTACACACACACAAACAGATGCAGCAGATGGGGAAATTGGAACTGCTGAACCATATCATTGTGACATCTATTGTGACAGATGACTGTATCATCTTAGATGGAACCTCTCTCTCTTTTCCTGTGTCTTCTGAGGTATGTTTACTCACTGTTTCTCTGTCTCACTGGTTTGTGTCTGATTTTCTGTACTGGGGTCAAATGGCGACATTTTCAGGGATTGGGGAAGAGAATCATAGCAGGAGCGACACAGATTAAAGTGTTAAAGATCCCTTGTGGTACTACAGAATAGTAGTAATCAACTTTACTGTTCTGTCAAAAGTCTGAAATAAAATGTCTTACGCAATCTCATTATTGTCAGAAATAATTTGGATATTGTATTACATAATGTGGTTGTTGTCATACCTAATCTGGTTATTGCTGACGCAAAATTGTTATTGTTTGTTAGTGTCTGATGTAATCTGATTATTGTTTTATGAAATCTAGTTATCATAATGTAATTATTGTTTTACATAATCTGATTATTATTTTACGTATGTGAATATGTTTTTACATAATCTGATTATTGTTTTACGTAATCTGATTATCATAATCACATTTTTGTTTTACGTAATCTGATTATTGTTTTATGATATTTGATTCTCATAATCTGATTATTGTTAACCCATATTATTATTGTAACAGATTACATAAAGCAATAATCAGATTACATATGACAGTAACCATATACTGTCATATGTAATCTGATTATTGCCTTATGTAATCTGATTGTTGTTTTAAGTAATCTTTAAGTAATAATTATCTATTTATTATTTTACCTCATCTAATTATCGTCTTACATATCTGAATATTATTTTATGTAATCTGATTATCCTTTTACATAATCTGATTATGTTTATGGTTCTATTATTCTAAATATCGTAATCTGATTATTGTTAACTCATAATATGGTTACTAATCTGTTTATGGTTCTAGTATTCCAAATATCGTAATCTGATTATTGTCTTGCATAAACATGCCTTGTGATACTGCAGTAGTAGAAATCCACTCAAGTTATTAACTTTACTGAGCTGTTAGAAATCTGTAATAGAAATTCTACTAAATATTATAGAAAGAGAATACAAAGCTTTTTTTTTTTATCTTTTCCTCTTCATGCGTTAGGTTGATTTCGTTGGATTCATTCCTGATGGTAGGACTATTTATTTACACTGTTAATAACAAAGGAAAATGTTTATAACGTCTCTGTGTTACTCCACTCATCCTCAGTTTATGCCAATCAAACACAGGCATGCAGACATTCTTTGTAGAGAATAAGCTGTTCTGCTGAATGTCCTCATCTCTGTCTCTCATGTGTTGCCTACTGATTGTTTTGTCCATTGGCAACAGTAGCCAGAAAGCTGTTCATGCACCATGACGGTCCACAGATTCTTTGAATACCTTGCTTGGATGCTCAGAGGGTTCAGAATGGTTGCCCGAGCGCTGCTCCTCATAGCTACATTTCACTCAGATCACATACAGATGCTGCTCACAAAAGGACATCCTGCTTGTCATTTGCTGCTATAATTGATGTATTCTTTTAATTTTATGCCGTGATGTATCAGCTGAATGAGATCAAGCTAATGACTCTAATGTTGTACTCCTATGGCAGTGACCTTTGGAGTAATAAAAATGATATACATCGTGGACAAAAACAGCAATTTCTTGTCAGAACTGCTGAGTGGTAATGTTCCACTGCAGACACAAGCAGAGAGTAGTGAGCCTTTTGTACAGCTCTCTTTTCCCCTCTTCTTCTTTTTTTTTCCTTCATCTGTTTTTCCTCTCTGGTTCCGCAGCTTAAAATGATGTTGTTATTCCAGATGGGTTGGTGCTACAGTAGATGGAGAACAGACAAGAGGAATACTTCATTGAAAATATAAAAATATGTCAGTATGTGGACATCATTATGGCAGCCATTTATACTTACTTAAAATTACCTCCAGGATTCATGGAGAAAAATAATACATGTGTGTGCATGCAGGAAGACTCACATGAATACCTGTAACTATGTAAAGTACTGAGATGTTCAGATTTCAAACAAGTCTTCCTGTTTCTCAGAAACTTTATAGAAAATAATTGCTAGTGGTAACCCAATTAGCTAGTTCTTACAGTATGTATTTTACATTCCTCCTGCGCTCACTGTTTTATTTCCCTCTGATTAGTGCGGGAGCTGGTCTCCATGTGGGGCTGCGTTTCTCCCTAAATCTGCCTCAGGTGGGTCCTGAAAGTGCCCCTGTGCCAAATGAGCAGCATAAAGCATGCCCTAAGGCATGGCCTAAAACGACACCCAAACAGCAAAGCTGTCAGCCCATGAGCCAATGCACTAAAACATGAGTACAGCAGAACTGTTGAGTTTTATAGCTTACAACTCCCAGTCACAAGCCCTCTAATGCCCTGTTTAACAAGCTGAAAATCCTCTATTTATTCCCTCTCCATCTCCCTTTAGGAGCTCCTCCATTACCATTCACAAACAAGACAGGGTTGAAATACACTCAGTATATACTAGTCTAAATGATGTTAATGCAGTGGGCGAGGTGTTGGGATACATGCAGCTCAGTGTATGCATGTCAGCATGTTCACATTCATACATGAAGTGAATACCTGCAACACCGTATCCAATTTAGTTAAACCTTTGGCAAGGAGGACAACCTCCTCAGCAGCAGATAGATCATTAAAGCTAAAATTTCACCAAAACCAATCGTGACACTGTTTGACTGTTTGGCCAGGTGTATTTGTGTGCAGTCCTTTGTACATGTGATTGTACATTTGGGTACATGGCTTTGTTAAAATAGAAGAAAAGGGGAAGAAGAAGACCGAAGATAAAACAGATAGCACTGTGGAGTCAAGAGGTCTGTGGAGGGTAGGGGTCACTCTCTCTGCTCTCCGATCATGAACACAGCAGATTGGAGTCTACATCAGCGTTACACTCCACCAGTCACAGTCCTGTGAAACCAGCACCATGTCCCCTCCACACACATACACACACCCTACCTCCCATTTCAACAATAGTGTCAGTCATGAAGGCCAAAGAGACACACAGAGCACTCCATCATGGGTATTAGCTATAGGGATCAGTTGCTTTAAATAAGAGAGGGGTGTGTGCTTTTGCAGTCATACCATGCAACAACTGCAGATGAATACTTTTGAAGTTTTATCTCTATTTATTATATGTATTTCACTTGCAAATTGATGTGTAAGGTCAGTAACACGTACAGTAACAGCAGCACAAATACTCTGGATTACTTTGGCTTATGAAACATATTTCCCTATCTTTTTATACATCTCAAAGTGTATATTATAATTTTGTTTCAATTTCATCATAGGTCTTACCTCTTTCCATCAAAGCGGAAAGTACTCTTTCCACTTCATTTCGTTTTACAACACTTACTGTGGGGTTGTTTCACCATCTCTGCGATAAGAATTAAAAAATGTCAAATGCCCTGCATTAAGCAGATCTGGCTGGTTGAGTCATTACATTTTCTAATAAGGTTGTGTTTGCTTGTTTGTTCCAAAATTTTCAAACCCTTCCTTGAAATACAGGAGAAACATGCAAACTATACTCAGTCTCAGTAGCCTAATGAACCAGTGCTCTTGGAGTGAGGAACATGCTCAGTGAGCCAAATAGTTTTTCCCTCATAACACCATCTGTTTTTTACTAGTCAAGCATGGCAAATCAGGGGTCATCATTATTAATATGTGTGCTTGCTAAATCCCACTTCACCATTTCCACCTAAATCCTAGTCAATTTAAGGTTATTTGGATTTATCAACAGTAAAATTTAACTCGCTGAGAACCAAATTTTCAATTCGGATTACCAGGCAGGCTATCATATGAAAACGTGTTATAGTCTTACAAAATCTCAATGACCAGCAACCCAAAGCAAACAAGAGTAGTCACAATAGTTTTAATCATCAATTCTTTGAGCATATGTTTATAGCTTTAAGAGGCATGTTTATGTTTGACATTGTGACACGACTAGAATCCTCAAGAGTGCTCTGATTTGGACAGGAAATTCTGAATCTCTCTCCTTTGAAAACATTGTACACATTTTCCCTCTTCTAACCCCAGTTGTCTAAAAAAACAGCTTTGACACGATCTGCGCCAGGTTGCCGGTAACACGAGAGCAACCGTCTCAAAAACAGAGCACAGAGGAATCCTGTGGCTGTGAAAGAGATGCAGTCAGGGAACCAGTTCATTTTGAAGCAGGTAGGAATCAATGGGATTTATGGTTTTCGGAACTCACACAGAATTCACTGGGCTTGGAGCCCTGGTGATATAGATACAGGCCATCTGGATAGGGTAAAGAACCAAGAAGGCTGACAGAGGCGTGCAGTGTTTGTGAGACAGCAAAGAGGAGCATTCAGCATGTCAGTAGAATTGGAGTGGACTGATATTTTGGAGGTAGTTGTGGTGATGAGGTAGAGCACAAGCACACAAATACACACACAAAATTTGACTCCCTTTTTATGGTCACAGAAGTGCAGTCAGGCCTCTGTAAACATCTGTCAGCCATTGCCTCCCTTGTCTCCCCCACCTTCTCACCAGACCTCAGTAATTCAGCATGCCCTTTGACCTTTAGCTGAAGAAAGAGCAACTGTGACTTTCTGCCAAAAAACTAGCAAACATTTCAGGCCTTTAACAACTAGCACAACAAGGTAGACAGATTTAGCTGCATGTCTGTATATGGCTAAATCAGTGCTATCATAACAGCAAATACTTGTTTAGCTCATGGTTCACAGTTCAAGTAAGACGACTGAAGCAAGTATGCTAGTGATTACTGCAGGATATATTTGGGACCATCATCCAGGTTATTTATTGTTTTGTTTTCAAAGATTTAAATGCTTCAAATACATAAAAGGAAGGAACAAAATGGTCTGGAACAAGACACAGATGTTTATCTAAAATGCCTCAGCTATTCCAGATAGGACTAAAAAGTATTTTATTTGGATTTGCCAGCAAGGACTTTGAAGCTGCTGCACATAATATATATTATTTTTGACAAAATGTGGTTCTTCAGTCTCATTTAGTTAACCAGACATTCCAATTAATAAAACATATCTGTGGTTTAGACGGTTAAGCCTCTGATCTACTTTCATCTCCAGCACTTTGCCTCTAACAGTATCTAGACCACAACCGTATAGACCCTTTGACACCGACCAGAGGTCCACATCAGTTCCCCCGCTCCAGCCTCTCTTCAAGGCCTTAGGTTTTTCTTACATCCTTCCCACCCTGTCAACCAGACCCTGCAAGCCTACCTCCCTCCCCACATCAATTACAGCCTATGCCCCATAGTGTCTGCCGCTCCCTCTTTGACCCAGAGGGTTACTGAGTCAGGGAGGTCAGAGGTTGTTCTCCCCGCTGCTACCCCATGCATCTCTCAGAAGTTTGTGGCTCTGTGTCTGAAGCCCTGCGGCCCTGCAGAGCAACACCCACACGACCCTCGGGCAGCCATAGTGAGACACGGTTACCCCCAATTCTAGTCAACAATGGTCTGGTCCAGTCAGTCTGCCCTGGCATGACAGGATTACTGAATCATAGTCATATGCAATTTTGCTTTTGGTAATTATGTTCATATAAATGATTTGGAAACAACAAGCTTGTGAAACTCAAAACTTATGGCTAATGGAATAGAAGGGTACACACACCATCAAATGTCATTTTTACACTGTGCAGAAAAAAATGCTGATAAAATTAATTCTAATATCTTTAAATTAATTTTCATATGAAATGGACATGAGCTATCTAATAGCAAATGTAATTGAATGTATTTTAAATGGAATGTTATTAGTTCTGTTAGTTTGTATTACATATTAAAAAAATATAAAGTAGATCATCATCAAATTAACTGCACTGAGGTGACTCTCAAATGGCCATTGATAGGAGGATGTAAGAAACAGTCAACCTAGTTAAACAGCAAGTCTATGACTCAGGTTGCTTTGTTGACCACAGACTTTTGACATGGAGCTCAACCTCACAGAGCAGAACTGTATTTCTGTCATAGTAGCCAGACCTCACGGTGTCAATACCAGACACATTATCTCTAATGGGAGAGTCTGAGAGTGGAGAAAAGAGGAGACAGGGAAAGAGAGAGAGAGAGACAAGGGGAGACACACGTGAAGTATATGCATGGTATCTCTATTGATTAACTGGAAGAGGACCTCCACTCCACCCTTTTCTGTCCAGACATATGGAGTAATAAGGACCACTCTTCTCTACTGCCACAACCACCCCCTCTCCTCTTCTCTCTTCTCTCTTTTCCCCTCACCCCATCTAGAAAGCCTTTTAATCATCCCCCAGGGGGATACATAGATATGATACAGGAGGAAAAAAGGAGGGGAAGAAAGAGTGAGGAAAAGGAGATATAGTGAGTCCATTAGTGAAGCAGACACAATAGCTAGAAACAGAGTGGGAACAGAGAGGTTGTCTTCAAGCAATGAAAATGGCAGAGAGGCACAATAGTCCTGCAATCATATGTGCATTCCTGCAGGAATAACCAACAACACATACACTGTAATGTGTACAAAATGAATACAAGTCATAGTCTCTTCTTTTTCAACATTCATTTTACACATAAGATATTTCAACATCATCAAAGCACAGCATATGATGGTTTGCACTCACAAGTGTGCGTGTGTGCCATACATGTCAAAGTTGATATTCTTCCGGAGTTACTAGGTCACATCTTACAGGCCTATATTCCTGCTCAGCCAGAGTAATTTTCTTCTGTTTATGTAAAGGCTTTCTGTTTTCTTTTCCAAGGCGAAGGCTGCCAATCTCAACGAGCCAGACCAGCTTTATCAAGGCAGCCATTTCAGACTGTGACATCAAATCTAAGACCGCTTCTCATGCTAAAAAAAAAAGGAAAAACTATCAGCACCTCTCTGCACTCCTGGTCCCTCAGCTCTGACTGTGGTGATATTTGTTCTCAATTTCAAGTATACTTACTGATTATGATTATATCTCTTTTATTCCATTAATTGACAAAGGGACTTACAAAGCTGCAACTTTCCATTTTGTGCACAGAGGTTCCACTTGTGAGAGGTATATCACCTTATTTTTTACATAACTTACGCTTAATATTTTTTCAAAATTTAGACTGTCACGCCCCCTTGTGGCTGATGTGTCTAGAATATTTGGGGCAAAATAACTGACAGATTTATATCTTGTTACGGATTGAAATCATTAATAAATGTTGTGCAATATTGTACTTAACATGATACAGTGTGGTAATGGGCTACTGTTAGTAAAATAATTCCTTCAACAATGGAGGAAAGCAGAAACACTGCTTACTGGGCAAACGCAAAGCAGCCAGTTTCCTATGGACTAGTGGAACACATAATGTGGAAGAGCATGTATTGACAATTAAAAGAAAGACAATATTATTATTATTATTATTAATACACCACAATTTGTAAAGAACAAGATCGAAATAAAGTTGTATCCATATATCTCCGCTACGGGGCGGCAGAGTCTGCCAGGAAGGTCGTCCCAGGTTGTATGGCAAGTTGTGCTCTGTGATTGGCTTACTGAAGCAGAAAATGTGAACCAATAGGAACGAAGGATTGTGGTTCGTTAATTTGATTGGCTGGACGTATACGTCAATCATGCAGCGACAGGGTCCGGAGGCAGAGAGCAGCCAGTCGGTTGTTTTGCTCTCTGGAGGACAGAGCTCCGCGGCAAAACCTGTTCACACACACCCACACATACCCACATTCATACACACTCTGAGCACAGACACACTCTGTAAATACATTTATATTTGGTAGTGCGAAATTATTGTGTTAAAATAAATATTTTTATATTTTACATTTTAAAATAAAATATTTTAATTAAATAGAATTTTGTTTTTTTCTTTTTTTCATAAAAAGCATAAATACTATTTTGGGAATTAAATACAGCCTATTTATCTAGAAAAATATTTTAAATGTAAAAACATGTAAAACATAACCTTATCATAATAATTGGGATAGGAATTTTTAAACATTTTCCATCAATAACGTTTATCCTCATTGTTATAGTTTTCTTTTAATAAAAGAGAAATATTGTACATTATAAAAAGCTGCTAAATTTCTTTTTTAGGTTCAATGGGGTTTTTAGTGAGAAGATAGTGAGAAGATTAAGAAGATTTGTTCTGTAAAGAGCCTTTAAAACCAAACATATTTTCGCTATAAAAAATATACTATCAATACTAATTATATAAAACAAATCAAACACGAGTCTTGAAAGGCCATTTATTATATAAGTTGCAATTAGAGTTGGCACAGTCATAATTAAATAATATTATTTGACGTTGTTAATTCATGTATTGCCAACCAGACACATTTATTTTACTTACACTTTTAAAGAACGTGTAATTTTTCTCAAAAACAAGTAGGCAATTGTAAATACACACCTTAAATAAAAGTTAATAATTATGAGATTTAAGTGAGTGATGCCGTTATGAATGTAGTGTTCATGTGAACTACTTTAAATGTTTAAATAAAAAAACATATTATTAACAAAGTAATCTTATACAAATCAGCTCGAATTCCCTCAAGTTTCCCATGAGCCTTTGCAGGGACCCAAATAGAAGCGCACGCGCATTATCCTCCCACACGTCATGTGCAATTCCTCCAATCAGCTTCGTACTCAAAGGAGCGCGTGGGAATGATTTAAGAGCTCTCTCGCAATAAATCTGTCAGAACTTCACAAAGTTGATTTAAATGTGTTTCACATCGTTATGAAAATACTTGTGGATTAATCAAAAGACTTCACGCTGGCGTCAGATCAATTGGTGAAGATTACTTCGTCACAGCTTTTTAAAGCGATGCGATTTGAAGCGTTAAGACCCTGGATTTGCCGGGCCAACATGTCTGTGTGTAAATCTCGTGACGGACCGCCTTGTTATTTTCAAGAAGTTTTTGTTATTGCAAGGCTGACACCGAGCATAAACAGTTTATGACGCCATGACGCACCACTTCCACCTGGTGATGGACAAGGCTGTATAGTTGTCTATTGTGTGAATGTTGTACGTTATCGCGGTGGGTCTGTAACAATGTTGCAGCTGCATCCTAGTGAGATGTACCCAGTGTTGAGATAAGCCCTGCAGCACGTTTGGATTGTCTGTGCTAGATCTGTTGCCATTCTGCAGAAAGGTTTTGTGTGCTTTCCAGACAGTGAAGTTGCCATAGGCAGTGTGTTGAACTTGTTGAGCTAAGCTAGACATGGTACACCCACTAATCGTAGTTAATACACATTTATAGGCATCTGCCTCTTGCTATACACACAATTTGTGTACAATATTTTGAGAAGAAAGATGAAAGATGACATAACTCAATTACTTCGCAAAGGAAAATAGAGACTTATTCTCACATTGCATAGGATGAAGTAATTAAGTAATTTATATATATATATATATATATATATATATATATATATATATGTGTGTGTGTGTGTGTGTGTGTGTGTGTGTGTGTGTGTGTTCGTGTGTATAAAATCACAAATTTATTTATTTAAAATGGTTGATCAATTATGTTACCACTATTTGGCCTGCAAGAGGCGCAATTGATCCAGATAACTGATACTCTTGTTCCAGCCTTCAGCAAAGACTGGTCCTGTCTTTTGGAAACACACACAGAAGTGTAAAACTTGAACTGTTTATTTACAGCTAACAGGATTTACGATTTACGAATTACTTTGTTGGTCAAGTTTGCAAAGAATGTGATTCTGGATTAAAGTGACTCTCAATGCAAACATGAGCCTACTAATAATAAATAATAATAAAAGCACAAAGACTACACTTTTCACTTTGCCTCTCATTTATCTATTCTTATTCACATTGATGATGAAGCAATTTAGGGTTAACTGTGTCTCGCCCAAGGACTTGTGTGGTTACTTTCCAGAAGTACAGAACGTGTTCTGCACGTTGATTTGTCATGAGATTTTACGCCGTATGCCCTTCCTGCCGCAAGGACCTCAGGACCGACACCAAAGGGGCCCATGGTGGGGTGGGATTGAAACCCACGGCCTTCTGTAACCCAACCCAATGCTCTAATGATGAGCCACCAGACCCCCTACTTTCCAGAATGAGCAATTAAAGAGAGCAGGGCTACACTTCAGTTCTAAACTATCTGAATGAAGAAACATTTTTGTTTTTAACTCTTTGCTCTAACAGTGGATTATAACTTTGAGGTTCAAGTGCTGACTTTTAACTTTAAAGGTATTTTATTGAGCGTTAGATTGTTCAGCTGTGAAGCCCATTGTCATAGTTTTGAGAAACCAGTTCTTGTGACTGCATCAGTTGTTTCAGCTTCTATCTATGCAGACTTATTACTGTGTGGAGGCTGATATTTGGTGTGTTATCAGGAAATGCAGGAGCTTGACAAACTGGTCTACTGAGATTCCTGGGAGCTTGATTGCACTCTTTGTCAATATTTGACTGTAGTTTTAAATGGTTTAAATCCTAATTTGTACAAATAAATTTGTAATATAGTTATCAATTAGTTGTGGCTTATTTATTAATGAATGTTTAGAGAAGGTATTTTAAACGTTACCTCTGAATTAATTTTTGTTATGAATTATAACAAATCGGCAGCAGGGTGGTGGAGTGATTAGTGCTTGCACCTCACAGCTAGAACGTCCCTGGTTTGAATCTTCCTGCCAGCTGCAGCCTTTTTATGTGGATCTCGCACTTTCTCACCATGCTTGCATTGGTTTTTATTCCGGTACTCCTGTTTCCTCCCAAAGTCCAAAGACATGCATGTTTGGTTAACTGCTGACTTTAAATTGCTCGTAGATGTAAATGTAAATACTTGTGTATATCTCTCTGTGTTGGCCCTGAGATAGACTGGCTACCTGTCCAGGGTGTACTTCACCTTTTGCTCAATGACAGCTAGGATTAGCTCCAGTGCCCTTTGAGCCTGAACAGAATAAGTGGTTAGCAATAATGGATGGATGGATGGATGGATAATATCAACTACCTTGTCAATTGTAAATTGTTACTACTTATGTTTTTTAATTGTTGCATTGTGAGACGATGAAATAAGGATTAAGTAATTGGTAGTTTGCACAGAAAACAAGAAAAATACCTTCTGTCATTTGCTGTAGTCTCAGTTAAAGTGTTTATGATGCATTTCTTACTTTTTATTTCAGTAAATCAGTATGAATTTCATGAAGACACAGCTAAATTGAGAACATTTAAATACTGTTTTTACATGAAAACATCTGTTAATCTACTTTTCCATCTACTTTAGGAAGAAGAGGCTTTGTACCAGTTGAGCACATGCTGTATGCATTTTATTGTGTTCTTTCAAAGTAAATAAAGGTGCAACCAGTGTCTCTACTGTTATGTTCTGTTCTTTTGATTAAACTCAAGGATGTTCAAAGTTACGCTACTGACATAAGCCTGCATAGGCCTTGGGTAACTACATATAAACAAGTGTTATTCTGGCCAAACAGTTTTCCTAAATGTCCATGTGTATCAGGGCATGAGTATTATATCTTTATTGGTATTTTATTTGATACACTCATACAAGTGTTGGTCTCTCTAAAATCAAAAGATAGGGCTCAGAGAAACATGACACACTCTTTCTCCCTCTTATTTTATTATAATGAATAGTGGGGGCTTTATGTAATGCATTAAGAGTCTTTACTTTGGCATAAACAGTACAATAATGGTATGGTAAAGGTAAAGCATTATTCAGCATCTGAACACTTTGGTTAAAAGCAGGGTTTTATCCAAAAAGAAAATAAATAGAGAAAACAATAAAAGAATTAGAATATGTAGAGTTTTCTGCTTTAGCTTGCTTCGACCTATTACTGTAATTTTGTAGAGAGATTTTATTATTCAAATTGGAGTAGGTAATTTTATTTTATTACGAAGGGCAGTCTACTGTATAATATTTGATATATTTTAAAACTTTAAGTTAACGTGCAAAGTAAGTTATTGTATATATGGATACGTACAACGCATTCATTACTTTAAGAAACAATATTAAATAGCCTACATCTGCCAAGAGTTAACTCAACTGTCAACTGTCCAATAACAAGCGTGACTGAAGTAGGAACCAATCCCCTTCAGGTAACCAATGGACGGGGGTGTTCACTAGACGGTCGCACTTCCTTTCTGTGAGAGTGGATCGTTAACAAGTTCAAGTCACTCACTAGTAGACCAAACATGGCAAATGCAGGTCAGTAGCCCAAACGTCCGGGAACTACAGTCTAACCGTGAGCAGGAGACATCTATTTGGGACTTACAAACTGTTGAATCCGAGGTTAATACAAAAAATAGTGTTTTATTTCTAACTATTTAGTGATGTCAGGCAAAATTCTACTGTAAATAATATTTTTAGTTTGTTTATGGGTGGGAGCTAGTGTGTGTAGGCTGAGTGCTGTCCCTTACTCTCATTGGTCCATAGTAAAACTGACATTGTTATTGTCCAATTACATTCTATTCCGGTTAACGCGTCAGTCCAATCTGCATGAGTTATGTAAATCTAAAAGAAGTTCTCCCATTAGCAACACTGTAAGGTAACAGCACTTGGCTTTATAGATGTTTAATTTTCACTTTATTTTGCAACGCCACGAAGGTTCGGTAGTTCGGTATCGTCGAAGAATTCCTTCTGCATCATAAGGGACTGAACCAAAACTTTTTCGCCATGTTTGGGCCAAGCGGTTCCCCTTAACCGGTAATTAAAGCTGATAGCTAACTGCTAACAGCTAGCATAGCCGTAACGATTTCGCCGGTACAGGCAGACCTCTTTGTCTGACAGGGGAAGGCGTGCTCTTTTGTTAAGCCTTTCCTTTGTCCATTTGGGAAAGGGGAACTGTTGGGTCAGGATTTCACAATTATATGCCGTACTGAAAGTATTTAGAAAATGCAAATCGCGAAAAAATATTTCACAGAAGGCCTAATTCAGTTAACGATCTTACTCAGTTTGATTGGAGTTCGCGTGGATATCGACAGCTACTTAAGCGGCTATTATACTCCTCTGATAGATATTAACTTAGGTCCAAGCTCAGCCTACATCCAGACACCATTTCATATTTTGAGAGACACTCTAGACGGATACGGTGTGCACCCAAAATGTACCGAATTGGACAATTTCTTTGCAAGTCGCCGGTTACTTGACGAGGTGAGGACCCTGGGCTCCCTGCGGTTCCCCACACAGTTGAACGCATGGCTTGTGCACCAGGTTTCCACCCCTGACAGTGCTGACTGTGGGCCACCATCCAGCAACACCAGTGAGACAAACTCAGGGCTAGAAAGCCCCGGAAACGGAGCCAGTGATGACTGTGAACACCTGCCTGACAGTGGCCAAGAAGTGTGCCCAACAACCCCAGAACTCGGAGAAGGGCCTTGTAGCACCGATGCTTGCGGGTTTCTTAAAGAGGCAAGTGTCTGTATTGTAGCATCCAGTTAATACGATTTTGCTGCCAATTAAGCACACATTTCATTAACGTTGACTGATCCACCAAAACACTTAACTGAGTTGATAAATTAGAGTTAAAGCCTCCTCCGTGGTTACCAGAAAAGCTAATGCTATCAATAGCTAACTAGCAGCACCAACCCATATTATAACAAGTAACTTATTGTATTATAACGTTACAAGTTACATAATGCACCAGGAAAAATTACCTACAACAGAATATGATAACCTGTTGGTGAAACTTGACATGTGCGTTCACTTTCACTTTGTATGGACCTACTATGGCAGTGCTAGCTTAGCCTTACTAGATTAGGTGACTTGTATTCACCAGTGGAATTTGTTAAATTTGTTTAAACAGTACATAACTGATGCAATTTAAATAATTAACATTGCTAGATAACCAGTAAATTTTACAGTTTAGTTTGATGTACTTCATCACAAGTATTCATCTACCTGTCTGCTGCACCTGTCACTCCTCTCTATTGAACTTGTCATATTAGGCCCTCTCTGTTGTAGTTAGGACAATGGAATGAACTACCTAAATAAGACTAGTGCATCAGGTCACTAGGCAGCTTTAAAACTGCTGTTTGCCAAGAGTTTCACCCACTTATCATTGAATGTTGTTTTAGTACACATATAATAAAGGCTGTAATCACAGCCCAAGCTTTGAATTTGTTTTTTCAAGTGACCCACTTTTTCTAGCTCGGTTTAGTAACAGCTGCTTGGTGGATGTTGTGTCCTGAGGGCAATTGATGTCGCCAATTGTGTAACTGTATCCCCTTTCTTCTGACCCAGCTGCCAGCTGTGGGGCTTCAAAGGGGGAAAATTAAGGCTTTGACCCACGCCCTGTTTACTTTCACAAAAGCATTGATCCATACACGAACACAACCCCCTCCAAGGCTCCTTGTTCACATAGATGTGTCAACATCACATATCCATGTGAACATCTTTTTACTCTTTACCGTATCTAAAATAAGCTGAGGCTTAACTGCTTGTGGGGCTAGATGTTGTGGTTGTCAGAAATACAATGTTTGAAAGGACCACAGCCCTGTAGATTCATTAGGCAGGTGAAGCTGGAAAAGCTTCTTCTCTAGAAGGCAACAAGCGCAGACAGAGCTCAAGCAGAACTGGTGTAGAGTAGCCTTTATTTGTTATATTTTTGCCTCTAGCTTTAAGGAACAATATAATTCCGCAATCATCTTTTTTTGAAACACACTACATATTTTTTAGCATTCCAGCATATGAAATAATTATCTGCCTCTCTGTGGCAATGTCAAGGATTTTGTATTTGTGGCAGACAGCTGGCGACTTACATTAAAAGCTTTATCACAAGTTACATCAGGGTTAGGTCATCTCTGAGGGTAATCAGTCTGTTATTATAATAAAACAACCTAAGTCCCACTTTAACACACAAATTAACAAACACACATCTCTTGACCACACTTAGCAGGTTTATTATAGTACGTTTAAGTTATAGTTAAGTTTTTGTTATTTTCTTTCTGGAGGTAAAAGAACACACTAATAAGGTCTTTGGCAGTTAATTCATTGTTTTTATTTTCCCTTCTAACTGGAATTATTGCCCCCCCCAACCCCCCACCCTCACCCATCATTTTCCAATTCTTTATCTGCTTTTCTTTTTCATAACAGGAGAATGATGTTAAAGACGAGGAAGAACCTGCTTTAGTTACTCAGCTGGCTCACAGTTCCACGCTGGAACAAGAGGTATGATCTGTTAATCACAGTTGTCTTCATTAGTGGCTGTAGACTCTTGAAAATGTTGCACAAATTATTTTCCTATTTACTAGGAAGTAGCTACACACTACAGTACTCATCAGTATATAACATTTTCAAGAACTTTACGCTGCTGAACAATTTCTAACCAGAAAATCACATCCTCACACTACTTCATTACTTATTTTGCCATTGTGATGGCATACATGTTTAGTAACACCTGTAACATTTGAAATGTTGCCTCATAGTAATTACTGGAATGAAATTGAAGGCCTGAATTCTTGTTGCTTTTCCTAATAATCTATGCAGATGGCTTTCCTCCTGACTTTCAACTTTTGCCTGTTTCAGGGTCTTCTAGATGGCATCACTGCACTATCTGATCCAGCACAACACCTTTCTCCTACAATTGACATCGACCAGCACTGGAGCTCATTACTCTCTCTGTCTGTTACTGATCTTGATGTAAGTTGTTTGCTCATGTTTATTAGAGATGTCTGAAAATTACATGAGGGTTAATTCTAGGTAATTCTGATGTATAAATTTGGAACCACCAGTATATTACAACATTTTATTGTACCATTATGATTTTGAATGAAGTAAAACTAAAATGTGCGTCTTGTGTGTAGGACTTGGACTCGTTTGTTACGGACACAGATGTCAGTGCAATCAGTCAGGATGTTAGTTTGCAAGATGCTATGGTAACGAATATTGGAGCCTTTGATGTCACACTGGAAAGAGCTGTGTCTAGACCAGTCACCCAACAACAACGAACTCTCCTACGACTGGACTCTCTGGCCTCCTCAAATTCAGGCACCTCACCAGGGATGGCTGCTCTTCCCTTTTCTTCAGTGTGTAATTTACCTGGAAATGTATCATCGCAGACCACACTGGGAGGCTGTCTGGATGAAGCAGTATTTGACCAGATCAATCAGTTAGGCTTAGAAAGCCTGGACACTATTGACACACAGCTGATGGGCTGTTTGCAGAACATTGACCCACAGGTCCTTGAGGACTTGGACTCGGACTCTGGTCTCTCCCTTGAGAGCAGCTGTGAAGGTCCAGTTTCCCCAGGTTGGTTCAGATTTCTCCAACTACATATCTGTGCTATAGGGAGTTCAAGAAATGTTGTACGTGTTGCCATAATTAGTAACAAATGAATCTAAACAAATAAATCTTCACTCTTCCAGGCTCATCTGAGATGTCCTCATCATCATCAAGCTCATACTGTGAGGATGAGTATGGAGCGACAGGCTACAGCAGTGAGGCGGATTCAGTCCCCTCAAAAGGCCTCATGGACTACACCACAACATGGTCATCCACTCATCTGAGTGAAAGTGTGTGGCATGACCACAGTTACTCATCTTCAGGTTTTGTCAACCCCCCATCAGTAACACTTCCCCACAAAGGCATACAGGAGGATACTTTCAGTGATGACAGTGGGCCAAGGTTGGAAGAGAGAGAACTGAGTCGAGATGAGCTTCGTGCCCGTGCTATGTGCATTCCTTTCTCTGTCCTGGAGATAGTGAACATGCCTGTGGAGGAGTTCCTGGATGTACTTGACAGTCACGGTTTCTCCCCTGAACAGGTGGCACTCCTGAGGGATATCCGCAGGCGGGGGAAAAATAAATTGGCAGCACAGAACTGCCGCAAACGCAAGCTAGATGCCATCACTGGGCTTCAGGAGGAGGTGGAAAGGCTACAAGTTCAGAGAGACAGATTACTGAGGGAGAAACAGCTTACAGCCAAGACAATGGGTGCTGTGGGCCAGCAGATTCAGCAGCTGACCAGAGATGTCCTGGCTCATCTGAGAGATGATTCAGGACAGCCCTTGAACCCAGAAAGGTTCACCCTGCAGTGTGGAGCTAATGGAAGAGTTGTAGTTCAGCCTGTAAGGCGGCCTGCTGTCTCTGCATCGACTGGGAACAAAACGGACAAGAGGAAGAAGGAGAAAAAGCAATGACTCTGAATTGCAAGCTTGGACTTGAGCTTTTAGTTAGGTTTTGTTTTTTTCTTCTTTACTTGGATATTACAGAACTTACTTGCCTGACTTTGGTTTTGGGATCTCCTTTTGTAAAAGTATGTGGATCATAGCTACTGGGAGCCTAAATCGGCAAAAACTGCAAAAAAAAACTTTTTTAAATAAACACAATGTTCTGTAAATAAAATGGGGGGGGAAAGTAGCTTACACACTGGACATCATTTGCTTAATAAAGATGGACAAGGCACCAGGAGTGGTTTAAGGGAACAGCTAAGCTGCTTGTAATTCTTTCTTTGTGCCTGTTAACATTTATTGAGTTTTATGGTTTTAATAGGTGAGCATAGACAACCAGATATGTCAACAGATTTGTGGTTTTGTTGTGGCCAGATTTGTTACTGAATAGAGCTAAAACGAGTCTGTTGGTTTGTTTTCATGTAATCTTGTCTCTTACTGAATGCCTATTAAATATAAAAAGGAGATTAGAGATAATATTTATTTATGAAGTTTTTGAGGTTCCGAAACATCATGAGATGTTTTTTTTTTTTTTTTTTTTTATTGATACTTTAAAGTGGTAAAAATATTATGGCATTACCTATCAAAAATTAAGTTTCTTTTATTTTATGGTTGTGCCATGTTGAACACATATTTGACCTAAAATGTTTTGGTCTTCTCATTTCCCTTTTTGTTTATAACCACAATATACCAATGATTAAACAGACAAGGCCTTAATTTGCATTTGATAAGTGATTGTTGTGTGTTCATATGAGCCACAGATAAACATGATCATAACATTTGTTTAAATCTGTCATTTAATGCTTGTCCTTGATGTTGTTTAATTAAAAGCACAATTGTGCCTAACCTTACGTAATACTTTTTTGGCACGATTATATTCTAAGTTACACATTAATTTGTGTTATAGGTTTTGGCACCTTGGGGAATTTTCCTTCATTAGCTACAAATCTGTCATTGAAACGGTCCATAATGGATACACACCGTGCTATTTCTGGAACAAAAATCCCACACTCTAAAAGATCTGAATCTCTGTTGTGTTTTACAAATTATAAATGATCTGAGAGTTGAAGGAAATACATGGTGCTATGGCCGCCCGCTTTTCATGGTGTTAGGCCAGTAAGCAAGTCATATAAAGAAAGGTAAATCAAATGGTTTGAGTGACTTAAGAGAAAATTCTTCATGTTACTTCATAAATTCCTTTTTATAACTGTATACATTTTCTAATTATTTGTCTTTGTAGCTGGGGCCAGGTGTTTTTGACTGCATGGTGGTCGTTGGTAGTACGACTTTTGAAAAGCAAAATTTAAAACGCTCTTGCAGAGGTTCTTTCTCTTTAAAATCTGTCTCTTATGTCGGTCCCTTTTTTCTTCATAATCAGTAGCTACCCCCTGTCTGAAAGCCACGTGATAGTGTAGAGCCAATCTATAAGTAAAATTGGATTTCATTACAACCAATTTTACAGCGTCACATTTCGGATAAACATCGTTCTCATACAGTTGAAAGTAACTTCCCGAAGGCCAGGCATATGATCTCAATTTGGTACATTTTATGCCAGCATTTAAAGCGGCACGAAACCGAGAATTCCCATGTGGTGTAGGGCGAAGAGTGTTTTGCTTCCAGGCTTCCGTAGACTCCCTGTTAGCTTGGCGCCTGTTGCAGCGCATATTACATACAAAAGATAAAGGAGAGACCGCGTGGTAAGGAGGCATCGCCGAATCAATTTCTAATTTACATTTGGTACGTATGCAAGAATGACTTTCACTTTAAACGCAGCACTTACCAAGCAAGTTAACGATTGTTTTTAGGATGTTTCCTAAACATTAGCGGCTAAGTGAGTTAAGCAAACTGAGTGAGAAAGTTATTGTCAGTGCATGCTAACATATTATCACTCAAAGGTTTTACGGCAGTGTTCTCGGTGACTTTCATTTGCATTAAAATCAACTTTGTAAAAGCAAAGCCCTTTATTTCGGGGTTCACTTGAATCTCTGGCCTTCAAAGGTTAACGTTACTTGAACGTTTTTAGCTTGGCCAGACTCACGAACGTGAATTTCCATAATTGCTCATGTAAAACAACTAACTTAAACGTTGGTCGTTCGTTTAATATCATGTATCTTAATTTATAACTGTTATAGAATAGTTGGCGACGAAGGAGAGGTTGTCAGCCGCCCTGGCTTTAAATCTTAACCGCTTCAGTTAGCGCGCTTGCTAACTTACGTGACATTCTATTGTGATTTGGCTAGCTTTTCGTTTTTTTTGTTTGTTTTTTTTTTTTACGAGATTAGCCTACTTACGCGTTGCATTGTTCCAGTTAAATCTTGATGCCGGCTTCATCAGTTGAGGAATTGGTAATTGTTGGCTTGACAACGCACAAACCAATTGATAAGTCTTACACACCTTTTTGTTTTTTAGAGATCAAAATGGGCAAGAAGCAGAATATCAAGGGTAAGAGGTCTTCACATGAGACACAGGAGGAACCTGAAGAATTTGTTGTGGAAAAAGTGCTCGACCAACGTGTTGTAAATGGAAAAGTAGAGTTCTACCTGAAGTGGAAAGGATTTACAGAGTGAGTTGCCTGGGACACCTGCGCCCTGCAGAGCTGGAAGTGCTTCCCTGGTATGGGGTTGTGCTATGCTTTTGTCTATAGCCATAGATGTTGCATGAAGAAGGTGCCGTTCTCTATAAAAGCTGCCAATGTTTTAATTATTATTGTTTGGACCTATCTTGCTTTCAGTGTTAAGGGATATTTAGAAATGCAATGTTGACCTCCTTACTGCCCCTTTTAGTGCTGACAATACCTGGGAGCCTGAAGAGAACCTTGATTGTCCAGAGTTGATCTCCGCGTTTTTGGAATCACAGAAGAATGTTAAGGAGAAACCAGCTCCTGTTAAGAGGAAGGCATCGACAGAAGAACCAGAGACAGAAGCTAAAAAGAAAGATGTGGTGAGTTCACTTGGCCTTTTTAGTGCATTTCCAACAAGGAGTTTACCAGAGACATCATTTTGGAAATTAGAAGTCCAATAATAAAGATATGGTGGTTCGAATTTTTATAGCCAAACATCTTGGGCCACCCAAAACTTGTCAAATCCCTTTTGTTACATGATGCACATTAAAATCTATCAAAGTAGAGCTTTTACAGTTACTGAAGCTATCCTGGAGATGGTCTATAATTTAATAAAGTCTTCATAATCTGAATATAACACAAATCACTGCTCCAATTTTTTGCATATGCTAATTTGATTTGTTATTGCCATGTACAGGCTGAGAAACCACGTGGCTTTGCTAGGAACCTTGAACCAGAACGCATCATTGGTGCAACAGACAGTAGTGGGGAGTTAATGTTCCTAATGAAATGGTGGGTACAGAATTTTAAAAATCTTATGCTCAAGTTATGTCTGGGACTCCCAATCTCATTCCCCATTCCTGTCAGTAAAACTAGTATTTGTGATGAAACTGTTGCTTTGTAGAATTCCCTTGTTGATAATAAATTGTACGTCTATTCCTGTATTGCTGCTGTAACCGTTTTTTTTTCCTCCAATTTGTTTATTTAAGAAAAAAATCTTCATGGTGGACAATCAGCTACTGTAATTCCCCTGCCCCTTTCATTTTCTGCAGGAAAGATTCAGATGAAGCAGATCTGGTCCCCGCTCGTGAGGCCAATACTCGCTGCCCTCAGGTGGTCATTTCCTTTTATGAGGAGAGACTGACATGGCATTCTTGTCCGGAAGATGAAGCTCAGTAGTAGTAGTTCTTTTGGTCCTTGCAGGCCCTTGCAGCACCTATGCCCTTTCCTCAGGACTGAATTTTCTTTGGCTTGCCTTCTTCTTTTAGCTGTCTTAGTTATCTTTAAGACTTTTCAACACTTTCATTATATGGCAGTCAAGGAGAGCTGTGTTGTACATATTAGATCAGTGATCATCAGCTCGAGGTTTTAAACCAAACCAAAACCTGCCCAGCCCACTGCTTCCAGGTTCTGATTGACTAAAAGCACCCTGATCCAGGTAGTGGGTTGGGCATGGATAGTTGGGGGAAGACAAGCAGAATAGGGCAGTTTGATGACCTCTATATTAGATGAAGTGATTGAGAGAATGCAGGCGATGGTGTTGTGATTTGCGTGATGGCAGTATAAAGGCCATTTGTTTTGACTAAAATCCACAACTGTTCATATCTTGTAGAAACTGGTCAGTTCTTGTATCACAATCTTAATTTCATGTAAGATGCAGATATATTTTGTTCCTCGTTAGTACTAATGTTTTGTTTGAAGTGCATTTTGTACACTGTAAATATTATTTGAAGTTCTAATAAAGGTTTTATGTGACCACACTCCATTGCTTACTTTCACAGTAAAAATCTACAGTGCCCGTAAAGGAATTCACCCTGCCTTTGCAAGCTTTTCACCTTTTTTATTTTTTTAAAAAATATTTTTAAAACATTGTCAGTTTAACTTCAATTTGACAGCTTCACAAAAAAAAAAACTCCTGTCAAAATCAAAATCTCTCCAAAATTTCTTTAGTTTTGTTGGTATATAATCTTAAAATAATCTCCTACATAATCATTGGTGTAGCTAGAATACTGGCCAAAAACTAAATAAACTCTGAAAAGGTTGTTATAAAGCCAAAGTTGGAGATGACTATAGCTCAGTTAATAAGGCAGTTGTCCACTGTTGAACTCCTGGTCCCTCCTGGCTACATGTTGAAGCATCCTTGGGCAAGCACTGAACCCCAGAGTTGCTCCCAGTGGGTCAGGTGAGCATCTTGCATGGCAGCCATCACTATCAGTGTGCAAATAGGTGAGTGACAAGCAACATTGTAAAGTGCTTATATAAGCAGACCATTTACCTTTTGGAGCACTGTTATCCATCACTGTATTATATTGGGTAAGAAAATAAATGGTATATAATGGTAAATAAAGTGAGCTGCAAATGTAGATATTTTTAAATTGAATTTTGGTCTAAATGGATTACTGAAGGGCGAACATGTTCACAAATCATTCCATTTGTTAGGAGCTTGAAACCTGGAGCTTGTTAATTTGTAACCCTAAATGTATGTTTCTAATGTTCTCTTTCCTGGTCAATGTATTCGAGCTTGTTCTTCCACAGTTTGGTGGTGCATCCACTGTGTTTATCCAAATGTAACACTTTAGCTTTTTGAAGGTTAACGTGCCAATTATAACAACATTTTTCCATTGTGTTACTCTTTTTAACCTGACTGAATATTTCTACCCCTGCCCATCTAGGGTTTCACTTTAAGTATCATTATAGCTCAGTACTTTAGCAGCTCAATTGTGTTAATAGGTGCCATGGTTACCTCTGCAGTAGTGCTGAGATCTCATGACTGGCATTTGAGCATATGAGATGCACTGTAGACCTTTGTGCATTATTGTTTGGTTGTTTATTTGGTAAATCAGAGTATTTAGTTCCCTTGCAAGAATTTCAGAGTTAAGCTGACTAGGACCAGTTCCAGATTGACAGCTTACAGACAATTTCTAAGTTGTACCAGCAGCAATTGCAAGGAGTAATTGCAATCAAGACCTATCACAAAATAATTCTACCAGTAAACAATCATGAATCACCACATAAAAGCATATTTCTTTGCAAATTATTTAAAACTATACTGTTTGATCATATACAAGGAACGCTACATGCAAAAGGTCTGATTGTTTAGTTTTATATAATGATTGACAACCAGTGATGTGAAGCACAAACAGCACACTATTACAATTATATTCCCATATTACAGGACATCTTAAAATCAATATTCTTAAGTCAAAACATTTGCAGCACATTTACCTGTTTGCAATTGTTTTCTCAGTAACTTACTAGAGCACAACATGATATTTCTAGATAAGACACTTCAAATATATATATTTTTTCATGTTCATATGCTTGACAATATGTCTACCAAGTGGAAGCTTTATTATGCAGATTCTATAGGATAACTTTTTGGCATGTTAAAGTAAACTACCCTTTTGTTTAAATCTCACTGTGAATGAAAACTGGGTACATGTCTATATTTCAAGTCACTTGAAGCAGTTTCCCCAAGTTGGCTTTTTCTTTCGTAACAGCCATAAATATTTGACTTTAAACCAGAAGTAAAAATTGTTGATAGTCATCAGTCTCCAAATGAAGACAATTGAATGCATGCAGGGGTCTTAAGAGCAGACTAAAGACACAAAATGTCAGGCAAGCATCTGTCAAAACTTAATCCCCTATAGTCTAACAACAATTTTAAAAATGTTTATTTGCCACAACTCCCAGGCTGGCAGTGTGCAAATGAGCAGTGCGGTTCAGTTCAGACCATGAAAGCCATGTGAAATTCATGAAACGTATGGTAGACTGCCAATTTCACTGAAGTCATTTAAGTCCTCATCTCTAGCTCGTGCTCACATAACAAGTAACCGAATAAGTCGCATATCACAGCAAATTTTACCAAAAATAATATATTTTGACTCTGCCATGGTCGACAACTCTTCGATGGCTTTTCGTCACAAACTTTAATGTGGCATTTTGCAAAATAAACAATAAAATAGCGCACACTGGGAACTTGATTATGGTTGTAGGCTGTTATTTAAAGTGATGGTTCGTCCATCGTTTGTATTTTTGCACTAACTTACCATTAGTCCACCTTCTCCGAACAGGTGAGACCATTTAAAATGATCCCACACAGTGAATTGGGGACAGGTGCGCTTTGACGACACGCAACACGTTTTTCTCAAGACTGGTGAGATGATTATTGTCGTTCCGTGTGGCCTATTTAAGCGATTTAAATGTATTTTTACAGCTTTTTTAACTTCGTGGCTAGTGTATGCTTTATAGCGGTGTGGCCTGCTGGGAGCAAAAAAGGGCGTGAACAAACTTGGATGCAGATGTCACACCGAGTAGTTATCAGCAGGAGTTAATTCAAGCAGGGCTGAGCCTCAAGCCCAACACTGAACTGCTCCTGGTTGTCCACAAACACCGGGCGACTGCCTGGGAGGTAAAGAACGGGAAAGGTAGGTCAGAATTAGAAAACAGAATACTTTACTTACAGAATACTTTCTACTTTTCAGTAAAGCAGTTTTTCTTTTTGTCTCATGTCAGCTTGGTTATTAAAGAGTCAAATGTCTTCAACTGGGTTTTGCTTTCTTCTTTGTGAAGGACAATGAAACGAAATTAAGAATGAGAATTCATGTTGTTAGTGTGGAAGAGTTGTTACTCAAAGAGCTTTTAATATTAAACTGAAATACTACTATGGTGAAGTGATGACATCAGATTTTATTCAGATTTATTTCACATTGGCTTTTTACGACATTACACTGCAGTTAATTTGAGCTGATAATGGAAATGCCATGTTTTGACCATACGATCTTGCTCAAAGCTAGTAGATAACAACTGATTTGTTATAAATCAGGGATTTAGTGCATGAACTGTAGATTTTTGCAGCCCAAACTAAATTCAGTTATGTATAATGGCATAATGGGATGAAATGGATGGTTCTTTCAGTTCTGTGATCTCATTTGACCAGGTGGGATTTTGTGGAATCCCTGACTCCCCCCCCCCCCAAAAGTGTTCATGCCTTGTAAATCAGATTTAAATCAGATCTGTTAACATAAACAAACAGTAGATTATCATGAATGTGATGCTGTCAGTAGGACATGTTTTGCAGGGAATCTCCATTAGATTAGATAATTTCATGTCATTTCTTCCAGTGTGGCGGAGTCTGGTTCGGAGACCCTGTATCAGGGAGCCCCGTGAATTTATTTTCTAACATTGTTTAACCTATTGACTCTGCTTGGATATGGCATGTGAGCAGTGAAGACATGTAGTGGCACATGATCAAAGTGTGGCTGAAGCCATTCGATATGGCTTTAGATCATATGAGGCCACGCTGTAGAGACTGAATAGAAAGTTCCACGTCATGTTGGAACAACCCTTTCCCCATGCAGTCCCTAATCATGGAGGAATGTACTGTGGTGTTTCAACAAGTGTTGCATCTTACCAGTTAACTGGCACTATAATAGGTTTATTTGTTCAGTGAGCCCACTGTATTTCGGGGGAAGGCTTTATTGTGGGTCCATTTTGTTTCCTCTACTAAAAGCTAAATCCCTCTTATGCTCATTGTTTCCCTTCATGCCACATCTTCTCCAAATCAATGAGTCCTTGAAGTATTTAGTGCAAGCCATGCCTCTCCTTTACAAAACAGATCTTTCTCTTAATGACCGTGCATCATAGTGGTGAACTATGACTCATTTCATTTATAACAGGATATAGTATTATTGTTCTAAAAGCTCTATCTTGCAGGTTTTGTTCCTGTTATGGAGACTATGCTAGACAATCTCTCAGACAATGTAAGTGTTCAAACTGTATGTATATATTTGCCCTCTTGCAGCTGGTTTGATGTGTTTCATAACTGGGGCCAGAGTTTTTTTTTTTTTTTTTTTCATGCTCAAATATTTTTCTCATACCTATATCTTGAGAAACCTCTTGATAGATGGAAATTAAATCTTTTAAATTTTGCAGGAGTTCATCAGTATTTGTGTTGGTGATGCAAGGCTTCATAGAGCTGACCTCTGGCAAACACACATTGATTATGAGATTTGTTTACATGTAAGTGCCACTTGCAAAATGTCTAGGTTTTTTTTTTCTTCAAATGTATGCTTATTGAAATGTCTCCCTCTGTAGACAAATAGCATGTGTTTTCGAAAGAAGACTTCCTGTGTAAGGCGGCGTTACAGTGAGTTTGTTTGGCTGCGTCATTGTCTGGAACAGAATGCTCTGATCATGTGTGTTCATAAGTTAATTTTTATCTCATTTGACATGTGGTAGCCTATTTGAATAAAATTGGATTTACATTGTGACTTTAAGAATGCAAAATGTGTTAAATGCATTTTCCTTATTTTTGTTTTTGTTCCGTCTCCAGAGTATTGCCTAAGTTGCCGCCTCGAAACCCCTTCTTCCGTATGAGGAACACAGAACAGGTCATGCAAAGGATGAAGGGTCTGCAGGAGTTTTTAGAAAGGTGTGGACCAATGGAAACAACAGTACTGTTCCACCGTTTTTAAAGTTAGTTTGGCCTAATAATGGTTACTGACTTATCTTTTCTTCTAGTGTTGTTCAAACACCATTATTTTTATCAGACAGTCGGCTCCATCTGTTCCTCCAGTCAGATCTCAGCACTGCAAAGATTGACGCGTGTGCTTGTGGTAAGACCAGGTACACAGTGGCTGAAGCCATTCAGCGGTCCAGCTGCGGTTACATTAGTAGATTAGAGGACAAGGCCTCCTGTGACTCCGACTGTGAAAGGTGCAAGCTTTGGGCACAAGGGTTTACTTTAAAGACCAGGTTTTGATATTGGATGCTGAATGAACCTTTTCGTCTCTCTCTCATAACAGCTCATCATCATCAGGCTTGGGACTCAGTATGGACACTTCAGTTCGAGGTAGCCCCCTACCCTTCTTAGAGTCCTCAGATAGAGACCAAACAGCCGTTCAGCTGTCTTTCAGAGTGCCCCACCCCCTCAAAGAGTCCTGACACACAGCAGTTGTACTGCACCTTCCTGTATCAATATATTTGTTTTTGATTGGCCGTGAAATTCTTAGAGCAAAAAGCATTGTTTTACTTTGTTAGCTGCATTCTTCCCTTAAATGATTTTCTTTTAATAATTTGAATTGGTTCTTTCTTAACATGTGACAGTCATTTAACTTAGTGTACTTGGAAAAAATATTTTTTCATGTTTTAAAAAAATGTATAGTAAAAATTTACTTTAACAAATTCTTATATTATGTGTAATTTTTATTGGCACTAAAGCAACATTGAGGTTAGCAAAGGGACGGTTTCAATTGTAGACTTTTTTTTTTTTTTTTTTTTTTTTTCATTTTAGAAAATATTTGAGAATAATTTTATCATTTGTCAATGGATAAATAAATTGTCTCTTTCTGTCACAGCCTTGTCAAAATGTTCCACGTATTCCAATTTGGCAAAATTTTTAAGTGGTGGCACATTTCTTTCACTGTATCTTGTAACTTGTGTTGAATAACAAGCCAGGATGATGCACTGTTTGAAGAGCCCAGTAGAGGGAGTGTAGACATCACAGGACATGGAACTACAGTAGTGTAGTTATTGTCCACAAGGCTGATAGGAGTTAACTCTGATCTTTTGCATTGTATCATGTGCACATATATATATATTTGAAAAACCTTCTTGCAAGGCTTTAGGAACCATCCTTAAATGCACTTTTCTTCCTTGGCTTTCTCTGTGTGAGCTGGTCAGTGGTCATACAAATATATTGTGTTTATAATATTGCTACGTTATAGGTACACCAGCCATAACTTCTTAATACCCACTAGACCTCACTGGTCTGTGTCTATACAGCCCTATACACAAGCTTCAAAGCACAGTTACCGTCACGGCCAGAAGTGCGTGTTTGTCCCACCACCACGCTGACCCCTGTTCGCAACATTAAATCCACCAGGTTGTATTAATGTTATGGATGGTGGGTGTGTGTAAATGTAAACAAGGTTAATGGACAAATGTATGAACCTTGCAACAATTTTAAGTTTCATAAAGCTTGTAAAATTCACTTTAGGAACTGATTTAGAGTTGGTATGTTGGGGTGACTTAGTCTAAGGCCAAAATAATTAACTTTCATGAACATGGGGTTTAGGATTTTGGGCTGCCAATCAGTTGATGTCGGTGTACCCAATGAACTAGAAAGTGGATAGACACTGTATGTACCTATCTTCAGGGACTAAGATTTGTGCCAGTGAATCAAGCCCTTCTTTGCTCTCTACAATCTGGAATATCTCTTGCTACTATATGAAATGTATTTTTTGCCAAGTGGATGTACTGGTTTTTAAGTATCCTCAGTGCTTCAGTCACATTTCAACTTTCCCAGGTGAAGTCATCTAATTAAAGTAAGACAGCAAATTAATTTAACTATTTGAGACTGCACCTGGGAATCACCAGAAAGAAACAAGACAGCCTTGAACAACTGTGTGCTATTTTAGGGTTTGGTGTGACACTGGTGCAGTACAGGAGTGGTGGACAGACTTGTAAATTGAAAGCTGATGAAGGAGGCCTTGGCTCATTAAAGAAGACAGCAGCTGTCCCCACGACCACCCCTGCTACTCCACTGGACTGACGTGGACTAACCCAGCAGTAAACCTGACCTGTCCCACATCTCTGTTCTCTTCCCTTGGTCCCCTGGATGGTGCTGTCTCTCTGTGCGCACAAGCCATAATGAAGCTGTCAGTGACTTCACACACCAGCCAATGAGCTGTATTCATATGGCAAGCACAGACCCAGACACATACCTACACACACGCAACGTGGTGGGAAAGCTCTGGGTGAATGGACATTTCTCTTTTCCTCATCCTCTGTCGTTTTCTCAGTCCCAGCGGTTTGTGTTTGGAACTCTCCGTCTGTGCTGTTAAGGTTGACTTTATCAACGTATCCCATGACAGGCCTACGGCACACATACCCACACGTGCATTGTTTGGTTCAGAGCCAGTCATTTTTCTGACTAAATAAAATGCAGCTGCAAGCAGTGGCATCTTGTCTTTCTGTGTGTGTGTATATACATACTCGCATCTCCGTTTTCAAAGGGGATAACATCTAGCATTTTTATATTGAGTATTCACAGTACTTGTCTATTTCAGCTTGGTAATTTATAACTCAATTTCCAGTGTGCATTGATGCGCTTCATACCTCCAAAACACCAAACAAAGCCCAAACCCAATTGTATTTCGAAGCAATTAGGATGTCCACTGAGTTGTGAACAGACCACGTTGCAGTGGCTCTGCGCCCGTGTGATATTTTTAATTGTTAATTTTCTGTCACGTTATTCAACTTCAGTGCCTCTGGACAGGTGACCGAGCTCCTGTAGGCAATGCATAAAATGACACAGAACATATTCTCAGTTATTTGATGCAGCATAGTGGATGGTATTTTTATGTGTAAGGGGAAAAGGTTCCACTATGTGTGTTGAGTTAAATGATGAGATCTTATATCATATTTACAGCTGTTTTATGGTAGGAATCTTTCTAATGCTTTTCTGTGTATGTGGCGGCCGTCAATATTAGTATTAGTTTATGAGTCTAAGTTATTAGCTCATTTAGACTTTCACCTGAAGCCACCACAGAGAATGGGTTCACCTTTTTGACCCTACAAAAGCCAACAATGGCAAAATCCATATGAGCAATTAGCCTGTGTTACTCTCACCCTGCCCCTTGCGCTTATTCGTCTTTCCATCTATGTCTTTCTGTCCCTCTTTACACTCATTCATTTTTCTGTTCCCTCACTTTCTTGGTGATCATTGTCTCTCTGTAGGCTGCTAAGTTTAATTGGCTGTTCTCTTTTGTAGTTGGGTGTTTTTCTGCTGGCACTGCACGTTTGGCTCAGCGTACCTTAGCTGTCTAACTATTGAGAAAGGAGGCCTGTGTCTCAACCTTGTAGCCAGCTCTGCTTTCTCTTTAATCTTTTTTTTTTTTTTTGCACCGATTCAGGGCCAGTGGGTCAAAGGTGTCGACTTGCATTGTATTTGTGATTATTACCTCTTAAGTGCTATTGCATAGAGCATCATTAAAAGTCAATGCTTCTCTCATTGCCTTCCCACCTCCACCATTGCATGCTGAGGAAAACACACACACACACACACACACACACACTGATTTTGCATGCACTCCACACACAGTCAGCCATTTAACAGCTAAAATATGACCCATGCGGAGATAAATGTCACAGGGCAATCTATCTGTGAGTGTTAAAAGTCGGCTAATGGAGATGACATATTAGCGGCCCAAATGACTGCCATAAAAACTCCCACCGTACCTTTTCGCACCACCCGGCCACTGTGACTGCAACAGGATGTGCCACTGGCACTGCAAGTATCTGTCCACAGAAAGACGGAGAGGAATGGAGGGTGATGTCATACTAGATGGAGTTTGATTCAATAAATTCAACATTTTTAATTATTCGAAGCAGTGATCAGTAATAACAACTATAAGATAGATGCAGCCTCACAGCATAACGGAGCACACGCGCTATATCCTATTTCTGATGTAAAGCTCAGAACCTCACCTCTGACCTTTCAGAGAACAGCTGGTAGAAAATTATCAAGTAGGTCGCATCCATGTTAGTGTGTGTCTTTACAATCAATACACTTGAAGATCCTCCACAGGTACGTGTCCACCTCCTCTTCTCCTCCTTCATCGCTCCTATCTCTTTATTAATTACCCTTCTCTATCCATGCGTGTCTTTCTCTCTCTGAGTGAATGGAGCAGTTGTAATTGCTTCTCTCTGGAGCAGTTAGAAGCAGCACAAAGGAACCGTATAGAAACCACATTTGCATTCAAGATGAGCTGAGATGGAGAAGAGGGAGGGAGCACTGCCCTCCTGCCCTATACCAAGCAGCTTCACTTACACTATTTCTTACTCTCCTTTCCTCCCTTCTTCTCTCATCTATTGTCTCCCACTCTCCATTCTTCCCTCCACCTTATCTACTCCCACAACCCCCACCTCCTCCTGTTCGCAGCACGGCTCCCCTTGCATTGTCTTTCCAGAGAGTTCCAAGGTCGAAGGGAGCTTGCTCATCAGAGCAGGGTATTGTACACTTAGTGCTGGTGTGGACGAGCTAATTTGTGTGAGGGACTGTGTGCATTATTGTACATTTGTATGTGTGTGTGTCCTGGGGCCCGCATATGTGAGCATAAATGTGTAGAAATATGTGTGTGTGTGTGCATGGTGTGTATGGCAGTATTTCTAATGGCTGGTAAAAAGGGGTGAAGGAGGGGAGGCTGTAATTAATAACTCAAGAGCTCAGAATTGCAATTTTTTATAAGCACCAATATCTCACCACCACTCAGACCTATGCCACCACTCTCCCTCACTCCTGTGGAGTGCACGCACACACACACGCACACACACCATCTCCTGAGGGCTCTTCTTTTCCAGCTTGATAAGCATTTCTCGTTTGTTTCAGTGTTTTGATCAATACAGTTAAAACACCAAACCAAGCATAATTAGGTCTGAGATGGCTCCCACTGTGACTGAATAGACTTTACCTAGGGAGGTGCTCACCATTATCATCATCACTCTGTGTGTCTATGTGTGTGTGTTTCTACCACACACAGCGGGATCTAATAGAATTGACAAAGTGTGCATCGGGGCGTAGATTAAAGGAGAACTCTGAGCTATAGGTGGATTTAAGCAGGTGATGGAGTTGCCCATTCACTGTGCCTTCACTCACCTCCATCTTCATTCCCATAATCATTTAGACAACCTTTACAATGCATCTCTGCCAGCAGGTTCATTTCAATATGTTATAGGCCACCTCAATCATTTTTTATTGGTTTATTTACTCAGGACGATACATAAATGGAGACTAGAGAGATCATAAATTGTCAACAATTACCATTACGCACAATGAAGTGACTGCTTGTGTGCTATAATCCATGGTGAAAACCTTTGTAAAATCCATCTTAGTTATTAAAGAAGGATGACTTCAGGAATGCTCATTTGCTCTCACATCCACTACATCTACCCCTTATTAATACTGAAATATCCTTTACAATATACCTTAGAAGAGCTCCCTGTATATCAATTTTTTGGACAAAATACTGTATTTTAAAAATAATATAAAATATGAAGTCCGTATAAGCATTATCATTTTATTACCTGTGACTTCCAGCATCATTTTGCAAGGATTGATGCACACTTTTCTAGGCACATTTGTTCTGAACTTACAGAGCTTAATTTGTGTAGTGGTTCAATCAGGGATGGAAATAACTGAATTACTTCAAAAGCTAAAGCTAAAATCTTACAGCTTTCATCCTGCGTCTGCATATTTGAATAAATTGTAATGAAGCGGTGCCAATTTGAAGATGACATTTCTATCATCCTTAATCCCATGCTGGTCTTTAGAAATGAAAAACAAGAGCAGTATGTCTCCAGGGTCATTGCCAATGCTTAGAGAGAAATGTGAGCAAGGGCAGATGACAAAGACAGGGTTATGTCAACACAGACTTTTAGTTGAATTGCCCCTTTAAAGACAGAGGGGAAAACGTCTCAATTCTGATCACGGCCAACAGAAAGCTTAACATGATGTGTGGCAGTGTGGCAGTGAGTGTGTGTGTTTGGACAGTTGCACAGGTGTCTATGGTAGAGAGAGAGAGTGAGAGAGAGAGAGAGGGAGAGAGAGAGGGAGACCTACGCTGCTGTGTGTGGGGGGAAGATTTCAGACTAGAGGCGTATGCTGTGCATGTGCAACAGTCCACAAGCAATCTGTGTGTGTTTGTGTGTGTGCCAGTGAGGACGGAGGGCAGGAGGAGGATTTAGACCCATCATAAAGGAATTCTCCCCCCCAGCCCGTAGCTCATCCCGACACTTTTATGCCTTTTTATTTTCAGGCCCATTGCAGCCAAGCCCAGAGATGTGATTTATACTGCCTGGCAGCATGGGCACTGCAGCAAGAAAGACAGATGGAAGGAAGGAGGAGAGGAGTGGAGGAGGAGAGGGGTTAGTGGGAGTTGCTGAGGGAAAGAGGGTAAGGGGTGTATGTGGAGGGTTGGGGGTAATGAAGCAGAGATGAAGAAGAGGATAGGTTCAGAAGAAAAAGGTGATAGAAGGAAACAAGTTGATAATGGCAAAAAATAAAGGAAAGGAGGAAACAAAAAAATCTTGTTGCCTTTGTGATGAGGAGCTCTGCTCTCATTTTCCTCTACTCCTCACTTTCTCTCTTCCACATCTTCACCTCTACATCTCTCTCTTTTTCTAATGAGTTATTGGCCCTGTCTGATTCAGGAAGAGAAGCCCCATCTCTCCACCACACTGGCGCCCTGACAGCCTAAATCACCCGCCTTCACCAACACTACACCTCCCTCCCCCTAGTCTTCTATTTCTCCTCCCCCCAGGCGACCGGGACACTCCTCCTCTTCCTCATCCTGCATCCTGCCTCATGCCTGCCTGAGGTGTGTGAAATATTCATGCATCTCTCATTGATTGGGATGAGAGGTATTGGGAGGGGGGCTAGTG
The DNA here is from genome assembly GCF_033026475.1 of Channa argus. NCBI lineage: Eukaryota > Metazoa > Chordata > Actinopteri > Anabantiformes > Channidae > Channa > Channa argus. The sequence goes on from NC_090197.1 coordinate 18,528,198, forward strand.
TTTGATGGGCCCAAGTGAAGGAAGCCGCCACCCACCGAAAGACAGCTTACTTACAACATACATGGATGGGGCAGAGGGTATGTAGGAGACGTGTGGACAAAGGTGGTGGACAGAGGTGGTATGGCTGTAAAATGGGAGACAGGTGAAAGCCAGGAAGGAAAAAAGGGATCTTGATGTGGCATGCAGGTACATGCTGTGTGTGTGGGTCTATGTGTGTGTGTGTGTGTGTGTCTGACACCTGCCTTCCAGTGTGCTGGTTGTCCTGTCTCTGCGCTGTAACATCTCTCTCTGTCACACAGCCGCCTGAGAGGAGATGAGCTGCCATGCTGACTGTCATTCATCCATCACAAAAGACAGCACACGAACACAGCACACACACACACGCACTTAATCTACTAGGGATGCAAAGCGAAACACACTTTTTCAGTGTGACTATAACTGTCACAAAAGTATTTTAGAGAAGGTTCTGCCTTCGAAATTCAGCTCTAAATGAGAGCCAGGACCGTTAATATGCCTTTGGTTTATTACCCTATTAATCTGTGGTTATTTCCCTCTGAGACTTTGATACTGAACACTCATATTTGCCTCGTTCTAAGCATCCTGTGTAATCTCAAAAGAGAAATGCACTGTATATGAAGCAGAGGGGGACATTGGTATAATCTACTCCACAACCTAGGGTCAGTTGAAACATCAGTTAGGGTTAATTGTAACAATCATAAAAAGTATTCATTTTGTAATTAAATTCTAATTACTTTTGTCATTAATTTTAATGGGGTAATTTATAATGTCTCAACAACAGAAAACTGTATGCTGCATGCCTCTATGCATTATGTGAAGGCAAATATGGGTTTATGTTTGCATATGTCTCTGGAGCTAATAAAAAAACAGCATGACACCAAATTAGGATCTCAGTCTCTGGTAACTGGTGTTTATGCCAACAAACAGTGGCAGAGCACATGTCAGTTTTTTTAATGTAGACACAAGTCGGAGACAAGAAGGGCAGCAGGGATTTGTTTGTTGAAATACAATATTAGCACATGGAATTATAGATTTATGAGACTGCATTTCAACAAGACTGGCTACACACAAACTGACAATGATTCCTTGTATGAAAACAAACCAAGTGTGGGTACTTTGGGGTTCATTTAATAACTCTTAAACAATACTTTAGGATGGTTTAACTGTATGAAATTATCTTTTTGTTAACAGAAATAGAGCTTTAGAATGAAAGCTTTCATGTGAATGGAGTAGACTGGCATTATTCTAATTAAATACGGATAGCAATTCCCATGAAAACCAACAATTTATTAGTTTGTCAGTACTTTGAAGCCTCCTGCCCCTGTCTGTGGTTTTCACACCAACGTATAGTCGGTCTTAAAGGCCAATTCATACTTCCCACATTCATGTGTCCAATAAACTATCTGAGATGTAAATTTAATCACCACCCAAATCTGTGAAGGTCAGGACAGACTCTACATATTTCCGCATGTAGCACAAAAATTTTATTAATATACTGTATTTCAGTGAAATATAACAAACACAGAAATGTTCCTACTCAAAAGTCCAGTTGCCATAATAATTTGTGCTTTGCATGTGTTGAACATGTCCCGTTATGAAAAGAAGCAAATGAAAAGTGTGAATTGACAATAATGACTAAGTCAATACACCACTAGCTTTAGTTTTCTATTGATAAACGAAAGGATATGAAAAAAATCACTGTCATCCAGCCCTCTGGCCAAACAGGGGGCATTTCTCTAACATTAGTGTTTTGGGTTAAAAAGAATGGTTTTTGCTGCCGGTAACAGTTTCCGGGATGAACTTACCACTAAGTTGCATACTTACTTAGCAAATGTAAACTCGTTATATTGTGTTTTTATTTACAGCAGAACAGCCCATGCACTGGCTTTTATTTAACCAGTCAGCTGGGGCTGGCTTTGTTTGAGCTTGGCACAATTTATGATCAGTCTAATTGCTTCCTGGTCTCGTTTCATGGCGCGTATCTTTGAACGAACAAACGCGTGCTGTGGCTGTTTCTCCAGCAGCTCGTCATCGTAGGCCCAACGGCCCTTACTGGCACGATGAATTTGATAAATCCTCTTATCGCCCCGGGAGACAATTAAAGCGTATGTGACAGGGGTCCCTATCTCCGCTCTCCTCCTGTAGCGCTTCATTTAGAAGCCATTTGTCTCCGCTATGGATTTCCTATTTTTAATGGCGTGCGTATGCAGGGGTCGGGGCCATGCTGAATAATAGATGCCTTTCGCTCCTACTCTTTGCCTTTCATTCGTTCTCTCGCTTATTTCCTCAGCGCCAGGACCCCATGGGAAGATGTTGGTGTCACTCTGGAAACCAAGGTGCAGCACTCCTGGTGCTCTCTAGATTCTGGCAGGAGGCTATTCAATCCGGCGGACGAGGCTTTTCGTGAGAGCCAGTGGCAGACAGCGAGCTGATATCACTGGGCACGTGTTGGACCCCCCCCAATCCAGATCCTCAGTAAAGGACGTTTATCACAGAAAGCGAGGCTGCTGCGCAGTGAGGTGATATATCGCCCTGGCCAAGCGCGAATGAATAGACTAGTAATTATCCTGTTAAAAGGGTGGCCAGACAAAGAGAGAGCCTCGCTATAATTTAAATTGTTTTGTTTCCCTCCACAGTCGAAGCTTGGCCTGCTGACTGACATCATGAAATGGGAAAAGTGAACCTATTTATAGCCTGAGACGTTCAGCTAATTGTAGAATTTAATAAGGTTTCTGGAAGAGTGGATTCTGTAAAAGCCAGAGGCCTGAACCTCCTCTTTGCTCTTGTATCTCTTCAACATCTCTTTTTAGCTTTGTAGTTTTGTTCACTCCCAACTTCCATCCTTTCATCTTCTCCTTTTGTGTATCTTAACCTCTGGCACACACCTAGCCTCCTAACAGCCCTTCTTTCTCCCCCTTCCTCATCCTGTTATCTCCTATCACACAAAGTCTCCCTTAGACTAATACGCCTCTCACTTTGCTTGCGTGACTCTGATTGTGTGATTCTCAGCATGTCACAGCAGCTTAAGTTGTGCATGGATATGTGTGCCTGTGTCTATGAAAACAAGTGAAGATCCACCCAAGTGTGTGTGTGTGTGTGTGTGTTTGTGTGTGTGCAAATGGTCTTGTCCAGTGTGTGTGAGACAGGGGTAATTGAGCTCAGAGGGTTTTCTGTCTTTGGTGGCAGAGGGGAAATTGGAATCTTCAGAATCCATTAGAGAGACCCTTTCACAGTGCGCGTGTGTGTTTGGTGTGTTTATTGTGAGTGTGTGTTTGTGTGTGTCATGTCTGCATATTTTTTGTACTGACAGAGATGCAGAGAAAAGAGGAATGAGTACTAGGAGGATAAATGTAAAATATCAACTCACAAATTAACTGAGAGCGAAACCTTCTTGCTTGCTTTGTACAGTATGTCAGTCTTTTTGTGTGTTGTGTGTGTGTGTGTGGAGATTTGCTGTGTACATGTCAGGTCTGACATGAACTGAATGAGTACCTTCATTGCAAGGAAAATGGGGAGAATGAAGAGAGGGAAGGTGAGCAGAGAGAGGGGAAACAGCATGTTGCCAACAGCAGATGGTCTCACACTTCCTCCCTGCAGAGCTATCACTCTCTTTGTCTTCCTTTCTGCACTTCTGCCTCATGTTCCTTCCTGCATCACATGTCGTATAATGTATCATTTCACCTCAGCGTCCTTGGTCATGTACTGTATTTACCCTGTTTACTGCTTTACGCTTATCTCATACCTTAACCACAGTTTGTGGGCAGGTTTTGTGGGGTTAAAGGGATTTTGTCACTTGTGTGGTGACGTTATTTTTATATGTGTTGAATGTGTTACAAATCCCTTGAACAGGCCAAAACCAGCATATCATTTATCCTACCAGCAAGTACTGTCTGTAGGCAAAGTCTGATAGTTTATCGAATTCTCCATTGTTGTGTAGAAACTATTAATAACGCATCAATGAGCCACACTGCTGCACTGCACTGGGTGACATTGTACTTCATTATCACAAAGGTGAGCAGTGTGGTTTCTTTTGAGTCAATCCCACATACACTTGTTTCGTGCAAAAAGTTATATTTTTACCTTTGTCTTTTTTGCAGTTTGAATGACTTGTTCAAAAACAAAATCTATAGTGTCCAGCTGTTTTAGGACATCAATGAGCTCGTGTATTTGTGACACATCTTTAAGGACGCATGTTTTGAGACTTGAATGAACAAGGGGCTGAGTCACAACCGTGATCAGAATGTTGGTAAGTGAAGAGAAATGGACAAGCACATTGTTGGCATTTGTCTTTGACATTATGAAAAAATGCCAGACATATCTTACAGGGTAAATCTATTTCAACATCTATTAGCTGAGCATATACCCTCCGTTGTTGAGATAAAGATCGTAAAAGAAACAAGCTAAATAAATAAATAAAGTTTGGTGACTATGAAAATTATGTAAATCGTGTGCTTTCACGTTTTATGTTCAAAATCTAAACCAAAGAACCAAACTAAAGAGTTTGAAGCAAGAGACATACCAAACATTACCAAGGAGATTGGCGCAAGACAACCTAGTTTTATAGCATAGTGTGGACAGTAATCCAGAGAAAGTCATCTGCAATCTGTTTTTACAGAATGTACATAGACTAATAACGTGAAAAATGCTAAATATTTAAACTTTCTTGTCATGAGTGGGGTTTTGTGTGTTAGATCAATACAGACACACTGTTAGCAATTTAGTCACAGCTTTTTTAACAGCCAGTGTATGTGGTGTGTGGTTTAACGAACAATGTGCCTTGTGTATAAAGTCCTGCTTATGTTGGTAACTGAGCTGAAATTGATGTAAAGCTGCATTCTTTCAGTGCAGTAGTGAAATATACATATGTATGTGCTTCAGTGTGTGCATGTGAATTTGTGTGTGTGTGTGTGTGTGTGTGTGTATAGAATGATTAGCCTTCTTTTAATGGGAAAATAACGTCAGAGCCACTGGGACGTTTAATCCATCTGAGCTGATTCTGTTTCCATCACAGCTATTGATCAACTCCAGTGACAAATCAACAGGGGGCTACTGTGTGTGTCTGTGTGTGTGTGTGTGTGTGTGTGTGTGTGTGTGTGTGTGTGGGGGGGGGGGGGGGGGGGGGGGGGAGTACCTTACACAGCATTTTACCGTGTCACAAACTTATCACCTAATGCAACAGTAGACTCCAATAAGCTGCTTTCCTTTCTTTCTTCTCTGTTTTTTCTCTCTCCCTCATTCCATTTCATTTGTGTTTCATCTTTTTTCTCTTCTTGTTTGTCTGTTTTCCACCTCAAACTCATCTTTCCTTCATCCTTTTTCTCTTTCTCTCAAGTTGTTAAGTGGTATTGGCTTTAAAGGGGCAGCAAATCAGTCGCTGATTAATACTGAATTTTTGCGGCCATTTGTCTGCACCGTTGCCCCTGTCTGTGACACCCCCCACCCCACCCCCCACCCCTTTCGTTTCTTCCTCACGCCCTCCCATCTCTCTCTACCTCTCCTCTCGTTCTCTTTCGCTCGGTGGTGATGAATGACCGGCCAATTGCCGAGGGATTAGAATCGTCACAGTTACCTGTGCCTTGACAAAGTGGTCCTGATTGGTGACCAAGGCACTTCGAGGGTGGGGGGTGGAGGGTCAAGTCTCGGGAATGGACTAGTGTGTGTTTGTATGGTGTGTTCACCTCAGCTTGTGTGTGGTCTGTATGTGTACAGGCAGGGCTAGAGCACACAGTTTATCACGTTTGTTGCTGTGATTAGGGACAGGACTCTGCTGTGTCGGTCTGTGTGTTTGAATGGGGCAGGGGTGAGCTCCTGCTCTCTCAGATGGTGATTCTGTGCGACAGAGATTGGCGAGGTCCTGGCAGCGATGTGACCACACTGACATCCGAGAACCCTGTAAATGGCTGCTAGTGGACACTGATGAATTGGCTCTGGTAGGAATCGAACGCAAGCCTAATCAGTGCATGGATCCCCCTGCAGCAACATTTTTCAGTTTTGTCCAACCTTATCAGGTGCAGGCCATCAGCTATGTCAGACCCCATTGGTTAGTCCTCTATGTCACTCACCTCTGCTAGTGATTAGGTGTGCTAGATATTATCAAGCAATTGCTGTTATATTTGCAGTAGAACTGTGTGCTCCTAGGTCAGTGTAAATCTGTATGTGCAAGTTCAGCTGCATGACTGACATGCTTATCATTTTAGTGTCTTGAAATATAGGTTGTGTGGAAGTTTGGATAATCTTTGAGGAGCTATGTATGTAGATTTCTCAAACAGCTACAGCTCAAATGTCGATGCTTCCATACCGGTAGCAGAATGTCACTGAATAGTTTTGGGGAAATGACGAGGTGACTGAGGAGGCATAGTCACCAGATCCAGTTTAACTTCATCCTTCATGCAGGTCTCTACACACTTGTATGTGTCCCAACATTCAGTGTCCAGTGTCCCAACATTACTAAGACACTTTATGATGATTTTTCCCTTCATCTGTGATCTATCTGTACAAAACTATATGCACTGTTGTCTTTCACTTAGTAAGTCCCTGTCTGTCTCTCAACTGTCTGACGCTACTGCTCTTTTACGGTAATATCCTCCATTGGTCATTGGTCTTACTTAATCCATCCATCCATTATCTGTGGCTGCTGCCTATGACAAAGTAAATCAGGACATAAATGAAAAATGTATGTAACAATGGTTTTCAGGTAAAAAACCTCAGGTATAATTTTTTTTTGTGTGTCAAGTGGTAAAATATATGCCTGAAAAGTAAATTAAGGTTGTTTTGTTGTCTTTGATCTGTCACACATTTCTAGTTTTTCAAAAGTCACTATGACTGGCTCATACACTATCATTAGTGGGGGAATCCTCAGAGCCTATATAGCTACTTGATGGGATGTCTTTTCAGAAGAAAGACAAAGTAAATTAGCAAAGCTTTTGGTAAATCTATTTTTAAGTAGCTTTTCAATGTGCAGTAGATTTAAAAAAAATGGTGGAAAATGGCACAGTCAGTAAAACAAAAAGATTTTTTTGATGGAGCTATGGTTATTGTAGGAAATGGCTTAATTTCAGGCAAAGCAGAGCTTTGAGGAAGTGTTTTCTGCCACCCATAAAGTCCAGAATAACTTGTGCTGTGCTGTCTGGATTCCTGGGATAGTAGTGTAAAAATAAGACCTTTGGGAAAATGTTGTGATCTAAGTACACAAGGTGTATTAATTTATAAAGAATATTTCAGATGTTGTATCAGAAACACAAATATTTCAAACACTGCTAACTCAAACATTAGTTAAAATGACTGGAATGATTTCCAGTTAAGGAGGAGGAGAAAACTTCAGGCAGACCAAAGGCGAGGGCCTTTCTCTGTGGGTTTCTCAGCGAGGCTGTCAGACGGGGTGAAATCTAGGACAAGGAGGAGAAGATCCCTCCTGTCCCTCCAAGCTACAGAGAGATGAAGGATGGAGAGATAAAGAAATGAAGGGATAGTTTGGTTAGAAGATGATTGTGTCAGGGCAGTAGAGGCTGAGAAAGAGCCTTGACTAATTATAGTCATCTATTACAGACACAATTAAAACCTGGCTAATTTACTGCAGCCCGACGCTCACACACCCAGCTGATTTATACCAGAGCTCAATGACACCCGGAGGACACACACACACATTTTATCTTTTTTTGTGTTTGCTGAGTGTATTTTAAAATATTCCAGAGATTAGCAGTATGTATGTTCAGCTGAGTTAAAGCAAACAGATAAAATGTCTCTCAAACCAGCAACATTCAATGGAGAAAATTAATAAAAATAAAAATCACCCTAAGAAGTGTATGTGCATCACATTTATGTAACCTCCCCCTTGGGACTGTGAGCATCACAAAAGCAGAATGATATGCAGAAATGTTTTAGATTAAGGTTTTCTGTCTTCTTAATGAAATGCATGAATTCATTGTCAACAAATGAGCTCGCTAACTGACAGCATGCATTTAGCAGGCTTGTTAGCTCAGAGAGTTGTTACTTCCCTATTTTTAATGAAAGTCCTTGTTGCATAAATTAATAATTGAAATGAATTTCACGTTGCCATTCTCTGGTGTGGCCATGCCATCAGCCAAAAAGATCAAGATTTTGGCTTGTCCCTTTAGGGGGTCGCCACAGTGGAATGTGTTTTGCATGAGTTTTTATGCTAGATGCCCTTCCTGCTGCAACCCTACCATTTCTTTTATCCAGATTTGGGACTGGCACCAGGGTGGCCCTTGGTGGCTTGACTAGGCCACACCTGGTGGGGTGGGATTTGAATCCACAGCCTTATGCATCCCAACCCAATGCTCTACCACTGAGCCACCAGGCCCTAGGAAAAGGAAAGGTGTAACTGAAAAAAAGTAAAGTAAATTCTACAGTATTTAACTAGCTTATCTGAATTGAATGCGGCCAGTTTCAATGTTGGTACACAGGTTCTTTTCCTGACGCTTCAAAATTTTTGCCGTTAAAAATGCATTACAAAGTTTTTCAAGCATTAGAATGTTTTTTTCTCTCTCTCATACACACACACACACACTTACAAGCATGTCAAAATACTTTCTACCATTCACTCTGTCATGTTTGTACAGTGAAGTAAGTATGTTTATGTAGAATCTATATCGGCCCCAGCCTGTATCCTGTTTGTCGCTTTGTGTCAACCACCCCTCACATACATTTACTGGATGGATTACAACAAAAGAGACAGGGAAGAGGTGGAGACAAAAAGAGAGAAAGGGAAGGAAAGAAAGAGTGAAAGATAATATGTCAGCAAATTTCTTTATAATCCAATAGGTGGTCAAGGTGTTGGTTTGCTGCAGCAGACAGGCTCCACCTCCTGCTGGGATAGGCCATGCCTGTCTGCATTCGCCCCGCCCTGAAATTTATCAATCAAGGCACAATTCTGATATATCCCCACCCATCTGGGGGCCTCTGCCAATAGAAATCTCTTCCCCTATCTCTCTCTCTGGTCTCTCTCTAGTTCATAGCAGCCCTCAGGTGATGCAGCACTTTAAGGGTTAAGTCAGCAGTGTGCTGGATCTCTGCAGAGGTGACAGATGCTTCCTATCCCACCCAGCACCACAGGGAAACCAGAGACACTCAGCATACCAATGAGCCACTGTTTGACACACACACACATGCACACAAAATATGCATATGTGAGCATAGAGATCAACAAAGTACCCAAACACACATACACAAAAACACACACCAGAACACATATGCACAAATGCATACACTACGTACCTGCAGGGGTATATAAAATGTGTCATTTTTATGATAATCATTTGTATGCACATCATTTGAACATCTTTTCTGTTTTGTACGAGGGTGATAAAACAAATAGATGCAAGCATGCCTATCCCTCCCAGTGGGAGTCAAGCAGATATGATCCTTTGTCTCAACACATGGCCTGCCATGGAGGGCCACTGCACACTGCTACACAGTAGCGGGCGCACACACATATATGCACACATGTATGTAGACACATTCAAACATATGGTACAAACAGTTATATGCACACAAGCAGACACATACACAGGCTATAAAAGTGACAGCTGTCGTCATGATGGAGCACTCGGAGAAGGGGAAGTGAAGGCTTAGCCACCGCGCAACATGGTGTCGAGAAGACCTGCTATTCATTTTCAGCTTAATATGTTCCAGCCCATTGGAAAAACATTGCAGCATATAATGTAAGCAATTTCATATGCGCACACCACTCCTCACAGCTTTCTCTCTGAAGCACCAGGCAAAATGAAGAGACCAGATTTAGCCGATGGTTGACTGACTTCAAAAATAACACACAGCTTGTGAGTGTGTGTGTGTTAGAGAGACCGAGAGAGAGAGAGAGAGAGAGAGAGAGCAGACGTCCGCCGGGTTTTTGTGTGTGTCTCTGTAAAAGCATTTGCATTTAGCGTTTTATGGTTATGTGCATGTGTGTGTCTGTATTTGGATTTGTGTGTGTTAATTAATCTGGTACCCATCCATGTCTCTGTTATGCATCTCTGCACATTTACTTTTCACTGCAGCATTGCTGGAATATGGTGTTTATCCACCAAAGCAGCAAAGATGATCAGCAGAGTGACACTGTATGGATGTCTCTATCATCACAGATGCAAATATGGATAAACATATAACCCCCACAAACACTTTTGCACACACATCATAACATCCCGCATTGCAATTTCAGAGACCAAAGTAGTGAATTTCTATTTTTGAAAACAAAGCATTAGTTTAGATATTTACACATTACCAAACGATAATAAAAATCTCTTTCTCTCTGACAATGATGCTCAGGCATGCACATGCACACATACACAAATGTGCTCAGTGGAGCCCCAGCCGGTGCCCTAGCATCTTTATATGGGTAAATAAATGGTGTGCTTGGCAGTGGGTAAATGCATGTGCTCTCAGCCTGCGGGCCCAGATGGTAGCCCAGTCGTTTGCTTTACCTTGTTTTGTTTAATTACTACAATCAACTCTCTATTTCTTCAATTAATCACCACCAACCTGTTCCATTACTATGCCCCCCTCCCTCTTCCTCTCCCACTCCCACTTTCAAACAAATCACAAAGGCTGCACACATCAGATATAGAAAAAAGCAGAGACAAGTGAATATTAATAAAAACCAAAAGGAGGACATTCATGTAAAACCACACACACAGTGCATGCAGTTGTGGCCATTGTTAAGCAATTAACAATTTAAACGATTCAATCTTATAAACGTTATAAAAAAAATAGAATAAGAAGATTTTTAAAAAGCAGCAGGCAGTGGCACACAGTGATGGGATGGAGAGATGGAGTGGGGGAGGAGTAGACCATCAAGGCAACGTGGAGGTGGCTGACAGCAGCCGGGCACAGGAGAATAACGGGGTGGAAAGCACTTCATTACGTCCTTTTATTCCGTTATAATCACCGCACGGCCATCACTCCTCGGCGACACCGGGGCCCAGGCACTGACACGAGGATTGATGCACCGGAAACGCCGGGCTTCTGCAACACAATAAACAACACCATTAACCAACGTGGCCCCGTCGACGCAGTAAACAGTTCATATTAATTACGGTCTGACCGAAGTGCGCCTCCACGTTGCATTTAATCCGCCCTAATATGACGGCAGCCAAGAAGATTGTCAATTATAGCCTAGCGTGTAGATGATCACGGATGCAGGTTTAGCAGCTCGTAATAGAATTAGATGGACTCAATTTGAAACAAAAAGCGAGACAAAGATTAATAGATACACAAGCAGGCCCAAGTAATTTTTATCATCAACCGGCGAGGTACATTTACTCCAAGTAAACACTTTATGCACACTTTAGCGCATGTGTGTGACGATCTTATGGTAGTGATGAGGTATCTTATAAGGGAGACCACTGATGCATAATCACTTATGTGTTTCTTCTTTATCCCCCTCGAAGGTCTAATAACAGGGGGTGTAATGTGCTCCACACACTGCACAGCCCCTCGAGGCAAATTTGTGATTTGTGATATTGGGCTACTCAAATAAAATTTGACATGGCTTGGCATTCCTATTAAAACAGGCCTAATCACAGTTCTGTGTACACATGAGTGTTAATTTTGTGTACAGCGTCTCTAGATGTGATCTCGGAGTCTAAGTGTCGTAGAGTTTCACCAGCCTTAATGTGACATTATGGCACTAATGCGTGGTGGGGACTTGATCACTGCTCACGCCGTGCTGACACATGGATGCTTGTCTTCTACTGCCATCTAAAGGTCAGTGTGCGGTAGGTTCCGCCACGTTTTAAAAGTAAAAAATCACGTTTAATCTTTTTCATTTGACACTATTTTGGCATGACCTATGGATAAATCAGACCATTAGTCATTTCTAATTCCTAACCATCACCATGCATGAACCTGTACTCATATGTCCTTCTTTCTGTTCTTTTAGATTTGATATTATCTTCAGTTTTAGAGTGCTCTCTCTTCTATTTGACTCAATAGTTGTTTTTCAAAGCAGGCATTTCGAAGTTACACCCTGCAAAAGATGTAAATAATAAAATGACTAAATTCCTTTAAACCGCTTAATTTTCAGGGTCCACTGTAACATTTTTGGTGCTCTCTGCAATGATAAATCACAGTGACGAAATAGAAATGATTCTGTAACATCTTTACCTTCCAGTAATACAGGAGCAGCATCCTAACATAGTTGAGGAATAAAGACCGCATATTTTCTGCTCTAGCCATTCTGAAAAGTTTGCAGAGGTTAATTGTATTACCAAAACTGTCATCACAGATTGAAGTTAGGGCCACTGTAAACACTCAAACGATTCCCTTTTTTCTCTCTCTGAATTTACACAGACAGTTGGAAAGTTCCTCATTTAAGCCTGGTCTTCATTTGGCCAGGTCTTCCAAGGCAAAGAGGCTGCTAATCTCAATGGTCTTTTTACCTGGTTTAATAAAAATAATAAATCATCATTATAATAATCAATAACATAATTCTAATGATTAAGTACAAGCAAATGACATTCCCATGAAAGTGTCTTCTTGTTTTTTTGTTCAGCTTACTATACATTGCTCTGATTTAGAAATTTTCCCATGTTAATGTATAGTAAAATTATTTAAAGGACACATCAGAAACAGAATGCAAAATTAAACTTCCATTATTAGGGTTTTTACATGAGAAAGTATATTTTGGATGTAAACTCTGACAGTGTCCTCATTTGTGCACTGAAAGAAAGCAGCCAGTGTAAAGGGGCATTGCCAGCATGTACATATCCAATCCAACATCAGTTTGTATCCAAAATGTATTTTGTAAACCGAGGCTCAGTTTTAAGAGCAAATACAGATGAATCCCACATTTCCTGGTTTGCTTTCCAGTTCCGTATGCCCACATGTTTAAATGTCTTTAGACACTGAAATCTCTGTGCTATTATCTACTTGTAACTGTCCAACAACAATTTCCCTATGTGGATCAATAAAATATAAATTATTATTATATCAATATTTTTTAAACATAAACATGAAACAAATCCTACAGAGGTTACCCTGAAAAAGCTAAAAAAAAAAAAAAAAGACTTGCTTCTATAATGATTTACAGGTTTATCTCTGGGCAAAGTTATGTTCTGTGTTCTGTGTGCACTTTGACCTTATGGAAGGAGGAGAGGATCGACCTACTCAAACCTCTGCATGTAAATTTTCTAAACTATAAAGAGTTGGAAATCCATTAAAATGGAATGTAAAAGATAACATATGCCCATTAAAGAGCATTAAAACCATAGCTCATGTTTACTCAGGACTCACCCGAAGATCACTCCCTGCTTACATGACCTTCATTTACAGTGATATCAGGATGAAACGATGCAGTGATTTTTTTTTTTTTTTTTGTCGCTCAGGCTTCAAAGTGACTGTGTTCATTTTTGGATTAGGCAGAATAACAGGGAGAAATGCTTTGTTTGCTTGCATTATAAACAAATTGTAAAATGATCCAGCTCAAAGATGCATCTCAGACCATCTGGCAAACACTACCCTCTCACACTATGAACAAAATGTGTAAATATTGTGATGTAGGAAAATAAGAGAAAAATGTCATGTCAAACTTTTTTTTTAACAGAATGAGATGATCATAATGAGCTGTTTCTCATTTGTTCTTTTCTTCCTCTAAAATATCCAATTTAGGTTCTGAGTTTAAGAGTTGAATTTTAAACCAAAAAAAATAAATAAATGCTGCCACTAAACAAAATGTCATTCCTCACCTCTTTGGCCAGAATCACTGCTGAGCTCGCTTATATTTGCTCCAACAAGTGTAGCTTTGGTCTTCCCCATGCAGATACAGACTCAGGATCTGAGTCCTGAGTGAACACAATAGACCCTGTCAAATAAAATAACCTCCTTCTTCTCCTTCTGCTGCTGTTTCTTCTCCTCTGTATTTATGTGCTGTATGTACGTATGTAATAAGTGCTTTGTGAAGTCATACAGTACTTCATCTACATCTACTTTTCATGTATGTATGATCAGGGTTAATCCTGGTATACAGCTGACCAACAAATTAACTTTTAGGCCATTGCATTACTTATGTGATGTTATTGTTGGATTATATGCATTTTCATGAAAGTTGTTACATGCAGATATTCTGGCTTTAGGTTTTGCAATGAGCCTTACCATGAAAGAACAGGCAGATGGTTTGGGAGTATAGCAAAATGATACTTTAGCAGAACAGTTGGCTGCTTATGGGATAAAACACTTGATATACAACTCTACCTAAAAAGATGTATACATATGTTATATATAAATAAAAGACTTAACACGCAAATATAAACATGAACATTTTAGGGTGCATCTATGAGAGAAAATATTTAGTAGCTATGAAATATTTCATATAACGAAATATTGGCCTGTATTGTAATGATATAGATTTTAAGAAACAGCAGTCAGTGAGGTCCTTTGTAAAGCCACATTACAATTTCTACAGGATTATTATAACCTAGTGTTTTCCCAGACTGCGGTCAAATCTGACGGTGTAATTCCGTTCTTACGTCGGTAGATGGCAGACTTGAATGAATAATTCTCGCATCGGTGGAGGAGCGCGCCTGAAACTTCGGGAGCGCGCCGCAGCCGTCCGCCTGCCTGCTTGGATATTCCGCCTCCGTGCGTCGTCTCGCCGCCGTGCCGTGCCCCGGTGAAGAGTTCACGGTACGGGCTTGTCGGCGGATGATGCGGGGCCCATGTCACAGTCTAATCTCATTTTACAGTGCGGTGAGAGCGACATGTTATATTACTGGAATCAGTGAAGGGACCCAAACGAAGGATGCCAATAAACAAAAGTAACAGGCTGCCTCTCATTTATAACTATTAGGAACACTTAACCTTATGGTCAGGTTATGGCTATAGATAAATCCACTAGCCATTTACTGCAACATTTTATAGAGAAGCTAGATACTGAATCATCAATATTAGATTTTAAAAATAACAGATATTTTATTGAGCCCATTTGCATCTTTTACTGTCCACTGCAGCTTATGATGAAATAGATGTACTAAACTCTCATGGTTGCACACATTCAGTGAAATGCACTGAATTATTCCACTGTTAACAATACTGTTGCTGAGACTGTCCTTAAAATGCACTCTGCATTTTTCATTGCACCTGTTCCCTCTTTCTTCCAAAGAAAGGCTAGATTCTGTCTCTATAACACTTACAGACACACACACACGCATACACACACGCACACGCACACACAACAACCACAAATTGCACCACAGTGTCAGATCCAAACAGGCTTTGCTGTGTCCTTCAGTGTAAAGATGCACTTGAATGATAATGGCCAGTAGGGAGCACTCTGTGTAATCATAATGACCTATCTCCTATGAGTTATATCAGGATTTGTCCATATGAATCATGTTTCTGCATCATATACATATTTTTCCAATGATAAAGTCTTCTTTTTGTGTTGCATTAGAGGTGTTTTTTGCTATATTGTGTGCTGCTGTGTAGTGGAAAGAGGCAAAATTGCTCCAGATAAGAAAGTTGAAAGTGGGTAGTTTTGTTCCTATGCAGAAGAACAGTATGTATCTTGGTTGTAATGTCCTAGTCAGATAGACATCACTGTTTTTGATGCAGTAATTTTTGGCATAGAGACACAAACCGTTACTAACACACTGAAGTGCAACAGGGGGACTGAGTAACATTTTAAAACCTCCCCCACACACAGTAAAAAGAAAATATATGCATTTCTTTATATATAGATACTGCATAGAATCCAAATGACTTGAGTCTCAGCAATAACTTTAGTTTTCTCAGCATGAATGTCTCATAAAATCTATTCATTATGTGTAGCTACTTATCGTGTTTAGGGCCGCAGGGGCAATGGAGCCTATCCCTGCTCTCATAGCGGGCGTGCTACACCATGGACAGGTCACCAGTCTATCTCAGGGCCAACGCAGAGAGACACACACACCATTCACATCTTTAGCCAAGGTCACCAATTAACCAAACATGCATGCCTTTAAACTGTGAGAGGACACTGTACCCAGAGAAAACACACGCAAACACTGAGCAGGAACACACACAGAACTCCACACAGATAAAAAACCCCAACATCCTTGATGAATCAAATCTGATGATTTTATAGAACATGTAAATCATGTGTGGCGACTTGATGCAGTCATTTTTCTTTTCTTTTAGTATCACTACAGCATTGTACACTACAACTTATTTAGTGTTCCCAAGGTTACAGTGAGAGAAGTCACAGAGGAGATAAAAGAACAAGAGGACGACCAAAGCAGTCTTTGGGGCTTCTGCTGTTCTAACATTACTCCAGTAGTGAGCAGCAGAGGACTAAAGCTGTGAACAATGGCTCCATCCCAGTAGTCCTTCATACCTCCTCTACTGCCATCACTGCCTGCATCTTCATCTCTGTTTTGGCACCTTTTATATGCTACTAAAGTGCATATTTTATTTATGCACCTAATTTATTTGAGAGCATGTGCAACACAATTGACTCTAATGTTGCTGTGTTAACACTTTATATAATTGTGTAAACTGAATATAGAAACTATATAATATATGTAATGCAATGTAATATATTGATAGCAAAAAAAGTATTGTTGAAAGCACTGATGAGAACAGATGACGATTTGGGAAGTTAAATATCTTCCTAAACCAATTCCACATTACTTTAATATAAACCTCTATTTCTCTTCTTCTGTGCAGATGAGGTGGGCACGCACGCGCACACACACACACACACACACACACACACACACACACACACACACACACACACACACACACACACACACACACACACACACACACACACACACACACACACACACACACACAGCAAGAGAAGGAGGCAATGAGACAGACACTAGCGGCTGTGCTGCGTGTGTCACCAGTTTGACCCAGACTGCACTTCCTGTTCACCAGACAACTATCGCCCTTCAGTGACCAACAATGTCTTGCACACACACACACGCACACAGATACACACTGGCAAGAGAGCCGACACCAGATGGAGGTGCTGACATAGACAGTGCAGATAAGGGGGTTACCCTCATCCTTCCCACTTACAACCTGTCGACTGTGGGCCTCACACGCACACACAAATAAGTAGGTATGTTATCGGTGGTCATCAGCCCCTGCTCGCGTCACACTCCTGTCCTCTTATCAGTCCCTCTTTGCCCTGAGCTGTAATGCTCATCCTCCTGAGAGAGACACAGAGACAGCGAGACACAGGGAAAATGTATATGTGTGTGTGTGCATGGGTGTGCACTAAGAAAAAGGGGGATATGGGTGGAGCATTGGGGGGAGGAAGTGTGGAACGATCGGGTGCAGAGGGCAGCTGACAGAAACCTTGCCTGGTAAGACTTACACTGTTAGTGAGGATGGCAAAAGAAACTGCAGAGGATGTGTGGTCTGATTACTGAGGTGAAAGTGTTGCCAGTCACATGTGCTGCACCTCTGTATCTCTCTCTCACTTCTCCTGTAGCTTTGCTCTGACTGTGTCTCTCTGCAGCAATCTGTACTTGGCCTTTTCTCACTAACTTCAACACCTGACCCTCTATATCCTTCCTGCTGCCGGGCCGCCACATTCCTTCATCAGCAGCTTTCACTCCTCTGTCCCTCCAGTCTGTGTCCTCATCCCATGTCAGACTTCACAGCTAGAGAAAATACATGCAGACCGTCTCTTCTCTACTGTTAAATTATTGTTTTTGTTTACCCTGAAAGGGAAGTGAACATGTGAACAAGTGAACAAGTGAACATTGCATGAACATGTTTTGTCTACATCTCTCTTTCTTTTTCTCACTTCTTCCACCTTTGCCCGGCTCACTCCGCTCCCCCCCCTCTCTGACCATTTAGCTCTAACAAGTGCTCTCATAGTTAATGAAATTTCCCTGTCTCTGCCCAAATTTCTGCAATTAATCTTACTGTCCCTTCTCCCACTTCTCATCCTTTCACCTCTTAATAACATCCCCTCCCTTCGTCTTTTCAGAGAAAAACGAATTTCTGCCTGTGCTTCTTTTCCTTCTTCCTTTCCCATCTCTTTTCTATTTTTCCCTCTTCCCCTCTCTCTGTTTCTGCCCCAATGTTTTAATTTCCTTGGGTATAATCATATGCACAGGAGAAGAGGACAAGGAGAAGGAGGGGTTGGCCAACATTTGCCTAAGGCTCCGCAGCCTGGATCAATAAGTGGTCTTAAGTTTATCTGACTTTTATCAGCGGAGCCGACAGAGGGGCAGGTCGATGGGCTGTGCCCACGTCAAGTTGACCTTTTCAGGGACGATGGTGAGAGAAGTCCCCCAGGGACCCCTATGGTCCCCTGTCACTGTCTGACTGGCACAAGTCTGTTGCTCTCAACGACAAAGTCTGCACAGACGTCTATATCAGCGCCCGGTGCGGCTGACAGGGCCTGGCTGTTGTATTTATAAACTGTCCTTTGGCTGTGACACTTTGCCAATGATCAGGCCCTAATTTATGCAGGCAAAGCTCCTCTGTGCAAAAATGAAAGCTAATAGAGTCATTAGCCACTAATTCGAGTCGGGATACCTTGTATAAATTGGCTTACTTTGTAAAGCCTTCCCCCGATAATATTCCCCCTCCTCACCCCACTACCCCCTCTTTTCTCTCTCTCTCTTTCATCTCTCACCTGGACCATAGCATAACATCATACACACTCTGAGCACACACATTATTTTAGTGCCCAAATGGTAATGGTGTGTGTTTGTTTAATGGTGTGTGAGACGAATATATAATGTGTGTCTGTGTGCGCTTGTGTGAGCAGCACTATGGCTTTGTTACATAAAATATACATACTCAATGTACCAGAGATACAGCCTTAAAAAAGTGTGTGCATGCACTTGTGTTTGAGGATGTGTATTTATGTGTATTGCCATCCTGCCGTGCATGCCCTAAGCTGTTAATGCTGATGCATTATTGTGCCGCCTGATGGCTGATTATAACATTAAATGTTTATGAGCATTGATCAGAGATGGCCCCAAAGTGAGAGGCATTTCATATCCTCACCGGCCACTGCTTAACGGCATACTGATGGATGCACAATGATCTCCAATACAACACAACAGGGAGACCTGCACATGCTGCATATAACCACATGCATACACATGTGCATATTTAAACACACAGATTAAGCATATAAGAAGATGCACAAGCAAATGATCTTATACAAAAACACTAGGCGATTCATTTTAACCATTATACCTTGATTTTAAACACAACAATTCTAGTTATTATTATTTAATAGGTCATTATAGGCACAAAATTGAGGCAAGGAAAAAGCAAAGGCATAGAAGACACTTGTGGAATGACATTTTGTCTGCTACATAGTTAAGCTTTCACACTTTTTGCTCAAGCTGTTTACATCTCTTCATTTTGTGCGTAACTCTACTTTAATGTAAAAGTTAGACTTGATAGTTAATCATTACTATTACCACAGGACATACAAAAGTGGTAAGAAAAGCCATATTGGTCAATTCAACACCCAGTAATTTACAATGTAGCACCAATGGCAACAATCACTTCCAATACAAGTAGTGTACTGAGATTGGAAAATGAATATGCAGGGTCTGCAGGGTCTAACAATAGTGTGTTTACCACAACCGACTGTCCCATAGCATAAAAATTCCATACTGATATATTGCAGAAAAATATTTGATATATCAAAACATTGATATGAGGTGTAAAAACATAACTCATTGTATTTTTGCAGGACCTTTTCAAATGTGAATCTCTTACTGGACACTGTCCATATTTATTTATTTTATTTTATTTGTACCAACTCAGACATGGTTTGGCAGGACATTGTTTTAAAATACTATACAAAATGTGAAGTTATGTTTTTGTCTTGTGTTAACTGTTGTGGATCAAAGGCGCCATGTTCTGTGGTAAGTACTCAGCCTGCTGCAATAATCACAACAAGTTATCTGCAGACGTTTTTTTGTTTGATATTTTTTTCGGTCGTTCAAATTTATCGAGATGGGCAAAGGGAACTTGCCACTACTCTACTGACCTACTATGGCAGCTTTTCAGGATCATGAGAGTAAAGTCAAAACACACCAATTAATCAACAGAAAAGCAAATGCTTTCCTCACAACTCGGTGCACCAAAACAAAAATTCAACATAGCATGACATCAACTTCACAGAACCTATAAGAGTTTCATAGAGTTACTTAAATATATATATTTAACTGTAGATATTGTATTAATAAACACATGGTTGTTGTATTATTTTCTGCTAGTGAGAGTGACCATTGGCCGAATAATGAGGCAGCAGCAGGTAGCGTCCAAGTGTGGGTATGTCTAAAGGCCTAATCATACTTTCCATGTGTCTATGTCCATATCCATGAGATAAACTTCATTACCTTCCCAGTTTGCAATGGTCTGAACGAACTCTCTATGGACAATTGCGTGCAGGCCTAAAAATGTGTGTCTGCACGGACTGTCTGCAGCACTAGTAAACTAGCTGCATATGAGCCAGAAAAGTAAACCAGCCATTTCTTTCAATATATCAAAGATATGTTACATTTATTTTAATGTCTTTAACACTGGCCATGTAAAACCCTAACACAAAAGTTTTTTTAGCCAAACAAAACAAAGAAGCACTTTTTCTCACTGTCGCTACCTTCCAGAGGCTCCATCATATTTTGTAGCTGGAATGTACTTTGTCTGTGTTTGTAACTGTATCCCCAGTTGTAGTATAATTAGAAGTACTTGCACATCCCTTGTCCATGTTTATCTCCTGACAAGAGTAAGGAGAAAGTATGATTTCCCCTTAACTGTAGGGCTGTAGTGCAGGGTTGATGGCTGACAGTAGAGTGTGTAGACTCAATAAAATAAAAAAGAATCATGCGTTCCGAAGTAATTTCATGAGAATTGAACACATTTCAGTAGAGTCAGGCTAGGTGAAGCTGAGTAGCAGGAAAGCATGGACTGAGATCTGCAGACTTGCATTCATACATGGTGTGTGTCATTGGTAGAATGACTTTTGTATTATCTAACAGCTGTAAATTTAAGGTTCGCTTCCACGCTGGCCTATAGAACCAATATATCAGCCTATTTATGATGCGAGTTATGGGAAATCTGAACAGGCTTTCCATTTGATTTAGTTTTAATTTAAAGCTTTAATGCCAGGTGCGACATATGCATAGAGTCAAAGAGGGAAACCACACTAGCTTTTAAAGAGAAAATCCAATATTAATGCATGTTTTTCCTGGAAAAACTTACAGTCCTGACAGCAGGTCCAGGAAACAGCTTTTACACCCCTCAACAGCAGGCAGCAGATGGAAAAGACAATGTGGAATAACAAAATCTATTTCCAGATGTACTGGAGTCACATATGGGAATAGGATCACAGACTTAACTCATCGTTAAGATAGTTAATCACCTATATTATTAACAGTATGAAAAGCTGAAACAATCATGTTTGGCTCAATTTAGACAGCTCATGAGACGGGTCATCCAGATGTTCATTATTCAGATCATCTAAATAACAAATTATCCCCAAACTTTGGAAGCCACTTTTATTTTTGTTTAATCTGCTTTTGTTTAAAATGTGTTGAAAAGAGGTATTATTAGCAGTTTATTTGGTTAAAACTTCAATGACCAAGTCCACAGACTCACAGTCTGATCTGTATACATGAGCAACACTGACTCACCGCATCGAGCCCTCTGATTTGAATACGCAATCAAACTTTTATCCGACTTCAAGGATTAAGAAATAAATAATTAAGTCAGTCCAATTACTTAATTAATTATTTCATTAATCATGTGCTCACAAATTTCCTTCCCCTCCATTCGTCATGCGGCTCAATGGCTTCATTATGGATCAATGTGGAGCAGTCCCCATCAAGAGTCACACTGTCATCGTAGAGATTAATCAAGATGTTGCCTGAATGCAGAATGGACCTTGAAGCCATTGCTATAGTAACCAGTGTGTAACACTGGAAGCAATCTGAAAGTGTTGAGAGATGACACAGTGATTGAATGTTTGCATTAACTAACTGGTGTTAAAGTTGAACAAAATTTTAGATTTTCTCTCTGAGTTTACATGAATGGGTGCTTCAGTGTAAAATGACGTGTGCAAATCATTTTAACAAAGCCAAGACACAGTCTGTTTGGTCCTTACTTCTCTCCACAGTGGTCCACAGTTTGTTTAATTTATATAATGCATTTTCAGTTTTCAAGGAGCAGAATAAAACTGTATTAAAAGGTCATACTTGTAAGTTGATAAGCACAATAACGCATGTAAAGTAAAGTTAACATTATTAAAAACATTAATAATAAGATTACAATAGTGTGCATACTGTGAATAACTTGAACATTGTGAACTTCACAAATAAGAGAAAATAAAAGTTCCATCTCAAAACACACTTAATCTCTCTCATCTGTTTGGATAAAATGTAAAATTGTGTAAAATTATTTATGCTGTTCAAACCAAAAAATGCAACCAAATAACTTTTAACATTTTTCATATATTCCATTTAGATTATCTTCATTTCACTGTAATGTACCAAGAGTAAATGAAGTAAAGAAGTGGGCATGATTCATCTTTTTGTTACTGGAAAATAACTAGTTTTTGTTTCTTTTCTCTAAACTAAATTCTATGGTGTAGAGAAAGACCAAAGTGTAAAGGAGAAAATAATAAATCCCGATTTCATCAAAGTGCTGAACTAAAATACAAAATGTTTTAGTGTTAATGATGCAAACTCAAGGCTTCCTGTTTATGAGTTTCTCTGTTTTAAAAAATCGAGCAAAGAATGCTGAGAAAGAGTTCAAACGTGAAATAACTCAAACAAGTTTAGATTGATGCTAATACTAGTTTTGTGCACGTTTTAAACATGGGTATAAATTACCTACTCATTTTATAGTTTAATATTTTGAAGTCCTTGTTGGTTGTCCATGTTTTATAGAATTGACAGGTTGTCTATGTTAGCTACCACAATATCCTCCTTAGAAAAAGCATTAGAAGGATAAATTCTTTTTTTAAACTTGATCACTCCAAAACTTAAAACACTAATTTTTTGTGACTAGAAAATGGCAGAGGAGCATTTTGCTAGATACTAACTGTCAGTTTCGTGTTTTTGAATCTAGCTAAGAGCCTTTACTTCCTTTCACTGCTGCTTGCTTCCCATTTAAACAAATAAAGCAAAAATACAGTTATGATCTTTAATGTCAGCAGCTGGTAGAGCAGCAATGAGCCTTAAATTGATATAAAAAACAGGCATCGTGAACTGTGAGCTCGTTAGCGATGCTACAGTTGTCATGCCTGTAAGCATTTTGAAGTTGTTCCCTTTTGGAATCTGTTGACAGAGTAGGCTTTGAAATGGGTGACATTTGACTGGACTGATGAGGTTGTCTGACTAATGTTTGGAAAGAAAACTTTATATTAAGAAACATATTTTGTGGATGGGCTCTGCTTTACCGCAGTAACAGACATCTGATCCAGAGCACCTGACTATGCAAAAGTTGAATCTTTGTAACAAAATAAAGGTTTGACTGAAGCTGCTTTAGAGGTCTTTTTGTCCTCACATGTAACTGTGCAGGTAGATGATGTGCATAAATGTGAGCATGCACCGTTGCATGTTTGTCTGTTTAATCTGCACGTGTGTGTGTATCTCACAGAGCAGACAAGAACTAACAGGGGGACTAGAGAAGATGGCAAGGGAGGGAGAGCTCTTCCCTGTTTAAGTCTAAATTCCTCGTTTATTTGTTTGATGAATTTGTGCGAGGGCACGCTGTAACCCCGTTCTGTCACACTCCTCCTTCACTGGGGTTTATTTTAGCAGGGCGGTAAGTGGCCCCATAATGTCACTGTAATACTGGGTCAGGCTTTTTCGAATGAAGGGATGGGACTAGGAGGAGGTAGGAGAAAACAAGGGATGAGAATATGTGAGTACGAGGAAAACGTCCCTCCTTCATCTTCTGAATGTGTTAAAATAACACCTGGCCTGACTGGATTCACTGTGGGTGTGCTGAAAGTATATGCACATCAGGTTAACAGGAACTGTCAGTGGAGATGCGCGAGCACACACACTCTGAGAGAGAACACAGAAGCTAGAGCCAAAGACCTAAAAAGTGAGGACCTGCGTTGCTTACACACATGTGAAGGACCTGAACCTGCAAGAGTTCATCTGTCAGTCTCCTGGGAGTTAAAAACACCTTGGTGAGAATTCAAATAGTTCATAATGTACCATTTCCCAGGTCTGTATCTGTGTTCATGGATACATTTTTTTGTGTGAGTGTCTTTGAGGTAGTAATGACAGCATTCACAAGTGAGGTAGATAGTAATAGTTTAGAGGGATAGAGGCTGAGACATCTTGCATATTCAACACTCTGTCGCCTGGCTGTCATCAGCCAGCTGAGCGGTGAGGAGATAGGGAACTAGTCAAATTACCGGCTGTGCTCGATCCTGTCTCCCGCACTGACAATTCTGTCAGAAATGGGATTTAATCTCTTAATAACGAACAGGGCTGGGGATGTTTTTTTTTCTTTTCAACCCTCCTTCTCCTCTCCTCCTTTGATCGTCTTCTGATCGCATCTCGTCATGTCGACAAATCACACGCATCTCCGAATGAGAAATATTCACGTCTGAATATCTTATACCCCACCCCCCACCCCCCTCTGCATCTCTCTACTCCTGCATCTCTCCATCTCTAATACAAGCTGTCGTGCTAGATCATGATTGATCAGGGCCTTAGTGGCCAACGCCAGCTCTCCCTCTCCCACTTCGGAAATGAATGGGGATCAGATGTGCTCCAGCTATGAAGTTGGAAGCTGAGTTATTGGTGACACATAGGAAAAGAAGAAAAGATAAAAATGAGGAGGAAGCAGATGGAGAGAGATGAACATCTACTCTGGTATGTAACCAGTTTTGTGATTTCTGGTAGCACTTATGAAATACTCATTACCTAATTATGAACATACTGTAAGCCGTTTAGCTTCAAACAAACCAAGTCTAATAATGCTACAATAATGCATCAAATGCTAATTTAGGCTTCTTATAGATGTCTTGCTTTATATACAGTGGTCTAAAATCATTTGCTGATATGATAAATGTGAGATTACTATTGAGTTGGTTTGATGAAAAACAAACAGAAAATAAGAGCTTTGGTGTGATATCATCTGAACTTCTTTCTTCTTGGTTTCCAACCAACCTAAGCAGTTTAGCATCTTTCAGGCATAGAAGAAAGAAGTCCAGTTAACATGATAACAGAGACCCTTCGTGGTCACAGAGCTTTGGGGGGGAGTTAGGGTGATGGCGACAGACCTGCTGTGCTGTTAATGTGCTGAACTCTATCTCTACTGCCTTCTTAACTTTTGAATAGAGTGCAAGCGTGTTAAAGCTGCTCCCACTGTGACATCACACTGAGGATAAGCAAGAATAAGCCCAAGCTTTAAGCACAAGAGAATATGCATTATTTATGGGACTGGTAGAACTAGGGACTAGGTAGAATTTTATAGCAGGAAATGACAACGTTTTTTCTTCACAACGCAATGATGCAGCACCAGACTGCAGCAGGATAGAAGCATCATCAACATGCTCTTTTTATTGCTGTTTATTGAAAGACCTGCTCTATTCGTGTTTAAATCTGATCTGACATTACACTGATTTTTGAAGCCATAGGATAAGGTTTGTTTAATGTCTGGTCAGAGTCAAAAGTCCAGGTGTTAGGGTTGTAGTGCATGACTGATAACAGCCTATGTCACATGCTCCAAAGATGTTTCCTCCCTCATACCTGCTGGCTGATTGGTCCCACCATCCCAGAGCTCTAACATAATTGATCCACACCTTTCACCCCTTAGGGTATCATTCCCCAACCTCCCCTATCCCCCATTGACAGTTTTAGTAGCGACAGTTATAACTTTGTTGATTAATGCCCAAGGAAATTAAAGTGTTGCCAGGGACAATGTGGGAACATAGTAACTTCCTGTGTTCCGCGGGGGGCTGGAATGCTTTGGCATCTGACGTCAAGCCTTTAGCTAATTAGCTAAATCAGCTCACTGGGGCTTAATTAGTAGCAGCTCGCAGACACACCCGTGTCCAGGGGCTCTTTAATTACCCTCAGGTTTGTTAGGAGAGAAAGGCCTCGAGCTCTAATTAACTGGCTCTGTGCACTTACAGGTGTGAGTGTGTGTATGTAAATGTGTAAGTGTACATGTGTTTGTGTGTTTGTGTGTTTGTGTGTGTGTGTGTGTATGTGTGTGTGTGTGTGTGTGTGTGTGTGTGTGTGTGTGTGTGGGTGGGTGGGTGGGTGGGCTTGCGTACACATTGTTATGTGTGTTATGAGTTGATAAAAGTGTGTTTGCCACCCATATGAAAACAAAAATTTTAAGTCCCACAGGTTATGCTAATGCCTTGTTAAACTTGCAGATATGAAGAACAGAGTTAAACTTCATGTAGACTCTGGATAAGAATAAAGCGAGGGAGAAAGATGAGCGAAAGACAAGAGGTAAGAGATTGTAATGATTTCTGCAGCTAGTGGGTGGCAGATGGGTAGAGGTATAGAAAGGGGATGGAGAAGCATAGTAAAGCAGTGCAACAGAGTGTGTGAGACGGAGTGATGAAGATGGAAGGAGAGAGATGGTGCCAGTACTGTGTAAAGTAGGAGTGTGTTATCTGTCCTTTCATGGTGGTTGTCAGCCAGGGAGGCCAAATGCCTTGATGTTGTCTCACCACGGACAGACAGCAGTAATTAGAGAGATAGGGTGATGAAATGAAGCCACACTAGTGTAAATTATACACAGAAACCTGCTGAAGTATATATACACACGTTGACCCTTTGCTAACATATTTTTAGATTTCTCATCCAGAATAGACCTTTGTTATGCTAACCAGTGATTACAGAATGCCTCATACCTTTGCTGATGATTTATTAGGGTCAGTAATTTTCTGTAGCTCAGTTGGTAAGGCAGTTGTCCATGGACCACAGGGTCAGTAGTTCAATCCCCCGGTCCCGACTATATGTCGAAGTGTCTCTGGGCAAGACACTGAACCCCTAAAAGCCCATTCCCATCCCCAGCTGTGCAGTGCTGGTCCAAGCCCGGCAGAAATTGGCAAGGTTTGTTTCAGGAAGGTGTAAAAACTGTGCCAAATCAACATGTGGACAATGATCCACTGTGGCGACCCTGAACTCAAAAGATAAGCTGAAAGGACTAAATAAATAAAGTTTTCACAACAGAGATTAAACACACTTCTTCTGTGTCACATTATTATTGCCTCATACCTGAAGCTTCACAGAATGTGACATGTTTAGCAACATGTTATTATGGAAACATTTTGAGCATACAGACCAAAAACAGAATTTTCAACAACTTCAAAATCAGCTCTGTCCAATAATGCAATACCTTTTATTTTTATGTAGATACACATCAGGATAAAATTATAGTTGGCTGTTTTAGTTTAACTGTATAAATACAGTATGTAACCATCTTCCTGGCTATTGATCTTTATAAATCCATCTATACAAAATCTAATCTTCTGAAGGATATGCCCCCTTTTTGCGTTTCTCTACCTTACCTAAGATTTAGGAATCAAAAGCTATGTGCAAGTATTTAACAGCTGCTTACGCGTAAAACTGCTTAGAGGTGCTAAGTGATGGTTCATGAACTGTTTGTCGATGATGCCTAGATAGGCCTGAAACCCATACCTACCCAACATGCTTCTTTTACTTAAGTACTTTTAAAGTACTTTTAAAATGGACTATCTCAGCTGCATGAGGTGAGAAGTTGTTTTCAAGTTGTTCATAATGCAGCCTAATTTTCAGTGTTGTCACAGCCCACTTTTCCCACACCTAACAGGAAACGCTTTGCTATTTATTTTAACTTTTTATTTAAACACATAAGCTTCATAATCCTGCCTCAAACCAGCTCCACAGGACTAATTGTAGATTAGAAAGCAAGTTAGCTAGAGATAGATAGATAGATAGATAGATAGATAGATAGATAGATAGATAGATAGAGAGATAGATAGATAGATAGATAGATAGATAGATAGATAGATAGATAGATAGATAGATAGATAGATAGATAGATAGATAGATGACGATAATGGAAATGGTATCAAGTCAATAAGATCCATTAACATCAAGAACTCCTTTGTAAGATGTTGAGGTTGTTAGTAGTGATAATGATTATTAAATCCTCTTCATAAAAAACAATGTTGATTGAAATTTATTAACTGGGTTTTGTGATTTGTTAATCACAGTTGCTTTGCCAATGAGCTTGGTTTCCAAGCATCAGATCAACCCAAGAGATGATGATTATATTATTGATAATGTTATGTACAGTATGTGATGATGATAATGGGGACAGTGTAAATTCAGTGGACACTTTCATAATTATGATGGTGATGACTATGATAATGATTGCACTCATAATAGGAGGGAAAGTAGTGATGATAGTGATAATGACGAATATATTTTGGAATTTTATATTGAAAGTGAAAGTTATGATGCAACTGTTACTGACACCTTATGATGCTGATGATTATGATATTAACTGGTGATTGTGATTTTGAAAAAATTAATAAGGGTTGTGAGTGTAATGGCCTGGTGGAGCATTGGTTTGGGAAGCAGAAGGCTACGGGTTTGTATCCCACCCCACCAGGTGTGGCCCCACATAGGCACCTAGGGCCACCTTGGTGCGGCAGGAAGGGTATCCGGCATAAAAATTTATGCCAAATCAACGTGCTGAACATGTGACCCCTGAAGGGAGGAGCTGAAATCTGTTGATTTGGTAGTGGATGTAATGATGATGGTGATAAAATGATGATAAATAATAATTAGTTAATGATCATAGAAATTTTAATGTTTTTGATAAAACAATATTTAAAAGACCTAAAAAGTTAACAATGATAAATCTGGTGATAACATTGATGATGAGGATGATGATGAAAGTGAAAGACTAATAGTATTTTTAGATTCCTGGACAAAGACTAATGATTTAATGATATACAGTATTTAATGCTAGTGCTATCTACAATGCTATCTACTCTTTAACACACACACACACACACACACACACAAGGCACACCGTGACAGTCCTCCCTCTCCTTCCGACTGTAGAGAGCGCACCTTCAGCCATTCATCAGTGTCACCCTGTCGCCGTCGGTTACAGCCCGGGGCTCGTCGCGTCTTCATTACGGTCCAAATAAATCTGAAATAAAACCACAGATGATTTATTAGCTCCCGATGGCGTCGCGCTGGTTAGCATGGTCTGCCGCCACTTGGGCCTAGAGAGACAGATCTCAGACATGAGCAGCAGAAATCCAATGTGACAAGGAGACGTTTGTGTGATGATATCAGTCTGTGATCACAAGTTCTGCCTGATGAGAGGAGGAGGACATCCTGGAAACTGTCACACACCAGCAGCGTTTATTTGCTGCATGTTAGTGTGAGTATGTGACATTAGTCAGTATTGCTCAGGCCACAAGGTGCCTTTCAGAGAAAAGCAAAAAGCTATCAAAGAATATCTTCCCCCTGTATGTACAAATTACAAGCATTTTAAAATTTTCTTTGGAAAGAAATGGTTTATTGTCCTGCCGGTGCTTGAATTCAGGCATTTACTCACTTAATTAAAAAAAACTATTTAGATGGCAAAGCCTTACTTCATAATACAGTATCTTAATAAAAGATCATATAGTGATATTTCAAATAACCTTACCCATCTGCATGTAATTTCAAAAACAAATCTCAAATTGCCAGCAAACTAGATAAAGTCAGAGAAAATCTAATGGAATAAGCAGTTCAACACTCAAGAGCAAACCCCTACCCTATTTTTTATGGGGATGTTAAAGGTTACACTGATCACTAGGGTAATGACACTTTACTTAACAGTAATACACATAAATGATTTGTTGAAGACCATTAGACTTAATAATCCAATGCTTTATTTTAGTTTTATTTAACACTAGTCATGTTTACCATGACAACAGTGACATCCTGAAACACCATTTGTTTGATAATAAAACATTGATCACTGATCAAATGTTAAGAAACCCAAAAATCAGTGAGCCATAGAAATTCCATAACAAGGCGAAGTGTAAAGCTATGTGGTTATCTTGTCGTATTATATTGTCATTTGCACATGATTTAATTCAGGTAAACACAATCAAATAAATGTTTAAATAAAGAAGGACCAGTCTGCCAGAGTTCTCAGTGCATTCATACCAAAAGCTGCTGTTGCACTACTTTATATCACAGGGGCAGTGGAGGTAGGTAAAGTGAATTTCAAGGTCAGGAGCCGTTTTGAACATTGGTCCTAAAGGTGCTTATTGTTTGATCGGCTTTGACACAGCAGAGTGAATTTGAAACTGGGCATTTCACCAGCAAACTTTGCCAGAACAGAAGAAAACGTCCTGCAGTATGCCAAGGAGTAAAACATAGAAATCCCGGTACCGTGTACCTGTATGTATTGGCCAGATCTGATCCCTAAATACAATTAATGAGGTTGTTTTATGTTAGGTCGTCACTCATTTTTTGAAATAATTCAAAGACAACCTGCATAGCCCCAATCATAACCTGCGTTGTGCTAGGCGATTTACAGTTTCCAAAATCAGAAAACCATTAATTTTATCTGTTACACTTTCCCCACTGTGGTGCTGAGTTTAAACTGATGTTCCATTTGCTAGTTTTCTTGATATTATGTCAGCTAAGAAATAGACCATCTTGAGGACAGAGCAACAAGACAAGCAGTACAGCTTATACAGGCTTATACAGTTGTTTATGCAGCAGGCTTATACACGTTTTAATGGATGTCACATAATCTTTTTATGTGTTCCTTATTGTTTTTTCTTTCAAACTAAAAGACAAATGGTTAGGATTTCAAGTGAAACGTGTGTTTTGCCCAGCAGAGCCTCTAACCATGGAACTGTCCCAAAATGGCCTTTTCAGCTGAGGACAGTCCAGATGACAGAGCTCCAGCTGACTCCAGGCCAGTTCAGCGGGGAGATGCACAGCTGAGACCTGCAGGTGTCACATTGTCCTGGTTGTCACTAACCCAATTACACCTGGATTGCCGGGGACACACTCACTCCACCATGCAACATGAGACTACAGACACACATAACAACACATACACACAGAATCAGGCAGGTAATAAATGCACATGGAGATATTAACGTTCGTGTGTAGTGTTGATAAAAGTTGAGGTAAGCCTTTGCAAAAAATTTAAAAAAACGTGACATCCAGGAAATTAATTTCTCACTTGTCGTTAATTAATTATGCATTAGAAAAGGCAAATAGAGTAGACGATGGCAAGAGAAATGAGATATTAAAGGAAAAGTGGATTTTCAGTGCCCCTTTGACCTCCACTCCACATCTCCCATCCCTTGTTTCCTTCATCATTCTTTCTCTTTGAAGCTCTCCAATCGTATTACTCTTTTCCCTTCAGCTTCAACCAACCTGTCCGGCAGTCACTCTCCTCCACCCTCTGTTCTAATGGTTTGTATGTTTGTGTCTGTGTGTGTGCGTGTGTGTGTGTGTCTGTGTGTATGCCTTCAGCAGCATGTGTGAGTGTGTGAATGTGTATGTTTGTAAGTTTAGGGTTCCATCCTGAATGTGTGTGTGTGTGTGTGTGTGTTTGTGTGCACTAATGGTGTTTAATGCCCAGACTAATGGTTTCAGCAGGGAATCCTTGTGCCGAGCTTGAGTCCAGGCCTGGGCTGATTGCTGGCAGGACCATTCCTCATCCTGATACCGCATGGAGGTGAGAGCCAGGGGAACACATACACACATACATTCATGCACACTCACACACACAACCTAGCTCTGCTTCTCACTAGCCTGCTTGCTCACAGATTCTCTTCTTTTGTTTCTTTCTCAAATCCATCTGTCTTATGCTCAAAATATATGAATAAATTTTACTTTTCTTTTTTTTTTCTCAATCCCATTAGAAGACTGAAACCAGCCAGTTAATTACTCCAACAAGAACTGTCTGTGTAGCTTAAGCCTGATATACAGTAGCTTTTTCTGCAACAGAAATCTGTTGTTGTCAAAAACATGAAGACCTCATCAGTGAGTGACCCAGTTGCACAGGGTGGATTGTTCCTTCATTATGATGAATGCTGGTAATTTAGTTCATTTGGAGTTACCAAGCCAGCACCAAAAATATGTATTAATCCGTGGCAGAATATAGTCTCCAAACAAATGCGTCATCATTATCATGTGTTTGAGTCATATTTACTAAAACAGTTATAGGAAATCCCCTTTGATCAAAATTACAGCATATAGTATATGTTTGTGGGCCACATTTAAATATTTGCATTTTTCAAAAATCAGTGATAAGGTTGTAGACACAGACAGGCTTGTAACATGAAATAAATATGTACTGACGAATTGTTCATTTTTTTCATCACTATTTTTCTGTGCATTTTGATGAAAAAAAAAGGTGTAATACAACTCTCCTATCCAAACATAGTGTAGGTACAAAAGGGCAGCTGCCTGGCCTCAAGGTTCCTTGTTTCTAGTTTTAAGGGCTGCTTTGGGCCTCTGGGACCCTAATCCTATGACCTTTACTGGCAGGTGAAGAGGGGCTGCTTTTAGATGCTAAACCCAATATACAGGAAATGCATTTGCTAGGCAGCAATGTGTGTATGTACACTTTTTGGAAAGATGAATACAGTATACTGTATTTGCGAATGCTTATATGCTTGCATTTAGATACAGATGAAGGGACAGGGTAAGTGGGTTAAAAAAATAGATAGATAGATAGATAGATAGATAGATAGATAGATAGATAGATAGATAGATAGATAGATAGATAGATAGATAGATAGATAGATAGATAGATAGATAGATAGATAGATAGATAGATAGATAGATGGTTGGAAGGGGGAATTGAGTGGGAGGGTATGGCTGTGATAAACCAGGAGGCAGTGGACTACGAGGGAAAGAAGACTGTTAGGGAAGGTAATAAAAAGGCACAGTGTGTTTTGTTGGAGGTGTGAGAAGGGCATAAGGTGTATGGAGTGCAGGGAGGAAGTAAAAAGAAGACAGGGGGTCCTTGGGTGTGTGTGTGTGCACAGGGTGTAGGCAGTATAGGGGTACAGAGGGCAGAGGGGCTAGGGGGGTGTGTCAGTACAGATGCTCTGTGACCGTGTGTCACAACTCGGGCCAGGAAGCTGAATCCAACGATTAATCACCAGGCCCCTCCGCTTGTAATCAAACGGGCACTGGGCATGATGTATGAGCCATGTCACAATTACTGACTCACAGTTGCACGCTCGCAAGCTCGCACACTCACACACGCTGCACTCAGAGTTGATCATGTGCACACATGCATTCACACATGTATGAGGATGAATAGACACACGCACACGGCATGCTGAACAACCTCTGGTGGCTCACTAGGACTATGGCTGTCTTCCAAGAGGCCACTGGGGCAGACTTCAAAGACACAAACATAAACATCCTAGAAAGCCAACACATTATAATCTTAGTCAGCAACACGGGGGTAGCAGAGGAGAGAATGTCAGCATAGGGAGTGAAAGGCAGAGAAAGAGCAAAAGAAAAAAGAAATAAAAGGGAGTCTGTGGGAGTTCGGGACTAATGAGGAAGACAGATATACTGAATAATGGGAGTAGAAGAAAGACAGATGAAAAGACTGGAGAAGTAAGGTAGGAGTGAGGGCAAGAGAGGCTGTAACTGAAGGAATCGGAGAAGAGATAATGAGAAATAGAGAAGGAGACGAGGAAGTGAGGGCCGATAGAGGGAATGAAGAGGTGAATCCGTGGGGATGGGGGTAAAGCTCTTGGTCAGCGGTTTCCACGGCAATGGTGGACAGGCCAGTTGACAGGATGAATAATTTAGGACGAGGTGTGGACATCGATCCCACAATGCACTTCTGCCTGGCCACACTGTGCCAAACATACACTCGCAGACACACAATCACCTGAATGTACACACACGCGCACACACACACACACACACACACACACACACACATACAACAATCATGGGCAGCTCTTCAGATCAAAGGTGATCTCTATCAAGTCTTTATTTAGACAAATTATTATTCTTTAACGCCTCAATATATGGATTTTTTAAAAAGTGATTTTTTTTTAAAAAGGAATTTTTAAAAAATGATTTCATATTTTTGAAAGAAAATAAAACATGAACATATTCACTCACAGATTCACACATGCGTGCACACACACACACACACACACACACACATAATCTACTTTTTGGCTGTGTGCTGACAGATGCTGCTGGCTTTCAGTAGCCTTCACTGCATAAACTCCTTCCTGTTTGGTCTGCTGATTTCCTGTCTACTTTAGCCTGATACGTCCTGGTCAAGTCAGATGTCTTTGACCCCACCAGCCTGCCATCCAAGGCAAACACAGGCACTTCCACTTCATTTCTCCAAAATCTTTCCCAGAGAAACTCACAATCAAATAACCAATTTTAATATTTTATTAGTTTATTACTTTGCCGAGCTTGATATTAAACATCGGATATGATGAACATTCACTTAAATTGCAGTCTTGTTTTTTTTAGCAACGTTTTCTCAGCCTCTGGCACAACACAAGACCATTTTTAACTCTGTAGAACAATGTTTCTCCCAAATCTCTCCAGCTTTGCAGGCACCTCTCCTCTTCATTCATCACACAGCCAGAATGAGTGACCGGGAAATGACCTCGCTTGCACGCAGACACGCACAAAAACGTGTTCTGCACGCACGCACGCACACACACACACACACACACACACACACACACACACACACACACACACACACACACACACACACAGACACACACAATCTGTACACACATAAATCCACAAACACGGTATCAACTCACACAAAAGCACTGTTCATTTATCACAAACGATGGATACCTTGGAACACATGCTCGAACACGCTTGTATGTCCACACACATAGAAACACATCTAAATGCACACAAACTCACACATTGCGGTTCCTATCACATCCGTTACAGATGGGTTCTCCTCCTCCTCAGACCTAAATGAATATAAATATGTCTGTTTGACATCATTCATCTGCTAGAGATGAACACATTTACCACATCCAGCCAAAAGAGGCAGTGTTACTCTCTCCTTCGCTGGAGGGGGTTGCATATGGAAAAAGGGAAATTGGAAAGAATGGGAGAAGATATGAAAATACTTGCAAAGACAAGGATGATTCAAGGGCATCTCACAAAGATTGGTGCAAGTAGGAAATTTTACTTCATATGCTTTATGAAATTCTCTTTTTTTACTTTTCCAAATGTGCACAAACACAAGCATCATTAATGCATTTTAAATACTTTTTATTTGGCCACTGGTCCCACCCAATCAAATCCGATCCTATCTCACCCCTCATGACAGGTTGCATTCACAATAAAGCATTAGAAAGCCCATTAGCTCCACTTTCCAGTCGCCTTTAAGCCAACAGCAATCTGATATCATCAGTAACAGTCCGTGACATGACGGCCAGACGACAAGCGAGATGTGGACTGACTAAAGGAGCTGAGAAAAGGAAGAGATATCAGTGATGGAAACAAATTGAAACAAAACGGTGGATGATATGCTGCTTAGGGAGATTTCATACAGGCAAATGGTGAGACTTTAGGAAAGAAGGCATATCACCACGTGGTAACTTAGATAAGACTTGAATTTCTGGATTTTATTTTTGCTGTTTTGGGAACTGATGAAAGTAAGAACACCTGTTGAGGGCCTTTTATAGACAGATGTAAAAGTGTTTCAAGTCAGCAAACAATCTTATTGTTTGTATAATTATCATCTGAAAACCATTACATTTTGACCTGTGTCCTTAGTCACCACGTCAGCCTAATGTGCTGCTTGCAAAGACCTCAGGGAGGCGACAGTGGTTTCAAAGTGAGCCAGCTCCTCCTGCAATCTGTGCTCCATATGTCATTAAGCCCATTAGGGAAACACTATGTTAACATTACAGCCAGAGCACTAGCCTTTGCTATGCAAGAAGCTGTGGGTCGAAATAAAAGTGGCGTTGCACTTTGTCTCCTTTCCTCACTTTGTCTGGTCGCCGATATTAACAAGCCATTGTCTTTTTCTTACCACTACACTTTCTGAACTGTATCCTCCATTTGCTTGCCTTGAGTCTTTTCTATTTCACTCAACCCTTTTTTAACTTCTCTCTCTTTCACCTTCACAGGCACTGCACTCTGCCACCGGGGGCAGTAGAAGAAAAGATGTCAGTATGCAAGAAAGCATTTAGGCAGGACTGTCTGTCAGCATGAAATAATGACAACCGATGTAAATGTCCTCCCTCATGCTTCCCCAGAACATTTGCTTTTCTTCTTTACACTTTAAGGCTGTATGGAATTGTGGAAGGAAATATTGTGAGTGTCTATGATAAATATTTGTAAACACTTAGCACCAGTCAAACTGAAAATAGAAATTTTGTTTCACGATTTGTAACACAGGTGAAAGAATTTATTCTTGCTTAATCTAAAATGAACATTTTTACATTGTCGGAAAGAAGGAAAACAATACAGCATGTCCACCTAGAGGTCAGGCGGAGGTCAGTGTGAGTGTCATACCTCCACTCAACACCCCCTCTTACCCTCCTCCTCCCTCCTTCCCCATTCCTGTGACAAAGAGAGCCAGTTTGGTTGCCAAGGAAACAGGCTTTTTCCATGGCGATGTAGGAACACGTGAGAAGGGCAGGGTGGCTTTGTTTCATCCGTGATGAAGGATTCTCCCCATGCATGTTTAATCGCCAGACTTATGGTCCCAAACTCAACAGCCGAGCTCATCTACCACAGTCTGATTATGTTCAATGGAGCTTCTGACACCCTCATTTTGCCAGTTTTATCATGCTGTGCAACTCCTACCGCGGGCACCTTAGCTATTGTTGCACAGTGCTCCTCATGAGTACAGCTGAGACCACAGAAAGTCAAATCAAACAAGGAAGGCACACACATCTCTTAAGAAGTAACCAACACATGCCTGGACAAATAAACACTTTACACACACTCTGAAACATACATAACACCGTGCACACAATCCTCTTTGTCTGTTTCAGAATCTAGGTACACACCCACCACTATTTGACTTAACACAGCAGGGGAAAAAATGGCAGATCACCATGGCAACGATGTGTGCCGTTCTGCTACAGCTGTGATGTATGTGGTGACACATTTGACCCTCTGGTGAACTCTTTAATGCAGGAGCTATGCAGAGTCTGGATAGACCCTGGCTGCTGTGCCTATTCTGCCACCACACATTTACAGTTCCTGTTAATTTTATGTGCCATGGGCACCATGACTACAGGTTCAGACACAACTACACAAGATCAGGCTGCATATCTTGTCATGGAAACAAAATAAAATCTCAACAAACACTGTTACTGTGAACAGGAAAATTGTATGTTTTGGGATAAGACACATTTGCACAGTCATTTCCATCATATTCAGTCATTTCAAACACATTACTTTTATGTGTCAAATAAACAGCTAAACACAGTAGTGGGAAGTGTGAAATGTTGATACCGAGGAATATATGCCACATTGTCTGTCTCAGAAGGTTAAACTTGTCTGCTTGTCTGTTGTGTGTTCTATAGTGTTACACAACACAAGACATCTTAAGATCTTCTATTAGCAGGCCATTTGTACTGACATTTACACATCATACAGATTGTTTCACACACAAAAAGGCTCAAATGCACACAGCCTGAGCCTAGATGAGCAAGTGAACACATGGAGCCACAGTTTTATTTCCACTGATACATACACACACATATCAGTAACACATGCATTGTTGTGTAACAAGACACACAGATACAGTAAAGTCAATCACACTACTCTCTACCATAGTCAAAAACACATCTCACCGGCACTGCAAAAACACAACACACACAAAAAAAACAAGGCAATGCTTTACAAAGCCATACTCATGCGCACAAGCATGCTCAGTCAGCACGTGTGTCCTCTTGTCTGGTTGGATTTGCACAAATGTAGCACCATGTGTTCATACCACTAGGAGCGCTGCAGCTTTGCACAAAACCAGCCCTCCACAATCCACCACAGCTGCTGCTGCCTCACACTGAGTTGCCATGGAGCAGAGGCACAGCCGCTGACACCCTAAGTGGAGACATGCAGACACCTTCTTAATCATTCACATTGGGTTTTTTATTAAGAAACAATTGGTTCCACATGGTACCAGGTGCACAGTGAACATATATAATGTGGAACATTCAGACAATAAAGACAAGTTGCTATGCTAACACCTAAAATATGTTCACATAAATATATCAAATTTTCAGTGGCTTAGAACACAACAATCACAGACAGAAAAGAATATAATATAACTCATTCTCAGCTGCCTGAATGTTTATCATTTTTTTGCTACAGTCATATGTTTTATATGTAAACTGTGCCTCTTTCATTGCCAAGAAAATGTTTTCTCTTGCTCTACGAAGAGCAGGAAAGGAATTTTCCACCTTTTCAACCAGAAGTAAAACAAAACAAAAACAAAAGTGACATTCCATGTCCGGTTGCAGCTCCTCAGTCCTGTTTGTCCAGGTCACAGTCTGGAAGGGTCGCGACCTCCTAAGATACATTCAGACCTGTCATGCAAGTGAGAAGTCAACCTGCAGGTTTGGAGAGAGTCATTGGAGAGAAACTGCGGAATTAAAACTGTCAATCTAAAAGCACACAAGGTAGACGTTTGGGAGTAATTGAACTTATGTTTAAAGCCATGTTTATCTAACTAAGTATATTTGGTTCAGTAGGAGTATAGCTTATTAAAATAAAATATAAGGTGATTTTCCTGTTGACCTCACATGGGTTCATTGTTTGAGTCCAAATGAGGATTTCATTAAAAGTAAATATGAACAAATGAATATGAATAATGAAAAAAAAGGAAATTAAGTTGTTTATTTTCTCTTTCTTCTTCGAGTTATCATCTAACCCTTCTGCTTTATCTTTAGTCCTTATGTTAGGAACAGCTGGGAGGTAAATTAAAACTAGATGCATGTTCACCTATTACAATATTTAAATATATTTAAATATTTTAATATAGTACACTGAACAGTAACACTCACTACAGACTGACATCTAGCTTGAACTTTAACTGACTGTCTTGCTGTAGTTGAGTGATGCACACACACATGCAGATTTGCTGTGTAATGAGGGAGTATTGCTGACATTATTGATGGGTTCACATCCGGATTTCCATTACAAAAGTAGTTAAGATATTGTACTGGCGTACAATGTTATCAAAATAACAAAAATACTAATCATCATAATATCATAATATTTTGACATCTGCTTTGTGCTTATCTATCTAGCTTTATGGCCCTGCCAGTCACGATCATCATGTTTGGGGACAGTCCCCTCACACCGACACCCCTCCCTTCCCCGCCTGTGGTCCTGCCACTGATGTTGAGCGGGTGACCTTTTCTCTCGACTAATCCACACCAAAAAGCCCTAATTACTGCTGCCGCTCCACCAACCTCCCTTGGCTCAATAATCAATACAGCCGATTGGCCGGCGGATCACCCCGTCAGACACCGGCACTTTACATGTGACTCGGTCAGTGTGTTAGTGTTTATGTGTGTGTGTGTGTGTTGCAATGATATAGTGATGACATTTTCATGACAAACTGGAATAGAGCAAGAAATAAGCAACCAAATGTAGAAAGAGACGGGATGTGGAGTGACAGCACAAGCACTAGAAGGCAAACTGAAAATGGCTGCAAAGTAACTTTACACATACACACGCACGCACACACACACCTACACACATGCACACACAGAGACACAAACTTGTAAACACACACATTCCTCGCTCCAACCAGAATGTGATGACACCAGTTGACCTTATTGAGCTGCTGCTGTGTAAAGAGTCCCTGATTAGAATATCTTCCCTTTAACCTTTAGCGGAGTGAAACGTTTCTAAAAATCAAAGAAATAAGCCATCAGTTTATGCAGAGAGGTAAATGTATTCTGTCGTTATTTCATTAAGCTGTGGCATTTCACTAAACGTCCTGACTGCACTCCTGAAAATGTCGCTTTTCAGGACTACTACTTGCTTTTCTGTTTCCTTTGGAACATGCAGGTGTGCATATCTGGAGAAATACTACATGATGAGCTGACATTGCAGAATGTATGCTGCCCAAAGCAATCATGATCACCTGTGTGTGTGTGTGTGTGATGCATCTGTGTCTCTAAAATGCCCGAGGTCATTTCATAAGCATCAAAAGGCCAGGCACAATGTTACCAGAGAGAAAAAGGAACTTTAATTTTAGTTGCCGCTGCATGAGAAAAGAAGGAGGCAAGCTTACTTTTCTTCCCTTTCTTTCTCCTTCTGTCACTCTTTCTGACAGTCTTTGATTGTATTAGACAAGTTAATGAATAGAAACACAGAAGCACCGACTGGCAGCCCCCATGTGCAGCCTGCACCTGCCAAAGTGTATGTATGTGTGCATACCTGCCAGTGCTTATGTCTGGCTGTCTCATGTCCTCAGGCATGCCAGGCAGTCAACGCAATGATGAGACAGTAAGAGAGTGATGAGAAGCTTGTCCATACCTTCGGGGTGGGGTCCATTCTGCAGATGTTAAATGGTAATAAATATAAACTACTGTTCTCACACTAGACAGTGAGAGTGCTGGGGGAAAACCGCACCTAAATGAATAAAGGTATGCTGTATTTTCAGGCCACATTATTGTGAACTAGGGTAAAATGTGATAATACTTGATGTATTTTATTGGGACATGTTGATTTACATGAATGACTAAGCACAATAAATCAAATCATCCATCAAAAAGTATAAACTGTTGGAGGGTTTCATACATCTTCAGTCACATTAAATGTCAGATCAGTGAGTAGCTACTCTTTTTCAGGAAATGAAATTCACACAGACTGCTTCTAAGGGACCTTACAAGCCAT
The DNA here is from genome assembly GCF_033026475.1 of Channa argus. Lineage (NCBI taxonomy): Eukaryota > Metazoa > Chordata > Actinopteri > Anabantiformes > Channidae > Channa > Channa argus. The sequence goes on from NC_090197.1 coordinate 18,569,051, forward strand.
TCACACATAGATTCAAAATGCTGGGCCAAGTACGGCTGTTTAAGATTTATGAATATTGGGAATCTTGATCTTGATTCTAGCTGAAACTGAAGTAGAGAGTTGCCTACTACCCGCTCCAATATGTGAAATATGATTAAATGCGTGCACACCACAAGAGAAATTCCAGAACTATATATTTCTGATGCTGCCAGCTGCTTTGAATCTGCACTGTATATGCAAATACACTGCAGAACATATGAAGGCACTATAAGGCAACCTGCAACAAAACATAAGTTGCATCCATATTGGTAATTGGGTTCAATGCCAGGAAACACTGTCTTCCACCAGGTGAGCATGAATCAACATGTGTATCCACTATTACAACATTGCATATCATATTATAAAAGTATCACACGTATATACACTGTTTTTCTGATATGTTTTAACAGGCAGAGACCCTGTAGCGGTAGGTATCAAATGTGCAATGCCATCCACTCACAATATGTATTATATTTATTTGGTATTAAAAAAGATGAAAATAAGTACCTTGTATGTATTAATGTAGCAATAAATAACATGTTACAGTCCCACAGAAAATAATTACTATATTATATCTATGAAAACAAATAGAATAAAAATTGATAACTGCACTGTCTTTCAAAGTGGTCAAACTTAACATAACATAAAGTCTCAATCAGCTCATGTTGCAGGTCCTTAGGTACTAATAGAGGTCAATTGTTAGGTCAAATGTTTATTTATACAGCACATTTAAAGTTGAGCCCCAAAGTGCTTTCAACCCAAATAGAAGGTAAACGACTCAATCCATTCATTATAAATCAAAGCTTTACACAGGTTTGAATCAGTCCACTTCCTAAAAATAAGCCGGTATGGTAGGTCGGTCATAGAACTTAAAATAATTATGCTATGAAACGTGGAGTTAAAATACAAATGTTCTTTTAAATACAGGCTCATGTTTTTTGCCTGAACACATTTTTGTTAACTGATGCTCTCCAATGAAGTCATGGAACAGGGACATGCATGACAGCAACAACTGAGAAAATAAGACCCAACACGTCAACACTGGAAACGTCCATCAAATTTAAATGCTAAAACTTGGCCTATATAAGACTGGCAGTGCATTAAAGGCTACATGTGTCCACAACAGCCTGTGTGCATCTATGTGCACATGTGCACAAGTGATGGAGGACTGAAGACATGCAGCCCCACAAAGAGCTTGCCCCAGTCAGCCTGGCCTGCTGAGTGAAGCCCTGTGGTAATGTTTAGCTTAAGGGGTGAAAAAGAAGGTGAGTGGGGGAAAGGAAAGAGGGAAGGATGAGAGGCTGACAGGATTAGGGGTTCTGTGGGTAGACAGTGAGAGGCAAGAAGCGAGAGTGAAAAGAGTATTAGTCAAAGGAAAGGAAGGAGGGATGGGTCATGAAGGAGTGAAGGGGAGTGGGAGGGAAGGAAGGATGAAAGGTCCAACCAAGAGAGGTCCTGCTTGGTCTCGTCAGTCAGTCGTCTCTTTCTGTCACCTGAACCTCCACTGACCGGGTCGTGACTGCCTCTCTGGCACAGGAGATATCACTAGGGGGGATGACCTCTGACATCTCACCTTCACATCACCACTACAGCCCTTGCCCCACCCTCTCAGGCACCCCCTCCCTTGCTCCCTGCCTTAATTTCTTTTTAGCTTTTTCTCCTCCCTAGTTTGTTTCCCAACGAACTATACTTTACTAATCATTTATTGACCTTTTCCTAATGTTAAGCATTTGTGGCGAACGTCTATGGTCAGTTGTGATTACTAATAAGTCAGGTGACCATACAGTATAAGGTGTATAGGTACAGCAGAGCATTGTAGTTGAGGAATAATTAAAGATTCTGGGTCCATTTCTTGGCATGACGTCCTTGCATACAGACACCTGGCAACCTCACAGGAACAACAAGAAAGTCTGGCACATGTCACTGGTCACTGAGGTCTTTGCAACCTTTTCAAAATTGTAAAACGTTTTCTGAGACCTGTGTATACTGCACTACTATGCAGTATTTTTGTCTGATAAGCTTTCAAACTAATGGATCTAAAACCCTGAGTTTTTTTATCATGTCACTATTATTTAAATTAGTGTTCGGTTTAGGTTTTAATTTGATTTCCACTTAATATAACCCATAGTGCTCTACAGCTATGTCAAAGAGCACAGTAAAGAAGAATGACTTTTACAAACACATTTAACAATTTAAACACACACAAATTACTGTTTACTGAAACTGTTTACTCATCCACAAACTTTTTATTTCTATGTGCAGTGAGCTACTTGGACTTTACATGCTCTGAAAGGCAATCTTTTGAGATGGCAACCTCACACGATTAGGACAACGCACACTCTCTCTTTCTCTCCCTCTCTCACACACCCACCCACACACACACACAGAAAAATTCACGCATATATGTCCCTGGAGAGTCAGGTCTAATCCTGGGTTTACATTGTTAGGACAACATGGATAATCCTGCTAACAGGGTGTTTATCTACAAACTGCAACTGCTGAATCCCCAACACACACAATATTGACCCAGAGAGAAAAATAACAAGGGGTTGAAAATGCAAATAGTCAGAGAAAGTAACATAGAACAAGTGAGAAAGGCAAGTATAGAAAATAGACAATCTGTGGGAAATAAGAAATAACAGTAAAATGTTACAATGCAGGGAGCAAAGGGGGTTGGAAGAAAGAAGAAGAAGGTCCGTGCTGTCAGGTATGCAAATGAGAGACTGATGATTTCAATGCAGGAGTGGACACAGCTAGTCCCTCAGGAGCACACACACACCAACTTAAGCACACACACACATTCACACACACCAGAGCATATAAGCCTACATTAGAAATAGAAAACACGAACACCTAAATAGAACGCATGTCAATACAACAAGCTAGAAAGGGTCGAGATAGAGACTTAGTTAACTTTAAAGTGATAGCGTTTGCGTTTTCATTGTGTGTTGGGCAAAAGTTTCTTTGATCGCACTAAATAAATTCTTTCTTAATATCCCACAAACTGTTGCCACTAGAATTCTCTGGAAACAGTATCCTAGACAATATATCCTGATGATGATCTGTGTTTTGTGAACTGGACTCAGTATTAGGGTTGGAGATACATAAAGCACATTAAAAACACATTTTTCACATACACATTACAGTATTAGAACATTAGTTTTCCTAATGCAAGAGGTCATCCTAGACTTACATTTTAACCTTTGCACCGACACAATAAGACATGATCAGGCAAGTTCAGTTAGTGTGTATTTAAAACATTTATCACACACAAAAACCACATTTGTTATACTAACAAATGGGGTTGTCTTCTTTGAGTTACCCTGCAGTAATATACCATTTAAGATACAAAGTAATCCACCAGGAATGCACACTTGCATATACGTGAACTCCGGTTCTTGCCAAATGTCACATTGCACCCTGAATGGAGAGGTTTGCATTTATTCACACATAGTCAAATCTCTCTCCAAATGTGACATGGCTTTGATCTCCTAGAATACTGGATGGCAACAAATATTAAAATAAAGAAAACTGTGTATGACAGGTACGTAAATTAAGGTAACATGGGTATAAGGGCCTTAGATAAACACCCATACTGTGCAAGCTAATGCTAATAATATAAAAGATTGAAAGGATCTACCAAAACTAATACAATGCCTGATTTTAATACATTTATTTGTCTCTGCAAAACAGAGAAGACAAATCTAAAATCTAGCATCCATAAAACCATTCCACCTTGTTATTAGATTAAATCAAACATGGGTCCAAAACAACAAATGACCAAACCCAATTCTTTGACTTAACTTGACTTTGAACAAAATCATCAAACAATGGGTATTATTTCTACACTTAGGCAGTAAAGCTATACTTTGAAAGTGCTACACAAGTTACCCTCTTACCTTTACAAGGGGGAAAAAAAATCCAACTTAACAACTGTGACACGCCAAGCTGATGTCAAAATTCAACTGCTGTCGACAAGTAGCCCTTGAAAAACAAGAGCTGATGAACATGTAGTGTTGCATGTACGGCAGTGTTAGGAGACAATGTGAAAGACCTGGGACTGCGTATGTATAAACATTTAGTTTATCATTTTACACTGCTTTTGCTTACCACAGCAGGTGTAGCCACAAAAAGAAATATGTGAACACATAGAATTGCCTGGCCTTCTCCATTAATTCATAATACTATGTGCTCTGATTCTTGTCTCAGTGGCAAGTACAGACAAACACTGTCCAACATTCACAGTGCTGGTGGAGTAAGTAAGTGAACTACTGGACTCTGCTGTATATCTGGTCAAACCTTCTTTGGCAGCAGTAAACACTTTCTTATAGCTGGGGCTAAGACAAAGCACTCAGGAGGAATTTTGCACTATTTGTCCTTTGGAAGTGCCTCAGCTTAGCAATTGTCTTAGGAAGTCTGCAGTGAATGACTCACTCCATAATGTTTTTTCTGGGGGGTGACTGATGTTCAAGAGGCAGGACTGGTTGTTGACTAGTTGCAGGGTGGCAGTCGCTGGTCCTTCGCTTATCCTAAGTTACTCCATAAAGATTACATAAACACATGAATTAAATACTTAAAATTAAAAAAACTAAATAAGGTTTAGGCTATGACTCTCCAAAAGGCGGTTTTCCTTTATCTGAAGTCATCCTGAAGAAGATTTACCCAGCTTTTACCGTGTTTCAGATGGAGGCTACTCTGACATTAACCTGTAAAACATATTGGGAATCATGGGAATTCATCTGACCCTTGAGGATGGCAAAGTGTTAAGACCCAGAGACATCAAACTGCAGGAGCGACTCAGTCTTAGGGTTAGCCTAGGTTACCAACTCTTGGACAAATAAAGACTACTGGACCATGGCTACTTTAAAACGTTTCCCTGAATACAAGTTACATTTACATGAAATGAAAAGCAACAGCTCTTTAATAATATGCAAATTAAATAAAGCAAATGACTTCTTGACATCAAACTGTTCTGAACAACGATAAACTACACATTGTGCAAAACATTCATACATGCAAACAAAGTGTCTAGATTTACTCTACAGGGGCTCAAACTTCAGTGGTTAACTGCCACTCTACTATCTAATGCTGCCTGTCGGAATATTGCGCTGGCTGGCATTAACCTCCTGTTGAGAGGCCTTAGGCGGGCAGGAGGGATATCGGCAGAAGAGCGGCAAGCTTTAGCATGCACGTCAGGGCCGGGGACGCTCCCTGAGCCAAATGCCAGTCTATAGATCGCAGAGGGGACTAAAGATCACATCATCGTCCACACGGACATGGGTGACACAGGACAGCGGACGTGGGAGAGAGGAAGGATCGAATGATCCCTGCCAGGACGAGCTGTTATAGACAGCTGCTGTCATTACAGGGCAAACATGCACTAGTTTGAGTGCAAAAGTGCACACACACAGGGTAACACACACACTCACAAGAGCTGTGACAACGACGTTATAGACAAGGGCTGTCATTAGAAGGGTCTCTACGGAGCTCAAATGATAACGAGTGAGAGGGAGGAAGAGGAAGGGGGGAAGTTGATGAGGTTGACTGTCCAACTGTCTGCAGGTGAGCCTGTGGTGTTGGTGAGCTCAGCTCATTTTACCACACATACAATTTAACACACTCTTATCCACGGTGGACACAAGATACACACTTACAGCACATCTCTGTTAAAATTTCACTTGTTTCCATTGAAAGAGTAATTGTGGTTTGTACAGGGGAGTTGGACTTGTTATTTTCCTTAGTCAAACAACATCGTATACTGCCACACTCCACTTTGAAGGTTAAATGGTTAGATCAGGTATTGACATCTGCAGGATCAAAGATGAAGTAGCTTTTCATATAAACAGGTAAATAAACCAGAAAATCTTCGTAAAGACTAATAGCTAATTATTTTATTGTTTATAATAATTCTAAATTCTGAATCTTATCATTTAGTGCAATTAAAAATCCCATTTATTCTGTATTTCTTCTTTGATGATAATCACAGGGAATATGACCTTTGACTGCCCAAATTCAGTTCAGAGGAAAGAAATTTGAAGAAATTCCGTCAAGGTGTTCATGAGATATGGCATTCACAAGAATGGGATTGGCACGAGGTGCCCTTGACATTTGACCAAAGCACTGGGCCTAAGCAGCTAATGCAGTCACTTTGTATGCAGGTCTATGTTGGACCTTTAACCCTTGACCACCAAAATATAATCAGTTCATTCCTGAGTCCAAGTGGACACTTGTGATAGATTTTAAAAATTACATTAAGGCGTTCCTGAGATATTGTGTTAACAAGTAAAGACGTGTGGTGGAATGGAAGGACAGCATTTAAAATACTGAATAATGCCTCCATCCTCAGCTGCCACTTGTGCAGAGGGATATTAAAATACTTGACAGAGTGAAAAATATTTTTGAATCATCACACAAATAATTATAGTTGTGGGACAATATGGTTAGACAGTTAGAGCCGACCTGCTAGACACCCTTTCTTTATGTTACCGTATGAAAGTGGGTGTGAGAAAGGAAATGTTGTAATCTTTGCACACAAATGTTGCTACTTGACACAAAGAACAAAGTACTGGCCTCAAATCCAGTGTTGACAGTTCACAGTAGATTCCTGGATAACTAAGTGACATCAACAATGCAAACAGGTGTTGCCTCTGTCATCAAATAAACATATAGACATTATCGTTATCTGTCGGAGAAGAGAAATAATTAAAAATAAAGAGGAAACATTGTTTCAGCCACATGATATCAGATAAGCTATATATACTGTACAGGGAGATATTAATGTCATGACTATGCTACATACCATGCTTTGTGGCAGCGTTGATCAAACAACTGGAGAAGAAACAAAAGTGAGGTTGGTTAGTTTAATGTTACAATATGTAATGTTATTTCTAATACATGACATAAAATGTGTCTTTACAGGAAAGTCAGGGCAAACAGCTTAAATATTCAGACATTTTTTTATGTTGCAGCCTGATAATACAGTTTTTTTCTCATTACAGTACCCCAAAATGACAAATTGAAATCAGAATTTTTGTTAAAAGGAAAAACTGAAATATCACATTGGCAAGTATTAAGACCCTTTACTCAGTACTTTGTTGAAGCACCTTTGGCAGCAATTACAGTCTCAAGTTTTTTTGGGACATCTTTCTACACCTGGAGCCCATTCTTTTTTGCAAATCCTCTAAAGTTCAGTAAGGTTGAATGGGGACTGTCGGTGGACATTTCAGGTCTCTCCAGAGATGTTCAATAGGGCTCAAGTCCGGGCTCTGGCTGTTGTCCTGTTGAAAGGTGAAATTTGGGACCAGTCTGAGGTCCTGAGCACTGTGAGGTTACGGCATTTTACAGGTTTTGATCAAGGATATCTCTGTATTATAACCCATTTACCTTTCCTTCAAGTATGACCAGTCTTACAGTCCCTGCTGCTGAAATACAGGTGCAGGTGATGAGGGGTGCCTGCTTTCCTTCAGATTTAACGTTTAGAATTAAAGCCAAAAAGTGCAATCTTGGTTTCATCAGAGAAGAGAATCTTCTTTCTCACAGACTGAGAGTCTTTTAGGTACTGGAACATTGTGCCACCTCCACACAGCATCTCTGGATGACCATCAGGTTCTTGGTCACCTCTCTTGCTAAGGCCCTTCTCACCAATAGCCTCAATCTTCACTTTGTCAGTACGGTTACTGAATGTAGATTAATGAGAAAAAAAGGAATTTCAAAGATGGTAGTATCAGGCTGCAACATAACAAAATTAAAAAAAAATATGGTATAACATCAGAAATGAATTAGGGTCATTTAATATTTTCATGTTTGGTCTCAGATAGACACACTTTCATACACTATTCATAATACAGTTGAGGGTTGGAACAAAACCTGGTGGTAACACTGAACACCTTTATGAGCGAGACAAGTTCTCTTGTTTGTAGCATTTTACTGAACAGCATGAAAAATTAATAAATGAAAAAGAATGTTTAACTGTTTCACATGAACAGTATCGAGGAAGCAATCAATGATTTTCCAGCACATCATCCAGATCTGACAACCTGCATTCAGTAAGTTGGATCTGATGGTCATCACAACTTTTCTGTTGCTTTTGAATGTGTGTGGCTGTGACCACCCCTAAGAAGCACAATGCTGAAACATGATACAGACACAAAATACACACACAGGGATATAACTTCCACTTGCACAAACTTTTTCAGAGGATAATGTTTTCTAATGGCTATTGCTACCTTTCTTTTATCTGTCTGTGTTTACACAAGGATAAGCATACAGTATCTCACATATTTAACACATAATCAATTTGTCATGCTAAGCTTACCATTACCAGTGCTGGGTATTTGAATCTACACTGCTCTTTGCCTCAAGGGGACAGGCAGCCTATCAGTGCATAGTTTCACTCACCCTCACTCACTCTGACTCCCACAGTGTGATGCGCCTCAGGGCGAGTACAAATGAGAGGCTCAGACTTACACTAAGCCTTACATCTGTCACTGAAACATCCTCGTCATTCTCTTCAATAACAAGCTCCACTCTCAGAACTGCTTATTTTCACTTCCATGCTGACTTTACAGCTGTGTGTACACAATTGCTGACATCAAAACGCTCGTAAAATTTATTGAAGCAGTCAATTATCAGAGATCAGAAAACTTGACTTTGTTTCTGATGTGATTATTCATTTAATGGCTTGAAAAATGTTTAATATGTTCATTCCAAGCTGTGCAACAACATCCAACATGTCAGTCAAACAACTGGTAGAAAAGGGAATGTAGACAAGTGCAACAACTGGGAAAATTATCTAAATTGCTAATGTGACCTGGCCTGCTAACACACGTCAGCAACCATCAAAGAGGTCGAGCGCTTCATTTTGTGTCAGTTAACACACAAATTGCTCCCTGATCCCTCCCAGATTGTGTTTCCAGTAGTCTTCTGTCACAACGCACGTGAGCATTATCGCTCTTCTTTGGGGAAGACTGACAGGTGGTTCTCAGGTAAAACGGAGCAAGCTGAGCTCAAACATCCCGACTACTGCTGCCCATTGCCCGAAGCAGACTCCACTCGCACGTCTCCCTGACATGGAGACGTTTAATCTGAGGTGCTGAAATCTTTATTTTGCCCTAAAGCTGTGTGTGTATGTATCCGTGTGTGAAAATGACTGTGGTTCTGTGTTTCTTTTTGTGATATGGTAGAAATCTCCTTGAGGCCATTTTAACATGTGTTTCTTCACCTGTCCAGTGATTCAGGAGACCAAAGGCAGGTCCTTGATATCAAAGGCTTGGCTCAGGCTCTACTTACTTATTGACAGGCTCCCAGAAAAGGCTGGGTGTATTGCTTGCTATGCAGTTCAGGGCTTGGGATAATGCTTTGGCTTTGTGTGTTAATCTTACATCTTTGGATCAATATGAAAAATACAAGCATAACAAATGGCACAACTATGGAAGATCTATGAAAATCCACAGCTTATACAGTACTAAACAACTGACTTGACTTCGCTTGACAAGGAAGCTGATAATTAAAAGCACACTTGCACTGAGGGGACATGAATGCTGATTACTCATACCTCTGTGACAAACTCTAAAAACTATAAGATAAACGTGACCTTGTTTATTTGCTTAAAGTCTGCTATTTAAAATCTGTCATTATACTCAATTTTGTTTGTGAGCTAAGAATTCCCATATTGGGCCAACATGTCAGGACAAACCAGGCCTCTGACAACAATGCATTCTAGTAACAGAAGTAATTTTATGCCCAACTAGATGAGTTGATGTCAGCTTGGCTGAGTTGAAAAAACAATGTACGTAAAAGGTTTTCCTTTTTTCATGTGTAAAACTCAAGATAAAAGGGTGTGGATCATTTAAGGTTTTCTTAAAGACACCCGACAGAGCTGGGGTGTGTAAGTGACAAGTAATACATTGCATTACTGTTGCTGGTAAGCAATCAGTAAAGTAAATCTTTCTTTTTTAACATTTATTAAGGTTTTTCAAATAACGTTCAAATAACAATGGCTTTTGGTGTTATTAGCACATATATAGGCAGTTAGCCTCTCCTCAAATAGGACAAATGTATTTTTCAGTATCTCAAAAACTAACATTTTATACTGTCATAAGTGCTATTTAAAGCTTTGCCTGCATTTCCCTTCAGTTATAAACTTGATATCTGTAGATTGTTGATTGCTGGTAAGTAAAAAAACTCCTAATCATATGCTGACAACCACATTACAGTGTTTTGTTTCTACATATGTCAATGAGTATTAATAATTATATAATTACTGAATGTAAGAGCCACTTAGAAATATATTTATATTTATATTTAGTTTGGTCCGATTTTGTTATTACAATACATACAACCGACAGAAATCAATGTATATTTTGAATAACAAATTCAAGGAGGACCATGCCAAGTTTCTTTTGTGATTGCTTCTCATTAACTGCTAAAATATAAGACGACTTTTGTCTGACAGGTGATATTTAAGGCAGTCTGGGGTGTGCTTGCATGAGAAGATTAGGAACAAGTTTGTGGTACTGGTGTAGATGCAGAGAATGCTGCAAAAACATTGCTGTGTATTGCACCAAGCTTTTGATTTTAATTGGTTATTTTACCATGCCACCACCTCCAAGGCCACTAAATTTGCAAAGTTCTTACACATCTTCCACTAAATCTGACTTTTGACTTTTTTGGGGGGCTCCCCACACCAACACCCAAATTGGCCACTACACAAAATACTTTAAAATTTTTTTTAAAGTAAGTACATTTAGTATTGTGTAGCGGCAGTGGCTCAGTTGGTAGATTGGCTGGCCACTGACCATAGGGTCAGAGCTTCACACCCCGCCCTTCCAAACCACATGTTGAAGTGTCCCTGGGCAAGACACTGGACCCCCAACAGCTCATCCTCATCCCCAGCCATGCAATGCCGGTCGCAAGCCTGGCAGAAATTGGGAATGGTTGCATCTGGGCATCTGGTGTAAGAAACTGTGCCAAATCAACATGCGGAAAATGATCCACTGTGGAGACCCTGAACTCACAGATTAAGCCGAAGGGAAAGGGATGATATAAGTATACAGTATTTTGAGTATTTTATTTGGTTTTAAAACATGTTTCACTGATTTAAAACAAGTGAAAAGAGACAGCACCACTGACAACTGTCTTTCCATGCATCTCCACGGGGTCCAGCAAATTGCCTGTGCTCAGATTTTGTTACATACTTCACTTCAGCTAATAGGCCAATTAGCTAATAGACAGTTATTACATCAATCTTTTGCAAGACAGGCTCCACTTTTTTAGGCAGGAACTAGAAAAATTGCTTCAAGAAGTTGTATATATGTATGGGCTATTACAACTGATCATCTTCATCATTTTTAAGTGTTGGCACACTTACCCAAACAACCACAATACCTTGCACCGATGACCTGTATTCCTGTAATGTCCTTGTGGGGGACACATCAGGATACATTAGTGTTTAAACTATAAATGTTATGTACTTAAATGCATTTCAATTTTTTTTAAATGGTTTTATCTAAATATTGAGAAGCAAATTACTTAATTAATCATTTGGTCATTTGTATCACTAAATAAAATTAGCTATAGAGATGGAAAACTGACAATGAACTGTGTCATTTATCAGCAAATACTGACTTTTTGTTTATTGATAATAGGGAGCACTTAATAACATACCTCATGCCCACAAAAACACGAGGACCTATGCATAGATAAATTACAGATTAGAAAGAACAGATTACAATGAATAAAACACATTTATGACCTGTTTTATTCATTTAAATAATTTCTGCCAGTCCATCTTCTGAACCAAGATCCAAAGTACATTTATTACATTTAGTCATTCAGCAGACGCTGTTATCCAAAGCATACAAGTGAGACTTAGAAGTGAGGTACAAGGCGAGCAAAAATCTAACTCAAGGAGAACACATCAAAGCGAAGTCCTATCAGAAAAGTGTTTACATTTCATGAGATGCAAGTGCAAGAAAGAGCAGAAAGGACTTGTTTTTTGTTTCTTTTTTTTACGTAGAATAGATTTAAGTGCATAGGAAGGTGCGGAAGAGTTCTGTTTTCAGCGTTTTTTTAAATATTCGGATTGAGTTTGCTGAGAGTGCAAAGTTTGGTAGTTCGTTCCATCATCGTGGGATCAGTAATGTAGTTATTTATGTGTGTGTGAGTGCGCGTGTGTGCAAGAGAGAAAGAGGGAGAGAGAGACAGGATGAACAGCCTGTCTTTTAGGTGTTGGTACTCATATTAGTCACTAAAAAAACAAAGGATTCTGCAAAGCAACAATGGCCGACACAAAGAGCATCCAGACTCCACTCGGTGTCAGCCGATCTCTTGTGTGTGTGGGTAGATAAGTGTGAGTGGGTGTCTGTGCATGTGTGGTGAGGGGCTTCTTTCTTTAGGGGATGAGGGCGCCTCATTGGCTGCCATGCTGAGGTCAAGCTGAGGTCAAGACATGTGTGATGGATGGACCCATGTCTCTAGACTGCTGTGCTTTACCCACTCCTCAGCCTCAGACCTGCAAAAGTTTCCTAGCTGTGCTCTCCTCTTTTCACATCTCTGTGTGTCACTCCAATTTCCAAGGAGGACTGCTTCAAAAGGCAAAAAGGGAGGTAAAAGAAACTGCAGACAAGTCTTTGAGGTGAGTTCTGCTGTGCAGCTGTGGATGAATACCACTGCAATCAGCTTCCCTCTTCTTTGGATAACTCTCTCACATACCAGCTACCATCGTCTACAAACAGCCACCGACCAAATGATGTCATCTCTCCTCTCCTCTCTTCCTCCATCATACTGTCAATGCCTCCATCGGCTCTGTCCCTTTATCGGCACTTAGAGTTGCATATCTATCGATGGATGAATTCATTTTGGCTGCCAATCACAACAGGGGAGTGGTCAATGAATGCAGACGTGCCAATACCTTGACTACCCTGATGACTGACTTCTGTCTGTCTGCCTCTTTGGGACACGAGCACTTTCTGTCGGTTGCAATGTGTTCACGAATAGACTATAAGTCAGTCTGTTTGAAAGTAAAATCTGTGTTTCTTGCTTTTCATTTTTATCACCACTCCAACGTGTGGGTGTGTGTGTGTGTCTACAGTGCATAACAGACCATATAGATACCACAACTAAGATTTATGTGGTAAAAGTACAGTCGGAACAGTGCAGGTGTCCCTGCACAGACCTTGAGGACACTGTTTGTGTTCATGTTCCTTTGAATAATTTTTGAGCATACCTGTGATTTTTCTACCAAAATAGAAAAATGTAGGCTTACCTACAGCAGCTTTGGTCAGATATCAAACAGATATTTACAGTATCATGAGTGGGAGTCTACAATGACACAAGCTTCCAAACGTACATCTCTCTGTAAGGAGTTTTAGCTCCTTTTTTAAAGATTCTCACTGACTGAGCCAGAAATGTATGTCTTTTTCTCTGTATTTTGCATGCAGACAAATACACAAAGCCTTTAAAATTTTTTGAGAAAGTAACAACGTGGTGAGACCTTGAAAGACCCTCTGTCTTTGTGAGTGTAGGTGTGTGTCCATGCATGCATGTGCAGCCTTGTCCCTGACCTTTATATCCTCAGGCACCTGTAAATTTGTATGAAATGTGTATGAACACCTTTAGTACAAGTGTCTTGTCATCTATGAAGATGTGTTTTAAAGTGTGTATGTGTGCATGTGTTTCCTAGATAAATACCCGCAAGCTCTCAGGCATTGGGCTGTGAACCTCGTGTCAACTTTTTTTTCTTTTCGTGTCTCGAAAATGTCCACTGACATATTTTGATGGTGAAATATGATACATTATCACGCAGTCTTGAGGAGCGCATGCATTGTGCAATATCTTTCTTTGCTATGTTTTTTGTCATTTAGGTCCACACAGACTTCAGTTTTAGCCAATGGAAGTGATTTTAAATTTCAGATAGAAATGATTTGCAAAGAGTTGAAGACATCCTCATATATATATATCTCTCTTCCAGAGAGAGAGAGATATGATATGATATGAAATGTGTTAAACATTAAGGAATATTTTAATATTTTTGTTACTGAGACTTCAAAAGGCTAACAATTACAATTACAATTAATACAATTTAGGTTTAAATAAATAATTGCAGTTTTCTAGTTACCAGTTAATATTTAAAATGGATTCTAAATAAGAGGTTCTTTCTTATATATATAATACTATATTCAAATGCATTTTTATTACATATAAAATCATCAACTGATTAAATACAAGTCAACTTTATAAGAAGTACACTGCATGCAGCTTGTACACATTTTTAAAATTTTTACTTTTTGTTGTCTTTTTTACCCAGTTCTTCACGGGAAAAACACAATTTAGTTTAACGTAATTAAAGTGTAGATTTACTGTTCACTGTCTTGTTAAAGAAAAAGTCTAAAATTGTTTCCTCGTTTAAGGGGTGTTTTTTTCTTCTTGTTGTATTCCATGCGAAACGGCAATAATTGTCTGGTTGGCGCAAGGCGCACGACGATTTTAAGTAGGCAAATCTCCATCCACAGTGTGTCTCACCTTCTTAAGTCAAAAGCTTTAAGCCTCTATTCCTCCTTCACAAAGCCTGAATGGTTTGTCTCATCTGTCATTGCCCAAGTGTTTATCTGAAAGCCTTAATGAGAACCATCAGCCGAACAGGACCACACTTCAACGCTGAGACCTGTAGAAACTAGTTAATTTTGTTCTGGTCAAACAGGCTGTGGGTGCTGCTCTGTGGCGACATTGTTGATGGGCTTGTTTGCCCACTGTGGTGTGTGAACTGTTGTTTTAGGTTGAATGTGCTGTGGCAACAATCTAAAACAGTGACCGAGGGTTGACCCCAGGGTTTCTATTGTGGGTCAGCTGCGATTCTAATGCACTCTGTGTGGCTCCAACATGGCGGACAAGGGCCTGGAGAGAGAGAATGTGCGGACAAAACGTCACAAAAGTTGCATCGACGGACACCCAAGGGCGCACATGGAGTTAACACACAGATTACGTTTTTATTTAGTTTTTAATTAATAATATATCAATAAATAGATCAAAACTGATTAAAATGTGTGATAAGAAAACAACAATTATATTGCCTACTACAATTTAAAAAATAGTTAATTTAACCTGAAATGTTTTATTTGGTTTGGACATACCAAATAAATATGCTTAATTTGTTTTTGGTCAGTCACTGTTGCGCAGGGGCAATGCTGCAATTACTTGCCAAACAGACTTTACACCATGTGTAAATTTAGAGGCATACCTGTGGAAATATAATTTTGGCTGCAGATTTTTTTGAGTCTAGATTTTGTAAAACCTTGTCACACATGCACATTTGCTTTTCTTCAAAAAAATGTTTTTAAATATAAATTTGGCAATACAATTTCCCTGTAAAATTTGCTTTGTTGATAAAGCAGCATACTAATCTTTTCAAATCCTTGTGTTCACATTTAAACACTTCTTATTACAGCATTTTTACATGTTGCCCTATTTAAAAAAATATAAAAGTCAATTACATTATTTTAATACAGCGCTGTTTATCTAATCGCATAATTTCTTCGGTCTATTAATTTAAACTGTATCAACACCCCTAAAATTAAATGAAATGTTGTAAATAATATAACAAGCTCAATGTTTATGTAATCGAGTACAGCAACTAATTCTTTTCATTTTGCTTTAAATGTTTAAACAAGTATTGTTTTCTATAAAAATATTTTGACGTTATTTATTTGGCCTACTACCGTTTTTTTGATGATCAAGAATGTAATAATTTCTTTGCTAAAATTAAATTGTCTAAACTCAACCTATTGATGTTCTTTTGGCTTTTTGACTTTATCGTTCAAACCCGTTTGATGCAGATTAGCGTGACAAAAAACAGAATCGTGAGCAACAAGTCTATGTAGGGAACTTAACCTCCTTCTCTGTTTAGACTGAAACACCTCCTCTAACAGTATGAGGGTGTTTACAGACGGTAGACTAACCTTGTTACATGTTTATACAACACTACCTTTGTCACAAATGCAGGACCCAACACATAATATGGCAAAGAACTATTTTGATCTTAATAAGGAGAGGATGGTACACAACCTACTACCTTTTGCCGTGTTTGTTGTTGCTGATCTAGACCGAGCAGCCTGTGCTGCAGCCCCACACATCACCACAGCTGCAGCTGAGCAGGCCCTCCAGGTGGATCCAAGGTAAAGGTGAACGTCGCCCATGAATCATGTCTGTTTTCCCTCTTTTACGATATGGACTCACATGATGCACTCGAGGAATTCAAACGGTAGAGGAATGAGGAAACACCTCATTTTGTTTGAAATGTGACAATACAAGTACATTTACAACTTATATTAAAGCATGTTTTCATCGAAAAACATTATTAAGTATTTTTGTATTAATAAAAATAATTTAAACACATTCTAGTTTTCACTTGATTTGTAATCTGGCCCAAATATAAAGGAGTCTGAAATAATATCTAGTAGCATTATCTGTCTCCCTATGATAAG
This sequence comes from Channa argus, assembly GCF_033026475.1. Classification (NCBI taxonomy): domain Eukaryota; kingdom Metazoa; phylum Chordata; class Actinopteri; order Anabantiformes; family Channidae; genus Channa; species Channa argus. Next base: position 18,585,547 of record NC_090197.1, read on the forward strand.
CCTACATCAGTGCTGCAAGTTTTCAAATTTCATCTTGTCATCAGGTGGGGATGATGACACCTCCGTGTAACTTTGTAAACGGAGGATTTGACGCTGATATGACCAGTGGGGTCTCATTCTTGTCGATAGCCTAACCTCGATGTTTGAATCAATAAGAGTTTCTGTTTTTGCCCCTTCAATAAGCCTGGGGCTCGATAGGGTTGTCATCACGAATGACGCTGACGTCCGCGCTCTCATCTCCTCCGTGGATAAATATGCCTCCATTATGCCAATAACTCTTTACCCCAGGGACTGGAGCGCGCACGGCCGCATACATTGAGAGACTCTGTGTTGTATAAAAGTGACGTGTGCAGCTTCTCAAACGATACAAGAATTAACACAATTTTGCTTTTCTGTCTTAAAATAAAAGTGTGATTGGTGGAAACTTTGCTTTAAGCAACAACACAGATCGTAAACGCATTTTAATACACACGATTAACACGTAAATGTCTCTCTGGACAAAAAATGTGTATGTGCTCCAAATGGATTGAATAGATAACAGAGAAATTCTTGGGACATACATGTCTATAAATGACCTGTTTTCTGAAACTCTGCGCTCTGCCAATAACACATGAAAGCTTTAAGCATCATGCAAATCTCTCACATTCAAACAGGAGCGAGACATAAACACACGGGCCTGAAGTCACAGGCATTAGAGAGCACGTAGAACAATTCATTCTATAACAGTTATTATCCGAGGTCATCAAGTTGATTGTGTCGTGTCTAAGTGACAGACAGGCCGTGGCCACGACACACAGGTTTGGCACATTTGAGGTATATTTGTTTGTGTGTGCTGCTTTGTGACTTTACGTTGTGACATTCAGTCACAAGCAGTAGTCAGGTGTGTGTGTAGATGCTATCATTTGTGCCACCATAAACGTGGCGCAGTGTCTATTTGAAGTAACGTTTTAAAAACTAAGTGAACACATTTTAAACCATGATCTATATTCGTCTTGACAGCATGTGCATTGTTCATCGTCAGAATAACACATAATAAAAAACAACTCTATAACCCCAAGAAATTGTCCATATTATTGTCCTAGTGCCACAAAGTGCAATAACTCATCATAAATGTCCACATAAGTTATCCATTAAGCAGAACTTTGGTTTGAGCTCTGGTAAATTTTTAGGGCTAACAAGGCTGCTGATCCTTAATTTGATGAGTAAGGATCAGCCTCAGTAGAAGACACAGTGGATGGGGGAGAAGGAGTAGAGGGGGCCGAGTTAGACTTCTCAGATGCCGCATCGTCCATTTTCTCTTGAATGCCCTCTGCCGGTTCAGAGGTCTGAACTTTGGACGACAGCAGCCCCTCCTTCTCCCTCTTCTTCTGCTTCATCCTCCGGTTCTGGAACCAGATTTTCACCTGAGTCTCATTTAGCTGGAGCGCAGCAGCAATCTCTACGCGTCGCGCTCGGGTCAGGTACTTGTTGAAGTGGAACTCTTTCTCGAGCTCTGTCAGCTGCTTTGTAGTGAAGTTAGTCCGGACCGTGTTCGGCTGACCCCCATAACCATATTCCCCCGACCTTCCTGCTGACAGAGAAACAAATGACTGTGAGCTCACAAGACAGACCTACCCAACGTGTTTCTTCTAACAGCTCACGGGTTTCAAAACATCTCCTTTTACGCAATGTGGAGCAACGTTTATGCAATAGTCAATTAATGTCAGCAACTTTGAAACATGGCAGAATATTCAGAAAATTATCACTCTTTGATCTGCTACTGCATACATAAAAATACATTCTTCTTATTATTATTATTATTACTTGACCCCAGCCTTGGTTTCTTACAGCATATAAATTATGATTTGGCCCGATCAGCCAGTAAGTTTCAAATAACGTGCCTTTGAATTTGCGCATACACTCATATTTTTCAAAATGTCCCACACATACAACATGCAATGTCTGACATAATTCCCCCTAATGAATTTGGATTACTTACAACTACGTTTTGTTTACACACATAAAGCTTTGTGACATTGCCATGGCCATTGCTTGTCACCCACCTGTTTTTGGTGGGTTCCTCTTTACTTTCATCCAGTCGAAGGTCTGTGCAGAAGATGCGCCCTCTGACAGAGGTGAACAGCAAGCTTCCAGGTGAGCTGCGTGCAGAGGTGAAAGCGGGTTGGAGCACCCAGGAAAGGGACTGCCTTGCTCGTGCCCGCCGCCATAGGCAGCGTGTGCATACTGCAGCTGACCCAATGGGGCTGCACTGTAACCTTGGCGATGCTGAGGCACCATAGAGGAGGAGATGTTACTAGAGTACATCAGTGGGCCGCACTGGGGGAATCCTGATGTAGAGTCTACTTCCTGGTTCAGTGCGTAATGGTTATAGGTGGCACAGAAACTTTGGGCTCCATAGCTGGAGCTGCAGGCCGGATGGGACCCGTATGTCAGGTTAAGTGAGCCTACAGGTGACTGGTAAGACCCGGGCTGGTGAGGGATGCCGTCAGGGGAAGCCCTACTTTCCATGAAACGGTCATCCGCCCCACAGTTGTTGACAGTTAAGGCGCAGGACTGGAAAGTTGTAATCCCGTGGTCCGAGTGGAAAGCCCTGACAGAGCACGAGCCACCTTCGCCGCTCATCACCGAGTAATCTAAGAAGCTGCTCATTGTAGCATTGTTTTACCGGGACCGAGGGGCCGCCCGCTCTCCACACACCCTCTGATCCCTTCTTCTCTCCCCTCTTACCCCGAGTGACCGTGCCAACCTTTACCTATACTCTGTCCTTATCAGAGGAAGGAGGGGGACACAGGGGCCGATATTAATGAACGGGCGCTGTCACGTGGGCCCGGGTCAGCCAGTGAGGTACTTGTCCTTATCCCCTTAGCCGGTGACAGATTGGTGTTTGAGTGGCCATTTAAATTCCAGGCGCTCGTCGATCAAGGTGACGCACGTCGCCACTAATGTATTGGCCAAGCAAACAATGAGCTGGGAGCCAGACGGCGGTGGACATCTCGGGGGTCGCACGAGGAACGGGAAGCGGCGAACAGTGTCTTCTAACCTCGGCTGTGCACTATCCTGCACGGGGAAAGATTAACGTTTCACCCTGCGCGACCTCTTCGCGAGGACGACCTAGCCCCCTGACCTCAGGTAGGGTATTTTTGGAACAGAGAGAAGAATGCATGTGTGTGCGTGGGTGTGTTGGTGCGCACGCGTGCACTCGGCTGTGCACGTGTCCTCCGTGCACGTGTGTCTCCCGCGCAGAGCAGCCGTGATGTCATATGTATAATAGTGTCAGTCTTTCCTGGATGAATGGACGGATCACTGCCACAGGTTATCAGTGTCCTGTTCCAATGCGCAGTGTTTCACGCTTTTACACAGCGAGGGGGATTTGGAAGGAAGGTTTCACTCCTGGCAGTCAAAAAATAGTATTTCGGTTCAGTCAAAGAGAGCTTTTATAACTTTGTTGGACCCATTAAAATGGTTTGGCTGCTTTTTTGTTCTTTCGGGGAGGTCACAGGTGATTTAACGTCTGAACAATACATGAAACATTAGGGTGATGTGGTATTAATTTTTTCTCCCAGGGTCATGGGGTCTGCTATCAACCTTGCTTTCACTCCCACATGTATTCATTATGCATGTATAGTGATCAAATGATTCGATAATGTGGAGCTATAATGCACCCATAGCCTGAGGTGCGAGTGTGGGCTGATTATCCTGTTAAGTTCATCAAATAAAGCTGTTGGAGAAATTAATGGCAGTGGAAAGCAGCGTGGAGAGGAGGAAGACTGTGCGTGGGAGAGCTTCTGCAGTTACAGCAGTGAGCAGGGCCAAGCAGGAGGGAAAAAAGAGGGGAGGGGGGAGAGGAAGGGAAGAGACCAAGGGAGGAAGGAAGAGAAGATCAGATGGGGAGATGAGCGCCCCCACTGGTCGTTCGGGGTAGAAGACCAAAAGTAGATTTAGGAAGTGTTTGAAAGTCACTAAATAGACGTCCACACATTTTGAAGCACTTATACTTTGACTTTTACTTTAACTCCAGTTAGTTCACTTTTCACATTATATTGTTTATATAGCATGGATATAAATATAATCTGAAAGGTTTCATATTGTAGGGATTCTTTTCATAAGCTTTACATGTTGCTATTGGGTAGAATTTCAAATGCAATCATTTTAACCCGTGATGGAATGATTTCACTTCTGGTACAGTAGTGTAAAGCTAGATTTTGTACTTCTTCTACCACTGCTTTTAAGTATAGAAGTATAGAACAGTAAAACAGACATGGCCTGTCTTATCAAGCATGATAATTTTAATTGGGGAAAGTTTTGATCAATAAGCTCTAAGGATAGATAGAGCTCTAAATAAGCTCTATGTGACTCTAAAGGAAGTGAAAAGGTGGTGCAAAGTTCCCATCAGTGGAAAAAAAAGCGCAGCGGGGTCAATACTACCCCCTTTCCCCCTCCCGTCTCCTCCCCGGATTCCCCAGCTGTCTCTGCAGCAATAGTGAGTGGGCGCAGTGGATCCTGCCCTGCCTGCCTGTGAAAATTTCGCCAGGCCTTAGAGTGTTCTTGGCTCTTTGTGTGGACACATGTGCGCAGAAAAGTAGAAAAGGCGCGCTGTCTCGGAATGATTTGGTTATACTGGCCTCGTGGTTAGTCGAACCCCTAAACTCCGTTTTAAACACACACAGACAAACACTTTAGTTAGCTAGTAGCCTAATGTTCAACCAGTCAATAGGCTTCTTATGGTTTCCAGATTATTCGATAAACCGCTGAGCACCCAAGCTTATAAATTTCGCACGTGTACATGAGTTTCTAAATCGATCCGTCCAGGCAAGCATCGCAACCGGTGGTTGCTTTTGCTGTTCTCACCCACAAAGCTGTTAAAAGTGGAATGACTATTGAGTGAAACGTAAGCTAATAACTGATTCCTATAAGTCGACCCTAAGTGCAATATAATAAAGCAAGGACATTCACTAATTGCTGTTTTAATAATTTTGCAAAATCCAGCAAACAAACTCCCATGATAAAACCAGCCAAATATTGCGTAGAAACTCTCCCCTTACACTATAAATGAGATATTTTTGCTTAATATATGCCTCATAAATTACATCTAGTCCATAAGTAGTCTGTTTTGAGTTTGGGCCCCTTTTAACACACGAAGAGAGAGAGTGCAGCGTCATAACCAAAGCAGGCTGCTGCTGCTGCCGGCGAGCCAAAGCCTTGTTTAAACAAGCCATAAAAATGAATTATTACCAAACGCATACAGAGACTCAGCCCCCTTTAGCTCAGGAATTGGGGAGTCCCGTATGAAAATCTAAGTGGGGTTTTATTTGTGCACATTACGCCACAATTGGTCTCCTTAATGTCCGTCTCATTCATGCCACGGAGTGATTTATGAGCTCTTGAGGGCAAACATGGTTCGCGTATTTTGCTTGCAACATTCACACAATGTTAAAAGTTTAAAGTCGTGCTGGCGTATTTGCTTTTTCATTAACCAAGTATATAAGTTTGAAGGTGAATTTAAAAATAATCAATACTAGCATATGTGATGGTAGCATAAAAAATGTCTGAAACGTCAGCTTAAATGGCCAAAACTAATTTAAATCTAATTTGAGTAAAAAAAGCAACTGTTTGTTTATAATATTTTCTTAATAAACAGAAAATTTGCAAATATGCAGTTACTTTACTACTTTAAAAACAGTTAGCAACAAAGATCTTAATCAAAAGAGACTGCTTTGATTTTTATTCTGTAAAAGGAGGGACTTCGTGTGTTTCAGTATAATATTCACAAATATCTGTTTTATATTTATGAATTAAATTTTGTAGTAAAGGTACAATTCAAACATGTGTGCCTTCACAGCTCAATTCGGATCAGACAATTTATATTCATTGCCAACCTGTTGTCAAATTTGCATAATGTCTCTGTTTTTCTTTAACCTAATCCTTTTATTTTGCACATTGTCTCCATTAATCGCTGAAGCATGTATATTTGTAATAGAAAAAGTAACGACTCAGAACACCAAAGTAAAGATTGTAGCAAGTTAATTGTATTCTAACAAAAATATCCAAGACATTGGAAGCTATACAAAAATAAAAATGACCAGGTTCCATAGGTCTAATATCGTGTTTTTCACAATTATTCACATACTGTCATAATTTCCATTCCAGAGGATCAGTTTGTTATGGTAACTACAAGTAAAGTTTGAGTTAAGCTATTTCAGAAATTTAATTTCATTCTTACCTTGAATTAATCGTCAAGTCAAATATCAACAGAGTAAATGTGCCGAAATAAAAACATCAGAGTTAATACCATCGTAGCCAGAAATGTATTGTCCAGAGAAAAAGGACGTTTTTGTGATTTTAGTTCAGTTAATAGTTCAAATGCTGCAAGTCGATTGTAGTTAGGGACTCTGAGAAAAAATAGAAACTGTCAGTGGAAATGTCCACGGGGCTGTCCAGAGACTCTGACAAACTCGGCGAGGCCGCATCGGAGAGCTGTAGGCAGGAATCCGAGGAGAAAGGCTGAAAATCGTGTATAGAAACATCCAGAGCCGGGGGACTGTCGCCATTGTCCGGGCCAGATGCCGAGCCAGGGCCCATTGTTGACATGCAGCCCGGAACAGTAGGTGATGGGTTGGGAAAATGTTTCACATTTTTGTCATTGCTGTTCAGCGGCGCAGCAGCAAAGCTCACGGACTCTCCATTGTGAAGCTGCTGCGAGGAGCTAAGTGAGTTGTTCTGAAAGGAGCAGGTATCTCTCTCCAGCAGGGCCCCGCTCCGCTCGTACATGGGGCCCTCGTCCTCCTCGTCGCTCTGGATGCCGTCCTCCCCACCCGTCCCTTTCCCCTCCCCGTTGTGGTTCTCCTTGCTCTGCGTCTGTCGCTTGTGCTTCATGCGCCTGTTTTGGAACCAGACTTTGACCTGTCTCTCCGTCAGGTCCAGCAGGGCCGCTATTTCCACCCTCCTCGGCCGGCAGAGATACTTGTTGAAGTGAAACTCCTTCTCCAGCTCCAGCAGCTGTGTGTTGGTGTATGCTGTCCTCAGCCGACGAGAGCCCCCTCCTCCCCCGCCGGTCTCCACAATCTCAGGCGAGCCTGGAAAATAAGCACCACGGTGGCTTCGGATTAAAACTTGGGACACTAAAATAATTACATAACCCCCTGCCTGTGATTCTAACGTTATGGTTACCATAAACCATCAGAGTGGCTGACTATACACGCTGCAGCAAAATGGCCGCTGGAGCTATTGACCCAAGCTTACACTAGAGCCTGTCCACCCTTTACCCAAAAATCATGACTGCATTCAAATACCGATCAGATGATTTTAGATTAAATAAGATTCAGTGTGAGCTTGGAGCAAACACTGTGCAGTATAAAAGCAGTAAGGTGCGAGCTGGTGTGGGATACTAATGAATGCTCCAGCTGCCCTCCTCGGCAACGGCACTCCATCACTCTTCATTACTGTCACACATCAAAACTATGCTACGGCTAGGGGAATAAATCATCTTACATCACCAAACTTTACCCAAACTTTTTTTCTTGCTTCACTCACAATCACAACAAAGCAATAACCATAAATCTGTCAGGAACAAAACGATTATTGCCTGTTTTTATTTTTATTTTTTTTAACTTAAGGCCTGTTTGCTGAGCTTACATTTAACAGCAGATAGAAAACAGTTCTTGGGGCTTCTGAAATCACCCACCTTTTGGAGAGAAACACACAGGTCCATTGGAGATGGTGGTAGCAGTCGAGGTCGGCAGGTGGTTCCTCTTGGAAGCTTTCTTCTCCCGCATCCACGGGTACTCCGGGGGTAAGGAGGCGGTGGGCAGCTGGCTGCATCCGTCGGGGCTGTGTCTGGGCCGGCCGTACCGCGGATGGCTGCCCGGATTCAGGCTGGGAATGGTCTGCTCAAAGGGAGGAGGAATCAGTGTCGGGCGTGAAAGCGTCGAGCTCTTGATTGATGAACTTTGAAATGAATCAGCGACAGGGGGGAAAGATGTCAGGCACTCAGCAAGCGACGGCTGACTATTGATAAAACCGCTCTCTCGCTCGAATTCGTAATTCATCTCCGCTCCCTGAGAGCCGAGGAAAGTTTGCACGCGTATTTTTTAGAAATGTTGCGGCTCAGTGAGGACGAGAAAGAAAAAAACATTAAAAATGTCCTGGTGGTGTTTTTTTTTCTATATCACTGATTACGGCCGTATGGGGACCGAGCTACTATTAAACTATTGAATTCATGGAGACAAGGTTGAAATTGGACCGAATTGCCTGTCACATGATTACCTCTGCCCAATGACAATTTGGGGTTTAATCAAAAGAAGCCACTGTCTGCCTGATTGATCCAAAAACTCAGATGAAGATCGCCTCGCTCAGCTAAGGGACGACTGTTTTTATTTACATCTTTGTCCGCTCAGTTTATCCTCCTCTCGCCCTTACAGTCCAGTCCACTAAGCTACAAAATGTGTTTTTTAAGAATGGCTGACGCTCACTATTACAGGGAAGGAGCCCAGCCTAGGGTGCGCGGATTCGTGCACTCCTCTTTCTCGTATTGTTTGAGGATGTCAGTCGAGAACGCCCCCACCACCAACACACACACAGAGACACACATTTGACGCCAGCAGCTATTCATATAGGCAAGAGTCAGGCTTCAGAGGTGAAAAACACACACACACCATAAAAACTGATATTGAGACATGTCGACAGAAACAAACCCCAACAATTCATTCAGTCTGTTCAGTGAGAGTGGACTCAGTGATTCGTCAGAGATGCATAATAATGAAATATGAAGTGCATCCATTGACATGTGTTGCAATAAAAAGACCATTCATTACATTAACACTGACGGATATGACACCTTCAGACCATTTTCACAAAACAGCAGTTTAACGTTTACAGAAATAGTGCAGGAACCCACTCACAAACACTGGCTTGATGTGGGCTATTTATGCAAACTGGGTAGATATTATAGTAAAACAAGTGGGAATTTCGTTTATTCCATCAAAAGTATAATGAGGTCATGCTCGGCCACGTGCGTGCACATGCCCAGAAACAATGGGTTAAACACACAGGCTCTCTATTTTGTGAAAGCTAACAGTCAAATTGTTTAAAAACCAAAGGTTGCCATTATTTTCCTTTTAAATATTATTCTAATATTTAGTTGTTTTTTTTTTTTTATGTTCAAAGTAGAAAAAAACCCGTACCAAGACCAGGGTGTGCTGGACAGACAGCTGCCACAATGCCAAGAAAGGTATTCTTCTGTATTTCCAGAATGAGATCTCCCTGAAATTGCATGAAGCAAACACCATCATGGCTGCAATCGACCCTTTTACAACAAATCCATTTTCAGTAGCCTATTAATGTGCAGATGGAAATGTTTTTGAGTGACTCTTCCCTGCAGTGATTGGTTTTGTAGCTCTTCCAGAATAATCTTTGGAAGCCACATTTGGGATGTTTTTCGTCAAGCAGTACTTGTTATTTTCACTTATTTTTTTTAAATCATGGTTTAGTGTGTAAAAGAGAGGAAGAGGAGAAGTGGTAGGCCTCTCTGTTTGTTGCTTATATACCAAACAAAGAGTCCTGGAAGCCTGTGCGCGATCAATCTTACTCGCCAAAAGGTCTGACAGCTCGGTGCCCTCACAACACATTTAAGGCTTCTAACTCTCCCCCGGATCAAATGCAGCCAGGAAGCGTCGAGAAACACTGGCCACTCAGATTAGAACCAGTTTTTGCTCGTAGTCGTAGCCTGGCTGTCGCTGGAGGGATGTTTAAGAAGATAAATAAGAGTCCAGCTTCTCAACATGCAGCTATTTCCTTCTTTTGAGGAGGCTGTAACGCGCCAACGGTGAGTAGGGCGAAGCAGCTTCTCCACCTGGCTTTTATCTTTGGATTGTGGCTGCGATTTACACAACGACGTATATTTGTCGTTTAGGTGGACAGGTTTGTAAGCGGATGAGACTCTGTGGCGAGGGACAGAGTTGCTAGGAGAAGAGATGGATGGCTTTTTTGGAATTACGCACTGGCTTTGTGTGCAGGGAAAGAAGTGGGTGGCAGCATTTAGTGGACCTCAGCCTGTCCTACACACTTTCCTTTACAGCAGAATTGATTTAGGAGCACTTTCCCACGGATGGAAATGCAATGAAATAAATACAAATCTTCTCTTTAAGTTAAAACGTTATTTATGTGCTACTTGTTTATGACGCATATGGGTCAGATCAGTGTCTTGCTGTGCATGCGTATGCATGTGTGCGCGTGTGTGTGTTGGATGCAGAAAATACTGAGTGCATCAGCGTTTTTTTTTCTTTGACACAACATGGTTCAATTGTTCTAGGTTTCCCTGCTAACCATATGTCAGGGCTAGTAATGTCCCTCTTATATCTGTCAGATTGAGCTGAAAATGATTCCTTGGTGCAAAACTCAGCCAGAACAAATAATGCTACAATTGCACAAAGGCATAATATAATCATAAAGACTGAACATGGTACAAAAGAGTTGTGTTAATTTGGAGAGAGATGTTTAAAAAAAGGAGCTAAAAAAGGAGCACTAAATACAATCCAACAATTTTAGAGCACATTTGAGAAAATTACAAACAATAAAAACACTGAAACTCCATGTGTTTCTGGAATATAGTGGATACGAACTAAAAAATTATTGCAAATTCTGAAAATTAAAACACACTGTTAAAAATTATTATTATTATTATTATTATTATTATTATTATTATTATTATTATTATTATTATTATGCAAAATACTAAAAAATATCTTCTGGGTTTCAGTTTTCCTTTAATCATTTTTTTTTAAACGATCATCCTAACAGACGTCCTTATTAAATTGGCTTTACGCTGGCATTTGCAAATCTGCAGAATAATGAGACAAATAAGCCCCTTTATGATTCTAGTTCAGCGTGTATCCTGTCTGACCGCATTTGACTGACTGAACATATCAGGGAATTATTTTTCAAACGATTTCTCATTTAGCTTGTTGTTTTCTTGCAGAATCTCCAGAAGGGCCCGGCTGACATTTTTATTATTATGGATGTGCCCACGCAGATGAGAGGAGGGGAAAAGGCCACCCGAGAGTTTTCTTCACGTCGAATCAGGAGAAGGATTGAAAAAAACTCAAGTAGCTTTTATTCAATATTTGACTTTATCCGCGGCTATTTCCTCTCCTGTTATTGAATATGAATTATGATGACTGATTCTACATTATTTTTGTATATATAATATAACGTAAAGACGTACATATTATATTATTGTGATTATTATTGTTATTAATATCATAATGCAATTGGTGTAAAACGCATTTTTGCTATTGTTGTAGCCTATTATATTTGCAAGTATATATACACTAATCACTATTAACGTAAATATAGTAGCAAATCTCATAGTTAATATTATTCCTTGTATTAAAATTTATGATCATGTGAAATGCTTTTTTGTGCCTAAATTAAAACTGAAGGATGTGCTACAATTATATTTCAATTCTTTTATTTATATTTTCGAACTGGAGCAGCATGGAATGTATGGCATCGGGAAATAAAATAACGATGTCCGTTTCCTTTTTCTTCCATAAAGAAACTGCAAATGTGTGTCCTTCTTTCCACCCTTATTGCGTGACTGATTGACTTTACATTCGTTCAGAAAACACCTCCTCTAAGAATAAATGAAAACATAGCCTATATTGGCTGCTGCTGCAGACTAGGCTGCATGTATGGGCTGGAGAAGGACCGAAACGCTTATTTTTCGCCAAAGCATCGCCGGGGTGTCAAATAATACTAAGGGGCCATTTTCTCTTTACATTGAACAAAATAAATAACATCAGAGAGTCCAACAGAACAAAACACAAACAAGGGAGGCTGCGTGTAAGCTCATGACCCTTATTTTTGAAAATGTGTTTCCCTCATAACCCCAGCTCGTGGCTCCTAAACGATCCTTTGACAAGTGCAACAAAATGCAAAACACAATTCTTCAACTGCGGATAAATAAAACACAGACAAATTCACATTGAATGAATAACATATGTTCATAATACCCTGTTTGAGTTTCAATTGTAAAACAAAATTGTAAAAAAAAAAAAAAAAAGATTAAATAGGCCTATGCATATAGTGTGCCCCCCTCCCTCTCGATCTAGACGTCCTGCAGCCCAGATAAAGGTCTCTGTGAGCCAATGACACGAGCAAATAGAGAGAAAAAAAGTCGTGATTATTTATCCTACGCTACTTCACACATTAAACTATAGGAAACATAAACAAAAGTAGAGAAAAGGTGGAAGCCATGAGGAGGCGCAGAAACAAAGCAGTAATGTGTCTGGAGGTGGATAAGACAATGGGCGGAGTGATCCAGGCAGCGCCACCGCTACAGATGCGTCAGTTTGGGCGCTTCCTGGATTCTTCCCTGAGAGTAGTGCGGCGTTAGGTCTGTGTACGTCGGTGTCGGATCACACACTCCGTGGTGTTGACTGTTGCCCATTGTGATTGCTCCATTGTAGTCCATGTTTGCGGACGGCGGGTGTGGAAGATGGGTCAGACCGAAACCAGAGGCCCCAGAACTGGGCATTGAGTCGATGTAACCACCGCCGACATAAACTGGGCTGCCCTGCATGTGCGTCCCGTAGTTGCCATTGCCTTGGAGAGGGTGCGCGTCATACTCGGGCGTGGCCGAGTCGGTCCCGGGATACCTCTTCTGGGAGGGCGGGCAGTTGCTGAGGGAGCTATTCAATGGAGGGGGATATGACGTGGCCATACCGTATGTATTTTGATGAGGTTTACTGTAAGACGTCGGCGACTGGGATTCATAAGGTACACTGTTTACAAGAGAATGCATAGAGTTGAGGTATCCTCCGCCTCCTCCACCGGAAGCTGGGCCCACGGGACTACGAGGAGACTGCCCACCAGGAGAAGGCATCATCCCGACGCCTTTCTGATCCTTCTTGTATTTCATCCTGCGGTTTTGGAACCAGATTTTGATCTGTCTCTCAGTGAGGTTGAGCAAGTTAGCCATCTCCACCCTCCTGGGTCTGCAGAGGTACCGGTTGAAGTGGAACTCCTTCTCCAGCTCCACAAGCTGGGCACTAGTATAAGCTGTCCGGGCCCTTTTCGATGCTGCTGACCCGGGCGGACTCTTGTCTCCGGGGCAACTCTCCACTGTCAAGGAGGAGGAGAAGGATGTCAGTCAGTAATCCATTACAGACAGAAAGGGAGAGGAGTACAGAGGCACAGACAGGAGAGCGAGAGTGGAAGCTAAACCTTGTGACAATACGCACAAAGCTGATAAAACTCTCCCACATCAAAAGGGGGTGGGGAACAGTTTACTAGATAAATATGCCCCGCTCCACTACTTAAATAGAGGTTTTATCATGAACTCTCTCCTTCCTCCTGCCCCTCCACCACGCGTGTATATCTGCGTGCCAGTCTGTGTTAAAACATTTCAGCGCCTTGATAATCCCTCCCTACTGTAAAGCACAGGGGTTATCATCAGGGCTCCTCAAGAAAATTAACACTCAACACTGCTCCTTTGAGCAACGCACACTAAGTTCAAATCAAAACAGTGACTGGACAATAAAGGTCAATATATGCTATCGAACCAGGTAAACTTGGATTCCCTATTTAAACATTTTGACGCTAATCTTTCCCTATAGTCACACAAAACTCACGCCCAATGCCAGCATACGCATTAGGTATCCCTCTGGGTGTACGCAGCAGCTCTCCCTGCCCTCACTGATAACCCTACCCTCCTAAGATGTTGGCGCTTGGCTGCAAAATAGCAAGGTGTTGGTCTACTTACCGCTGTGGCAGACAGCCAACACTTAATAAATTTAACTATCTGTCGCCCAAACCTGGAGCAAAAGGAATGCAGCATGACATAACCTCACCCATTAAGATCAACATAGAGGTTAGCACGTGCATGAAGAGGAATATCAATGCACGTAGAGCAATTGAGTGCAGCATTATGTAGGAATTTGTTTTTTAAATGAAGCTTTGATTAAGAGGCTGTTTTGGAAAATGTGTGTCAAGACTGTTGTCTGTCTAGTACCAGAGTACCTGTGGACAAAACACCATCCCCTGGATATAAATTATGAATAAATTAAATCAAAGGCCACTTTACACTTTTACCATAAATTACTGCCCATGGCTTTTTTCTGGGACCCACTTAATTTACAAACAAGAGCAAAGGAAGAAAGAAATGGGTCTTTGCAAATAGAGCATCATGGCAAATACAACCCCCAAACCCCCCGCCTTTATGCACCAAGTGTAGCTGTTCCTTGAATGGCAACATCTAACTTGCATGTGTTAAACACTTAAATGAAGTCACACAACTTTGTATTTGCACTTCTTAGGGCCAATCACAGACACCACGTACCTTAAGTGAAAGGTTACTCTGAAAATTTAGACTATAAAAAGGTCATGGGAAGACAAGCATCTCTGTATTTTGAGCTTAGATCCATGTAAATAAACACCCCAAAACACAAAGCCTCCTGACCCATCACTCCATCACACACACACAAACTCATCAAGCTTCCCTCTAATGAAAACAGTAGGACAAACTGAAACAACTGTTGTGCGTGTTTGTTTGTTGTCTTTGGGAACATATACGTGATCAGTGGAGATGCGTGTTTACAGTAAAGAAAGGTCATCTGCAAGGCACAGAGACAACAAATTGTGGGATCTATTTCCAATGTTGAGACACATTCTTGTATAGTCTACGGCATGTGGCATTTATTTCAAAGAATTTTCAATAAAACTCGACCACATCATTTCTTTTGCATGTAGGATGTTGATACGGGCTTTGACACGGAGGTGTTGATTACACTATAGTAATTTTGTTCTTTTTCAGGTCCTGAACAACTTTAGGCCACAGAGATAATGTGAAAATGTATACATACAAATGCAATTTTATATAAATAAAATGACTTAAATAACATCTCTCTGAGCGTGGGACAGAAAAGAACCTTTACTGGGGAATCGTTGCATTTTCACGCCTCCCTTGCTAGCCCTATACATTAGCACTGGACCGCACATAGGGGTGTGTGTGTGTGTGTGTGTGTGTGTGTGTGTGTGTGTGTGTGTGTGTGTGTGTGTGTGTGTGTGTGTGTGTGTGTGTGTGTGTGTGTGTGTGTGTGTGTGTGTGTACGTGTACAAGTAGCAGTTAGGAGTACCTGAACTGGAGCTACTGGTGGGTTTCTGCTTGGTTGTCTGACGGGATTCCTTCATCCAGGGGAAGATCTGTTTGCTGCGGGCAGTCGAGGTCGGAGAGCCGTTCTTGGCACTGGGCTGGTTGGACCCGTTGCTTGTGTTTTGGCTGACAGCACCGGGGGATTGTGGGGGAGGGGGTGGGCCTGATACCGGCACCTGCGCTTGATTGCTTTCGGGATGAACCTTGGACTGCGCCGCCTGAATGGCTGCGGTCCTGTCGCAGCTTTCCGCCATCTCCCCCGGCTTCTGTAGAGCCACGGAGCCTTCAGGAGACTGTAGGGAGCAGGCAGGTCGATGGTACTCACTTTCCACATGAGAGGCCCGGGGATATTGGACCTGATTGGCATCATAACTGAAGCCATTTGCGCTTTGATATGGGTAGCCACTGTAAATTGCGGAGCTGTCGTAGTAGGTTGCCTTTTGCATCTCGCCGTTTCCCAATATTTATTTCAGAAACTGACAGGGTCTTGACACCCTTGTAGAATAACATTGGCACCCCGTGGTCACGTGACGCCTCTCCGCCAATGGCCTCCTCGGGTGAACCTAGGGTTACAAGAAGCACCGTGAGGAGAAGAAATGGTGGCGATCCATCTTACTTTTCAATACAAGCCTGACATTGGAGACTATGGAGGCAAGATAGGGCCAACACTTGTGTAGACTATTACCGTTTACCTTATGGCTTACAAAGGGCACATACTAACCTTGTATTACCATCTGTGCCGAACAACATCGGAACAGAAACCTTTTCAAAAGCATTTCAGTTTGCCAAATCAATTTTAGGACCTAACAAGAAACAGCGTGACAATTTAAACCTCTGAGCCTATTAACAAAAAGGCTGAATGAAACCACACAACATCTTGTAGAGAACATGCTGTAGGTAAAAGCGGGTTACCACACAGGAAAATAATATTTCTGTAAAAAAATGTTATGCTGCCAACAGGGCTGTCAACAGTGTATCCAATTTCCTATGTAGCAGGTAACAACTTTCCACGTTGGCCACAAACCTTTGACCCATTTATGTGTTTTATTATAAATTAAAAAAAACTGTAACAGGATAAACCTAAGCGCGACGTGCTTTCCTGGCCACCTGGCTCCAAGCACACACGACCACATTCTCTTCTTTTTTTTTTCTTTGCATGCTGCAAGACAAATGAAAGGGGCTATGAGGAAACCTGAAAAACCGGGCGGGCATCCGCGCATCTCCATGACCATGGTGTGAACTTTTCCGTGCAGGCCCATATTAATGGCTGCTGTTGGTGTTGTCTGCGCGGCGGCCCGTCGCTGTGATATATGGGGGTCAGTGGGCCGGGACGACCTGCTCGGAATGAGCGGCCCGGTGAGCAACCAAGCCCGGTACTTAGGGCGGACACAAACCCAGGGACTGCACAGCAAGATCCTGCTGCTAAAGGACCATAATTCACGCAGGTAACCATGGGAGCCTGCCTCTAAGAGATTATTGGGGAAACTATAAACCATAATAGACACAGATCCACAGGTTATTGTGGAGGCTTCTTGCATAATGTCAAGTTACTGATTAAATAGCAGAATATTTAATATGCCTGGGTTCCCTTTATCAACTGCTAAAAATACCACTGCACATATAATAATTATAATAATAATAATACAAATAATAATTAATAATAAAACTAGACCAGTCACAATCACACTTTGGCTGGGAAATCATGCACTTTTGTTTGTACTAATGCCAATGCCCGTTGCCCAAAACAAGGAAGCATACCCTGAAGAAAAATAAACTTAATGTTATCTAGCCTTATTTATTAGATTTTAAACCTAATGTCCCTTTAAAGGTTTGAAACTAATAGGTCATGGCGTTGCGCCTGATGTAAACCATGAGTTTAAAAAAAAACTGGAATGTTACTATAGTAGAGTGCAGTAAAAAATATATTGCTTAATTTTACTGCCTATATTCTGTAGTCCTGGAAATAATGCATTTGAATGCATTTTCATAAAAGTAGCAGACATAAGGAAATGGAAAAAACTGGCTCTGTGCAGCCGACCATAACACGAAGCAAATCAGTACAAAATTAGCCCCCAGCTTGTCCTTAATGTAGCTAAATCACACTAGAAAGAAAGTGTCTTCACTGTATGTGCACTTATGGCGACCTGGGAAAGAAATCTGAAAGCTTTGTGGTGAACATCTCCAGGCGAGCCATTGCGATACTCATAAATGGCAGAGAAAGATAGACAAAAGACAGAGTGGAGCTCTCTGCACAGCCCTCTGCTCCACGTTAGAGAAATCTGGCTGCCTGACTGTGTGTGTGAACTCTTCCTGAACCGAGATCCAAGTCATACGGTGATAAATCACTACGCGACACACAAACTCAGCCATTTACAACCGGGGGAGCCTATTCCTGCCTGCTTACCTTATCCTCTGACGACGAATGCAGAGCACCAAGCAATATTTTCTCATTCAGCGACGAAATCGATCAAAGCAGTAATCCAGAGAAAAGTTTAAAGGCAGGGCAGGGCTGAATGAAGCAGCAGCAGACTGCGCCCTGCCATACACCAGGCATTAGTAGCCACAACAAAAAAGGAAAGAGCCGAGAGAAACCCCTTTCCTTTTTTTCTTTGCTTTTTTCCCCTACTCGACGTGGATGGGTAAACCGAGATTACGAAAGCAGGCGTGAGCAGTCGGGTCACCGAGATAAGAGTTATCTGGACCCAAGACTGAATTGATCGTTATGCTATAGAGCAATGGCCAGGGCTTATAGCAATATTACACTCAGCCAAGGCTATGCTAGACTATGTGATCCTTCACCAGTACCATGCAGACACCAGTGAACTGCCCCGAACCAGAGCGTCACCATAGACAAGAAAAATTATGCAAATTAAGTAGCGCCTTGGAAAGCCAGTTCAAATCAAGTGGTTGTCTCTTCTCCTCCCCCAACCAAATGAGGTAGTGTGTCTAGAAAAAAAAATAATACACAATACGTTGTAACAAATTGCTTTATAGTCCATCCCTGAAGTGTTTTAAATCTTTTTTGTTATTATTTACCCCACATCCTGCAACGGAATTATGAGTCCAGTGGACGAGATGTTGACGAGACAGGAGAGCACAAAGGAATAATCAGGCGCTGACCATGCTGCATTTCCATTTGCATGGGACATAAAGGGCTTCTATCCACGGGTTAATCATTAACCTGCATTTTTGCATAAAATCCTCAATAGTTTTTGGCCCATTCGTTTTCATTTCAGCGGCAGATATTCCACTGTCAACATGGCCTCTTGTATGAAAAATTCAACATATTTATTTTAACATCAGAAAAAAACAACAGCTTCAGATCAAGGGCGATGTATATCAAGGGAAACCCCCATGAGGAGCAGGGTGTGGAAATGGAAATAAGTTTCATCACCAAAAGGCAACGCGGAGGACATGCAGCAAGGAGCAGGGGAGAAGAGAACCGGCAGCAGGGGAATCCCTCTTCATGGTAATACAGTCTTTTGTAGCCCAAAAGAAATCATGAAAAAAAAAAGATTTATGTCCTCTCAGCTTTCCTCGGTCATAAACACTTCAAACTGCAGCTTTTCGACCAGTCTCAGACAAAATTCACTGAGAATTGTAAAAAGGTAAAACACACGGACGGCGTAGGAGGATGAGTGGGATAAAAATTCACGCTAGAGGATTTTTTTTAGCCAACTCGGCATTTCCTTTTCTAAACTAGAGTAGCCACATTGTATAATCATTTACTTCTTTCCCTTTTCGTAAAATGCTGATTCGCCTCTCTTTAATTTGGCCCTAAGCAGAGGGTTAAATGTCAAATGCGGTGGTGGCAGTGGCACTGCGGTGCATAATAAGGCGTAAGAACAAAATGTTGATAAAAGAGAAAACATTTTTTAAACTTTAGTGCAGTAAATTATAGTGGCTACAAGCAGATGGCC
This sequence comes from Channa argus, assembly GCF_033026475.1. Classification (NCBI taxonomy): domain Eukaryota; kingdom Metazoa; phylum Chordata; class Actinopteri; order Anabantiformes; family Channidae; genus Channa; species Channa argus. The sequence goes on from NC_090197.1 coordinate 18,604,615, forward strand.
TTCACAGAAAGTAGTTTTTGAAAGGAGTAAGGCGCCGCTCCAAGAGCTGCGATTCCCCTCGTCACTTTTATAGTGACAAATTACACCACAAAGACAAGTGGAAGAGAAGGAATTATTGCTCTCGGGCTGGTCATATTGCTGCAACAAGGAAATGTACAAGCCACCGACTGCTTCTCTGTCCCTGCCAGTGCTTCAGTGGGCGTATGTGGTACTTATTAGAAATTGAATAAGGATATCACCATCAAGCATTCATAACACAAATCAATAAAGATATATGAACTTACCGAAGGCAGTTCAAGGTGTTTTGAAGACCGTGCACTGGCCTGAATTTACTTGGCAGGATTTCTGCAATAAAGAGTGAATTAAATAATTGTAAATCTTCCAAAATGCATTTAAATGTATTCTGTAAATCATAGCCTATTCACATAAATTCTTAGTCTCAAATAGGCGCTTCTTGGAAATTATGTTTTAAAAACAAAATAGTTATGTTGGATATGCTTTTTGGGCCTGTGTCTTTATGGCGCAAAAAGAAACGTATGGCGAACAGTTTATATGAAATACAGTCAAAGTCGAAACAAGCCTTTTTAAATGAATTATTTGGTTGATAATTTTAATTTAACAGCAGGCTCCACGTCAAAGTATACAAATTTGACTAGGGAAACAAATCCATATAATATAAATTCTTCAGTATTTTTGTATAAGATAAACGCTATCCGAAATAAATACATCTTAAATAATACACAATTAGAAAAAAAACGCAAAAATGCAAAGCTTAAAGTGGAACAACAACAACAGCACTACGACTGAGAACTGCTGCCCAGCGGAATATCCTTAAAAACCAAAAAATGGGTCCATGCAAATAACGTGTTTGTTGTTTCCCTGCTGGCCTGTAAGCATTTTCTCCACAAACGGATCGAATAGTCATTAGCCCTCGCGCACCATCTTCCCTAAGTCCCCGTGCCCATAAATCAAGCAGGAGCGCCGTGACCTCAGCGCGGCCGCGCGGTCCTGCTTGGCACTCCGTCTTCCATTATATCCTCGTTTCCCTGGCGGAGCGACACAACATCACCGCTTTTCCCTACTTTTTATGGAGCTCATCGTGATGTATCATTTACGCACAAAGCCCCACAGAAAGACACAAGACGTTTTTTTTATGGGACAGGTTGCACCGTCCGCGCGCTTTGTTTGGGTTTTTCTTTGAAGCCGGTATTTAAATGGCCGCTTTATTTACAAACAATAATACGAGGCTGTTTGTTCAAATGAATTTTCATGATATTGAATATTTGGTAACCGTAGAAACATTTAATATTTTGTTGTTACATTCTAAGTTTAGACTGAAACAAATGGTGGCTTCATAATGTTTAGCCTAGGAAGCATAAACTGGAACAATGCCTGAATCTTAATGGCCCTGAGAAATACCTAAATGCTAACTTTCTATTATGTGTGTACATTCCACAGGCCGCTTGATTAACTATGATGAATGTGTGATATTATCAAATAAGTGAATACCGTGAGCTTTTTTGATATCTGTCTATTTTCTCGCCCTTCAAGACCCCTTTTTTACTGACCTCTGCCTCGCGCAGCTATAACTCACGACAGTAATGAACAATCGGCGGAAATACCTTAAAATAAAATCCATCCTCCCAAAGCTGGGGCTCTGACTCTGTCCGCATGGAAAAACATATCCGTCCGTGACAGCAGTGTAATACATCCACAAACCCGGAATCCTCTCTCTTTCAGTGTGCCCGATTTTCTTTATCTCCCCGCGATAAACAAACTACAAAGCCCGAACTCCCCTCATGGAAAGTGGGGGTAACCCGCACATAATCAGCATCATATGGCCAGACCGGGGCTCCGGTTTTCTTCCCCGTGCCATAACATCGCGCAGTATTATGCGCCCCGCTCACGTGACGCAACGTCAACTTAAATCCCTTTTATTTGAGCCCGTGAATCATTAATGGAGGCAGTCATTGCCCCTGAGGAGAAACGGATCAGTTTGGAGGGAGAAAAAAGAGGGGTATGTGACACTGCAATGTATCTGGCAGAGGAGCAAGTCTCTCGCAGAGAAGCAGCTTTTCCACGTGCCACCCATTCACAGGGAAAGGCTGTTCTGTCAGTTTTAAAGTGCCATATATTTGGTGCCTGTTAGCGCCTGAAAGACCTAATCCTGCTGTATTATGCTGAGTTTCAGATGCAGCCAAATTGATTCACACTATGTGAGAATAAGAGTTTTACTTACAAAATGTCATGTAAGGGGAGCATAATTATTACTCATTAGTAAATCTTCCTTTACCGGGGTTGCACAGTGTATTACAAAGAATCAACTCACTATCGCCCCCCTGTTCTCGTTGTCAGGCTTCGACTGTGCTACTACTTAGTCTCTTGTTCACCATCAGCTAAAGTCTGCATGCTGCTGGCTAAACAGAAACAAAACGTACACATTTACCTGTCTTACATAAGGAGCGTGTGCGTCCTGGTGGTCGTGAAAAGTGCATGTCAGTCAGCAGTGAGCGGAAAGTGGAGGTGAGGTAACCAAAGAGTGGCTGCTCGACCCCGCTGATCAGAACATGGACCCCCATTAGACCTACAAGCACTTACGCGTTTCCTATGACCAGCTGAGTGATGTTAGAAATATAGGATAGGAAGAGTTTTGGAGTTTTGGAGATGTGAAGGGGTTGGATAAGGACGCAAACGTGCTACTAAGACAAAACCTTGATCTACATAATATAAACCACGCTCTATCTAAAGAGTGTGCTACGCATGGATGATGTCTCCAGGTATTGTCAAGCGTCCCTGTCCCGGAAGAGCTTCTCTCTTCGTGGCACCGTTTGGCGCTTGTTTTCCGTCAACACCCAGCGGCGGGCGGGGAAAAAAATCCCACCACAACTATTAATCATTCGGGGCGGACATGGACATCATCCCACTCCCACACGAGCCTTTGTCTTCTCAAACTACAACGTGAGCGGTAAACTTTTAAAGACAGGAACAGAAGCAGATCAGGTTTAATTAATTCACCTTGGACACTATTAAAACTGAAGATGAGAAGAGGATTAATGATGATGGGTTAAAATCACTTTTACGCACGGCTTTTAGACGCGTTATAAAAAAACAAGCAAACAAAAAACATTATTTCTTTTTCTTTTTTTTTCTTTTTTTTTTTAGAAAGTTTGTTTCTGTAATATGTGCATGTGTTCTTTCTTTGCTCCCCTACAGTTTTCAAGCTGTGTCCAGGATTATTTTGCTCGACGTACACTGGAATCTAATACCAAGTTGCCTTTTGCCACTGCACCTGAACTTTTCCTTGACCCAGACAGAGGCGTATAGCCGAGTGGGACGTTGTTTTGGGTTCAAATACAAGAAGAACATGGGAAAGAAAGGGCCTCAATTGGGTTTTTACTTTTTTCACTTTTTCTTACACCGTTTCCCGCCTTGCATTTTGCCCAAAAGTTACTGATTGATTACGTGTTTAATCTGTTTTAAATCTGTTTTAGCATAAAACAAATGTTTCAGAGTTATTTACACAAATCAATGCTCTTTATCACTGTCAACGAAGAGGAGTTAGGGGCACAGACCTCTGGATGTTGGCCAGACGGTGCTCCATATCTTCCCACAATGTTGACACTCGGAGCTCTTAACAGCCAGGCTTGGGTTACCGATACACTCAGCCGAAGATAACTCTTTCTGCGAGGTTTGCACCGGCCAACATCAAGGCTAATGCGAAATTCAACGCCTTAAGCTGACTGGAGCCATCTCTCATGGACACAGACCAGCACTGGGACAGACTGGAACAAGGGAATTGTGCTTGCATAGGTTGTTGCAATAAAGCAATTTGAATTGTCATTATAAACTTAGGTCTTTATTGTGATTGAAAATGTTTCCAGATCACATGCATTTGTGAAATGGTTAAACCTTTAAGGTAAGTGCATAGATGATGATGATGATAATAATTATTATTTTATTATTATTTATTATTATCGTATAATTTGACCACTGTGTTTCACCACATTTAACTCTTTTATTTCCAGTTGTCCTGACAAGGTTTAAAAGCAACATATAAGCTTCTTTCACTGTTTAGCTACAAGTGTTTAAATATATTGTCTGCAATATTATTTGTAAATGAGAAAGTGTATAATAAAATGTCACCTGTCAAAAATTTCTGAATACAGTTAATCTTTTTTGTCGTTTTGCGATAAATATAACACTGGCATTTTTATTATTTAGCATTTGTACTTAAAATGACTACAATGTTCCAGCTGTAATTTTACTACACCACTTCAGCCACATATGTGGAATCATTTCATTTTAAACAAATACTTAACAGTTTGATTACTCGTTTACAGGTGACGTCCATGAGGAATTTGATCATATTCCGTTGTATGTGGAAGATATGACAATTTAGACTGCTGTTATTTACTAAACGGTTCACTGCAATACCAGGTTAGACTACGTTAAATACACAGCGTTTTGGCTGATATATATTCCAGCTATTGTGCACTAGATGTAACAATAACAACTTCAGTTTAAATACTTGAAAGGAAAATAATGAAATTATTAGTTTAACAACAAGTCAAATGGGATTTCAGCAACCTCAAAAGCTCTACAGAAATGTAAGACTAATAAACAGATGATATTACAATACTTAATACACTAACTATTCATTTAATAGGATACACACCACTTCCGGGACATTTTTAAGACAGTCTAAAATAAACAGCCCAATGTACTTACAAGTCATCACGATTTGTGTCCAGGAAGAAGAGATCTGACTCTCAGCCTGCTGAGGATCACTTCAAATGAAAGTAAGGCAGATTTTCAGATCTATTTCTGACCCCGGGGCATTCATAATTTAACAAGTCACGTGAACGGGTGAATTAAAATTTCAGGACACTGGAAGTGACCTCTATTCCTGAATCCAATGACTTGAAGTGTGAAATCTAACTAGTTGGACTTGTTAGAGCCTGCGCAAAAATCAGTGCCAGTCCCTCTCAGATCTGCAGCACAGCTTTCATGTCTGCAGCCACTACTGCACAGAATGTGTAAACCATGTTTTAACATTCCTGCAGCCTTCAGACTAGTTTAAACTGACAAATATTTTCAATATCCGTAGAAAGTGAACAAAACTATACAAATTAGAATGGAAATTCACTTCTCAAATATGCGTCTTTCACTCTGCAGATTTGAGGAATAACTTAGTAGCCAAACTATTAGGTTGTCACTGGCTTACATATTAAGAAAAAACCACGTGTGCCAAAACACATTGGAAATCGCCCTAAATCACGTCCACAATACCAGTGTTTCTGCTCACATCAGCCCCTCTCTACATGATCTGACAGGGGTGCTTCTTTGATTAATTGCACGAGAGGTGTCTCTAAGAATAATTTTGCAAAAATTCATGGCTCAGATTCACACCTAAACAACGTTTTTGTTTCCATGCTGTCTCTCGGTATCTTAAAAGAGAAGAAAAAGCTCGCAGAGGTCTCAGCGCTGATGTATGGTCTGAACACTGTGTGTGTCGAAAGGTTAGGGGTCAGAAGAAGTGCTCTGAGCCGGTGATTGGATAGAGCCGACCGTGTCCCTTGGTTGAACTCTCCATTGTTTGAATGTAGCAGGTAGTGACCAACACTCACTCTGGTGCACTGAAGTTGGGTGAGATCTCTATATAATGGCAAGTGAGAACAGTACGTAAAGCCGGATACATTTAACAATTTGGGATTGGTCCTATTCAGTAGCAAAGGATGTAACTTTTCGAGCTACTAGCTGATACCTGTCTCATATATTTCTAACATATCTCATTTTAATCCTGGAAAATGTGCATGACTTTCACGGACATTTTACGGATTACAATTTCAGCCACTTGAGCATTGAACTACACAGTAGAATAAAGTATTGACATAAGGATGTATTTCTCATGAAGGGCTTAATTCTGACATCACACATATTTATATTGTGAATGTTTAAAGTTTGTCCCTCATTCAAAATCTCAGAAACCGCACAACTTTGCGCTCTAATTAACTAGTGAAACGTCTTTGCAAAAATATTGAAATGTTGCATGAGGGGTTTTATTCTACTCTGACAAAGTAAAAGAAGATCTATAAAGTATTTTTGATATGTAACACAGTAAATCAATTAAGGCTCACAGTTTACGCACGCTTCCCCAAACACTGAAGTATTTCAAATGCTAAAAAATAATAATAATAATAATAATAAGTCAATGTAGTGAAATGAAAATAAACAGCATTAAAATATAATATCTGAGCGACAATCCCTTAAAACAAGTATCTAAAAAAAGAAGGCAACCAAATATGCATGTTAGTGCGCACGGCTTTAAATGAAGTCAATGTTTGCAATGACAAAATATCCAAAGCCATGTCAGCCTGATGAGTGAAGTTTTTTTTATTTTTTTATTTCACAAGGACAGATAGATCCTACACAACCTACATCACAACAGTGAATGCGGAGACAACACATACAAATATTCACAGTTTATAACACAGCACAACATGGGACGCACTAGCACAGAGAGACTAGACCTCACAATACCAACAAACATAATTCTACTTGCCGAAATGCTTTCATTATTGTGCCTTCATTATGATTTGTCTATGTACATTACATGTGAAAGTCACCTGGACTACATTCAACAGTAAACCAACGCACTCAAACACGCAACTACAATGTTACTCTATCTGATGCCACACCTCTAATACAGCCGTCTGGGTTTCTAACCAAGCATCCACAGAGTCTCGCTAAATATCTTTCAAGTATATTAGAACTTTTCCATGAGCAATAGTAAAACAAGAAATCAATATTCAAATAGAACATAGAAAAATTACTTCAGACTTACATTTACCTCACTCAGCTTTAACTGTAATTGTACATTTTGATCCAAGTCCTACGTTTGAATGTGCGTAATCCTTCTTTCATAATAATAAACAAATATATAACACTTCAGTTGCCACCGTGGCAATTAAAGGTGAACTTCAAGCTTATATGAAGAGGGTGAGGAGGACCGGAAAGGGAAAGGTACAAAGGACGTGACAGGGGCCCAATGGCAGAGGCAAGGTGAAATAGAGAACACCATGTGTGTAAAATACTGAGAATCGGTCCTTCAAATTCCATTTGTGTCATTTGCCATCTCAGTCTGGATTTGGGGGGATTTTGGGGTGGGGATCCTTCGTTCACTATAGACCTGCGGTGCACGGCGTGGGGACAAGCTGCTGGCCTGTTTTGATTTGCTGCTGCTGGGGCCCCGAGGCTGAGGAAGAGGCCGAGCTGGAGGACCGAATCTTAGTGTTTGGCAGCTTGTGCTCCTTCTTCCACTTCATCCTCCGGTTCTGAAACCAGATCTTGACCTGGCGCTCAGACAGACACATGGTGTGCGCAATCTCTACCCGCCTGCGCCGGGTCAGGTATCGGTTGAAGTGAAACTCCTTCTCCAGCTCCAGAGCCTGCTGGCGGGTGTAGGCAGTGCGGGACCTCTTGGGCACTCCTCCATTGTAACTGGCATTGACTGGAGAGGGGAAAAAGCCATACAGAGGCAACCAAGCAGGTGTTACATACGGGCCGACAGCGTTTATTGCAAAACCCATATAGTTTACCCACTGGACATGTTACAAGCTTGAAAAGCTATAAAAAAAATAACATTTAGCAGTTTAGTGGGAAATAGCAGGGCTGCGTTCGTTTCCGTTTACAAACATGACCTTAATGTGGAGATGCCGAGTGAAAGCACTCGCATCCAGGGGCAGATCAAGCTTAGAAATGATTAACAAAACAGCGGGGCTGAATATTACAGTTTGGCTCGGCTCCAGTGGTGGAGGTAGTTTGGGTTAAAAAGCAACAAAGGCACATGGCCCCGACAGACTAACACAGGCAATAAAATTTACGAGGGTCCTTAATTACCAACCCTGCTGCTCGATAATCGTAAATTGCTGTTGTAAGGGCTGCTACTAGTGCTGTCTCAATAGGATTGCGTGTGTTCCGATGGTTGTTTCACAGTGGTTCTTCTGTTTAACCGTGACGATAACTCACCGGTGCTAACGTGGACCTTTTTCATCCAAGGATAGACCACCGGCTCCTTGCCCTTCGCTACGCCGGGATATACCTCACTGGCGAGGCTGCAGTCTTTGCTGGCATTTGCCCCTGCGCCACCATCTGGGGCCGCGGCGAGGCGCGGACCGTGGCTCTGTGGAACCGGTTGCGGCTGTGCGTGATGCCCATCGCCGAAATCATCTAGTCCAGTGGCGGGGACGTTACCGTAATCGTAGCCCGATTCTGTGTAGTTTGACCTGGGATAGGATGGCTCGTTGTGATGGGGAAAGCCCGTATCTTTTGGCCGCTCGTAGTAATCACCAGGGTTGGGGATGTAACCGCTCTGCTGATATTCGTCGCATGGAGGAAACGAAGGCTCGATATAGTTGGAGTTTATCAAGTAGGAACTCATGGTCATTAATTTGTGAAGTGCAACAATACTAATTTTTATCGCGCTGTCGTTTTTCTGATCTCCACAAAACCCTCCTACTCCCTGTCAAATGTACAAAGTTGCCTGGTCACGTGTGAAGCGCCACCAATCACGGCGTGTCCTGTGGGCATCATGTAAACAGGAACCAATGGAAAGCATGGCACTGGTACCACCAACACGGCGCGGACTGGCTTACGTTGGTGTTTTCCTTATTAAATCACAGTATATAAAGCAAAACCAATCAACTAAGTTGTTTACTGCATGGGGTCAAACTTATGTGGGTGAGGCTTTCCTGCATGGGCAAAATATCCACATCCTCTGAAAACTGAAAGTAAATGGGAGATTTCAGCCCTGAGAAAATGCAGCTGGTTTAAGAACAAAAGACTGTTTCTGATAGTCAGTGACAAAAATGTGAGCTGTGCTCGAGTTTCACTTTTGTTGCATCCCTGCAAATAACATCACCATTATAAACAAATAACAAAAAAGGCCAAACTCAACAATACAAAGTGTCTCATGTAAATCTACTCAAATGATCGAAAAGAGAAAGCAGAGCAAGTGCACAAGCTCCCTGACCAAACAGTGACGAGCCGCTGCTGTGCGGACATCCATTCTCCTCTTTAAAACATGTGACTTGTGCATCAGTAAAAACCCGGGTAACACAGGCTTATGACACACACATACACAAATATAACTCTGGCTTCTCATGTTGCACGACTGTGCACATGCACAATGCATTTTTTAGTTTAATCCATACTTCTAAACGCTGTTTAATGCGATTTCCCAGGACATAGCAGCAATTTCAAGCTATTTTGGCCCCTGTTTGTCTTACAGAATTACACGTTATCTGGCGCTGAGGGCACAGTCATCACATATTATCAGTTTTACTGCGTTAACGTCCATTGAAAAGCTCATCCAAACATTTGGAGACGCCTATGTTACATTAGGACCAGATGCCTAAACATATCGTGGGATATCAAACCAGAGCAGACCATTTACAGTAAGAGTTGTCAGACTCAATTAGAGACTAAATACTACAGGTTTCCTAAAATGAATACATTTGGAAATATATATATATATTAAAAAGTTTTCCACAAACAAACATACTATATTTTTTCTATAAAATAAAGAACATTTGTATTTGGTTAAGCAAATATCATGCAGTGCGTTCTGCTGTACAACTGCAAACACGAACAGTATATATCTGTTCATATCATGTATAAAGGAGAGAGGTGACCAAGGTTTTAAAAGAAACAATATTTAAAGATCAGGAAATAATAGCAAAAATGAAATGGAAACAATAGAAATTATTTTAAGGACTTAAATGAACTCAACCATTCTTAGTCAGACTCAGATACATTTAAATGTAATTTAAAAACAACTTTTTTTACATCTACATGTTTATATGTAAAAAACAAAATCTGTCTCTGACCGTGCTGCTTGCCATCCACAATCACGTCCAGGTCCTGTCTCTTCTCCATGTCCGAGACGGTGGTACACTGTATCTGTGTCCTGTGAAGATGCAGCCGCTCTTCACAAAGCTGATCCGCACTGTCCACGTCAACAAGGCCTCTACATGGGGAAGAAAAAGAGGCCAAACTTCGGAAATATTGAAAGCTTTCTTTCTCTTGCTTTTCTTTTTTCTGCTCCCCCCTATTCTATTCGCTCCCCTAAACAGAGATAACTTCTGCCTGACCCCAACGTGACACCGTTTCCATTTTGTTTCTGATTAATCTTACCCATTGACAGTCTTTGTTAAACAACAAGGCGTGCCCCTTTTCCAAAGAGGCGACATTTTCATATCTGTTAGACGCAGTGACCTGGGGTTCACCCCGGACTTGGACTTCAGTTTTGCAGGGTCTGTTCAATACTGTGGAGTTGAGGAGGCACCTAGCGCGGTAACACCCGGAAAAGTCTCCAAATAACTTAAAATATACAACTATTTAGAAAATCCTACTTCGTTTGGTATGTCAGGGTAAAAAATCACATTAGTGAAGACGTGTTGCATTTTCAACTGCAGAGATTTGCTAAGAAAAAGTTCTGAATTATTTTCATTAAATGTAGTTCTTGTTTTCTTTCACAGTGCCGAGCTTGGTCTCTAAACCTTTATGTTTTGGATTTGCTAATTTAGACAACCTCAAACAGGTGACTTCTTTTCTTGGACGAACACAGAGAGGCCTCCGTTTTTTCTCTTCAAAAAAATAGCCATTTTTGTCATCTTAGCACACTGTTGCTGCGAGGCAGAGCCGCTACTACCTTGTGCATCTAACAGGGCATTTCGCACCTAACTCATTGCAAATGGCAGCTGATGTACTTGTCGCCATATATCCACTGTATCCATATGGCCAAGAGACCACCTGAGAGGCAATTTGTCAACATAATGTCAGCGCTAAGATGACTTCACATGATATCTAAATTTACAGTCTGCTGCCATTCTATTATATATAGGTCCTGAATAAATATGGGCCAGGTCAGTTCGGCTATTATCCACTTACTGAAAGTTATCCTTGCGTGAATAACGATGCTTTTTTTACAGGTCATTCTACTTGTTGCTGTAGTCTCGGGTTTTCTTTAATATCCAACTGTGAATAACTTTATTAGCACATATCTATCATGAAGGCTCAAAAGTGCAATTCAAAGCCACAAAAGAAGCATTTAAGATAACAGCACCTCTGTTATCTGCAGTACAGGCCTGCTGCTGTCTGTCTAGGCAATACCTGAAAATCTCTCAAACAATGCAGCTTACTCCACATTATAACAGGATAAGCATCATCCAATCGACCGTCGAAGTAAAAGGCAGCATTTGGAAAACCGCCTGACACTATCTATGTAATTTCCCACATAATTTCAGGATCTGTTTTACTCTTGATACGAACAAAACCGGGTTGAGTTAGATGTGATTTTATTTTAGGACAAAATAAGCTAAGAGCCAGATCACCGTGCTCCCTTTCAGAGCATATACTGTGAAGTGAAGGTCTATTTAACCCATATACATCATGCTGACAGTTTACTGTAAATTTAGATTATCAGAGAAGTGCTGTGACGAAGGTGACAGATTGCAGATGGCTCTCACAAGGTCCCTTGTCTGCAGTCCTGCATGACGGGCGAATAAAAAATTATTTCTGCATTCAAGATGTGCAAAAGATTCGCACTATAAACAACTTTCACATTATATGGAAAATTATGGTTATAGGCAAACACTGGCAATAAAATGCCAGTTTTACTATGAGTGTCCTGAACACCAATTAGTTATTACTGCAAGGTTAACACTGCAAGGAGTGAGTGAAATGGGAATCGCTTCCATTTACAGCTGCAAACTTTGATCAGAATTTTTATGGTGACATTCAAGCATTGCAAGTGCAACTAAAGCAGCTACACCCTTAAGAAAGGGCAGAAACAACTTCCTTATTCTTCTTGGTGAAAAGGCTGTTACAGTGGAAACTAATGAGCCCGGAGATTAAAGATTGCAGACAATGGGGACAACTAGGTCCTTAAAAACGATGCATGCTTCAACTGTTAAGAAAACTGATAACACATACTAAGGCTAAATAATAGGTAACATAGGCCTATATCGAAATTATAAGTAATAACGGGTAAACGGTACATGCAACCACTTGCTATGTATTTAAAAGAGTATTATGTTTTATATTACATGAGAAATATCGTTTACTGATTTGAAGCAAAATGATAAAACGTGCATGATGATGACAACATGAAGCCCTGACTTTGGTTAGAAATATTAAGCAGCTTTTTCTATTATCAATTTTCTATTTTCTATCTCTTATTAAGCAGACCGATTCTATTCTTTCTTCGCCAGCTTTTATTTTTTATTAAATAACCAAACTTTACTCATTTAAAAATTTGATTTACTGAAGCAGTGATTCATGTTCTTTCACATTTGTGGCATTAAGTATTTGAGCACTTTCGCGCACAAAGCGCAGAAAATTCAACTGCTGTGCGTTAACTTTCTACAATTGTGATGCAATTTGTCCTGTGAAAGACTCGATTTTGGACAGTCAAGAAAATAAAATGTTTCTTTTCTAAAAATAAATCCACGTTATCAAGGAAATACAAGCTTCCTAATTTGGAAGTGACTGTATTCTCATTCTAGGGGTCCGTTTCATGAGCGAAACCATATCTGGACCGTTTTTTAATTGATGGTTTTTAGAGAAAGAAATATATATTTTTGCAAATTTACTTGTTGGGAGCCTGTTTATTGTTCTGCAAGTTTCATTTCTGAAGATTTGCAATTTTTTATTGTTTACACAAAATATCGACAAAATAATTAGTCAGTCATCATTTATGATCAATATGTTTTTTTTTCCTCTTGGCCTTTAGACCTCCAAGCAAAAGTATAAACAGTTACGCTTATAGTTGCGTTCATTTAAAACATGACTAAATAGGAGTAGTATAATTAAAATACATCACTAGTATATTTTGAAACAAAACATGTATTTTTTAAACATTCACAGACTCACAAAAACATCTGTGCCATTTCTGTTTTCTGAAAAGGTTTCTATTCATCTAATCAGGAAGAGAGGGGCTAAATATTTTTTAAGGGGGCTCTATTTGGGGGTTGTGGGCCTTCCCATTACCCTGTGACCGGGTCGAGAGTATCAATCCTCAAAATGCAAATTTTGCCCTCGTCCCTAAACATATCAAATGCAATTTATTCAAAGGAAATTCACCAATCAACCGCCCTAATAAAACGCCAGCTACTCAATCTTGTTGCTGGGGACGGGTGGGGGGTCCCCTCCCCTGGTCCCAAACCCGAGGTCACCGCGCTTCCAGGGTTCACCTGGAGTGCATCGTGCAACATATGTAATTCAAAGCTATTCTGTCTTTTGTGTGGAGAGTCAAGATCGCTATTATAAAGCTGGCATCAAGCTTAGAGTGAACAGATGACTGAGACTTGTTCAGCGCCTAAACTTTTGACCCCAATTTTTCCTCCTCTTCTGCAGCTATCGCGTTCTCATCAGTCTCAGCACAGTGAGGTATCTGCATCTCTTGAAAGGAAAAATTGATTTTAACAATGTGCATATCTCTTGCCATCGCAATGATCATTTTTGCACATTTTACAATTAGAAAAGATGCCAGCACAAGATCTAAAATGCAAATGCAGCTTTGTGGTTTTTCCAACGAGGGAGTGAAAAGATAAATCCAATGGGCTTCCACTCAAGACTAATAGGGCCGTAAAATATGCAAATCATTCATTAGCATTATGGAGCAACAAAAGCAGCTAAAAGTCTTTGTTGGAGGCAACACTTGAAGTTATACTCCCCCTCTGTTCACTGCAGTCTTTTCCTCCAGTGCAGGATGTGACCACAGGCACTCTGTCCTTTGCTAAATTCATTTCCACGCATTATGCTTATAGGCAACGCCAAACAAACGTGTCATTAACGTGAAGGCGCGCGTGTGTGTGTGTGTGTGTGTGTGTGTGTGTGTGTGTGTGTGTGTGTGTGTGTGTGTGTTGCAGTGGATGTGTGAGCGGTTCCCCTCTCTCCATACGGGAGGATGACAGTGAACTTGGCCTAAAGCGAGCTCTGCTGGTGGCTCTGAGAGGATGCAGATTTATCTTGGTCCTGTGGCTGACCTCCAGATGAACCTACAGCGCTCCCCTCTCTCTGCCTGGCAGTATGCAGCACATGGGGCCCTGTCGAATTTTCTGCTTCTGAAATATTGGCAAGGCCGCATTCTCTATGTGTGTCTTATTTTAATTCGAACGTGTCTAAAAACGAATTTGGGAAAAGTGAAAAGCAGTATGTTGCTGGGCTGGTGATGGTATGGTGTTAGGATGGTATTAACAACTGTGCGCGTCAGTAGCTTAACAATCAGTGAAACCTTAAACTGATATTCTGTTTTGTTAAAAGAAAAAAGCATCAGTTTGAGAGAAATGCATTTTGGTTTCTATTGATTTATTTCTAAATGTGACTACATTTTAAATACATTTTCACTCCACTGGTGGAAAAAGATGCCGAACAACAATACTCATTTTAGATAAAATGCATATTTTCCTCAGTAATTACTGTGATGCAGGCCTTAGCACTAAAATCCAACATTTATGTAGGTTAACTGAGTGACTTCCACAAATCTTACAATTCAGCAACAGTGAGTTTGCAAAAAGCCGTTTTGGCTGCCACAACTTCTGAGACAAATATTCCTCGTTTTATGTATTTTCTTGTTCTTTTCAAATACATCTATTTATTATGAGTAGTTAAAAATTACGATGCGCGTTAATTCTACTCGTAAAGCAGATGCAAAATCTCAGAAAGACAATAAAAAATACGGGCAAAAATAAAAACATGTGTCAGTTTTCCGCAGTTTTCAGTAAATGCCTTTATGTAATCAGTGACATGGTAGTGGGACTGCTCCAGCCCCAGCTTTGCTCGGACTAGGGGTCACTACAAAGCGAGAGTGACTTTTGAGAGGTGACCTGAACTTTTCAACCCCAAAGACAAAACATCTTAGCTGACACAAAACGGAATTCCTTTTCAGATGTCTCCCTGCTGCTGTTTGTCCCCATTTTGTGTTTACTTGACACTGTTTACAGCCTGTGAAGACTTACACGGTGCCAAAAATGCAGTACGCTTGGTCTCAGCAGCAAGACAACTGCAGCTTTTTCAGGAACGGACCTCTAACTTCCAGAAGTCATCAGCACATGCAGAACCCAATCAAACGGAGCTAGCTGTAAATCAGCTGGCCTGTTTAACGTTATCAAGGAAATCCACACACTCCACAAACCCCTTGGAAACTTTCTGGCTCACGGTCTGTGAATTCTCCAATGTAATAAAACGACAACAGCTAGAAGTTTGTGGGGGTGGAAATGGACACAGAGATAATTATCCAACATGTAAAAATGGATTATGAGTTACACCACAGATGGAGGGAAACAAGTTACACGGGGAAGGAAGCAATTAAATAGCCATGAGCCGGACCCAACCCTGCGCAACATCTGCCGAGACCAGTATTCAGCACTGAACAACTGACAAATTAGTGTAATGGACTAATAGGAACGGATAGAGGGAGCGAATACAATAATAAGGCTGTTTGACACTGGCTGGTTGTTCTCGGGCTACCGGCTGCAGAAACTTACCCAGAGCTGTGGTCCTCATCCTGGAGGGCGTCCGGTCCACACAGAAGCAGTCTGAGCAATAGAGACGGTCTGTACCGGTCAAGTAACACTTACAGCCTGCAAAGAGAGTGCTAGACGAAGCCTCGCCGTCAGTGCGATTATATGTTATGTGCAATATACTGTCAACTCCCCAAAACCATAAAACTTACTTTAATGGCTACCACGTGACCGTTTATGGCCAGTGAGCCTATCTGGCCGCGCTCCGGATGATTTTTACGATCTAATTCATAGACAAAACGCCCCATTCATTTAGCACCCAAATGTCAGAGAGCCAGAAGGAGCCCTAATAAAGTTTAAGGCTTGAAAAGTCGAGGTGATTCTCCGGGAATAGCCCAGGAGTCTGTGCGCAAGGTGACGCTCGGCCCCCGGAGTTTATTAGTGGCCAAGGACCCCAAAGCCCCCAGCTCCACAGCAAGGTGAGTAAAACTACAAGCTTTCATTCATGAGGACCTGTTGAATCGAGGGAGTTTTAACTTGCGGACACTGACAGTTAGTGACAGCTCATAGAAATGACCTAATGAATTTTTGACCAATCAGCAAACTCTGACTTGCCTTGGACGAGAAGGCGGAAATGCGCAAATGAACTTTAAGTATTGTACAAAAATTCAGTAGTGGTGTTGCCGTTCCAGTAGAAAGTTTATTATAATGGCCATCATCGTCATCATCATATGATCATCGTCATTAATAGTATACTATATTCTTGACTTCCAGGAGAAAACACATTTACAAAAAGCTTATCACGATGGAGTTATACATATAGGCAATGGAATTTACTGTGGGACCCTCCACATAAAAACAGGTAGAAAACAATGACAAAACACGTTTTTACTAAGATGTTTCGCCCAGGTAAACAATGCAAACAGCAGCTCCTGCAAAAAACAAAGATACAAGGCACAGCTACTGCACATACAAGACGGAGTCGGGACCTCTTGTCCATACATGTGTTCACAACGCACACAATAACCACAAAAGGCTTACATACTCTGCTGGCTCTTGTGGGAAGCAAGTTATCTGACCAGTTGGCACAATACATCAAACAAATAAATACATACATATACAGTACATACATAGAAAACGAAGGCTAAACGCAAACGAAGCCCAACCTCAACCCTCTATTTATTGTTCTGAGAGCATCACACAACTTTGCTGTTTACTGTACATAATGCATTTTCAACTCACATAAGCATTACCACGGTAGAAATGAAAAGAAAATATTAAGGAATATAATGGGACAGTTGTTGGACATACAGTGGGCTGTGTGGGGTGCCCCCTTCCCGCCCACAACCCGTTAACAAGTCTCTGCGCATTTAGAAGGAGAAGTTGATGTGACAATCTTTTACTTTCATATCGTGCTCGTTATCAGGCGTAAAAGAGTAAATATCAAGGCCTGTAGCCTCCCCCGCCTGCAGCCGCGATGCTCATACTTTTCAGCTTGTTGTCTTTCTTCCACTTCATCCTGCGGTTCTGAAACCAGATTTTGATCTGTCTCTCTGAGAGGCAGAGGGCATGAGCTATCTCGATCCTCCGCCTGCGGGTCAGGTACCGGTTGAAGTGGAACTCTTTCTCCAGCTCCAGGGTCTGATACCGGGTATATGCAGTCCTGGCTCTTTTGCCCTCTGGTCCCGACAAATCTTTTCGAGAAAGAGAGTGGGGGACACATGAGACACTGTATATCATAAAAACTAATTTAGTTTAGCAACTTAAAAAAAATGCATTTGCCTTTTTTTTTAACATTGCATATATAGTATCTACAGGTAAAATGCACTTTAAAAATAGCACATTACTAAATTTTGAATAGCGCTTAATAAAATCCAAAATGATTCAGAAAATTATACCAAGAAACACCTTTTCAACTACACTTAGCAAAAAGGGATATAACCGGAAAAATGTACAAAATATGTACTATTTGACTATATAAATACGGTTAAACTAAACAAACAATCCTATTCGTATCCTATATTTTAACTAACTTTAACAAGCTAATAATCCCGTACCTGGTCTGTGGTAACAACCCTAAACAGATCACACAGGTGAGAGGCGCATATGGCGCCACATGTCCCTTTGGAAACTATTTGGTGCTTTTTTCGCTTCTAAATTAGTCTAATGCAAAATTGTCAACTATAGGCCAGTTTTGCTTTTACTTAAAAAACTCGATGATCTTTGATCAAACAGTATAGTGCCAAGTAGTAAGTAAAATCAAAACAAGGTCGCCACAAAAAAAAGCAGTTTACCATGACTTATATGTAGTTTCCTCATCCACGGGTAAATCTGAGGCTGTGTTGAGTCGGTGGCATTTTGGGGAGTTGTCGGTGCGCTTCCTGCAGGCTTTTCCTCCTCTAGGGGGGAAGCTTTGGACACACAGTCCCGGCTGAGCAGCAGCGTGCCTCCGTTAGAGCTCGAGCACGGGGGCGTTATGGAGTTTTTCACGGCTCTGTGTTGAGACTGAGACTCGCTGACTGGGGACGAGCTGGCGACCGAGGAGCATGGTAGAGGGTCGGGTGGAGGCGATAGAGACGAGTTCCCGGTGCTGCTGGCGGACTGAGTGTACCTGACCGGCTCCACGGAGGGTGTTGTCGTCGTTGAGTGACTTGGGGAGTAGCCCGGTGTCCGCTCGCTGCCCACAAAGTGTCCGGCACCGGCCCGCCCGACTGTTAGGTCCATTCCGTTGTAGCCATAGCCGTACCTGCTGGAGTGCATGGTTGTTGAGTCTCTGTATTGCTCGTTTGCTGTACTATGGTCTCCATAATTATGTAACTGGAAGTCCGCGCCATTGGGATAGCGACCGCAGAATGAGTTCACAAAATAGGAGCTCATTTGTTGACAATTCCACCGTTTGCGCGTTGTAGGTTTTGTTGTTGTTTTTTATTATGTTTGAAGGTAAAACAGAATAAACCCGTGTACTTGATTTGTAGCTCTTATGGTTTAGCGCGTCCTATAGCACCCTTGCACAATTTATGATGAATTATGGAAATGAGTGGGACATGGACTTGATTCTCTCTTACGTAGGCACCCAAATATGGGGTACGGCGAAGCATCACGTGCTTTTGTTGACCAGTCGTAAATCCTGCTTGGTGACCTCCAGAGGTAAACTCGTGCACGCAGGAAATACTGGGTGGGATGTGGAGGGTGCGCGCCTTCCATGCGCTCGTGGCTAGGGCAAACTCTTAGCTAGGGCTTGAGTGTTTTGGATTGTCGTGGTGCGCCATCCTCTGGCTCAACTGTTGCATTGCCTGTCTGCGGCGCTTTCTGAGGCGTGGGCTCCACACGGGGTCATATTGAGGTTAACGACCATTGCGGCAAAAAAAACCAACGGGCTCCTTAACAATACAACAAGTGACATGCTGAGAGTGCAATCTCTGCGAGTACGGTGTACAGAAATAATTCGATCAGAATCTACTATGCATGTTATGATAGGCGATGAGTGGAAATAGTCTGTGTAGTTAATAGAATAAAAGCCAATTCAACACTGGGCTGCGCTTTTCACACTTTTTCTTACAGCCATTACAGAAGTGAACAAACACTCATGTGGGAAAAGTCTAATGAATAAATGTTCTTGGGAAACATAAAAGTACATTATCGAATGAGGCTACAGAGACTGTCAGCCAAGGCCTGCTCTTTATGGCACTTCGAAAAACTGATAACTGCAAGTAAGCTATGTATAAACACACTATATTGTCAATATAAACTGGTTAAAATGTAATGATTTCAAATAAAAGACATTTCGACGAAACTGCAAGTGCGTAAGTAGACGTTTTTTCGGTCTTATTTAAGAGGGGATCTTCTGTCATGCTGACTTTTAAACAGTCGCTCTTACAAAGTTACAATTCTAATTTTTGTTAGATGTCAAAGCAAGATCGAGAACAGCATATTATTTCGTTGTATGAGCAGCTAAAGCGTGGAGCTTTGCTTTCACTTTGTAATTTAAAGAAACAATAAAGATAAAAAAAAATTACTGACAATAAAGGAAATACTAAAAAAAAACGGGGGGAAACATAGAGTAATAAAACCCCCAAATAAAAATAAAACCTACAATATTCAGTCAAGATTTGCAGTGTTTGCAATACACTGGAATACACCTGATATTTATTGTGGTTTTATTATTATTTATGCCATATAGTGTTTGCACTCAACATAAAAGTTCGTGTGATTTTTTTTGCCACTTTATCCCGAAAGACAAAATATAAAAAAAAAAAATTGTAATCATGGTATTGGATTCTCAAAACTGTAGTGTGTTTTTCTACAAAAGCGAGATAGAATAAAAAGAAGGATAAACGTTTTTAAATGTAAAAGTATTACTTTAAATAAGACCACCTTTAAAAAGCTGAAACTCTCATTCAGTTTTCCGTAATACTGTAACCTCACCAATATATGGATGGAAAAGTCTAAATCAGCTATCAGTTATTTTCCATGTGAGATTTGAGCAGCATCAGAAATGAAACGAGAGATGTGGCGCAGCGCTCTTCATTTTTCTAGCTGAGGAATTTTTATGGCACCTTCGTCTCTCGAAGGCAATGGCATGTCCTCAGGTTTCCCTCCAGATGCTATTTCCCCAGAGAAACTTCCCACATCTAGCACAAGCCCAATCCTGTTTCAAACAGCTAGATATTGATTATTTATTCTGGTCCAGGTATGTCAGAGCCCCAGAAGGCAAGATATAAGAAGGTATGAACACTGGGCGACCAAATCCAGTGGGCCCTCAGCAAGGGAAGACCTACACAAAGTGTGTGTTTGCGAAACAGTCTCTCCAACAGCTGATTTATGACTGGCCAATGGCAACAAAGTTCCCACGAAAATTATTTCCTGAGCCAAGCTAGTGACACACCCAGTAACTAAATAAGGACGAAAAGAAAGGAGAGGAAAGAACAAACTGCACACTGTTGTCAAACATGTCGAGCTGGGAGCGAGGGGGTCACCACTGCAGGGGGAGGAAAAAAAGGAGGGCAGTGCACTCTGCAGGCAGCTTCACACACCAGCACACGTGCTCAAATCAAATCTAACAATATTGATTTTCTGCCGAAATATGCCAC
The DNA here is from genome assembly GCF_033026475.1 of Channa argus. NCBI lineage: Eukaryota > Metazoa > Chordata > Actinopteri > Anabantiformes > Channidae > Channa > Channa argus. Next base: position 18,625,229 of record NC_090197.1, read on the forward strand.
TAAGACCACTGTGCTCTAATTCAGAATATTTGTGACATTTTATGGAATGCAACGAACCTAATAACAAGCGAGATGTTTAGTGGAACAGTAAAATTATTCGTCATGTGAAATGAAAGTAATAATTTTCCCTCAATAAAAAAGGGGAGTGTGTGATGGAATGGGTTATGCAAAATAAATATAACAGTGGATGCTGAACTGTACATTCACTGAAAAGGAAATTAATTCATAAATTAATAAATTGCATTTTGGATTTTCACAGAATTTGGTCGCCTGACCGACTAATATTATATTGCACAGTAAGAAATGATTGTACCGTCTCACAGCACAGCGGTCTATTAGTCTCGCAACCGGTCACGTATTTCAAATAATTAAAATATCCTATATTTTTCAACATTTCGACACGTGTCTATCATTCAAAAGCCTTGCGTTGTTTGCTTGTAATGGCGTTTAATAGCAGTTCTGGTTAAACTGCGCCAGGCCCTGAACTTGTAAAAAAAAAAAAACAATCCTTAAAACAAATGAATTGGCACAGGTAAAAAATAGAAGTCGATGCTTCCTGTCAATACCGCAGACATTTGCAACAAACACAGGCGGAGTTGCAACCGCAGTACCCCGTGTGCCTCCACAGGAGGGCGTCAAAGAGCACATCTTTTGGCCAACATCCATCCAATGATTTTTGCAGCCAAAACCCCAATCCAAGAACAAAGTCCTGAGGGCATGCAAAAGCCAGCAGAAGGATCAACACCATATGAATGCACTAATAGGAAATCTGATAGCTTCTTTAATTCAGATTGAAGAGATTTAACATGTATTGTCCTCCATTCAAATCACAGCATAACTGTTACACAAAACCAGTTCCTCAACAGGATTCCAATGTCTGTGTGTAAGCAGTAAACAAAGCAGGTGCGACGTTTAGATAGTGAACTGGTTTGTTATTAAAAGCGGATTTTCTCGTGTCACTTTAGAAAAGGAAAAAAACATGCAGCTGAATGCCAAGTTTCGTCAGTCTTACCTTGTGGAGGTCTCACCTTGTAAACAGGGGGTGCGGGGGGGTGGGGGGGGGGGGGTGTTAGCAGGTGCAGATGTGCAGTGGCGGACGAAATTCTCCTGCTGAGTCCCATGGCAGAAACTAGGGCTGCAAGGGGTCACTGACGCACCGGGGCTCCGTTCACTCATCTTCCAAAAACGTGTCAAGAGACCGACAGCAGGACACCCAAACAATCCGGCCACGTCCTTGGAAAAGCTCCTAAGCGTCGAGCTTCTGCCAGACCGAGGAAGAAAAAAAACTCAAGTCCTAAAAAAGGGAAAGGTGAGGGGGAGAAAAATGTGGAAGGTCGACGAAGAAAACAGCCACCTGGAAGCTGGAGACCGTTAAATGAAAGGCTGCTCTATTCCGGTATTGGAAATTATATATAAAAAGTTCATGTTCAAGACTCCCTGCCACGTGACCAGCTGCGGCCAATGAGAGGCCGAGAAGCGTCGTAAAGTTGTATGGCCATGTTGTAAATTTTCATAAACAACAACGGATTTATGGCCCAGCGCTGGAGGGAGAGATGAGGAGGGAGGGAGGGTTGGGGAAGACACAGCAAAAGGAAGGGGCAGGTCACCGTCAGGCGCCATCTTACTGAGGGAAGAGGGAATTCAGAGTTCAACAGTAATTTCCCTTCATCTTTAGCTTGCCCCATCTCGCATCCTCATAGTTCACATTCCCCAAGTCCAGTGTTTACTCAGCCCTCACAAACGACTGTACCATGTGCCATTACATACAACCTAATATACTCGACACAGTGACTACATGTTATTCAACCGGTGCGTAATTACTGCGATTATTATCTTCCTTGAGAATACACGATAACAATCTCAGAGCTATTTATTAAAAATAGTAAGCAAACAAATCGTCATGTAAATGCAATTTATTGAATATTTATATTTTCATTTACAGGTTAAAGACATTTCAGAAGTCTAAGATGAATATATAAATTCACATTCATTTGTTTTTATGTCCATTTGTTCACGTCGGAAACGTGGGCATGAAGCCCAAATAATCACAGTGTTTGCACATCGAGGGTTTGAATATCCTACTCATTTTCCACGGTCAAATGAAGCAACCTGATACTGAAATGCAACGCTGTCTCAAGAAAAGTGCATGCATTTTTTTTAGCCTATCAGTATTCACAAACGTTTGTAAAAGTTTCAGTTTGAAATCCTTGGAACATAAAATAAGAAATAATTGCATAAACAGCTACCGACACAATAGGAGCATTTGAACTCTCTGGCAATTTGAGGTAGGTTACACAAGCGCATCCAAAAATAAACCAAAAATACATTTCGTTAATTCTATGGACTATTGGAGATTTTAAAAAGAGGCATTTTGTTGTTTTAATGACTAGCCGGAAAATTGCAAAACACCTACTATTAGATATTATTACTACTAGAGCTATTTAAACAATGAAAAGCGTCACTTTTAATTGGCCTATTTTTAAAATAAGGCACATTAACAGCGAGTGTTAGATTTTTTCCCCCAAAAATACAAAGTTCTGTAAAGGAGACAAATAAAACAAATAGGTAGATTGGCTTAAGTGTTGTGTGATAAGAGCAGGTTAACACTAGGTAGCTTTGGAATAAAGGAATGTTATTTTGTGTATTTTGGTGTAATTCTGCATATGTTTTGCATTTCTAAAAAAATAAAGTTGGATAGGTAGTTAACAGGCTACAATCATTACGAGCCTTTCTATGTATTTCAGGTGGAAATGTGAAACTAGATCTACAGTCTACGTCTTTAATGCTTAATACACAAATGCCTTTAGCTGTCATATAAATAATCTGCTAGTGGATGAATGGTATGTGAGAAAACATCTGTCATGTTATTAACACATACTTAACACCGTGTTTCTGTCTTTAGCGGTTTAAATTTGCTGTCCATTTCTTTCGTTACTTTGCAGCGGATTCTGACTGCGAATCAAGGCTCCGGGTGACTGCAGCTTCGGGTTTCATGTCCTGGGCCTGAATTTCACCGTCCTTTTCCGCGGGGTTGGACACCGGATTGTCCTTGTGGTCCTTCTTCCACTTCATCCTGCGGTTCTGGAACCAGATTTTGATCTGTCTCTCTGTGAGACAGAGGGTATGGGCTATCTCGATCCTCCTTCTGCGGGTCAGATACCGGTTGAAGTGGAACTCCTTCTCCAGCTCCAGGGTCTGATAACGGGAATAGGTCTGCCGTCCCCGCTTTCGATTTGGATCTATTTAAGATATGACGTTAGCAGTAAAAAAAAAACTAGCAGTATGTTTTCTGATGTGAGATATGATGCTGTACTAATGTATGTAATGTTGAAGCCATTAATAATAATTAAACAAAACTTGACAATTTCTTTTTTCCTAATTTATTATTGATAATATATGCAATAATTGTTGCATATATAAATTACACCCTACCACCAAACACACACTCACACACACACACATACTAATGAATAGGAGAAAGAAGTATTTTTTAAAGTTCTCTGCAGCATTTTAAAGTAGTCCTGCTGGGGTGTTTGACTCACGCCTCCTTTGATACTCCGCATGCTTTTCCAATTAAAAGCCAGCAATGCTCTGCTCTCTGAAGGAGTCCCAAGTAATTAGATTACAGCCCCAACACCTTCTCTTTCAAAAATCATAACACATGTCTATATGTTTCAAAATGCTTCCAAGACCACCTGACTTCTTTATGTGGCCAAAAATAGTGATGCGTATTGATCCAACAATGTGTACCAGCGAGTTTCAAAAAATACTAAAGCCACTGCAGTGCAGACCCAATTAAAAAGGAGCTGCGGAAAACTGATTTACACAACAGGCCGGTCTTTTTTTTTACAACCACAAAGGGGAGAAGAGGCTATAAGAGTAATAGGAGTGCAGAGAAAACCCCCAGCGGCAAGGTCTCTGCGCACTGAACACAGAAGCGCTGGGCAAATGAATTTATGGCTGCAGAACTCATTAGTTGCGCAATAAAAGTTTTACGATTCTTTCCATGCAACACCAATGGCTTCACGAAATTAATTGAACCACTAACGATCAGTGTAAATATCACAATGTTTTGGAGATGTGTAGACCCAAGGGCTGTGTAATAGACAATGAGAGAAAATTTCAGCGCATACCTGATGCTATCATCCAAGGATACATCCGGTATTGTTTATCCGTCTCCGAGGTGAGAGGTCCTGGCCTCACATTGCAGCAGCTGTCGGTGAACAGGCGGCTCTGGTCAAACGGCCTGCAGTGCAGTGTGTGTGGGTCTTGCCCCTGGCTATATCCCGAGGTAAACATAGGGTGGCTCTGGTACACGGCATTATTGACGCTGTAAACTCCAGATAGGGGTGGTGCAAACTCGATGGCCGCTGCAGTCCGACTCGAGCCATAGTCCTCTCCACTGGGTCCACTGCTGCAAGAAGCCCGCTCCACGTTTGGGAACAGACAACTACCCACCGTATATTTGCTAAGAAGACCATCCACATAATAAGAACTCATATTTTTTCTCTCTGATTTGTTGGCTCAGAATCCTCGGTGTCGTTTTTACGAGGTAGTGTGATATATGACAGCAATACACGCTAGATTTACACCAAGCCCCATTTTTACTCTGGACCAAAGAACTCACACACGTGACTCAGGCCTGCCCGTTCTCATCCAATCAGACGTGGACTTCTTTGTGGCGCAGACTGCAGAGTGGGATTTACGTTTCACACACAAACACACAAGAGAAAAAAATCTCCTAATTCCGCCCATTAAGCCAATTTGGAAACGTTATTAAATGTTAGACATGCAAATCCATTTTCTTACAACTGCATTAACATTAATTTAAACGCTTTCATTTTTATTTGAATGTAAATCAGTAGAATACTTTAACCTATAATAACGTTATAATAAGATTATTTTATCTTCTCGAAATAATGTTCTTTTCTAGTAGGGAGTGTATATATTGGTTATACTGTGCAACAAAATGTAAGTATTACTACTGAAGGTCGTTTGTCTTGCCTATAAAAACAATAAAAGTGCAGTTTCTTCTAATTAAAAATATAAAAACTATTCTGATTATTTATTTTAGAATTTTTGACAACAATAATTTTGAATATTTTGTGCCAGCATTTTAAATTTTAAAATTATATTCGACTACCTACTAATAACAATAATACTACTACTAATAATAGTAATAATACAAATTATAATTTTAATTTTGAAAGAAACACCTAGCTTCCATAGGGAAAAAAAATCAAAAGTAGGATTAAATTAAAAAAACTAAAATAAAACAAAGTCAGTTGTCAAAATCACAACAGTAAAAAAAGGACATGAAAAACTACTGGAAATTAAGCAAATTTTAAGGATCATTAAATTATGACCTTTCAATTTAACAAACATTAAAAACGTGCAGAGGAAACCCGTTTATATTTTACGATTTTACGCTTAATATGTAAACACTAAACAAGTTAATTTAGTTTTCAGCTGTGTCTATAAAACCATTTCGCCCAAAGAGGAAGACAACAGTAAACAGAGCGCGGCTCTTTGAGGGCAGCAGCAGTCATTCAGCAGCCACGGTGTGCTGGCTGTTTTCTTCTTCCCTAAAGAGCCGCAGGCTGAAAAGCAGATTCTGCACCGAGGCAGTAAAAAGGTGTGAAATAATTTCGCTAGAGTCTTAAAAAATGTTACAGTTTCATTCCCAGAGCAGGTTCATTAGGGGAATGTAACAAGGAAAAGAGTCATTATGTTGTGGAACAGTGTCGCCACCTGCTGGTGACTTACTGGGCCTGCAGAGTGTGAGGGAAACAGGGTGATTTTCCAATTTTTTGCTGCTGCAAGCGGGGCGAAAACAATACAATACAGTAATTACCTAAAAGGTAACAATATGCTTCCTCATATTAAAATACATCTAGACATCATCTATAAGCCAACTACTGTGTTTGAAACTGGCTTTATTGCTCCTTCTCCTTTAGGAAAGGCCCAGCAAAGGAGCAGAGGGCGGAAGGTTCCCAGGTAGCAACAAAAGATCGCTCTAAATGACCGTGAGTTCTGCGCGTCCCCGCCGGGAAGAGTCCAATAAAGCTGATCATTTCCGCTCGGCCTTTTGTCCAGAGCACAGTCTCACAGAAAGGAAAGGAAAAAAACAAATGGGTGCCATTCTGGAAACAGCCTAATTGTGTCTGGACGACCATAAAGCCATTAAAACTGGAATGCCAGACAGTATAGCAGACCAGGCGTTTTATTGCACTGTCTTTGGTCGAGTCTTTGAAGTTTGGGTCCATCTGCGTCCTCTAACGCGTCACAACAGCTCTCCAACTGGACTAAAGTCCGACTCACCTTCTCAACTAGCCTTCACTAAATGAGAATAAATTACCTGCTTTGTGTGAGAGAGCAGCGACTGTTTCTGAGCGTGTAATGTATTTTTATCTCTTTGCGTCAAATATTTTCTCCCAACATGCAGAGACTTGACTTACACATGAAGCTCATATTTTAAACTCGTCACTAAAACATTTCATGATGGATTATTCAAATTGACACTTGCAATCTGAATTTAACATCATCGGGGTAAATCTATTTCTGTCATGGCCTTTTTTTTATTGTTGGTTGAGTAAAATGATGCCTAAGACTGTGCGGCCTTGTCATATCTAAGCTGAACGTACACTCATCGGATGCATTATATCTGGGCTTCAGTCGTCGAAGTCCCCAGTTTCTTTTTTTTTTTTTTTTGGGTTGTTTTGTGTCTTCTCGCCTTGCAGCGCTTTGCACCCCATAAAAGGTTATAGCGGTAATTGTCTTTTATGGCTGTATACAGCTAACAACATCCTTTGCCAAGACGCGCAGCTCTGTCCCCATTACAGAAACACATACACGCACACTTAAATGTAGGCTCACACACCTATAGATAATGTCTGCGCGCGCAGTTGTGGGTGATCTCTGAGAATTAAAATTAAAATTTTAAGAGAAAAAGTGTCAGTGTTTTAATATGCAGTATGCTCGTCTTTGTCAATACCTTGGTATATTTATCATGTATTTTCAAGTGCATGTTTAGATCTAGCCGAAGGGCAGAGCCATCTTGTTTTTGCAGAGCAAGAAGCACCAATAAAAGCTTTTGGTGTGTGTGTGTGTGTGTGTGTGTGTGTGTGTGTGTGTGTGTGTGTGTGTGTGTGTGTTTGTGTGTAAGAGCGCGCGTTTGCAGCAGTAATGCGTAAATTAAGAGATTATGAAACAAATCATTTCGACGAGAGAGCAAAATAAGAATGTAATTTGGCTGCATTCGCAGATATAATTTGTTTTATTTAATAAATAAAGTACAAATTACATTTGTGAACCAAACGTCTGACGGTCAACAGACCGTGAGGTATTCAATAAGCAGCCTACAGTGTTTTATTTCATGTTCTGTCACTAACAATGTTCTTTCAAAACGTTACTCCCTGAAATTCAGACCTATCTAATGCAAGCAACTCTAATCCGCCTTGAAAAAAATAGGTTATTGTAGGTAGTTGAAAGACATATAGGTAGTCAATCTTGTAATATAGCATCTATAACATAATTTAGTAAACATTTTTAAGAGGTCTCCGAGGTTTTTGTACCTACTTCAAAATGCGATCTGTCTTGTTTTTCTACGGTTCCAATGTTAAATTCAAACCCATTGTCATCCGTCATAGTTCTAGCAGTGAGGAAGAAACAACAATAAAATTAGTGTTTTTTTTTGACAAACTATACGCTTATAGGTAACTGTGAGCTAGACAACAAATGTAGCTACAAACCAGAAAACACACAGCTAAAAACATCCATACACAAACAAGCACAGGGACCAACTAATGCACTTTAACGAGGTATTAATTAAAATAAACGTTAAAAAAAAAGAACAATTTAAAAGAACGAGTGGGCACTTTTAAAATTGTGCAATATAAAGGTAGTCGCATCAAACTGAAGCCCAGCATGCTTTTTTACAAGACTAATAGCTTCTGTAATATAACAATAAGACAATGAAGTTTAAAAACAAGGTCCAGCAAAGTTGAGAGCTTTCACACACACAGCTCACTAACAGCCTAAATGCCGTTTATCTACAGTTCAGTCACTCGTCTTTCGGTGCGCCGTCTTTATTAAACTTCTTCATCTTCATCCTGCGGTTCTGGAACCAGATTTTAACCTGTCTCTCGGTAAGGTTTAGCAGCCTCGCCACCTCGTACCTACGGTCCCTGGTCAGGTAGGTGTTAAAGAGGAATTCTTTCTCCAGCTCCAGGATCTGGTGCTTGGTGTATGGACAGCGCTTTTTTCTTGTGGCACTTGCGTGGAGCCAGTTGGACACTGGGTTATCTGGAAAGAGTGGGGTGCGACATTGGTGTGAGGGCCCTGTGCTGAGATGCTAAATGTAACAGCAGATATAACTTATAATTTGAGGCAGACCAACAATGTAAAAAAGGATCCCGTTCTTAATATCAGAAATTGCCTACTAAACACAGCTCGGTCCAAATAACCCCCTATGTTTATCCTTCTGTCTCTACTCACGTTCACAATAAAGCTGCAAAAGGTTTTCTAATATAGCAATGGGAGCTGGGCCATTAACAGTCCCCATAAGGAAATGGCACGTTCAGAATGGCATCTGTTCAGACGCGCACCCCCATCACGCACTCTCATCCTCGCAGCTTTGTGCGGTATAAATAGTATAAGCATAAATGACTCTGCAACAACTTACTTGGATCCAGGCCCGGTTTCTCCTCGCTCTCCGCGGTTATGTCCCCTGCTTGGCCGGACAGTGCATCCTTTTCCACCGGCGATGCCGTGGCCACGGTCCCATTGGCGTAATCAGAAAGCAGCAGCGCAGTGTGCGAGCCCGGCAGCGTCCCTTCAGCACGCGCACCCAGGCTCTCCGGTTTGATTCCGTAGTGGTGGCTTGGCGGTAGTCCGGTCATGGGCAGGGAACCGGACATGGGCTCCAGCAGCCACGACTGATAGCGGCCATCTGTATCTGCACCCACCGGGCCCTGGGGATGCCCATAGTGGTGATGATAAACAGAGGACACGGTCCCTGGAAACTGAGCGGGGACGTGGCTCCATGACGGCCCGAATACTGGAGGTTTGGAGGGGAATGTGCACGTCCCAAGCTCGCTGTGGTCGCTGATTGACGCGGGCTGTCTGGGGTGCTGAAGCCCAGAACCGGAGGGGTATCTCGGAACAGAGAGCTCCTCGCTCTCGGGCAGAATAAGAGAATCGACGAAGTAACTAGTCAGCGTTCCGGATGTCGACATGGCAGAAAAATTGTACTTTCACATGTACACAGTCATACAACAGATGCATGCAAAAGTAAAACGCGCACACACACCACACACACACACACATACACACGTAGTAAACCCAGCCTCACAAAATAACAATGTGGAGAAATCAAGTAGCAACTTGGCCCCACAGAGAACTACAGTGGACTAGTAATGGGGAGACAGACTGCCATGCCATTGGGTAGCCGACACACGTGATCATAAAGGCTGAACAATAAAGGATAAATCAATCCCTTTGGTCATTAAATACTCACCCCCTCTCCTATAACAACCTCTGGTTTTAAAGTTAAGAATTACCAAGATATGTGGAAGATCTGCTATCTGTGATGAAAAATATGAATGACTTAAGAAAATGATATTTTACAGTATGTTAGGCAGTTGGAGCTGTTAAAATCCCTCCTAGGTTACCCAGAACGATACAGTATGTTTTTGGAAGCTTTTTTTTACGAGGTACTTTATTGGACACGTAAGCACCCCACCACTGCTGCTCACCAAAACATATTTTACCACCACCATATAAAAAAAAAAACTTTGCAAAATAAAGAGCTCAAAGCTTGATCTCGGATCAAGTTGGTACAAATTACATTTAATATGTTTGCCCCATTTTGGCTTGATCAAACATTGTCAATACTTTTTTGCTTTGTCAATAATAAATATAAAAAAAATTATTTGCTGAAATAAAATTATTACAAATTATATCTTGGTAGTGCGGTATTTACATACATGATTGTGAAGATCCTCATTGATTTAAAAGCTAAAAATATGTATATCATAGGGATACGTTTGTCTACAATAACCAAACATCGTAATTTAGACAAGAATATTTTTGCGTCACTATAAATGACGGGACTACAACTCAAACATTATATAATTCACATTATGGCATGTAGGGTGTGTTTTAACACAAACTACTACAGGACTATGTAGCCACAATATATATATTTGAGGAGGAATAGAGTAAACAAAATATTTCTGAAACATTTAAAATATTTTATTTTGAAATTTTCAAGTCCGGTTCACAAAAAGAAAAAAAATAAGCAGAGCCATTTTCTTTTCAAGTTTGATTAGTTAGTTGCAGTTCACAGGCTGCAAGTAGTTTGTCTATAATAATTACGGTTTTAATCTACTAGTCTATATAACCAGCATTTACTGGTTATAGGCTATAAACTGTGTGTCATGTCCGTTACTGAGCAGTGAAACAAAATAATATGCGCAAAAATAAATGAAAAATACCAAAGAAAATCAATAAATTCGCAGTACGGACAATTGGATACTGACCCACTAAATTGGAACACAATCGTGTGGTATCTATTAAATATCTTTTAAATGCGTAAAAACAGATCCGGCTTTCTCTACGCTCAACCCGTTTATTATTTGTACCGTCGTTATCACTTGGACAAGGCTATCTGTTCGCACCATTTCTACCATTAACAAATTAACTCCAATGCCTGCTAGCAGCCAAGGCGTCGGAGTAAAGTTACGCTTAAATAGAGCTAAAAATATGCGTATATCCCCTATGTTCCCTACTCTTTAAATACAAGATATCACATTTAAAACATACAGTATGTGGTAGCGGTTGAAATTAGACCATAGTAAATAATCTGAATATATGTATATTATATAAATATATAATATTATATGAATAAAATAAATAAAACCACAATACACTGGTGTTATTAACTTGGTTTTATCCTAAAATCTAAGCTACAAATTGCAAAAGAAAAAAATAGCAAAAATATACTGGACCTTTGACAAAGAAACAGCATAAACACTTAAATTAAAACTGAATGTATGTTGCAGAAAAAAACATTACAAATCTCAGCGTGATTTTCAAAACTGTGTGCATTAATGGCAAAGCAGGCGCACTACTGCAGAGCCACAAAGCAACAACCTTGATTTCTCACATTGGATGCTGCGTATTTTATTTATTACCAGCAAATAAACGGAGAGCTTGGCCAACACCCCACAAGGCCACAGGCAATTAAACACGCAGGAATTCTCTGCATTCTGCTGTTACCATTGCATTTAGCTGAGGAGCATAGAAAGCGACATAAGGTGTCTGTGATGTGCATTTGTGTTGCAGGCTATCACCTCACTGTTACTTGCACATTATTTGGTCAGTAGACATTAAACAAGCCGAGGGGGGAAAGGAGCGGCTGTGGACTTATTTGTGCACTAAGCACTAAGAGTTAGAATAGACAAACACCTTCAGTACAGGAAAAGACGCCACTATGCCAATGGCTCTCAGGCAGTAAACCTAAATCAGGGTGTTTTTCTACCCGGTTTACCGCAGGGGCTATTCACTTCTTTTGCTTCTGCAGATAACAGCCTGTCTGGCGGATCTAAATATCCCCATAAAGCCCTTCCCCTCCTTTTGTCTGAGCCACTATTGCGCAGCGGAAGCATCCGGTCTCATTGCCCACGGAGGTCGCTGTTGCCCCATTCACCTTCCCCTTCCCCTCCGCTGCAGTGGTCGTAACCGAGGCCTTGTCTAGCGTGTCTGCGTCACTACTAATCACGGAAAACACTCGCAGCTTTACCCCTAATCCCAAGTGCACGACGCATGCAGCCCACACCACGTTTATATTCAGCACACACGGCCGCTCGGGCTTATTTTAACAACGGAAACAAGCGGAGTAATGTATAGAAAACACAATAGGAGACAGGTTAAGAATACACACCCATACACTGCCACCCATACACCCCTCTCCGATTTACAAGCCAGCCAGGTTTGCATGCTTTTAAAGACAAATATCCACATTTTCCACAAATCCGTCATCTTTTGCTCTGCATTTACTTCCCATGTGGTTTCGATGTTTGTAACTGGGGCAATTAAGACAGTTTCATGTTGCAGAGTTAGAAATGGACCCCAACAACATGAAACTACCTAAACCACTCGACAGTCGATCCGGGCCTCAAGTGAAACACAGCCAGCCAATTCATAATGCGTTGTGGTCATCGGATCCGTCAGCAAGTGTCCACAAAATACTCTGTGTTGGGAAAGTACAACTGTATTGTACACACTATAGTGAAGCCGCTGCAACAAGACGCCAAATTAGCAAATGCACAATGATGAATGGACTTACCCAGTTCTCCACATGTTAACCACATATCCCCGTATTAAAGCAGAAGGTAATGTTTTTATCCACAGTGTATCTGTACAGTTCAAATCTGTAGCTGAGTGCCGGGCCTCCTTTCCGTCTGAAAGGCTCTCTCACGACTGAAGCAGCTCTTAGAGGAGAGGGAGAAACCTCATATACCAGCCAGTCATAAAACTCTACAATAGCCGGCTGGGCATGTAGCTAGACGGCTTGTAGCCTAATATCTTAATTATTTCCGTGGGCCTTCACTTTAGTCCCTAGAAACCTTCTACATCACAAAAGTGAAAAGCGAGTCACCAGGAGAAAGAACTCAACATTTCGGATGTTTAATTTCCCACAAAACAGGTTCTTCTGGCTGATGCACCTTGACTTAAATATAAATCACACGACAAAAATACAGTTACTGCTTAATGCGAGCTGATAATTTATTGAGCATTTCACAAAAACACAATGTCATATGTACAGAGAAATATACAGTTAAAACAATCCTCCTTCACTATGCGCACCGCCTTTTGGCAAACGTCCTTAAAGTGAATCAAGATTCAATGTATACATTTAGGTCATACACAGAACATCCTATATCAAGAGAGAATACATTTAATGGTAAGGCGCGAATTATTTTTCCCTTGGTGATACTCATTATATTTCCGAGTTATTACAATTGATTTTAAAAATGAACTTAAACTTTGTTTAATTCCAATTAAAATAACATATGTGTATATTCATATTTGACTAAATTTGGAGATAGAATATTGAAAAAGTGGGCAATTTATGCCACCGCCTAGGGGCTGTGTTCTATAAACTGCATTAATTTCACTCCACTGACGACACTATCCAACCCTACGACAGAAGGGACAAGAGGGTCAACAATACAAAACACAACAGAAAACATTCTATAGGACCCACGAGAGTCCATTTTTTCATTTTTCTTTTCTCCGTAGCTCACAGCGGACGATGCATGAACATTAAGTGTGTCTGGAAATAAAATAAAAAGTTGTACCCCACAGTGAAATGAGTCATTTTGTGGACCAAGTGTTGCGGTAGTGTGGGGGATAGAGTGGAGTGAGCTGGAGAAGTCTGTGACTTTATCGATTTTCTTTAATTTCAATTTTCAATTACCTCATGCATCACGAAAATCCGTAGCTGGATGCGAGTTCCCGGATCCTGTTTTCCCGCGTCATTTTCTTCAGTTTCATCCTGCGGTTCTGGAACCAGATTTTAACCTGTCTGTCCGTCAGGTGGACACTTTTACTGATCTCTAGGCGGCGCTCTCGGGTCAGGTACATGTTGAAGAGGAACTCCTTTTCCAGCTCCAGTGTCTGGTGCTTGGTGTATGGACATCGTTTCTTCCGGCCGCTTTTTGCAGTCAGCCAGTTGGCCGTGTTTTCACTTTTTGTATCTCCTAAAGAAAACAGCAGATACACACGATTTACGCACTGCAACATGAGATACTTTGTTGTGTTTACGTTTGACAGAGAAAGAAACTGAGAATCTGTGTGTGTGTGAGTGAGTGAATTTAATACGTGTGTGTTTATATTATCAACATATTAGTAACATTTAGATATGTTTGCTTGTGTGTGTTATGCGTCAAGCATGTCTGTGTTGGCTCTGACACAATAGACTTGTGCTTGGAATGTGCCAATGATAGTTACAAAATATTACAAGAGTATTTAACAACTATAATCACTGGTCCAATGTGAAGCAAACATTTCAGCATTATACAGAGGTGTGAAATAAAAAAACACAACTAAATTGACAGAAAAAATATGTGTATCTGCACCAGTGCATGTGGACACTAGTATATTTTGCGCAGCGGTAAAAAAAATTAAACTGTGGCTAAAGTAGGCGATTTATAACAATATGTTTTCAAATAATTTCATATTGTCATAACACTGTGGGAATGGATAAACCAAATCTGGCTTTTTACTTCATTTATCCCTTACTATATTTTATGGATTACAAGTTGAGATGAATTCATGCACAGTTGCAATTAGTAGCATAAAAACTTGTTTTTTGATTAGATTTTTACAAAACTTGACCTCTCGCTGCGGCCTATTCATTTAAGTTAAATTTGAGAGGCGCCATCAAATTGCGTCACTCTACCTGCACACGAAGCAAACAGTGCAGGGCCGCACCTGTGTTGAAACGTAATTACCTTTCGTGGTCTTTGCGGGTCTCCCTTTATCATGCTCGTCTGTCTCTTCAGCAGAGGAGGCTTCTGCATCCGAGGACTCGCGTGTCTCCTCAGTCCCCGGTGTAGCGTGAGGGTGCAGGTCTGCCTTTCCCGACGACACGGGCTCCTCGTTGTTCCTCCCTTCCTGCGCCGTGGCTGCAGCAGACGTCGAGGTTGGCGGCGTGTGGAAACGAGCAGGAGCAGTAGGGAGTAGGGCAAAATGGGAATGGGAAGGGTTCGGCTGGGGGCCGTTGTTGTTGTAAAGTTTATGAGAATGTGCGTGCGTCTGAGACAAGCGGAAGTAGCCCGGCACAGGCACAGAGCCCCCACCGCCATCTGCAACTGTACAAGAATTTGACACGATACCGGTTGTAGTTAATCTTGAATACGTAAGATCTTCGGCCGTGGAGGCTTTGGGGCACTTCGGCTGCTCATACAAGCAGTAGGTGCTCTCTTCCTTAATGTTCTGCGGGAAAGAGCAGGGCGCGACCTGGGGACCTACCGGGTGCTCTTGATCCATTCGGCATGACCTCTGCGCGTCCATCCACATCTCCATGCTGGACATGTAGGCGCCCGAGGTGGAGACCATATTTTGGGAACCCACCTCGCCCCGCTTACCCATACCTGGGAAGTATCCATAGTTGTGTAGTCCGTAAGGCACTTCTGTAGCGGGACTATGAGGCACGCACACCGCACTTCCCGTGTAGTGACCTCCGCCGCTGTCGGTGCGGCCACTGATCAGGGAATCCACTAAAAACGCATTTCCTGACGGGCTGTCCGAACATGACATTATTGTGGTGTATTTTGGCGAAGGGAGAAGATAACCCTTTCTGGCTGACATTTCTTGTGCAAAACATGCTGGATATGATTAGAAGCACCCCCTCTCCGCCGAGCGGACTGTAACACCAATGGAAATGCTGGAAGATGGGCAGTCCCTCCCACTCCGAGGCTACGTAGCAGTCAGAGCGATATCCATCATGGAGGTGAGGCAGAGGAAGGAGACGAGCACAGCAATCAGTGCGTTTCCTCACTTAATGCACTGCCGTTACCCCATACAGCGGGAGAGGTCGAAAACGATGCTTGATGTCTGACAATACACTTAATATAAAATAATTTCTAATCAATTAATTACTTTTACCTGAGTAGACCCATGGAACCCGTCTGAGCTGTAAGAATCACAAACTGTATGAAGCACTGATTGCCCCACTAGCAAATATCTAGCAAAGCACAATAGATATATCACAAAAGCATCATGTTTATGAAACCACAAACTGATAAAATGATATTAGTTTACAAAGTGCAAGAAAAATAATGTTCCAACAACTTTTCATTTGAGACACATTTATCCTAGTTTACATAAAGGAAAGAAGGTGTCGCGGTGGCAAATCAAGTATAAAAGTATAGAGCTGCTGAAACCCAGCATCAAAGACATAAAATAACAAAGCCATGGGACATGGTGGCAATAAAGTGTTTTAACTGCATGAAGAATTTGCCTTTGGCAAAATGACTTTGCAAAGCGTCGTTTATATCATGTATCATTTAGCCTAATGCCACATTCAACACTACTTACTGCTTTTTATGTAGATTTTAGTTATTCCTCCATGGACCCAGCCTCTTCGAGCTATTTCTACTAAACTTTTGTGTGTTTTACATTTCTAGCAATATTTTTTACTTTATCTTTACTATAACATTTTCTATTACTTGAAAAAAATGTAACATAATGGTCTGAATAATTATTAAATATTTCATAAAATACACCACAGTTAGCAAAGGTATGCCCGTGTCAAAACAAAACAAAAAAAAATTGAGTTTTAATAAGCTTTACTCTATATAAAACAGGAGGTGGGAAAAAATCAATGATTGAAATAATTTAACGGAGAATCATAGAAACTTAAAAAAAAACTAGAATATTGACAAATAGTGCAAGAAGAAAAATGTGTCTCTACTTTTAATAGGCACTGCGTTTGTCATGGTCATGTAGGCTATGCAACATCTATAAATACATTTACATTTCACGTAAAACATGAAAATATTTTGTGTCTAATTATAAATTATGTATCTTATAAAAACGTGTATTTGTAGTTTAGTAATGTTTATACATACACATTTACACACAAAATCAGTTTTATTCTTTTCCCAATTCGATCGAGAAATTAGTTAATATCTATCTGAATATCCATTACGCACAACTCAAAAAGGTTAAAGCTATATGTACATTCGCCCAAAGACTACTGGAGTAAAGAATAAATAAATAAAAATAATTTTACAGCAGCATTATCTAACATTTCTTGTGTAGAACGTCCAATAACCATATAAACTCAGTGCTCAGCATACAAATTAGAATTAGTTTGTTAAAATGTTGAAAATTGAGGTGAGGGAGCAGTATCAGCGTGCCACAACTAGCCAGGCATAAAGCTTCCACATACAAGTCATCCTGTCGGTCCAATTTGGGGCAATAAGGGCCACAATAAAACTCTCCTTCCATCTCGTAGTGTCCTTGGCCATGTGCACTCTATTGCTCTCCCCAGGTTGAAGTTAATCTCGGCCAGCTTTGCCATTACCGCTAGCCCCCCGCGTTTGTTTGTAGCCCGGTGTACTGAAATGAGGGATTTTTGGGTGAGATTCATAAATTGAGCCTATTTAGGTTTTCCAGCGTTTGTCATTGACAGCTCATTTGTGTGCACTGGCTTATACTTAAGCTCGTCGATGGTGGAAATTTGTCAATCGCTGCTCCCCAAAACGCATATATTTCAAAGAACGTAAATGACTATAAGTTGGTGGTTGGATTTTTCATGTCTGTGTGAATATAATGCAATAACCTATTTCAAAAACATGTTAGAGTTTTCTTGAGTTGGGAGCATTTTGTGGAGTGGGTTTTAGAGGCCGTGCGCCAAGCAAATTCCACATCACCATAAAAATTATCCGCTACAGTTTTAGTTGTCTGTATTTTACAGAGTAACATCTAAGTCCAAAGTCTGTCTTCCTCACAGTGACTTGCTCCTTATAGGATATATGATCCTCTAAGGAAACTGAATACATTCATTAATTATGTGCGCCCAGTATTAAGTTGTTTTGTCCTGCACATTTCGTGGTGTTGTTGGCCATGGAGTTATATCGATACCTTTGTGTTACAGTTATTAATTATACCTATTAAATCTTCATTTTCACAGCTGCCCGGCTATTATATTCTCAAAACAGTTTACTCTGACCACGGGCTTTGATCAGGCCCATATAATCGTAGCCGAAGAGGCTTTTTGAGTCGTATCATGTTCGTCCCGAGTGCAGTTATTAACAATAATGCGGCGTTTTATTACATCCAGCGGAAGTATTTATTTTTCACGAGAGACAAAAGAGAAAGAGTCTTGGTCCACGTGTGCTGAGGTCCAGAATAGCCACTCGTCACTTGGACTGACACTGAATAGCCTACTCAGTACAGATCTTTGTCTGTGACAGGAAGGAAAAGGGAGACTCGATTGCTGCTTTATCACAATCAAATCGACGCTCCTAATAACAGCTTTTACACACTTGGCACGTACAGAGAAGAATGTGTTTTGGAAGGACCTCAAATGATGTTAGCGGATCGTTTGAAGAGGAGGAAGACGAAGAAGCAACAAGCCAGCTGCTGTAATTTCAGATGAGCTGCAAAAACCCAAGAACCATCTGAAAAATTAAATCATTTGTTTTACATCAAGTACCCACTCCTCGCTTCTGTAATGCTAAGATACTGCATGTATCTATTTTTTAATAATTCAGGCAGACTTTGCTAAATCCAAAACATTTGTGGTTACATTGGAAGGGGTCTCCAGGTACAAGCTGGCCATGCCATACTTCAACCATTAAAAAGCTCAAGCTCAGCAAAATGAATAGCACATGCAGCATGAAGGCTTGGCACAGATGTGTTGCCTTATTAGGGCCCCAGAAAGACTCACTACCGCACGGACCAGTGAGCACCAGAGGAAACTAGACACGAAAGGGCTCCTATCTCAACCCAGCACGCCTCTCATGCAGGAAAAGAATCTGTGGGCTGCACATACAGAAGGTTTGTTCTTGCAGCAGAACAAACTGTGCAGGCTTCAGACTGTGTCACCAAGTTTTACCTGGGTGCGTTCGACGTAGCTTTAAAGACGAAAAGATCCACGGCCATGACATTGGTCCCAATAGCGCCGCCCGGTGGCAGATGAAAGTCTAATACTCAGTGCAGCCATTAAACTGATTCGAGGTGCATAAACCGCACGAGGGGAAAAGCCTCCTGAGTGAACGCGATGCAGCAAACAGGCAGAAGCTTTTCCTATCCGTGCTCTCCCTGTCGTTGCTCTCGCTTCCTTAGTAACACAGTTAATAACCTTGGGTCTCAGACGGTTTATTGCACTACACTCCAATTGTACAAATGCTCCAGACTCTCAGACAGCTTTTATGGCAGCGTTGCTGCGGCAACGGGGAGGATGTCCCGTAATTAGGGACGGAATTCCAGAGCGCAGTAAAGGATGCGCAAGGCAAGGCCGGACTAAGGCAGAGAGAGGCAACCATAAACTTCAGCCTCTCTCCCAGCATTTATGGCCCTTTTGACTGTCATATATGAACGCCAATGCGCTGCGGCTAACTCCCATAAACAGTGATAACAGCAAGCAAAAGGAAAAGGCTGTTGGAGTAGTGTTTCCAAAGCCAATCAGGGAAATGACAGCTTGCACTCACAAATCCTAGAGAGAAAGAGAAAACGAATAGAGAACAAGGTTTGCATGATGAAAAGTTGAATATTTGGTAAGAATAAATGTCATGGGCATTAATAAAGGTGGACCTATGAGCTATTCAGATTGGTTCCTTTAGTTTCCTTAAGATTTAACACATCTCATATGGCCCATAATGCTGTGAGAGATGGTTCAAAAGTAATGAGAAACCAAGAGCATGAGAATAATATTTTTATAACGTATACGTGTATATATGCAAGCTGTATAATAATCATTAGAGATTTAAATACACCACTGATAAACAAACATTGACAGATTTTAATTTCTTACTTTATTAACATTTGTTAAACAGAAACACTTATTTTGCAAAGAGGTAGTGAGTGTGTGTGTGCCACTGTACGGTTGGACTCCGCATAATTATTAGGGTAGTTCTCTGATCTGCTGCACTTTAGTGTTTTGTAATAGTTTTCTACATGCTCAGGCACGTAATTGTGACAATGCTGATGCCAACGTGACTTTAATTGGTCGATTTTGCGAGCTTAAAATCTTTCACATATAAGTTCTTATTCACCAGACTTACATTTTAAAAAGCATATGAAAAACAATGACCACGCAAAAATTGATGCTTTTGTTTGCACAATCATCTTTTCATTTTTTTTCTTTTATTATTATTTGTAAATATTGTATGATACACAAGAGTTTGGGCATACCAAGCAATGCGACGACCCTGACCAGCCTTCTCCTGACAGTATACTTACAAATGTAGCTTTTATTTTGTTTAGACTGAAAGTACCAAAGGATTAAGAGTCACAAAAAAATCTGTTATGCGTGTCAATATCACCCCAAAGTGGCTCGCTGCATATATACCTTTGTGAATATTTTTGGCGTATACCTCAGTGCAACTCCACACGGTTCCAATGGACAAGCTTATGTCTCTGGTGTGGGCTCTTATCAATGCTCGAATCTTCTCTAAAAATCAAAATGACATCATGGCTTAGTATTGAAAGTAAGCTAAATATAAACACTCAGCCCTATTTCTACAGGCTGCAAGAGAGAGGACAAGAGCTTGTCTTGAGGTCAGCCCAGACTCAAGGAGAATCCCAACAGCCTGTTTGTAATAACGGATTTTGACTTGGTTTGTCGTGGCATTAAATGAGATAGCAAACGAGTGGCGACAAAATAAATAGGCACACAAAACAGAAACACATTACATTCTCATCCGTTCAGACATATTTGGTCTCACCGATATAGATTTAGATATTAAAGTCACATATTCGCCGCCATCATAAAGTTTTCTGATTGCAACACAGAAAAAGTCAAATCTTCTCATTACAAAATACACTGGGTCAGTCAACAAGGGACTGCTGATTTCGCCCTCTCGTGAAAAGACATTAAACAAGGCGTCTGTGAGTTAGAATAATATTAACATGGGCCTTCGCACATACACAGCCTTGGCCAGGACGAAAATTATTTTCTACAATATTGTTTCTCATAAACAGACTGCGAAGAGCGTAATCGAAGTCCACAGACTTAATTCATGCTCTCTGTTTAGGTAATTCAGATGACGGGATAATGTTGTCCTCGAACTTGAAATTAACCATTGAGCCGTGTTGTTGCTCCTGTCGCGGCCATTGTGGTGCACAATGTACACAGGCCGAGTCAGTCAGTCTGTAAACGCAATCAGTCCCACAGCAGAGGACTGTTTGAGCCGTGACGGTTCTGTTTTGAGCCCTAAAGCAGAGGATTGGATGTATAATATTGTAATCTATCTCTGTTCAATTTCTTCTCCTTCATGCGGCGGTTCTGAAACCAAATCTTCACTTGTCGGTCGGTGAGATTGAGCATCCGAGACAGTTGCAGACGTTTCTCCTTGTTAATGTACACACTGAAAAAGAATTCTCTTTCAAGTTCTCTGATCTGATATTTGGAATAAGGGCATCTTTTCTTGCGGACCCTCTGTCCACCTGCAAGGCACAAAAAATACATACCCGTGAGAAAAAATATAAACATATTAAATTAGTAATGACCATGATACACAGAGATCTGAATGTTAGTCAGATTACGCACGAGTGGATTTCCTTTGCAAAATATATGAATAACATATTTTTCATGTCAAACTTTATATGTACACATTGATATAATACACATAAAAGATTACTAAACCATTCGCTGTTGGTTCACAAGACAATATACGTGGGTTTTGACCTTTTCCAGACATTAAAAAGACGATCTTAGCTGCAAATATAAGCAACCGTACAACGTGTTGCAGTGTTTTATAAGGCACATAAAGGGGGAAATGTACAAGTGGGAACACAGACTCCGAGATAGGTTTAACACAGCAGCTCATGTGCGCTAAACCTTAAACTGGAGGCGCCACCCTCATTGAATGCAAAGTGCTCTTTTAAGCTAAGAAGCCATGAAACAAGCACTCTTATATGTTGCATTAACGCAAGTCTGTACAGGTATCACATTCATAAGCGAGTGCTTTTTGGAAACGTTAGGGTTGTGTTATAGAAAAATCACTGGCCCGAAGTCTTTCACGGCCAATTTCAATTTCAAACACGTGATCCTGCAGTTTATAACAAAGTTTTGTTGGGGGTGGGGGGTCCACAGGCCCTCTATAAACCTTATATGCTTATAAAACAGCATATAAAATTTTTAACAGCAGCGCACAAGATTGCAAACTTTCTCTCATAACCAAGGCGCTGACTTTAATACGTACTGCTGCTGCTGGATTTCTCCTCATTGTTGCCGGAAGATAACTCCGGGCTGCTTGTCTCGTCTCGGGGCTCCTTCGCTTCGGTGTCCCTGCACGACGGTGCCTCCTCCGGTGTTGAAATGGTCTGCTTGGTCGCTGTTTTGTCTCCTGAATAGCCAGTTGTGGATGAGCTCTCCGACGCATTCCCGTACGCCGTCTCGTAAAACTGATCGAAGGCTTGTGGCAACACGCCATTTCTTCCCACATTCCCGTAGAAACTGGAAGCAGTGGAGCCGGCGCTCGAATGATGGTGGTGGTGGTGGTGATATGCAGCAGCAGCGGCTGCGGGGCTATTTTTACCGAACATGTCCCCTACTACTGCTGTCTGCGCCGAAAGACATTCTCGGTGCACCATGTCCTCCGCGCTGGGGTAGCACTGGGGCAAGTTCCCCCGATGCGGCCATTTACCGGACGCGTCAATGGCTGCATAGTCCCTGAAAGTCACCTCTCTGACGGGCTGGACCTGCGGCAGGTTGGAGGAGTAGGAGTATGTCATAGGGCGAGTGGACGGGGTCTGGGATAAAAACGAAGGAAGACCAGAGAAATCAGCCCCCGCCGACACGTAATAAGTGCAACTGGGCAAATACATGTTCGATCCGACGGGGACCCTCTCGTCAAAATCCATCATCGTAGTTTACCCTGTGCTACAACTCTATGTTGGGGTTTGGTTCCTCTATAACCGCCCTGAACATGGCTCTGAGGCGCCGTGCCTCTTGCTTCTTTGAAGCAGGTTCGCTAAGCAGAAATTTGGAGACGTAAGCTGACGTGGAGAGCCATCTCCATCCACTCCACGGAGGAGGGGATCACGTGACCACGAGGCAGAAATTGACAGATTTTCAGGCTGTGTGTGTGTGTGTGTGTGTGTGTGTGTGTGTGTGTGTGTGTGTGTGCGTGTGCATGTGTGTGTACGCGCGCGCTTAACTTCGTGTGGTGGAAAGCGAAAGAGTGTGTGTAGGAATGTAAGAGACATGATTGCTGTGTGTCCTAATGCTTGACATTGGTGGTTTATCGCCATGTAGGCTTGAATTAAATTCCTCAACATGCAGCGAAGTCATAAGAAGAGAAAATCAGATCATAATATTGACTGTCGAAAGACAGATCAGGGATTTCAATCAAAGCTAGAGCCAAAATATCAATATCAATTACACAGATGCTGTGTGGGCATCTGTATTCAGTCCTTCCTGGAAAAATGTGCGTATTTGAAGTGTTTGTTGTGCTTCTTGTGTATAAATTATTCATGTGTTGCAGGAATAATTAAAGGATTCTGCATACCAGCTTGCCCAACCCTACATGGCAATAACATTGTCTTAACCACTATTACAGTGCACAGATAACATAACTCTAAATTGAAGGAAGGGGACAGCCTGCTTATCTGTGAAGTCTGCTTGTAGAAATGACTTTGTCATCATCATTTGGTGGTTTTTACAACAGAGCATTTACCCCAGTGGGCATTTGGTTATCAGGGTCATGTTCAAAGTAGCGGCTAGTGTTTCAATTGGCTACAGCCTTGTGTTTAGTACATGTCTAACTAAGACCAAAGGGAAACTTTGACAATATACATACAGTAGAAAATATTTAAATATATATACACTAAACAGAAACCAAATACAAAAATATATAGAAAAATACAGAAATAATGCTGGTTTGTTTTCTGATAACTATTTTGTCAAAAAATGTATTAAATCATAACCTCGAGATTATTTGAGACATATTTGGAATATTGCGATTAGTAACCGCAACAGAAAAAAGCAATATGCTTCTCAGTTAAATCCACAGGCTTATTGAGGAAAATTCGCATGAATTAAGCCTAAATGTGGCTGCCTGGTGCCAACAACCAATAATAGGTAAATGTCAAAAGCTCTGTTGAAAAATACTGTTCTATTTTTGTATTTGTCTCGTTGTTGTGTGTTTTCTCATTAACACTAATGGAATCACCATAATGTCCAGACGCCGTAGCTCACTCTACTTTTACGCACGGCGGTTTTTTCTACACATTTTCGCAAATATTCACTCGGATGTGCGTCTTGCTGCAAGAGGAGCCTGGAGAAATTTACAGGACACTTTTATGGATTGATGAAGAATTACCATCAGTTCCAAAATCTTTTCATTTACGTGACGCACTCATTTTTTTAGCACAAAATCAAACGGAAAGAACATTGTTTTTTAAAGAACTGCGTTACGCACTGCAAAATCCCTGCTGCTGTATTTTGCAGTAATTCACAATATGATCAACATTTTATACAGTAATCCATTCAAAATCAGTATGACCAACAACTCCTGAAGCGATATGAAAACTACACGTACAAAAGGATTATTTATTATAGAAGCCAATTGGGATAACAAAACAATCTTTATTTGAATTTTGCATTTAAAATATTAAATATTAGTGCACATTCCCTGACACGATCTGAGGCCACCGTGAAGCTTGTTTTGGAGAGGCTGCAACCTGACTCTAATGTGCTGTGAATGAGACCTGAGCTCGGATTAAGACCGCCGTGGCTGTCCGGGCCCCACAGCCTGAAGTGCACATGGTGATTCAAGAGCCCCTTTGATTGTATATGTGAAACACGACCTTAAAAATATCTCACACATTAAGACGGTGTATATACAAACTAACGCCCTGTGAGTATCAAAACAGGAAAAACCATGTAGTGACAGTGCTATCCACAGTCGCCATTTTATTGGTATAAATTGCAGAGACAAAAACAGCTAAAGTGTCTTTGCAACCACACGCTCCGCCTCTCAGTCAATCCAGGCAAATTCTACGAGTTCTGCCGAAGCTTTTAAGCTGTAATTGAGCACAGGATGCCCAGGAAAACCAAAGCCAGCTCTGCACAGACCTGCGTTTTTATAGCAGCCATAGTATGCAGCAGGCTTTTTTTCCCTCCTCGCCCAGACAGACGTCGCAAAACTGCCCAAGCCGGATAGGAAGTCGCCACCTACACGGACTTAAAGTCAGCAGCTGATATGGAAACATCTCATGTCTGTAGACAGCCAAGGTAAGATTTCTACTAAGAATAATTAAGCATGTCTTCCACTTTCTGACTAAACATCATTTGCAAGTGTATTATTTATTTAAACCAACTATCTTAAAAATGGAGGCCGCCATTAAAAATTAAAAGCCTCACATCTGTGTCAAGTGCTTCGTATTAGAGGAAGACATTTGGCTGATCCCCTCATCATCCTTGTGCTGTGGGTTTCGTCATCAAAACAGCAGTCTGTCTTTGCGTAAAAGCTCTCAAAGCCAAAGCTTTGTCTATACGGTCGACTTCAAGTTCGGGGGAGGGAGAAGGTCCTTCACAGAGAGCAAAGGGCCCACTGTGCCCCGGATGGAGTTCCTCTAATTGCTCTTGCTTTTACGCAGGGTTTATGTTACACGATTCGTCGACAATATAAGCCTGTAACTCCATCCTGAGGAAAAGTCAAATGAACTTCACAGTCCCACTAATCGTGCACATATGTGAGGTGTAAAGCTTTAATATATTAATAGTATAGGTTAGAATTTATATGTAAATGGACAAACATGTATAATACACCCATAAACTCTTGATACTTATTTAACACTGTGCCTGACGATGTTAATGTAATCTTTGACGCAAAGATAGTTAATATATTTCTGATGCTGGACAAAATATAACCACTTAAGTTAGATAATAAACAGCCAGGAGATATGGAAGGTATCCTACTAGACACGGAGATAGGCAAATCAGTCTATTTACTCGGAGGCTGTTTCCTGCACTTAAAGGCAGACACACACAGGCACACGCAATCAATCTGAATAATGTTTTGCTTTTGTTTGTCTTTTCAATGGTATTAAATTAAAACTTTATATCGAACGATTACGACTTAGTATATTAAGATATTGTTACTTTAAGTGAGGAGAAACCTAACCATGGGTGTCAGAAGTGCAGTGATTGGGCCAGGAAGAGAATGGGACACATAGATTGCCCAATCCGTGTGCCATAAAACCTTGTCAGACAACAAGTAAACAGTCAAGTCTGGGGAGGCACTTGAAGTAGAGTCTAATGCCACGTCAGGTAGGCCTATGGGCTGTAAAGGAGGCTAAATAGGCGCATTCAGTCTATTGCAAAGAAACCTCCTGTAGTGTTAAGAGTTCGAGTGGAATAAAAAGCCTGCAGCTTTGGCACAGGTTGTTTTGTTTTCATTTTATAGT
This sequence comes from Channa argus, assembly GCF_033026475.1. NCBI lineage: Eukaryota > Metazoa > Chordata > Actinopteri > Anabantiformes > Channidae > Channa > Channa argus. The sequence goes on from NC_090197.1 coordinate 18,651,383, forward strand.
AGAAATAAGAGGCCACCACACCTGCACCTCAAAGAAACTATTGACTCTATTCTTAATCTCGAAATAAAAACATTGTGTTTTATGTACTGTGTAGAGCAAAAGACGCTGACTGTGACCTTTCATGCCACAAAGTCATTGCACAATGTTCCTGCATTCAAAAAGTCAGAGATCACAAATTTACCGAGCATCAAGTTTAGTACGCAGTAGTCGCATGACCACAACTTAATGTAGACTGAAAATATAAATGTATATTTTACCTAAAATTTAACAAAGTAATAATTAAAAATTTAATAATTTGCTATAATTTTACGTCTCCGTTTACTGCTTTTTTTTCTCTCTGTTCTCTCCAGTGCATACATTATAGGATATGTAAGTGTTTTTGAACTTGAATGGCTCGTGTATGGTTTTCAGATTAGCTGTTGTCACGTTGTACTGCAATGAAACGAGCATGGAGTGGCCCCATAAAAAAACACCAAGCTGAAACAAGAACTCGTGTCATTTTGCTTTTAGTTGTGTACAAATGAACAAGAAGGAACGTGTAAGTAGAGTTGAACCTGATTCTGCTAACATCTGTTGATTTATCCACAGGTGACAGGCATGTGGGCCGACAGCGACTGCGACGACAGACGGTTCAGGCGGACCACACAGGGACCCTGCAGGGAAACTGGCCAACTCCACGGTCAAAGAGAGCACCCCTCACAAACAGCAGCCCCTCAATGCTGGATGAGCTTGAAGGAACCAAGGCCTCAGGAGGAGCAGATCTGGACAGAAGGACATAAACTGGACTTCAGTGGGGAAATAAATGACAATTGACAAAAGAGAAAAAAGACATAAGCATATGGTAATTTGTTGAAAATATAGTGGTAAGGTTTTAAGTTATTTTGGAAATAGAACTCACAAAGTAAGTTGTAGCATCGGAAATTACGTCTGCTCCACTTGATAGCTTTAGTTTAGGATTAAAGGGGATCCAATATGGGACATGGGAAATTGAATTTCTACTGTAATTCCCTTCTCCCAACTGCGTGCGTCTACTAAAAATGACATTTCTAAAACTGTTGAGTATATTATCTAAACGCCGTTTCGTCCCTTGAAATCTTTGTCTAAAAACAAAATACCCAACACACTGAACGTTTATGTTTGGTTTCAGCAGTTCTGACTCCCCACAGCATGATACAATACTAAAGTGTCAGTCAGTTTACCTAAGTCAAATCAGCATTACAGTGTGTTTAACAAGTTTAAAATTCAGTCGTCTGTTTTAAATTCTTCCTATAACAAAATTTCATGTGTTTTTTGAATGTAAAAATCTGCAATAAAACAGTCTTACCGAAAAAATGAAGTCAAAGATCTTCTGGTTTTATGGATTAAACCACCAAATTCAAAGAAAACACCGCCGCTGAAACCTATTTCTTGCATTAGGCTATACTCCTAAGAAACATCATATATTATTTTATTGTCTCTTGCGTTTAGCATGGATTTAAGATCCAACAATGACACGATTGGAAATAGAACGTGTAGAAATATCTTAGTTTCGTTGGCAGATCTTTTGTTTGTGATCGCGGACGAGTATCACACATTATACTTTACTGTTTGAGAAATCCAACGGATATTGGTTTGATGGATAATTTATTTCAAACTGAAAAGGAACAAAATATGTCGTTTTTAAAATATGGACTAGACTGAAAGTGACACCTACATAGATTTTTCTTTAACATTAATTTTATTCAAACACAGCTTTTTACATTTTTAACTAGCTTTAGGGTTCATTGCAACGTATTTAGCAAAGGTCAGCAAGACAAATTGATCTTTTCTTCTGCAAATATATTTATTCTTTGATTTCAGGGGACCAGAAGTTTATTTTTTCTGCTCAGGGATTTTACTCAATCGCTATATACGCATAAAGGCTATTCGCTGTCTTAAAATTTGTCTTTACACTCTTCAGAAATGAATAGAAAAATGTTTTATATTTAAATACAAAAAAGAAGACGTACTTGGCCATTAGGACTGAAAGAGATCGTTTGTGGAGCAATGTTGCGTCGACTTGACCATGGTGGAGGCATTCATATAATCTCTGTCAATTGCTTCTATTTGACCGCTGTCATGGTCTTGGATAAGTTTATGTCTGCTCAGGTCTTTGTGGTGAATTACGGGATTAACTTTCAAACTCACGCTTTCAATCTTCCAGAGCTGCAGCGGCCCATATTGTAGAGTGACTGAGGGCTGCAGGCCTCGTCTCCGTTACGCACATAGACAGTGAAGGTCAATGTGAAGAGCAATGGCTGCGTCTTGTTCGTGTTTGGACACGTTTGACAAGCAAGAGTTAGATTTACAGTACCGATCTGCTTATGTGATGTATCAGGCCATTACACTAATCCAAAAATCACCAGTAGAGTAACGTGTTATACAGTAAAAGGGTTTTTGCATATTCTATATTTCTGTAGATGCTAATTAGTGTCTTAAGTTATAAGTATATTTTTATTTGGTGGTATTCCTTAGACTTGAATGATAAAATGTAGTCTTTGAAACATTTTGTTTTTGAAAAATCGCCTTAATATACAAGTGTTTTACTGGTTTTTCCACTATCTTCAAATTTGTCTTATAAAAATAAATGTGATGCATGGAAGTCTATGTACAGTTTTTTGCATTAAAAAGAAATTAACATTTTGTTTGAACGAAAATTAAATTAACTGTAATTCATAATGTTTCCTTAGTGTGGCAGCAGAACACAATTCTTGCACAGTAAAGCGGTTCTGCCTCCGGCGTTTTCCAGACTCTCCACATGGGTTGTCCCACCAAAGACTGCGGATGGGAGGGGGCGGGATGGGCGGAGCAGAGAACTGTGAGCTTTGGACTGTCACGTTATGTGTCAGGATGGAGGTGGGACTTGCAGACTTGTTTTGGACCTAGTTGAGCCAATGAAACGGTGCTGTGCTCTCTGAAAGCCAATAAGCTGCAACTTTGATTAGCTCTCTCAAAGAAACTTCCGCTTTTTGTTGGAAGGGGGGGGGGGGCGGAACCCAGGCTGCACAGAGCAGGCAGACATCACTTACCAGTCTGGCTTAAACACGTGCAAGTCCCGCGTGCTTACGTCAGAGGACGTGAAAGCAGAATTTGGTGCTCGTGGACGTGCTGTGTCATATTTCTCCCACTCAGCCCTGTGGCCACGTCCATAAACAAGAAATATGACTGCTCCCTATTTAACATTACGCCACAATCAGAAAATTAGTTGACCGGAGAAATGATGCTGAATGAAGAGTTGTTCGTGGTGTGGAAAGGTTTCCACAGAAATAGTCACAATGAACAGGCCTACACTACTAGGTCACAACTAGATAATGAATGGCCTAGTAACTGGAATGTAATTGTGAGTTTATATCACAAATATGTTTTGTAATAGTTTAACGATGCAATATTAGACACGCAAAAATATTAGATTATAATAGATTATAATTCTGATTATCCCAATAACATTAGTAATTAATACAAACTCTACGACCGTCTAATAAGATCAAGTTCCAGACAAGGAAATATAAAAATAAAACGTTTAAATCAAGTATTTGAGTCAAAAGAACTCGACTTCATAACCATATGACTAAATTCATTAATTAATTTTATAAAGCTGACACACATTAAAAACAAGCTAAAATATTTATGTGAGCAAGTAAGTCAGACTAACAGGTGGGAAAGACAGCAAAAGACGCAATAAGGGGGGATTTTTGGTTTCATGCCTGACATTTCACTGCCAGTAAGACTGAATCATTTTATTGGTAATGCAGCCAAACCAAGCATGTTGGGACGGCGAGGTTTTTGGCTGCCGTTGCGCTTACCGCACTTAATCAGTCAAAAAGAGAAAATCTTTGGGAACAAAGAGTAAATATTTACATTATTACCACATCATTAAATAAAAATACATATACTTCTTTTTCCAACGAGCCCTGACTGCTACCAAGTTATTTTTTGAACGGTGCACTTCCAGTGAAAAATAGAACAAACGTGACACAAAATCCTTTTAAAGGTTAAAATGCTTTTCACTTTCAAATAACCAAAGGGTAATTACTTTTTCTAATTATGATAAATTTACATGCTAAGTACTTACACAAAATCTACAAGAATATGCACTAAATACAGCTTGAATTAAATTGTGTCTTTTAAAAGAACAGTAGCGGAGAGTGTCGTTCGTTCATGTTTTTGCATATTAATTTTACAGAAAGCACCAAGGAATTGTGAATCTATAATAACAGACAAATTGGGACGTTTCTAAAGTTTCTTATGTATACTGGTACATAAAAAAAAAACTTATATAAAAATATATACACATATTTATATATAAAAAATATATACGGCAGTTCCATGCTGACTTTATGTGAAGTATATAGTACAAAATAGACTCAAAGATTCCACTCGACCGCTTGCGCACTTTCTTAAATTTAACATTAAGATGTAGCAAATCGTTTTGTTTGCCTTATCCTTTAAGCCGAAAGGACAAAAAATTTTTGAATATATTTATATAAAAATATTTTTACCAAAACAACGTAATCAGTAATAGCAAAATATGAAGACATTGTTTTTATCAGAGCAATTTATTAATAGCTTGGCTGTAAATAACAATAGCGTGAGGTTTACTTTATATAACATAGTGTGAGTTTTACATTTAACGAGGGTATTTAATCTCCAAGTTTATTTCTGGGCTTTACCTTCATTCATAAAGAGAACTTTACCCCAGTGCCCTTCCAGATAAAATTCCCTGCCAAACGATTTAACATTACAGTACTTGCTTCCCAGTACAGTCACATTAAAGTGCGTTAAGAGATGTTTTAAATTAATTTAGGTACGTTTACTGTCGAAAAATAATGAAATCGTTTTCTACTAGTTCTGTTTGCATGTAATAATAGTAATAAAAATAGTAATAATAATAATAATGTTTCCTTTTATCATTGTCTTTGCTATATTTATATTTTACCACTGATTGTCCACGTGAGTATGTCCGAAAGTCGTCGCTAGATGGCAATGTCAGCCTATAATTCAGCCGACTTGTTTCCTCTCCTCCTTGCCAGACAAGGTCTACTGGTCTACTACACATTTAATATTTGAATCTCAAAATAAAATTTGTATACATCTGGATCAAGTCTGCCCAAGAAAGCTACTACAACTTACCTTCACTGTCCAAATCTAATTTGTAACACGGATCGAGTGCACGGGCCTGGAGGTTGTTTTTTTTTTAATTCTTGAGTAATTTCCTCAAAGCCCATATGTTGATGTTTGTTTTGTTTGATGGTTCTATGTACAATCTAAAAAGCGAGCCATCACTAATCTTACAAGATGAAACGGGAACATTTTTGCCAAAACTTTGATAAACTTCTACCAAGTCTATATTTTATTGGGACGGACTTTAAACAACGACATATTGGACTCACATACACACAACAATCATGCCGGATTTTACTTTATATACAACCACATGAATATGCACGCATTATAAAAGCTATGATCGATATGAACACATCCCGGATGATTATCTAAGCATTATAATAAGAATTGCACCATGGTTTGGATATGAATGAGAGCACGGATTCATATGATAAGAGTAAACTTCATACTAAGCTAAGCATGTGAGTAGGGTTTAAAGGGAAGCCAGGAGAGATTAATATTTAACATTCCCAAGGTCCAAATGGGTAATACTGCCACTTCCTGTGAATCTTCGCCTTTATCACTCTCGTTAAACTTGCAGATAAAGGTGTAGTTCGGTGGCGCACACCTTTCCGAACTGGGGTCAGTTTTCCTGGGTCGAGAGTGTGCATGCAAGAGGGGGAAACGTCACATACTGCAGATATATAGGTTCTCCGTTATTTCACTTGACTCCTTAAACAATATTTAACCACAAGTGGCAAAAAATTGAGGGTCCAGCATTCACATGCCTCAGATGTGTTGTTTCAGACGGTCCGGGAAATCATTTGGCAACATACAAATGAATTAGGCTCAGTCAGGAAAGAGTTGTTCCAATCCATGAGTCCTGTGTGTGTGTGTGTGTGTGTGTGTGTGTGTGTGTGTGTGTGTGTGTGTGAGAGAGAGAGTGTTAGAGACAGTGAGCCTAGTAGTTTTTTCCCCCCACAGATTATGTCCGTGATTTAAAAAAAAAAAAAAAAACTAGCTGATGGTTTTTAATTTGTTGACGATTTTCTTCTCCTTTACGCGTCTGTTTTGAAACCATATCGTGACCTGCCTCTCAGACAGGTTGGTTTGGGCAGATATCCTCCTCCTTTTGTCCTTTGTGATAAATTTATTGGCGGAGTACTCGCGCTCGAGTTCCTTCAGTTGCACCTTGGTGTACGGCACACGCTTCTTTCTTCCACGTCGATAAGACCCAGACTCTCCTCCAGCATGGGACACTGCGTCTGAGGAAAATATTATTATATTTTTAAGTGTGAGAAACTGCTTCTTAACAAGTGTTTTTCTTCTCAAGTCACTCTCAAAGTGGCCTCTTAGAACCAATGATTAAAACTGTATTTATAATTTTGTCATATTCTTATTTCGTTTCAAAAAAGGGGTCAATTTTAAGGTCGTCAGTTAATAATAAAGTCCTATCCACTTAAATTGCGAACGGCTGGCTATTAAGTCATAATTACAGCTGGATAAACATTAAACATACATGTAAACATGTAATCTTTTGTGTAAAGTGAACTATAGTCTTATCGTATGGCCTTTAGCGCTCTTTAAAGGATAAACATTTTTATTGCGGATTACAAATATTTTCTTATTTTGTGTTACCAAATTCCAACACTGATTGTTCTTGTAAGTTGACACTGTAACATTTCATGCACCCGAGTTTGTACAATGCGTATATTGTTTGCTGTGTAGTAAAACACCAACACGCCAGACAGCTCTGTCAAGGCTCTGAACTCTCAGGCATGTACCCTACCTGGTATGGAAGACTTCCACATGTGTCCAGGCTGGGGTTGTTCCTTGGCGCAGTAAACCTGGCCGTTCCAGCCGTTGGCTGCGAGAGTCCATGGCTGATAACTCTCCATAGGCAACAGAGACTCGTGCCTGGCTTCAGATGGTGCACTGATTGTTGGCACCACTGGCATATCCAGGTAACTGGGGACAGGTTGGTATGGACCTGAAGGATAGGTTGGATAAAAGGCAAATTCCTTTGCCCGAGAAGCGAAGTCGTCTCCCGCGGCGGATGTGTCCATGTATTTCTCCCCATACGCGGAGGGGGCCTGCGCTCCGCACGGCTTAATGCTGCTGTGATGCGACATTCTGCACGGATAGTAGCCGCTACTGAAATACCCATAGGGCAGGGACGCGCTGGAAGAATTCTGGGCTGCAGAGCAGGGGCTGCACTGTTTGACTGGCTCGCCCATACCGGAGGTGGGCACGTCGCTGGAAGAGTAAGCCGTGCTGGGTGCCAGGGACGCGGGGTGCGCCATCAGGTTCCTACACTGGTTTGCAGCAAAGTTGCCACCAGTAAAACCCTCCATGTTCTTGCTCACTTCATCGGAACCGCCGCCGTTGTCGTAGAGGAACATCACCGACGGGTCGACCCAGCGCGGACGGAGAAGCAGTGACGTTGTCATAGCACGGCATCCAACATTGAGGCTTCTGGCTCTTTTTTAAAAAGCCCAGAGACTGAAAAAAGGAGATACTGGTTCCCTGAGAGTAAAGCCACTCTGACGCGCACAAGAGCGCCGAGGCTGAGCACTCATTGGTCCAGACCATGTCACGTGTCTAGGCTATGCAAAGAGGACGGTAAATATCACCCAGTATAGATAATTAAATGGAGAAAAATGCGGCGGAGTAAGGTGACCATGCGCGTCAAGGGATTTAGTTTTGCCCAATCTGATTCAATACAAAAAGGATAATGCTTGATCTCCCTTTTTTTTTTTTTAAATACGATCTTTATTAATGTAGGTAGTGTTGATACATGTTACATTTAAAAATGTAACAAATGCGTTAGGGTAACATTGGTTTTACGTTGATTCACTTAAATAAAGGCAAGTTGATTATTGACGAGTCGTCGAGAATTTCTAAAGACAGCTATGATTCATCATCTACATATGACTAATATGTATGGCCTTTATGTACGCACACTGACCACCCTTTGTTTCCATGCAGTGGAAATGGGGCATCATTATACACCCATTGAACGAAAAGGAGATTTTTATTTATTTATTTATTTATTTTTAGATAAATGGGAAAAGCAAAAGTTCCACGCCATCTACGACAAATTATTCTATCGCTATTCTCCGCCGATACACAGATGAACTACGGAGAATAGTAGTAGTAGTATTTTGCATACAGCGCCTTCAACATAGGACGAAGTAGTAGGCCCCTTTAGAAAAGCAGAGTCCACGTGTATTATGTAAGGAATCTTGCGCCTGTAAATATTTCTAAACGACAAGGCCTATTTGTAATAGCTTTTTACCAATTTCATGTAACAATAAGGAAAATCGGATGTAACGTCATATTTCGCTGTGGGCATTCCAGATACTCCACTTCCGACATGTTTACAATATGCAAAGAGACAGAAAACAGTTCTCCACTTGGCAGTGGGTGAGTGTTTTACAGGTAGACGCGGCTGGAGGCCAAGGTCAAGTTGAAAGTTGCTGTCTAGCCATCCAGCCTGTCGGGCTATTCACGCTTTGAAGGAATCGTCTGAGCTCTTGAAAAGAGCGGAAGAAGGGTGAGAATTCCTGTCGCAATGAAAGCTATTGCAGGACATTAACTTTTACTATCATTTTGTTTTCTCCAGCGTTAAGTCTCACAAACTAGTCTGTACCCGCTTTACTGGGGTGGTGCGTTCACATGTAGTTTCCCCAGCGTTGGAAATGTTAAAGGAATGTTCTGTTTTTTGATTTTTCAAATATTTTTGGGGGGGGGGGGGGGGGGGGGGGGGGTTGGCAGATATGTGTGAAAATGGTGTTGATCTCTGAAAAGGGGTGATAGACGTGTGGTCCGCGTGCGTGCGTGTGAGTGTGTGTGTCTCTGTGTGTCTCTGTGTGTGTGTGTGTGTCTGGTCTGCTGCTTTGTGTTTATGGCCAGTGGCTTTTCTATTCTTTGTTGGAAATGGGAAAAGAAATGGACCTGTTGAAGCTTTCACTGGATTTCTGAGCAGAGTTTCAAAAAGTCACTAGGGGCTTTGGCCTACTAGGTCTATTTGTGCTGCTGCCAGTGAAGCGCGTACAATTCAGATACAGAAGTTTACGTTGATCTAATGACATAATGTTTAGCCTAAGCACGTTCTCAGGGCAGCTTTGGTCTCATCTGACTCATTTGATATGTGAAAGAATTAGCTTTCATGCCGTAAAATTAGAGACAAAGTAAATAAATAGTATTCATTGTTACAAAGATTTCTTTAAAAAAAACAGTACAAAATAGTAATAAATCATATGATTTCAATGCCTCAAATTGACTGAACATAGACATAGACTACTCACATATGTTCTGTAATATTTAGGGTGTTGTTTGTGTTGTGAGCCAACTGACAGTAAAACAAACAATGCAAAAATAAACTGTGCTGATGGACTCAAATAGTGATTGATTCAAATGTTGCTTTCTTTTAAAAAGTAAAGTGTAAAACTGTATGTTTTGTATATGGGGGAGGGTAAAGCTCTGTGTTGAACTATCCTAAATATGGATTGCTTCATTTTGGCTATTTTATTGATTTAAAGGTGTTTGATTAAGGTAATGGTTCGCCCTTCATTTAAATAAGAGAAAACTTTTTCTTCATCACTGAAAATCAATTATCAAAAGTGCAAACATTTAAAAAGAGTTTAGAATAATAAATCGTGCAAAAAATGTTCAAAATGTAAGATAGCTCTCTGTGTATAAATTACACGGCCTCTACTTGTTTAAACATTTATCTTTAAATCTTCAAGGTATTAAAGACTTCTACATGTGTAATTTCTCTGCCTTACATCAAATCACCTCTAATGTGATCGTATGCAATATTGTAAATAAAATGGGTTTGATTTTTGCAGCGTTTTCAACTGTTCATATAGCTCAAATATAAAGTGAGTCATTACAACTATGCGCAGTAGTTTGGATCTGTTATCATATATTGAGACAATTGTTATGAAACCATTCAGAAACAACTTGCAGCAACAACCATGAGTCAAAGAGTGTACAAGGCCTAGCCTGTTACGTACTGCCCTGTGGCATTTTCTTCAGTGTAGGTAAATCGAGCTTCAAAATGAACAAGGTTGCTCTAAACATTAACCATATTGTACAGTTAGTATTTTATATGTAATCTGTCTGGATTACAGACAACATGTCTGCAATTTGGTGTTTTTAAATTCAATAGAAAGGTGTTTAATTTAGAGATCATTCGTGTGTTATTCACGTATTGTCTTTCTGTCCTAATTCTTACTGCAAGAGTTGCAGTCACAACAACCAAGCGTCCTCGCCAACGCGGTGGCGCGCACATGTGGTCAGGCCAGACACCAGACATCCCAAAGTACAATGAACACACACTGAGTGAAGGGACGCACACATTGTCCCGCCAAATAGACACGCGTTTCCGCTTACACATAGTGTCCAATGAACACTCCTGGAAAACTTGTTCATTTAGCACAGAATTCTCCTTTTCACATCTCAGTGGAAAATATCAGGAAGATGGCACTAGAGCATGGCTAAATAATAATATTTGTAGCTTCTAATTGAGTTCACTGGCTCATATTGAGATTTTGATATCAGTCTGAAGTGTCCCTGGAGGTTCCAGTGACTCCAGTGAGTTGGAGCACAGCCTGGAGGCTTTCTCTGAGGTTCTTATGAAGACTAAGCCTCTTGTTTGCACTGGCCTTCATATTATGCAGCCAGAGCAGAAAGAGTTTTTATTCCACGACCTCAGCGCCTGAAGCCTAGTTAAAGGGAAGGCCTATATAAAGTGATCCCCAGCTATAAATTTCTATTGTTAATAACATAAATTGTGTTATAAAACGTGCTGCTAAGACGAACTACACATAGTTAAAGTGTTGTTGACGACACGTGTTTAAAGCGGAGTACTTTCAAAAGTTGTCAAAACATAACAGCCTCATATGCTTTTGTGGTCAAAGCAGTGAACCGCAGGGCGGGGACACAGTTCACTTTTCCATATTTCTGGAAGATCGCCCATGCTGTGATTATGAAGGACTGCATAAAAATAAGAAAACTATCGGACACGCAAAGGAGACCACCTTAAGGTCTACGATGAAGTGAAAAACTTAACTCCAAAGGTGTTTTGAATGAGATGTCTGCTGCCAAGTTCGTTCTGATTCAGTGTCTCCTGCAGAAGTCTAAAATGTTGTGTCGTTTAGCAACAGCCTGCTGCTAAAGGCTGAATGAGCCTGTAAGCCAAAATCCTTGCCATACAGGAACCTCCGAATATAAAAAAAGTCTGCAATTTTCTTTCAGTGGATGTTCAGCCGGTAGTCAGTTCAACATCTGTTGGATTTCTGAATAGAGACCACATCTGCTTACAACTGCCAATTACTTGTTATCGTTTTGTTTCTTCGAAAAAAAAAAAAGCTGTTCAGAAAGAGGTATTATTATTATTATTATTATTATTAATATCATTATTATTACTTTTTTGGGACCAGGATATTATATACCTTTAAAAATAAATAATTTGGGCCTTGCTTTGGCCAGACTACAATAATTGCGCAAGGCCAAAATAAGGGAACTTCTTTCCGAGTTTAGCTTTGGAAATCATGTGTACATGTGCAAAGAAAAGTTATGGTAAATACAATTCTAATTAAGTGCGGGTAACACGATTTTGTGCATCAAACTACCCCGTGTAGTGTGGTTAAGCCTGTCCACCTGTTGTTGACCAGGCTATAATAAATTGGTTTTGCTTTCTTTGAGGGAATTTCCTATAACACAACGAAAATTGTCGCAAAAGTTAATTAGCAGCAGCCCAAATATTAAAGATCAATCAACTCTCACATTTTATATACGAAAAAGCCAAACCTGATAAGTCTAAATAACTGAACGGGAAAAAAAAAAAATTTAAACTGGCTGTGGAAAACCGCCTGAATGTGGAGATTGCCTTAATTGTTTGTCGTAATCGCTTACAATAAAGAGAGCATATTATATTTGTAAAATTGCATCCCATTGGATTGATTTGTTTAATAAAACGTATACTTTATTTATAATTTGATATTTAGCAACATAATAGTAATATCCTTAATTACTTGATTAATCAATTGGAACTATACTCTGATTAATAATTGATTGACTGCAAGAAACAGGTCGACACAAAGATACGTTCAAGATACGACAAACTATTTGTAGCCTTTAAAAGACTAAGGAAATTGGTGCACGCAAACATACAATTTCCCGTATACCTTTCATATGAGTCAGCTGAGGTATGAAAAATAACCTGTAGATATGTGAAAATTCGAAGAATTGCTTTTCAGAAACACTGAGCTCCAACCCCTCTCGAAGCTCCACTTCCAGTCCCATGCAAATCAGCTGGATGCCATCTGATCGTTCCTTCGCACGCAACACAACATGAGCACAAGACTTATGGAGAAATTCTTGAATACGTCCAAATCCAGCGGCACTTCAAAGCCCATTATGATCAACTAAGACATATCAGACAGAAAAATGAATGGGGGTACTTGTGATGGAGCTGATGACAGCAACTCTCTCTAAAAATAAAGACCCATTTGCAACCAGAAGGACTTGTAAATATCACCTTCCTCAAAGATGCCCGGGACGCACAGAGCTAAGGAATTACATGCACTCTTGTGAAACGTCGGGGCTTTGCACCTGGTGTGTTGCCTTGCTACTGCTGAATTGGTGGTAAGCCATACCCCATGATGTTTTCCCCTTTAATGGGGTAATGCAGTCCTGATCTCAGTGGCTTGCTAAGCTCTGAATGTAATAGCGCGGGGTTTGCAGGATGGAGCAGGGAAGAGCGATAAAATCGCTCTTACAGCGCAGAGACTTTCAGCTATAGTCATCAGGACATGTTTGGCTCCAAGGTCAGCGAGTAAACGCACTGGTAGCTGCGTCATCCTGTTTCAAGGCCAAGTTGAAGCAACGGAGACGGGAGGGGCCACGATAATGAAAGAGTGACTGGATTTTATTTTCTTCCAGGTTCTGAGTCTTTGTGTGAAACGCGGTGCAACTCTACCAGCGGCAGACTGAACATCCTCCAAACCCATTCGGGCGCTGTTCTATCACATTGAAACTCTTTTTGTGCTATAAGCAAAAATTCTGGCAGGTCTGTTCTGCCAGGTCCATGGATTAGATTACATGCGTACTGCGCAGGCTCCATGGTCAAGTTCAAGTTGGGTTGGCTAGTAAAACTGAGGGGCGCTTTCAGCAGTGTCTGCCGCGGGGGTCGCACCGCCCTCCTTTGATGTTCCCCTGCAAAACTAGACACTGTCTGCAGTCCAGAATGTGCAGGATTTCGGACAAATTATATGTTAGAAAATGTGACTGAGCCTAATTTTTCTTTCATGTAAATAAGAAAAATGGTTCAACAATCAGGAAACTCTTCAAACCCATCTACTGTCACTCACTATCTAAAACACACACAATATAAGTGACACTACTGTAAACCACAAGGTCATTTGTCTGTTGCGCAAAACTGTAAATGTTATCTCCGGATGATCCACGACCCATTGCATAACTACTGGTAAGCAGAGAAACAAAGAGACCTTTGCCATGTTTGGGCACTTCACTAAAAGTCTGTACGGCATAACACATCCATAACACATCCTTATGATTGTGGAAGAAATGTGGAAGAAGTAAAACAGTCAGTCAAACACGCACAGTCTCGGGTGGGATCTGAGTAAGGAATCGTCCAGTTGGATGCATTTAAGAAAAAAAAAAACGTTTTACGTCTTGATATAAAATAACATCTAGAATATTAGGCAGTATTTGACCTTTCCCACGTCCAGATGTTGATTGAGCTAACTTATGTCATGGAAAAAAATAGTCGAATGTCAGAAAATCCTGTGCATTTCGCTTTCTGTCTAAATATGTTAGATGTTGTTTCACGGAGAGAAGTTTCCTCAGCTTCGGTTTGTTTTTTCCATTAGTTTTTGGTTGTGCAGTAACAATCAGCAGACGTCGGTATTTAACACACTGCTTGATGGCTCCCTCCAATTAAACACTCCAATTAAAACACACATTTACACATCTATTAAGTCATATACGGAAAGCTCCAAAAATTGTTCAGCAGCAAATGCAATATCACAGCTTTTGAGGATAGAGTGCTGCCTCTGGCCAGGTAGATACAAGCAAACTGAGGCGTTACTTTTTCAAACTGTCAAAACGGGAGCAACATCAAGTCGTCAGATGGTGGGGGAGGGGAAAGGGAGAGAAAGAGGTGGTTTACTTCCCCCCCTTTGCAGACTAGATGAAAGAGTCGAAGGAGAAAGCCAAAGGAATTTCCCTCACTCCATACATGGCTGGGTGGGGGATGGTGCGCTCGCCGCTCGGGCCTTTTCCTTCTTTCGGACAGGCGAGGGCGCACAAGGACAGCGGAGGCTGCTGGTGCGCCCCACTCCGCAGCCTGCCTCCAGCTCCATTCCCTGAGACCACATGACTCTAGCTCTCCACGCGATATTATTATATCAGCATATATGCATATCATCAAATGCTTAGGAAAAAAGTCTGCTTTAAATGCTATCTGTGGTCACGTTCTTGTAATGTGAGGTCATTTCTAGCCAAACGTTTGATGAAAATGAAAATCTTAGGAAATATGTGTGCAACATGTTTACATGTCATGTTAGCGTTATCGTGTCATGTCATGGTAGCGTTAGGTGCGCATCTTCAATATGGTATCACTGAAGGAAACACTGTATGTGGTCCTAATGCCATTTTTTAAAAACAACTCCCATATAAACTTTGCATCACATATTCTCAAAATTGTGATCCTGAGTAATGTTTGAATACAGATGAAGTGAGTCTGATAACTCCTGAAAAGGCATTAATACCATTGTTTGCACGACTGGTTAGATAGTAACTGCATTTCATTTCTTTGTACCTGAACGCTGCACAATGACAATAAAGTTAAATCTAATCTAATAAACCTCACAAAACATCTAGTGGTCATTCTGTGCAGTGCATCATCCACAGTTAAACATCAAGCACATGATGAAACCAAATTTTCTAAGTGTTAAATCCAAATGAGGCCACGCAGGAAAGACTTCTCGGTTCTCTGAAGGGACAGGATGTTGGTAAATAGAGAAAAAATGATGATCCGCAGCCACAATCACTAAAGAATTTATAACCCTTGTACACAGCAAGTCTTCCTTGATCATTGTTTAGTGACTTTTTACTGGACTAGATCAAAGAGCTGAAAAAAGGCCACTACCCTAAACGAGTTTGCTGAAGCATTGTTACAACACCCCACTATGTTATGGCTGAAATGTTGGGAGTATGAGAACAAAAACATTCTAAATTTTTACAAATGCAAAATGTATATATTCATATTATGATGACAATAACCGGCTTTGTAAACTAACGAATGAATGAATGAATTGAGAATTTCCAGCATTGAACCTCTTCTAAATTATCTAAGCGCTGACCACAAGACTTGACCCTTGTGGACTGTACTTGACTCCACTTAGGGTGAAAACCGGACAAGCATGACAGATGAGAGTTATGTGGGCTGAGAAAAGTGCACTAAATGCCAGTGAACAATCGCGATTAATTGTATATTATTATTATTATTATTATTATTATTATTATTATTATTATTATTATTATTATTATTATTATTAAAATTGCAATCATATTTTTAGATAAATAATTGAGATAAGGATTTTATTGGCGATGGTTTTTGCGAATTTTTTCTTGAAATTTGTATTTATAGTGCATAATTCAGTTTACTGATAACTGCAGATATACCGGGGCTGTTTATAGTGCCCTGTGACACCCCCCAACCTCCATCTCGACGCTGCCATTGCTCCTTCTGTTTACCCACATATCTGATCAATGCGTGTCGTCATCAGGGGGGGACCATAATGACGACTGGCCTATTAAGAATGACAGCTCTGGAGAAAGAGAGAGAGACAGTGTAAATGGTGATCCCTCCCAGAGCTCCCTCTTCGCACTCTTGAGCTCTCGTCTCTCAGGGTCAGACCGGATTGCATCCCCTCTTTTGCAGAACCCTCTCTTTCTCCTAAGGACTCATCCCCCCCACACACACCTCCACCATCATCATCACAACCAGACACACACCCCTGTGATCTGAAAAA
The DNA here is from genome assembly GCF_033026475.1 of Channa argus. Lineage (NCBI taxonomy): Eukaryota > Metazoa > Chordata > Actinopteri > Anabantiformes > Channidae > Channa > Channa argus. Next base: position 18,667,573 of record NC_090197.1, read on the forward strand.
AAAAAAGAAAAAAAAAACTCGCCGGGGTTTTTGACGGCTTGAACTCCCCCGTGAAGTCGCGGATTCGAAGTCGTGCTTGTGATGGAAAGCAGAGAGGAGATGGTGATGCTGGCGGAGGCAGGTCAGATTGGCAAGAGTGGCGCTAATTTGTCGGAAGGTATCGGGAGCCCTGTGCGAGAACCGCAGGGGAAACAGGTCCAAAAGAGCTGTTTGAGCCCCGGCGCTGCGCCCTACTCACGCGAAAGGACGGAGATGGACGTGGAAGAAAGCGCACGAAGGAATATATGCGCAGATACGAGGCAGGTTGGCACGTCCTCCTCCGGAGAGAGACGCCGTACTGATTTTCCCCACAAAGACGGCAGCAGCTCAGACACCGAATCTGATTTCTACGAGGAAATTGATGTCAGCTGTACGCCCGAAAGCCTGGACTACCCAACAGTTAAAGGTAGGTGTAGACCATGTTTAGGGGCTGCATGCCATCGCAGGTTTTTCCCCCCCAAGTGTTAATTGTGCTGATTAATGACTGAATTAAAATGTCACATGCAGCCGGATTAATACATGTTTATTAACACGTGCAAGGAAATGTAAAAATTGAAAGTATGCTGTTTACCCTCAGTTAAAAGCAGTAGCCTATAACTGCAATCTGTGCTGCACAGCTGTTCTGACAAGTAATCTGTGTGGCTGCAAACATGCTGAGGTGACACCCACAATCTAACAGTTTTGCTCACAGTTGGACGATGAGTTGCTCCTACAGCAAATCTACCTATGCAATATGTTACTCCATTCTTTGCATCCCATAATGGATATTTTATAGCAATTAATATAAATGCAAATGCATTGCGGAACATTTAACTATGACTCATTTGTAGTTGCCGTATAAAAATAAAAGGGATGGCGTGGAGATAAACTCATGAATATAAACCAATTAGGCAAAATAGTCAACTGAAAATATCTAAATGTACTCTGGAAAACAATGTTAGCAGACACTCATTTTTTAAGGAAGGCCAAAACAAAAAATAATAATCAAAAAATATAATCAGTAAACTTGAAATAACAAAATTTAGCTAGGTTTCAAATCCAAACACTTGAGAAAAGAACATTTAAATCGAATCACACATGTAAAACAGTCATTGAGATGTTCTTCTACTCTGATGAACATTTTACGCCGCATGCTAAAAACAATTATTGTGCACTGATTCAGGTCGAAATGGAGATTCTCCGGATCACCCGAGTGATACTGGTGTTGACCCGGGTAAAAATATCCCGGGTCAAGGCTCTCTTTCCTACTCAGCTGACCAGATTCGCCGGTACCGGACTGCGTTTACGCGGGAGCAGATCGCACGGCTGGAGAAGGAATTTTACCGGGAGAATTATGTGTCCAGGCCGCGGAGATGCGAATTGGCGGCGGCCTTAAATCTACCTGAAACCACCATCAAGGTAAAAACCACTTTGTCCCAAGAGAGTAGGGACAGAGTCAGGCCTCTATGGCAGTAATGCACGGCCATATTTTGTGAGGTTGTATTGATAAAGCTCTCAGACGCAGAGGGCTGAAAACGGTTTTATGTTTATCACAAAAAGTATAGAAAAATCAGCACATAAAGTGAGCCTAAGGTAGAGAAAAGCACATGACCTGTTGACAGGAGCTGGAAACCAGCAAACTTACAGCAGAGGCCTTTGTATATGTAGATATTCCCCCACACACACACACACTGGTACAAGAACAAGTGTAAGCAAAACAAGTGTTCACCAAGAAATAAAAAATAAAAAAACTCGCTGCATTTCCAAATCCATGCGTAAAGCGGAAGCTGTGAGCTACATGTTTGCTTTTGTCATTATGGTCGTCTATGGATGAATGCAGATTTGTGGTTAATGTTTGACTCGATGTGTCTCTGTTCCAGGTGTGGTTTCAGAACCGCAGGATGAAAGACAAACGCCAGCGTCTGGCCATGACGTGGCCTCACCCCGCCGACCCGGCCTTCTACACGTACATGATGAGCCACGCGGCGGCCACGGGAAACCTGCCCTACCCCTTCCCATCCCACCTGCCGCTGCCTTACTACTCCCACCTGGGTGTTGGGGCTGGCTCGGCTCCAGCAGCCACCCCTTTTTCAACTCCCCTGCGCTCTCTCGACAGTTTCCGGATGCTGTCCCACCCCTACCAGAGACCGGAGCTCCTGTGCGCGTTCAGGCACCCTTCACTATACCCGAGTCCCACTCATGGCCTCGGTCCCGGAGGAAGTCCCTGCTCATGCCTGGTTTGTCACTCCAGTCAATCCAACGGTATCTCAACCAGGCCCACCGGCTCGGACTTCGCTTGCTCTCAGACTAGCAGGACTGACGCTTTTGTCACTTTCACGCCCTCAGTGCTCAGCAAATCATCATCTGTGACATTAGACCAGAGGGAAGAAGTGCCTCTTACCAGATAGAACGAAAACTTATATTGTTCTATAATAGCCATGACCATAAGCTTTTTAATCTAACAAATAATATGACCAGGACTGAAACAATATAAAGAGGCAGCCTGTGTGCCAGTGAAAGTCAGCTTAAACATGGAGCAAGATAATTAGCCATCTTCTGCTATTTGACGCACAGCGGATGTCACATTACAGAAAAAATAAATAAATAAATAAATAAATATATACACCATTGCAGTTCCAGGACAGTGTGATGAAATATGACGGTATGGGCACAAAACCAGTTTTGATTTTTAGAAGATTAAGTTGATGTACGTTAGAGGGAGGGATCCAGACAAACGTTTAATATTCCGTGATGGATGGCATTAAGGTTTTTATCATTACTTATCGTATCTTTACGCGTCCAAATCGACCTACATGTAGCGTTAGTTACGCGAGAATGATGCTTTCCATCTCTCTTTTTAACAAGGGGATTTGTTAACAGACTTCGGTCGTCTCATTATAACCAGCCCTCTACACTGGGCCCTGCACGCCGCCCTGGGCCTGAATGTGCAGATGCTAGTGAAATTAATAAGTGATGTATATGTGCGACCCGGTGAATTTGGGGTGTTGAATTAATGATAATACCAGAAAGGGATCGTTGCTGACAAAAGGTAACAAGGCGCCAGGGGAACGGATTACTACAGCCTGCACGGTTTGACGAGGGGGGATGAGACGAGGCAGGACCCAGAAGAGGATGTACAGAGACAGAGAGAGGACAATCACAATATGCTGAACATTCCTAACGCCATCAAACACCTTCTCTTTCTGTTTTCTGTCAACGGTAGAAGAATCGGTTCTGAAGGAAATGTGATATTCAATTTTGCTCTTCAAGCAATGTTTTTCTCTTTGCAATGCTGCATCAGTGCACCAGTATGGTGGCATTTCGTTGAGAAAGTGGACCATCTAGTGACAGATGATTTTTTTTCGTTTTTTTCTTTTTTTTGTTGTTCTTAATGTTTCATTTGCAATAAACATTGTCAACGAATCAATAGCGCAATATCGTGTTTGTCCTATCTAATCTCTAATATGATTTATTTAAATAGCCAAAAGGCAGATATGAGGATTAATAACATCTAAATGTACTTTAATGGACAAAGTCAAAATAAAATATGATTTAAAGAAGTTCTGTTCCCTTAAGGTCATTTTATTTTCGTTTAGCACAAGCAGGCTTTTAAGGCTTTACTACACTGACAATTGGTTTAACACCCCCACCGTCCCTGCAATAATAACACTAATTTTGTTCTCAAGTGGTCGGTGTCAAAACACCAGAGCGTGCCCCCATATCTCCTGATGGGACCGCTAGATTGACCGTGACAGTTAAGTGGTCCCCGGGCTCCGTTAACAGCACTCATATTTTCTCTCCGGCCACTTAATAGACACGACAGAATTAGTTTGTCTGAAGAAACTGGAAATGCAAAGAGATCGATCCTTCAGAGAGGCCCGCCACCAATCAACGGGATCTTAATTGGCTGCATTTGACTGGTGCTGCGCAAATTAAAAGGGTTTTCTGAGCATAATAGGATTGGCGAAGTGCTGTGGCCCATAGAGAGAGACACACAAATCAAATTCTTAAAATGGGCTTTACGTCGTAGATGAGATAGGTCAGAAGTTATTGCAGTAATGTGCAGAATAATGCCTAACATTTAACAAAGTTCAAATGGCAAAAATATAAAAATATTGGCCAGCTATATAGCTATATCCTCTACATCTCCAAAGCTACTATTTTATATGAAACACGTCCCCCAACCTGCATACTAACGAAATATTGCAAAACGCATTCATCTTAAGTTAAACACAAATTCTATGCCCGCATTGGAAAACCAGACAACAAAATGTTTCATAGTTGGTAGATTTTCATTCCCTTCGGACGGCTTCCACGGTAAGAGGCTCATCCTAATCAGTCAGTCCTGCACCCACACACCGCACCAATGAGCGCCTCCTTTCACCCCCCTTCCACCCATACAAGCGCTTGATTGATGGCCTTATTAACTGGAGTTCTTGTAACTGTGACCGAGCTGATTAAAATATGTTTGGAATAATACACCGTTTAAGCCGCCCGGTTCGGGGCGAAACCACAAGGCAGATTTATGTAAACTATCAGCCGGTGTCTTTAAGCCTGTGTAGGGACAGGGGTCATGCAGGAAAATGGTTTTCGTTTGTGCGTAATAAAATCGCACCATAAAATAAAGACGAATGGAGCTGCATATTCAAGAGGCAGAGTCGCTCCAAAATTCTGGTAGCGGGTTATTTTTAACAGGCTGGAAAGCTTGGATCTGATTTTCATTTGGTTGCACGGGAGCTGCAGCACTACACGATCACCTTCTAAATCTGCGTCACTCCATTCCAGAATGACACATTAAAGTGAGGCAAATTACAACCACGTTCACCCACCAAGGCATGTGGATCGCCTCTATTCACTGCATCAACTATATGGCGTTATCCTCAGCGGCCTCATCCGGCATCAACATCCATTTAATCGCTGGAAGATTATATATGACTGAGCTTGAAGATATGATGGGCTCATAGATTGCGCACATAACAGCAATTACATCAGGCTTATAAGATCCTATTAGTGAGAATTGGCTCAGGGCTCCCCAGCTCCCACATATTGCACAAAGCGTTTTGATAGGGGCGGTGCAGTGCAGCTGTCCACTGACAGGAAATTTAAAAAGAAAAAAAAAAAGAAAAAAAACACCAAATGGATCTGTGGCTGCTGCTACTGCTGTTAGAATTGGATTACATCCTAATTTACTGGCCCTTGTCGCAACGCAAGGGGCTGGCGGAGGCGTGGACTGACCAATCACACAGTAATGATGATGAATGGGAGATTAATGCGCATACAAGCAAGACAATTTAAGCCTTCATCTGTTTAAATAGACTTCCAATATCATTTGGAAAACGGAGGTCACGTTAAATCAATCGGGGGACGCGTGAAAGTCGTTTTCGGCTGCGTCTTTATCAACATTATTTACGGTGCACCGGAGACAGCTATATGCTGCAGGAAAATGGACCGGCTGCTACTTGCTTATGTGACATGCAAGAGCATAAAAAAAGAGCAGGGAACATTCAGGATGTTAACACATCATCTTAAATTCTCCTTTTTAAATTTAAACCAAGTGTAGTTTCTGTGCGCAGACATGCTAGAATTCCTTGTGCTCACGGATTTACTTAGATGTACACAAACTCACAGTGCCGGGCTTTTTTTTTGTTTGTTTTTTTTGTAACGAATGGTTTGTGTAACAATGCCATCAAAACAAGCTATGGGAGTATTGTGTACCCCACCTCAAAGAGTCATGCCGGGCAGATACTCACCTCATTTAAAACCCATATTTAATTTCAGTGCAATGTGTTTACATTTGACTGTTAGTAAACTTCCCCAAATCATTATACAGCCTCTATACTTATTTAAAGTTGAGTACATGGCAACACTTCCTCTAAATTTGTTTGTTTAGGCCCACATTCAACATCTCAAGACCGCCAAGAGTTTTTTTGGCTGTCAGATGAACCATTATTTCTTTTAAACGTGAGAATTTTATGTCACTTTATTCGACTGACAAATACAGTGGACATAAAAGAGAAATCATTTAAAAAAGAAATATATGCTTACACACGCAGATGTTGTCCGATGACAGTTGACTTGGCAGCTGCAATAATAAGTGTAATAAGAAGTACAAGTGATAAACTGTTGCATTTTTCGCATCACGTTTTACACAAACAAACTTCCCCCACAGTGAAAACTAGCTGCTAGATCCCAGCAGCAGGTAAGGCGTTGGGAAATACCATACGGGTGGAACAGAACACAATGTAAGAATTGTTATAAAATAAAAACACAGAACATATACTTTACAATGTCTTACACATATAAAAGTTTAAAAGAAATCATGTACGTGATGCAGTGAGACAAAAAACAACAACAATATAATACCAAAGATCAATTTTGTCTCTGCCCCACACTCCCCCTCTCATTAATATGGTCTGCTCCCGGTGCTTTTAAACAGGTGTGTAAACTATTAATGCTCTTTTTTACGCAAAGTAACCTGCCGATATTACGGAAGAGGTGCGTACGAGTTTTTATATTTAATTACTAAAAATACAAAACAACCTCCAAACACTAACACAAATGTTTAAGTTTGACGGTTTCAATTAAACTTATGTTGGATATCTGAAAATTGAGTTGTGTCAACTGAACTTATTTGTCTTGGTTGAAAACGTTTCGCTACTTATCCAAGCTGCGTCTTCTGTTATGTTGGATACCTTCAATTAAGTCCGTGTGCTTAGGCCAACAATATTGTTTGTTTAGTGATTCAGTTAGTTGTCTATGAGTTACCAATCGAAGATTCTACTCTCCAGTGTCCATTAATGAAATATAGTTCCAGAACTTTCCATGTGTTTCATTATATCATGCATGGTCACAATGTTTTGCCTTCAAATAAACAAAATTTATTGGCTTTACACTTGAATTGTTCGACTTTAACTCAAATGTGTGTGACAAACTTCAGCATTTATTGCTATTATTTTGATACATTTTAAGAATTGCTGTAAGTACTTCAGGGTCATGGTTTGTGACTGTGGCATAAGAGTATGGGACATGCTTTTCACAATGCCACACTATTTGTGAACGTTTAAGGAGTTAAAAAAACGAGGGGTCAGTGAGTCTTACTATTTTTTCCTTATAGTGTTGAGCAAAAATAGAGCTTTGACTTAAATATTCCATAATTGAAAAAATGAAAAGCATATGTTTTCTGTAGGACACTACCCCATGAAAGAAGAATATTTAGTACAATGACAATTCATGTAAACTAGTACAGGAAAATATTCCTTTGAGGCCAGGAATTATAAGAAGTTCATACAAAAGAAATGCAAAATTCTAAATATTATACAGCTAACTGGTTGAAATTGAAAGAATAAGGTAGGGTTGGGTAAATTGTCACCCCCCACCCCCCACACATACACCCATAAAACAGCTGTTAGGCTGGTGGATTGTGAACCAGGATAGTCTCCTAGGGGAAACGTGTATGGATCACAGTTGATCTCTGCCCATTTTCTTCATTTTTGCTATTTTGTTCTTGGGGCTTTTGGTAGATATAACATTTCATTGTAAAAAAAAAAAAAAAAAAGAATATTCTCTGAGTGCACCATGTCAAAACACTTCTGTTTTTAACTTGATGTGAAGCTTTGCACTTTTTTTTGTATTTTGAATTAGTGCTGGTGATTGAGTGCCTCTGCTTGATGTCTGTGTTTAAGGCAGAATGTCCTTGATTTTATACTACTAAAGTGTTCAAGAAATTATTGCAATAAACTACTGCAACTTTCCAACATGTGGAGAAGCTGGGGATTAACTACCTGGTGTAGGATTAGACATAATATAGGTCTGGAAATGAGTATTCATACACAACTAGAAAATAATCATGGCAGTGCACAGTGGCAAAAAGCAAACATTTCTTATGATCTATCACCTCCAGTATTGATGTTTGGACTGGGTGTGTCACAGCACAATGTTTTCCCATTTCAAATATTGGGGTCATTTCAGAGTTCCTGCAAAGTGTAATGTGAAGATGACCAATCTCATTTGGTTTTCAAATTAGTTTTTGCCTTTCTTCAATAATTTTGTCTGTTTGAAGCAGGGGATGCTACACTCAGCTGTGCTTGTTGCAGGGTCTATTTACATTGAAATTCATAGGTGAGGCAACTACACTAGTAGGATAAAAAAATGAAGTTGACATCTTTCAAGAAACAAAGCATTTCTGATAAGATGTTTTGCCTTAATTCGGCAGATCTCAAACACAAAACAATGAAAGGAAAGTAGCAAAATTTGAGGATTCAAAGGGACTGTATTAAAATAAGACTAAGATCAATAGTTGCTCCTCAACCAAACATTCTAAAATTATTCTGATGTGTTGTCACTCACTTTTGTTCATAACGATCTCTTCTTTGTGACAGTCATCTGTCAAAGAAAATTCAAAAGTAGTAATCTGGAGGATGGGGTCATTCCCTCTCCTTGCTGGCAGGTACTGAATGTGGACTGTGCGGCTAAAGTTTAAATCAATTTATGTTGTAGAAATGTTTGATTATAGTTATATTATGTGTAAGCTGGGTATTCTGAGGACTTACAAAAGCATTTGAATTTGAAGTGTGCAATGATACTGTAGGTGTTTTTAAAATAATTACCATCCAAACTAAGAATGGGAGAATTCAGGAATTTCAGCTTCCTCCCTTCAGGAATGAAGTCTAATGTAGAACTCATATGCGGTTATATTACATGTCCTAGTAGCTCAATGGGTAGAGCAGAAGGATGGGATACAGAAGCTGCGGGATAAAATCCCAGCCTACCCACAAGTTGTGTACCTGAGTGAGACACTCAGCGCTAGCTGCCCCGCAGCTGCCCACTGCTCCCCATAGGGGGATGGGTTAAATGTATGTAAAATATGTATATGTGCTCAATGACAATAAAGGTTGTTCTTCTTCTTAAACAGATTATTTCATGCAAACCCAACAGATGATCAACTTAATTTCAGAAATATGGTGTGCCTTGTGTTTCTTCCCTTTATAAATTGCATGACTCTGCATCCTCTAAGTCCAAATCCACATGAAACCTCCGGTCAGAGTGGCAGAGCACACAGGGTCCAATGCACTCAATCAGCCTAACATGATAGAAATTAGCTCACTGCAGAGAGTTTCTTCACCAGCCTGCAAGTGTGAAACAATGACTGCATTACATTCATGTGTATATGTATCTACTAAGCCACCTTTCTGGTCAAAGTGTCAATACTTCAGTATGACCTAAATATAAACACATGCACTTTTTGTGTGTGTCAGCACATGAAACTGAGCCCAACACAGAAGTTAAAGAAAACACCCCCAGCTTAGTTTAGACATACAGAAGAGGTAGATTCCTCGCTTCTTCTAATGTACAAATGTCACTTAAAGTCCAAGTAATGGTCACATAATGGCCAAGTGTCACTTATTGATGGGAGCTGAGCCACTAGAGTCTCCCAGAACTCTTGCTCAGTGTTGTAATGATGATCAGCTTATTAAATTTAATTTGATTGTTCAGCTGCTTTCCCCATGACATCTTATTTTGTTTTTTGGAGCTGCTCACTGAGTACATTGCAGCGTGTGATATTGTTTAAAATGATTTAATAAGCACTTTGTTTTATGACAGAGTGTTATTATTTTACAAGCCTCTCGGCAGCCAACGTCTTTGCAGATCAGGCCAATTCTATCCACACCTCTTTTTATTTTACTATGCACTGGCTGCTCCACAAGGATGGTGGCTGAAGGCGACAGGAAAAGTTGTGCCCCTTCTTTCCCACAGAATCAAACTTACTCCCGACCAAAGGGCCTGTTCCCACAGCCTCAGTGGTCTTGCGTCACTCAAAATGCAGTATTTTTACAGCAAGATTGTGCTGAAATGAAGGTCTATTTGAGATCTTTGCCACGATCTAACCAAAAATCTGCTTGCAGTGTGATATTCGCTGGTAATGTAAATGCTCAGTGGGGGTGTGTCTGCTTGTGTATGCCTACCATTTGGAGTTTATGTGCGCCTGTGATTGAGAACCTCATTGCTGCAGTGATGTATTCTCATTATGCCCCCATACCCTGACCGTCACACCCATACTGGTCCTCTCCTGGGGGACTGGGGTGTCTGGGCTTCTCCTTCTCTCTGCTCCTCCATTTCCCATCCCTCTGGCATTCTGACTTCAACTCCCCCCATCCCCCCACCTTCACTGAAGGTGAAGTGCTCAGTTGTCCTGCTGCCCGATGGCTACTGATGGCTACCGATGTTATCTGTACATGAAAAGCTGACATAGAAGTTCTGAACTGGGTGTTGTGTGTAGTAAATTCATTATAAACAACTGAATAAAAGAAAAACGTATGGACCCACATATTTTTTCTGTGAAGCGTCTTTGGAGGACCTAACTGTCCACTAACCTTTTTTCAGAGCACTGGTTGTCCATTCACATAGCACCACAAGCTTTGGGCATCTCTTTATGGTAAAGTGCTTGATATTTCAGCAAGAAAAACATTCTGCATTCAAACAGTTTTGAATCCACAACCAAAGCTGTTGTATTGCAGGCTGTAAATGCTAGATTATTTCCAAGTCCAACACCTTCTGTTACAACTTAGGCTTAACAAAACACCTCTGATCAAATGGACTAGTGGCAGCTGTCCTGTTATTTTGCAATAGAGTGATCCCCATGGGAGGCCTGTTTAGCTCCCACAGTTTGAAGTCACTAACCCATCGTTTAAAAAAAAAAAAAAAAGCTCATGTGTACTAGCTCCTGTTTTGACTTTTAACTGCGCAGGCGTTGAGCAAGAATATTAAGCTTGGCAGTTGGAACAATGCTATTTTAGTCAGGTGCCTATGATATGGGTGTGTATTTGTGTGTGCAAAGGCAAGATAGGTTTGGGGAGGTAAGGTTACACCATGGGAAAGGCAGTAGAGGAGATGGTGGTACCAGATAGTGAGCGCATCAGACAAGGAGCCAAGAGCTAGCTCTTGGTGCTTTAATGGATGATTTGAAACAAGGCTCTTGCTGTTTGGCCTGGTGCAGGCCTCCCCAACACTATAAACCTCATGATTAACAGGGTAAAGGTGGGGTCAGGGCTGTGTATGTATTCAAGGCTCATAGAATCTCTACAAACAAGCTTGTTTTCACAGATGATTCCAAAGGCACAATGTCTGTAAATTAAGTATTAAGTTATTAAGTATCCTAAAGAGAGGTGAAGAATTAAATAATAGTCCTGTTCTCTCTTTAGAAACATTATCAATGTTGATAATATGATGTCCTCCAATAAACAGCCTGCTGTGTAAAAACAGAAAGAATGTGATTTATTCTCAGGTGTCTGTGTTACTTCACCAAATTGTAATTTTTTATGGTTATTACAAATTGCTCGGCACTTATTTCATAGTTTCATGCAGTAAAAACTAAGATAAAAAGTAATTGAGAAGATATGTGTGTTTTGATTTAACCATGTGACCAGATTGCAGCTACTACTCGCCAAATATAGTTTTCAGTTCATGCCTCATTTGGGAAAGTTTTGATTTTAGACAGTGTTAGTGTTACTTGTGTCAGTGTTACTTGTGTCTAGTCTGGAAAACTGGAAGTGATGTTTCTGGCATAAGTTATGGGGGTTTTGCTGAAAATCAAAGAAAAGCTGTTTAGTTAGCATATTGTAACATAGAAAAATGGGCAGGGGAATACCCATGTTACATTACCACTGTTAACAGAAAAATCACAAATTTTATTACAAATTGTTTGTACAATCCAAGCAATTGCTTATACTCTGTAAATGGACTGTGACCCAATTTCTGTTGAGATGTCTGTTTAGATCAACTTGAAAGCAATCAGTGAAGAGACATGAATGAATGGCTAGCCGGTTTAATAAGGGAGACAGACTGACGCTGATAGACCTGTGGCGTCTTCAGCTTGTGACTCACAGACCAGGAACCCAGATTAACGGGGCAGAGAGCGTAGCGAGGGATTCCTGTTTCGGTCAGCAGAGTTGAAGGGAAAGAGAGGGAGGAAGAGTGTGAGTACATAAGGAGAAGAGATAATAGGAAATCCTTATTTTATAGATTCCTGTTTATAATTATTATATGTATGTGTGCTTGGGAAGAATCACAAGCCAAGCATTAAAAACCAGGAATTAGATGAAGAAAGGAAGATGTGTAAAGAAGAAGAAAACAAAGACACTGAAAGCGAGGGCTAAGATCAAGACAAAGATGGAGGTAGGGAAGGAGGATAGGGTTTATGGTGATGCTCTGTTTGTGACTGCTGTCTACTGGATGAAAACAGGGCCTCCTTAACTCCTAGTGGGTTAATGGAACTTTTATGAGTTTGTCCTGCAATCGTGTAACCCCTGGCGTCTCCTTTCCTCTTTTTGTCTTTGTCTTTCTTTCCCATTCTCTCTCTCTCTCTTTTCCCTTCCTCTATCACAGGGCAGATCAGAGTTGAGCCGCTCCTGTGTTTCTGTAAACACTCCTCACTCTCTGCACTGGGTTTATGAGGATTGGACCAGTTAGGAGGAAGCCTAAGATGGTGAGTGAGTCACTAGTCTGGTTTAGTTTACATTAGGTAAAGACTTGTTTAGGCAGTGCTTAGTATGGTCAGGTGGAGGCTATGGACAGCAGCAGTGTAATTAAGCATGCATGTCCCCTTTTTGTCCAGTTATTGGCTCTACTACTGTGGGAAATGATTGGTCCCACTTTCAAGAGGGTGCTTAGTGAAAAATAAGAAGTAGCTCATTTGCTTTATTGCGACAACCACATTGGCAACCCCAGACACCAAGACTTCTGTGACACCAAACCCCACAAGTAAAACGTCTGCCACTAGGATTAAAGCTGTTAGATGCCTGACAAGATGAGGTGCATTAAATACAAGAGAATGGGGAGGAGGGGTGTCTGTAGGTTGGGTGGATTGATGGAGACTGGAGCAAAAAAGCAATGGGAACCTGACCAGGTTTTGCCATCATAAAGCACAACTGAGGAATTAATAGCTCTGGACAAGACGCAACTTTTAACGCCGGCCATGACTCACACTGACTGTCAGTAATGGGTTTTATTCACTTCCATCATTTGAGTGTCGATTGCAATCATGGGGCTATCTGAGAGGTATGATTGACGGGCTGGAGTCCAGAGGTGTGGGCCGGGAGTGCAGGACTAAGGACAAAAGGGAGATGGACCCCGATTCTGATGCTCATATCTGCCCGTGGTGCAGAAGTCAACTGTTTAAAGAAATCCTCAATTGTGATTTAGTTTTTAAAAACAGAAGAACCTCTTTAATCTGCTTGTCATATTTGTATCCAGCAGTTTCCCCACCATTCTTCTCCCTGTTTTGTTTCATGCTGCTATTTCCATTTCCTCTTTATGTCCCAAACCTGAAAATTATAAGCCCAGACCTTAGTCTTACAGCCTGTACAATTTCATCAGACTTCACAAATAGCTTTAGGGTGTATAACCTCCTAGAGCACATAGTCAAAGGCAGGCAGTTTAAAGATGATGATCAATATTGATTCCAGTTACAGAGTGAGTGTGGGGTGATGTGAGGGGGAGTTGGGGACTTTACACCTCCTGGATGTTGATAGGATCAATGGGCTTTAGAGGATAGAGAATGGATGGTTCCTTGTGTGTAAGCTGTGTTAGCAGTAACAAGTTCAGAGAGATTTACACAACCTGGGCTCCACATGTCTTCCTTTTCCCTCTACCTCTGCATTTGCCAATTATCCTACACAATGATGAACATGCATGTGAAAATGCAATGGTGTGTATGTGTGTACAGAGAAGATGGTGGTGACTTCAAATGAAACACCAGCCATAGTTTCTACACATTTAGGGTATTGATTTGAAGGGAATAAGCTGGTAATCTGCCAGGCAGTTACATTAGGCAGACATGACATACATATACCTACTTGTTTTTATGGAGCTAGAACATTAGTCATTTTCGAAAGGGGTGAAGTTACAATGGTACCAAAAAGATTCAACCTCTAATTGATAGGGGTTCTCAGAATAGTTGAGGACAACTGAATGTGGAGGCAAAGACCTGTCAAAATTGGTCATGGTTACCCCCGAAAATAAGTCCTTTTTTATTCTAATAAAACCTGTCCTTGCTATATTTACCTGCTTAGCACAGTCCATTGCTCTGGGACCACTATGACCTGCCTGTGTGGGTGTGTGTGTGTGTGTATTAGAAGGAGACATAATGGTGACTTAGCACCTGGACACGTCAGCAATATGCAGATTCAGCAATGTTGATATAGCATTCGAATTGGCAGTGAATGCAAATTTATTTCAGGCCCGGTGTTTGGGAACTAATAAGACTAAGAGAATAAAGTTTGTGTGTGTGTTGCAAAGCACAAAAGAAAGGGAGATAAGGATTCAGCTGTGTCCGTGAGGGTGTTGGATTACAGATGACGGCTAAGAGTGAGAAATCCAATCATTCCACATTCAGGGAGTGCTTCATTCAGCCACTGACACAGGCCTCTGGGGTAGGACTGTGGAGGGGGGTGCAAGTTATGCCCTGTCAGTGGGTCTTATGACCTGATGGATGTGGTGGTACGGGATGCAGGGAACACCCTGAATATTGCACCTCACTCACACAAGCAGTGCCATTCCAAGAACAGAGCTGGGTTCACTGATGTCTGTGCTGTAGGACAAACAGCTCCTGCAGCTTGTCTAATTTATTACAGTATCTTTCTGCTTTGCTACAATTGTGCTTTATGTTGAAGGCTGGACACAACTGCACACATGTATGGATGAGCAAAACACACACATTACAGAATCCCACATGGCAGTGCTGAACAGTTCTCCACAACTATCATTATACTGAAAAGCTCCAAAGTTGCATCTTCTTTTATTGGAATGGCATAATAACTATCCATCAACTCAGCTAGCCAAATGTATCTGTCCCTCCTGACTCCCACAGCCAATAGGACACCTCAATTTTTGAGAGCTAATTTGTCACAGTCAGCAACATCCCTCCCATTTCCTTCTGTCCCTGAAGTGAGTGTTATTGTCATCCCAAATCTCTGAGGATGGTTTTATCATTCCTGCTTAGTACAGCACTGGGACATATGAGATACACACATTCACAGGCATATTTCCAACCATACCAACCACTCTGCAACCTTTGTGATGCATTTAATTCTACTCCTCTTCTCTCTATATTCCTCACACACAAACAGACAATGATGGCTCTGGGTGTGTGTGTGTGTGTGTGTGTGTGCTGTTTCCCTCCACCCTGCTCTAAATGAACCAATTATAGGTGTTTATGCTTTAATGTGTGTAAGCGTCAGGAGAGAAACATTGCACCACTCACCACCTAATCAATGAGGCCTTGTATGCTACACCACCCCTCGCTTCTCTCCTCTCACTTGTCCTCTATCACATCACTCCTTGCTCCTCAGTCTTTATTTTCTCTTTCTCTCTCAAACACACTCTCTTTCTTGTTTCCTCTCTGTTCAATTAGCAAGAGACAAGCATGAGGTATCAGGTCAATTGGCCATGAAGAGAGCTTTAAACAGAGCAAGATGAGGCAGTCACAGAGCTGCTATATGCTCTGGCAACTACTGCACTGCATTTCAGACTGTGCTGCAGATGCATATTGTGTTTTAAAATGTGGTCAAGTTATAACAATAAATTGTATGTATAGTAAAATAGAGGAACTTTTTTTTCTCAAGAAGTTTTATTTTTTGCACCAATGTCTTTATATTTCTAAGGTAGATTTGGTGCACTGACTGCTAGTTAGGTTCTCTAATACCCCTGTATATTTAATACTGAAGTTTTCTTTAACCTGTATACTTTGATACTAAGGCTTGAGATATTTTATATGTTTCTTACTCTCAGCAATATTCTGTTACTGTATATATACACTAAAGCACCATGTGCATCTAAAACAGTCCCCAAACAATGCACAACTCCATTTGAGTCATGTTAGATAAAAGCTACTATCTCCAGCAGGGGTGGAAAGTAACAAAGTACAATTAGTATTTTACTTTAGTGAATGTGTTATATACTTTGAATTAAGTGTTTCAGACTCCTGGGTACTTTTCCCTTTTGCTGCTAATACATATAAAAGCTTTTGATAATAGTAAGTTAAATTAGTGCTGAAATTAATGTACTTTGTTACATTTTTACACTTACCTCTAAAAACATTCCACCTTCCTGGAAACTCAACTGTCGGGATTCACTGATGCTATACATCACTTGTATGTGTCTTCATTTGACTCCCATGTGACTTCAAGCATCAGTGACAAGCACTCAGGGGTTAGTGCCACAACTTTCACTGTGTTTATGTAACTAGACAGAAAAGGATTTGAATGAGCTGAGGGCTAATGAGACCATTATCCAATCCATACTGACAGATTATCAGAGTTCAGGTGTAGGAATTAGCACCAGAAAAATATATTGGATTGATGCATCCGTATTCTGTTGGTCAGGTGGCACACTGACTTGCTATGCACCTGAACTCCAGTACCATTGTCACCTGGAAGAAACCTGGAGTTCTAAAGTTCTAAAGAGCAAACTTGGTGTGAACTCTAGTCTCCCTCATGGTGTCTTGAGAATTTCCTATTAACTTTATACATTAGTTACATTCTCAGACCTCATTTTTCATTTTAAACCATTATTACACCAAAACAGATTAATCCACAGATCATCATCTACCTTTCCAGTGTCTGTTTAATATTAGTGTGTGTTATTCCCTCCTGACTGTAGACCGAGGATCAGTCTACCTCTTCTCTGCTCTTGCTCACCCTTACCTATTACAGGTTTGAAGCAGCACCAGCAGCCTCTGCATCAGGCCTTTTTTCCAGCTGGTGGCAGAGATGAATGTGGCTCAGAGGGAGCCGCACCCCCTGTGTATTTAAGGCCCACCCTGGTGGGTCCAACACATACAGTGCGGCCAGAACCCTGGTCCCAACACTGATTATTTACCAGGCTTGTGTCTCTGTGGGGACCGGGTGGTGATAGATTCTGACGAGGCTGATGATCACTCTTCCAATGAGAGTAATTAATAAAATGAAGAGCTACCGAGCATGTGCAGTATTGTGTGATAAATAGAGAGTGCATGTAGTTATTACTCATAGGTGACAGACTGTGTGTGGGGGTAATGTGGCAACCTAGTGTATTGTAGAAGAGGAAAGACTAGAAAAACAAAGTTAGAGCAGGATAGAAAAGTATGAATGAATCTCATAAAGTATGAGAATAGGAGAGTGTTAACATCTTGGAGATCAGGGCAGAAATTGATTAAGCTATTTAAACCCTATTCTAATGTCACATGTCTAGCTTGGGGCAGGTGACAAAAGAGACAAGGTTGCATAGTCAGTAATAAAGAAAGGAGAGAGTAACCTACATAGCAATACAACACAAGCTGGGCAGATTTTGTTCTGAGATTTAGTGTTTATTCCCTGACATGATCACATTCATTGTCAAGATGCTTGTACAGGGTCCATGCGTCACCACAACTCACTACACCCAATGGATATTCAAATGAGGACTTCATAGTTATAATTAGCGGTTGTTATGTGTCTCGATGTTGACCCACTGTCTGCAATAGAATTATCTTCACTAATGAACCTAAGCAGAGTCAATGACTCAGGCTGGGGGAATGTTGTCTACAAAACAGGAAGACGACGTGTGTGTGTTGTGCTGATGTGCAGACACTGTGGGTGTGGATATAGGCTAGAACTAAATAGCCTCAATATTATTGGTGGGTTCATTTAAAAGATATCAAGGCCCCATCGCTACCCATCGAGACAGTGGGTTGTTACGCACTGTCGAGCAAGCTATTATACCTGCTAGATTCCAGCCACTAATTTAGCCACATGCCACATGACACTTTACGTGCGTTTGATATGAATCACAGGGTGCTTAGAGCAGCCTCACCCCCTCTCCTTTTACTGTGACCCCACTGCTCTTACTTGCTTAAAGAGTGAGTCGTTAAACAGCCAAAAGGATTCACCAGCAGTTATAATGGGGAAATAATGAACGCAGTTGGCTTAGGTATTTATCACAGCAGCCCTTCTTTTAGCTTAGGCAGTTTTATTCTCTAACTGTCAGGGAGGGGGTCCCACCAGGTGGACAATTAACTTTAAAGTAAGAATGAACATACAAGCAAAAATATCAAAAGGTACAACACTTGATCATCTGTGTATAACTTATAAATTCAACTTTAGCTCAGTACCATGAAGCTGTGAACTTTTGCTGACACATCAGACTGGTGTGGACACAGCCAATGTGGTGTGTCTGGTGTCACTGGCTGCCTGGCTGAGAGGGTGAGGCCCTTCTGCTCAGACCGGCTGGCTCAGGACTCTGTCGGTCCCTCGGTCGCTCGCAACCCCTTTAGACGTCAGTGCAGGCCGGTCTCACCACGGCTCCTTTACAACCTGCTTTCATGTGTCCTTTAATAGGGAAACCGCCGGCTGAGCAGCCGCCTATAAAACACAGGCAAATTAAAACACCCAAATATGAATAAGCTTCAATGCTTAATTCAGCAGGCCAGGGTTAAAGGCGTAGTTATTGTTTGGGGAGACCTCAGGAAGACTAGATAGTGCGAGGACAAAAGATGTCCTTTTCTTTATATCCTATTTATCACATGGGAAATAATGGCATCTTAATAAGATTTCTGCAACTTTTAAACCTGCATATACTTCCTTTGTTATACAATCAAATGAAGATCATTTTCAAAGGACACAGTTGAGGCAAGTGCACAACTTCCCAAAGAACAAAAACAGAGTGAGTCACTAACCCACGACACAAATCCTGCCACCAGTGGCTTGCCACAGTCTGCTACAACTGTGGCTGCCACTTAGACGACAGCTCTATAAAATGTCACAAAGAAACACCAGTTTAAAATAAATAAATAAATAAAATAAAGCAAAACCACATTTGTTTTTTTTCTTCTCATTTCATTGTAATGATGGAAATAAGGGCATCATTCTGAGATTAGTGCAGCTATTTCTCCCCAACTGACGTAAAGGTTATGCGTGCATGGTGAAGTGCTTTGGAGAAACAATGGAACAACAATCCAATGAAGAGCTGGATGCTGGGATTATAGCCTGGTCTGCAAACTTCAAGCTGCATAGGACTGGTAATAACAGCTTCTGGAACATGTTCTGTGAAGACCATGGTATGTACATACAAGATAAAAGTTTACCACCAAATACTCTTTCTGTAGGTAGCGTACAGCCTAAAATTGTATGTGTATGTGTTTCATTATCTGAGCACACTAAAATAAATGTGGCCACAGCCATCACTTTCAAAAAAGACACACAACATACTGTGTGTATTTTACAAACTCAGACACAAAGACTAAATACACAGAATTTCTTTTATTTTAAGCTACAGTGTAACAGTATGAGGATCTGAAGTTTACAAAATAAAACTAGAATACTTCTCAAAACTACAACAATGCTGAATATACATTATGTACATTTGCACAGAGCAGAGAAATTTTTTTCACTGACACACACACCAACTGAGGGAGGATAGACCGTCAAGTAAAAGCAGGAAAGAGAAAGTGCTACATAATGACAACATTTGGTAGCAAAGACTATAAAGCTGAAACTCTATTGGTCACAGGATACTACTGCAGTGGCTCAATTAGAAGCTGTAGACCACAAGAGAGGTAAGAGGTAAGAGATTGTGTAACTAGGTGGCATAGCTCATCTCAGAGCAAAGCATACAGTGCATAAACAACCAGATATTTATCTCACAGTGTAGTAGAGCAGAACTGCTTCATTCGTTGAGTAGTGACCAAAAGGTGGTACCAAAGAAATGACACTAATATAACTCAAGTGTTTTCAGAAGGTTAAAAAAGTAGCATGCTGTCAGGTAGTCTCAGTTTACACCTAAATGACTAAATGAAATGATTAGTGCCAAAAACTGACAACTATGTAAACTCTGAGTTAACAGTACGGACAGTTTTGGTTACTTTCCATGCCATCTACGGTGATTGTACACTGCTATCTCTTTTACTGCATCTTTAATGAAATTCCCATCACTATCTTAATTCTTATAGGTCACCAACAAAAAACAAAAACCATCAAAAACAAACGTTATCATTAAAAACATTATTTGCATTGTTACCTGTAAACCTGCAGCATTTCTTCTAACTCTCATTTTCCCACTCTTAGCTGAGACTGTAAAGAGAGTGTGCTTTATTTCTAAATACTGATCTAAGGTCAGTTTTAACATTTCCTGCCCACGCAGAGAGAGACATGAATTCAAAGTATGATCCAATGCAATGGGGTACATGTATCAACATAGAATATGTTAACTGGACTGCAGATTTGTGGCAGAGGGCAAGGCCTTAGTCTCTCCTGAGTATAATGGGATGGGGCACTGGGGTGTGTGCTTTCCATTTGTGTGTATGGTAGAATCACAGTAAACTGCACTCCCCCTCCATTCACTGTCCTTCCTCCTCACGGAGGAATTGGAAGACAGATGAGAAGTCCTTGTTAGCATAGCCACGGGAGCACATGACTCGGTAGAGCTGATGGGCCAGGGAACCAAGAGGGATTGGAGTCTTAGTATTGGTAGCAGTATTTTGGGCAAAACCAAGATCCTACAAGAAAAAAAAGAGAGGCAGAGTTTCAGATGACATTTTGTTTATTCACCTAACACCTAATGTAATTGAAACTAATAATATATGTATTTATCGCTTTTCTGTCAGATTTCTTAAGTTGAGTTACTGTGATTGAACTACCCTGGCTAGGGCATCCACAGCACACATGGCAAGTGATTAACAGACCCCCAGATGCACTACATAATACATACAGACACAGGCTGAGCCATACAAAGACGCTAATGCAGTGGCAGTAAAATCATCGTGCATAGTAAGTCACAGATTGTGAGGAAGGGAGCAGATAATACAACACAGGGATAAATGCTCGCTTCCAAGTAAAACAAACAAACAAAAGGGTCAAGAAGGGGACCAAAAAGGCTAAACAAAGAAAAGATAGAGTAGGACCTGAAATATTAGTCAATCAGCAGAAAGCCGGATTACTATAAAAGTCAAATGATGCAACGTGGCAAATATTTAAGGATATGCATATTTACCCTATTTTATTTCATTGTAAATTGAATACATTTGCATTTTATTGTCTGTCAATAGTAAAAAACAAAAGCTATTTGAAAATGTCCAAGACGGAATAAACTATTATAATTTCATAATCTGAGAAACTGTCAATGATGAAGAATGAAAAAAGGAGAGCAGCATATCCTATACCTTGGCCATCAGAGTCGTTCCAAAGCCACCCTGGTAGTTGTTGGCAGAGGGAACTCCCTCCATGACTCCTGGGACTGGGTTGTATGTGTCGCTGGACCAGCAACGGCCTGAGGACATGTTGAGGATTTTTGCCAGCAGTTTAGGGTCCAAACCGAGTCTGGGACATTTAGGAGTAAAAGACAGAGCGCATTATCATTTTTACTTTTGACATTTTTGTGTCAATCACCAACCAACCATGTGCAGTGTAAATGTCTCCTAAAAGGAAGCACACAGTAATAGTGATTCTTGTGTGAAAAGGGCCATAGCCATAGATTATTATATTTAAATTTTACTTTTTAGATTAAAGGGAAAAAAAGTTTGAAGTTAAAAAAAAGGGGACAGAGAATCTGTGTGAGTATCGAGGAAATGGGTTACACAGACAAAGAGGATAGAAGCATCGATTATTAAATTCATTTTCAAAACCGAGCAAAGAAGAAACATGGAGAAAAATGGTTGTGGGGGTCCCTGGTGATTGTGGTGACCCCTACTGAACCTTATGCCCAGCTGTGGCCATTCCTCAGTGTTAATGGCTGAAGGCTTTGTAATGCTGGCTAATGCAGTATTGATGTTTACCAGAACATCTATCCTTCATCATTCTTTTTTCATGAAAAAGAAAGTGGAGGTGGAGGAGGAGAAGTGGTTGCGCAGCACAGGGGAGCCATAAACCTCGTTCTCACATACAGAAGCATGCTCTTGTTTCTGCTTTCCATTTCTGCAGCAACCTACTTTTTCATGCAAGAGGACAAATCCCCACACTGTAATAGAGTCTTTAGATTTGTATTAAAATGCAAAAGCAAATGGGACAAAAGAGTATAGACAGACAGAGGCAGAGAGCGAAACAGTCTAGCGCCAAGCACTAGAGTAGAACAGGGTGTAACTGCAGGATCTGTGTTGGCTGTTCATCTGCCTGTATACTGCAGCTTTTGTATATTAACAGTTTAAAGGCCAGTGTAAAGCTGACCACATCAAGCCCTGGCTGCTACACTTCACTGTTACTTACAGGCCTGTAACTCTATTCCGCTCTCAATATGACTATTAAACCATCATAGGTCCTTAAGGCCAGCAGCTTCCCTCTCTCCCTCCCTCTGCCTGGCTCTCATTCTGCCATTACTACCACAGTTTTTATTAGCTGTCTACCAACTAATTAAGAATGGGAATTGCATTTACACTCTCTACATGTGTCTCCCTCCTCCCTTTGCCTTCGTCTCATTTGTGTCTGCTCACACTCCGTCATTCTTTTTAACCATTTTGGAAATGTGGCATAAGCGAAGCTGCTTGTGTGTAAACATGTGTTTTAGTTTGCTAGTTTTTTTAAGTGCACACTCACTCATGACAGCTTTTTTTTCGTTTAAGTCTGTAAGCATCCCACACCATCCTGATTCCTCTCTTCTCTACCTCCCCCTTGTCCTCCCTGCTGACACCTCTCTGTCTGAGGACTCTTGGGGACATATGTTTGACATCGCACACAGGAACCCCCACTATCTCCACACACACACACACACACACACACACACACACACACACACACACACACACACACACACACACACACACACACACACACACACACACACACACACACACACACACACACACACACACACACACACACACACACACACACACACCCTCCTTGCGTTCTGGGTCAGCAGCTGAAAAGGTTACTGACTGAGCTACAATAAAGCGCGTCCGAGCGCGCAGATCGTTTGTTATAGCAACCAGAGACGCTGACGGGGAGCTGTTGTCCTCTGTTAACGATAAATCAATGAAGTTCCCTCCTGTTCCCATCACGCACACACAACCGCACACACATGCATGGCTGTGGTTATTAGCTGACGCAGTGCTGTTGTTCCTCGCCTGTGGTAATTTGCGTGGAGAAGAGGACATGTCACGCTTTAACAAGATTGACATAGATAAACACATGGACATGAACGGCGAAACAAACGTGTTGCTGTGCAATGCCCCTGCAGATTAATGTAATGTGCAAGAGAAGGTACAGGCAAAAATAGGAGGCATTGAGAGTTTGTGTGACTTTATATGCTGGGAGCTCTAGCAGGTGGAGTTTATTTCAGCACTGATGTTAACTGTCTATTTCACTGTGATTAGCTCCTCATCTTTGTTACAGAAGAGGAAGCCCAACCCATTCCACATTTATTCTTACTTTAAAGAGCTAACGAGCACACACACACACACACATAAGGATTTACTATGCCATTTATAGAGGCAACAAGCGCATTTATCACCTTTAATCATCATCGGAACATATGCTCACAATTAATTTAAGCTTCGAAGGGAAGAGGAGATGTTTTTGCTCATGTGTGTTGTGGTAAATCTATTGCTCTCTCTTAATAAATAGGGCTGTGTGTTGTTAAATCCTTAAATTTGCCTGTCGTTTCCCCAACAAATTAAATAAAGGAGGAATTGGGTGTGGTCCTACTTGCATCAGTGACAGTGTATGCATGAATAACTGAAGGTATACAAGGTTAACTGTAACCGTCAAAAGTCTCATATCCCTTCCTGGGCCAGTCTTTCTATATTCATCTTCATGTGCATCAATAAAGTCACTGCTACGCTTCTCCACTACTATGCGCGTCTCTGCAGCTTCTCATCCCCCTCTTCCACTGACTGGTTGGCTGCATGCAGAAATTACAGCAGGCAGAAAAGAGGGATAGGAGAAACAAAGGGATTAAAAGAAAAATGGTAAAACAAGGAGGTAAAGCAAATAAGGATGGGGAAGAAAAGCCTAAAAAGAAAGAAAGAAAGGGAGGTAGAAAGACACGGTGTGTATTTGTGCTTAGGTGCGCGTGTGTGTGTTTGTGGTCATAATTGTCATGCGTGGCCATTCCTTGCACTAAGAGAACGTCACGCTCTGTTGGAGATGGCCCAAGCTTCCATCTGAGATCAACAAATTAGGTCCAAGATGCATGTGTGAGTGTGTTCGCCTGCATGTACAAGTAAAGACACAAAACAGACATATTTAATAAATAAATAAATAAATAAATAGGGCAGCTCCATCACGCCTAGCTCCAGAAGATAAAATGTTATTTCTGTTTTCTTCTAAATTGGCTGTGAGTGCTCTGTCTCCTTTGTGCTGCACTCTGTCATGTATATGTGTCAGTACACATGAGGCCTAAGAGAACATCCTCTCTGCATATGAGGCTGGGCTGCAATGCAGCATGGGAGATTTAGGGGTGTGGGCTCTTTCTAAACGATAACAGTCTTTCTCAAACCATCTAATAAAGCCTTAGAGATTAGCTAGCAAGAAGAAGAGGAAACACAGGAACAGACACATGCAATCAGGACTGAATATGGGTCAATATTAAAATAATTTACACTCAAAATGAAGGGATAGAGTAGCTGTTATTCTTATCCTTTTTCATGAGCATGCATTATAATGATGTGCACTATGTAGATAAGTTGTGGAGGTTTGGTAGAAAACTGCTGTCTTCAGTGTATTTGGATGTAAATCTGTGTATCTAAGTGTGTGTGTGTGCATCAAAGACAGTGTGGCAATGTGTAAATCTGTGTTGCTCCCTTAATGCCTCCATATTTCAGAGGCCTAGTGTGGGGATTTATGTGCAACTGCTCATGCCAATTTTCCTCCTCTGTCTCAGCACAGATAAATCAGCTGCACTGTAAGAAGAGCAATTTGTGTACACGTGCACGTGCGCGCACACACACACACACACACAAAATGGGTACACACACAATTTAAGTTGCAAAACCCATAATTAAACCCATGATAGAAATAATCTGATTGAAAAAGTATATTAATAAACAAACTAATTCTCAAAAGAAAAGTCCAATCAGGTAATTTAATTCAATACGTAATGCTTGAGCACACTTCCAAAAAAAGTACAACTGATTAGGAAACCTGGATGTTGACAAGACCTTGGAGCTGAGAAGACCCTTCATACAGCAACAGGAAATTAGTGAATTCTTAGACGATTTAATGTCAGATCAGATTTTAAAGGCTTTATTTAGAAGACTTCATGTCCCATCATCTGCAGCCTAATGGCCAAAGAGTATATTGGCCAAAATGAGGCACGATGAATTATGGAATTTCTAGGCAGTGTTTAGGCACATGGGTGTGACAGAATACTGGTGAGAGCTCAATCAGTAGATGTAAATTAGAGTCTTTTGCCTGGACCCCTCACTTGTCTTTCTCCAGCGGAGCTGGCAGTGACTCGGACTAGGGCTGACCCCTTTCCACTTCCATAAACTACATGCACACACATTTCCAAACCTGTATTGAAGAAGTAAATTACTGCCACAATTACAGCCATACCACCAGTATAGTAATTGCTTTTGTAGCGATGGCTATATCAAAGGGTGAGTTTATAGCTGTATTGACGCATTGCTATAATGTGAAGGATACAAATGTGATGCCCTTAAGGATGCGTGAACTTCTTTTGATAATCAAATGTTTGAAAATTATGGTATGTGTCAGCTTGGGAAGATTATATGCACTTCTCAATATTTTTTAACAATTAAAAACAAGGAAGCCCTTAGTGCAGCACTGTCTGACAGTACCTGATGCCAAGGTTCATCGTTTCTGCAGTCCCAATCATTCCAATGGCCAGCAGCATGTTGTTGCAGATCTTTGCTGCCTAGAATTGATTGATCACAATCAGAAAAAAGGCATTATATGCATAAATATGTACATATACAGGACAACATATAATGATGACAAGCAATACAAATGAAAAATATATTTACAGGACATATGCAAAGCATGATATGATGAGCATCCCTTGATTTGCGAGTGATAAAAACTTTATTTTTTGATTTTTTTTTTTTTTATATTTCAAAGCAGTGTAATACTTAAATCGTTCTCAATGAATATGCTACAAAAAATCGTTTGGTTTAAAAGAACTATATGTTAGTGCAAATCAGAATTTAATCAAACTACAGCATTGCTAAATGCAAATTAACTCTTACTGTTTCGTAGAAGTACAGTAACTAGTACTAGCATAGCTTAAGACAAAACAAATTATGTCAAAGTCCTGCAGAGCCCACTTTCAATCCAACTACTAAACCATTTTTGATTACTGTTCAACTTACATAAGTTGACTAAAGTTAGTTACTTAAAGGCTTAGAGGCTTGAGAAAACAGTTTTGAGAGGCAGTCAAAGATCCTGCAACTACAAGCTGAATCAATCAGGCATGAATCAAATTTATCCTCAAAGAACTGTTTGCCAAAGAGATGTTCAGTAAACATAGTTAAAAATAAATATACTACATACAGAGAGAGAGAGAGAGAGAGAGAGAGAGAGAGAGAGAGAGAGAGAGAGAGAAACAGACTAAGTGGTCACTTAGATTAATAGATAATATTAATGTATTAATGATCCTGCAGTATTGTAACTTGTTGTAATAATCCACTTGAAATGACAGAGAAAATTTGATTCTTTAAAGGAAACAATCTTTTGACTTTTTCTGGAAATAAAAATGTAAAGAGAGCTTTAATAGTGCTGAACTAACCCTGAGCACATGTCTAGTTTGCTATACAGAAAAATATTTTAGTTTGTTGTAGATACATGACATTTAAATTAGTAATAAAGATGATGAGAATGATTATCAGACACACATACCCTATTGATCCTGCTACAGATATAAGTGAAGTAAAATGAGCTTCTACATTTGTTTGTCAAAGTGAGCTTGTTTCTGAAAGCTGGGATGTTCTAAAACAAATGTTTGACACCCACAATGCAACGAGGCCTAGACAAACAGTTATGTCGTCTGGCACTGGCAAACCCTGCTGTGGTTTCTCCATCCTGAGCACTCCCTTCGCCGGGAGAAAATCTCGCAGCATGGACTCCTTCTGTGCTAGTGGTGCAACAGCAGCCCTCTGTGAGCCATAGTCACAGATACACCTCCAGCCTTCCAATCTGTGGCTTCTCAGCATGCTTTTAGAATCTAGCTAGTGAGACACATTGAGCATGGTGTTAAAGTCATTGATAATGCTGACATGTGCGAAACTGAGCCTTTTTTCCTCCAAACAGATTTAGTGATCTCCATCATGTCCTCTGAGTGCAAAACTAACAAGATCTATGCATCGGGGTGTGTGATGCCATAGACCTTATAACGCAAAATAACGCAATGGCCATAGCCAGCTAGGCAACAGGTCATGCAGGTGAGATCAAAGAATTTAAGATTAGACACACTCCACAGGGGCTTGAATTACCTGAAGGTATGATAGATAGCTCTCAGTTTTCTAATCTGTCAAAATTGATGAACAGGGGTCACGTGTCCGTCTTTACCTGTCCACTGCCAACCTGTCCACAATAGACAACAGTAGCTCCCATGCAGGCGAGCAGCTCCTGTGCAGCAGTGAATTCCTCCTCCACTCCACCCACCATGAAGGTCAGTTTGGCCATGCTGGCAGCCCCAACACCTTAACATGCAACACATGTTCAAACACAGGATTGAGGTTAACTGAGGTGAATGCATGCTTGATAGTACACAAGTTTGATATATTGATGACCAGTATGCCCAATCGAGAAATGTAGACCCGAATCATACAAGACTTTTGCATAAGGTTGAATAGTGAGATAAAGTTTAACAAAACTTGAAGATGAAACATTTTAGAACTGAGCATGAGTCAGTATATACAAATAAAGTAAGAAGTGCAACACAAAAGAACATAATGTATCAGCCACTTGAGTGTTTCAACACTACCAACTGTGTCTTAAAGGTCAGCTGTGTATCTTTATGTGTGTGTGAGACACATAGTGGGACTGGTTTGTTAAGTAGTTGTGCACCAGAGGGACAGAGGTATCTTTAAAAGCCGATTGTTGCCATCATCCACTGCACAACCCTCGTGGGAGCCCATGCCTTTTGTCCTGTCACCCTGCCTTCTCCGTGTCTCACACATACACACAAACACACACATACACACTAACAGCTGTGCCTGAGGCCAGCCACCCTCATGGGGATATCAGTGACAGGCGTGAGGGGTAATTAACTTTACACTTTATCATGTTCAATTAGGCGTCCCTCCCCGTGCCGGATGGCTTAAGGAGCGTGCCATGTTGTGGGAGTGATTTTCACCCCCCTCACCTCTTCTGCATGGCCATTAATGCAGAAAAAAACCCTTTTTCAGACTGGGTTGGACCCAGCCAGTCTCTTATGCAATGACTCTATTCTTCAAGAATGCTTCAGTTAGGAACCGATGCATTAACACCAAGAACTGGTCATGCACATGTTTACATGCTTGAAAGTTTGCAAACCTTTTAGAATTTCCTGCATAAATATTGCCCAATGGATAATCTCTCTTGATCTGATTTTAAAGTGAGTACATCTAGGTAAGGTTAAGCCATCTAAACAAATAAGACAAAAGTTTTACCTATTCATATATTTGTTGTAGAAAATGGTCCAATATTTGTGTTTGCAAAAGTATGTGAATATCTAAAATTATATAGTATTACATATTATATTTAAAAATATGACTTAATTTGGAGGGGAAATTATGGTAGGACGTTTCAGTCAATGGGATGACAATCGTGTGAGTCTGGGAGGCTCTGAAATGCTGTGGAAGGACCTGGAAGTCAACGTTTACACAAAGTAGCCAATCAACATCCCTGAGTTGAAACTGTTCTGTATAGAATAATAAGCTAAAATCCCTCCAAGCTGATGTGCAGGACTGAAGTAATTTAACTGAAGTAGCTGTTGCCAAAGGGGGTTACACCAGTTACTGAGACAAAACTTCACGCACACAAATATTCAAAATGCACAAAGAATTAATGTTTTATTCTCACATTTGTTTAATTTTTTTTTTTTATTTAGTTCTATTATTTGCATGAAAATCTGATCCTGTTTTAGGGCATCGTAGAAATCGAGAAAACCTTATGGGTTCACAAATATTTAGGCCCCACTGTACATTAAATGAAAAATAAACAATAAAATCATATACATTTATTTGAGAAGTATCTTAAAAGGCAAAAGTTTTGGAAGTTCAGAGAGAAGCATCTTTATCATAGTGAAAGACTTACTTTAAAAGAAAAAACAGAAAAAAGACGGGGTGGAAAGGAAAGACAAAGCTCAAATCTCTCTTTAGGGGCTCATCCAGCTCTAATGAAAGGCCTCTTAATAGTGAAAGCCTAATAATGTCAGGGTTAATAATTAAAAGGGAATTACGGGGGACAAAACAGCTGAAATCACATTATCAGAGTTCATTGCAGAGAAGAGAAAAGAGGAGAAAGGTATTGTATATCTCCATGACCCATAACATAAATATTCCTTTCTCCATCCCCCTTGTTTAAATGGCTGTAATGTTGTCAAGTATAGGACAATGCCGCTACACTGTATACTTTTGTGTGTGTGTCAGTGATGACATGTCAGCAGGTCATTAAGGCCACATAATGAAGCCCAAAGCCCACACTGCGGCAGCTGCCTATGGACACAGTATACATGCTCTTTACATAAAAGGCCACCACACTTACCAATCATACACACATATGGTTGACAGTCCAGTGACATAATACATTTATTTCCTTACTTGTCATGTTTTGTTGACTTTTTGTTCTTATTTATACATCTATCTATTTGAATCTAGTTTACCATAATATCAAGTATTTATTTATAGGCAGGCAAGCTACAAGATGTTTGGCACTGTACTGTTGTTATAAGCTACTAATTTTATGCATCATACATGTATATTTTTGGAAAACAAAATTAAACTACAGTTTTTTATAGGTAGTTGTGAAAGTTCAGCTTGTAGTATCAGTTCTCAAAATTGTATCCATTTTATTTCCTTGTTTTCTGTAGCCTCTCTCTGTCTCCCCTTCTCTCGCTCTAACACACACACACACACACACACGCACAGAAAGAGCAGCACGACAACAGTGCTGGTTCATTAGTGGAGATCACTGTTTGTGAATGAGTAAAGAGGAGATTATTGATAACTCAGTCAACTTGCTGATCAATATATCTTACTAAGAAGAGAAGAATAGAGGCAGAGGAAGGAGTGGAAGACATGGGAGAGCAATAGAGAGAGAGATGTAGAGACAACAGCAGATGAGGAAAGCAATCTTTCTCTCTTTACCTCCCAGCATCTCTCCCAACTCTCCCTCCCTCAAATTAACTAATCACCCATAATAAGCTCTTATGATCTGTAGTGGATTTCTATAAGCAGTGACACTGTGATGATTGAAGATCCTTGTTGCTAAAAGAACAACACATCATTAGCATAACAATTCCTATGTATGTGTGAGTGTGTGTATGTGCTGGGGGTATCTGTGAGTCTGTTCATTGTGCATGGACTGAAACACATTTGTGTTTGTGTGTATGAGTCTATGTAGTGTGTGTGTGCATGCAAAAAAGAACGTCCCATTCTTGGTCTGGTCCTGTCAGAGACGGATTAAAAAGGAATCCTAATGAGGCTTCCTGAGCGCCAGGTCCGTGGGCTCATCCATCCCAGTGGGAGTGACAGTCCTGGATCGTTAACACTGCACAACTACACAACGCCCCCTGGGGGGGGACGAGTGTGTGTGTGTGTGTGTGTGTGTGTGTGTGTGTGTGTGTGTGTGTGTTCGTGCAGTGGATGGATTAGGGGGGGCACCTATGATAGAGGATACAGAGTAAAGAGATTGAGAGGAAAGTGGAGAGGAAGCATTAAGGTACTGGGAAAAGTAGGAAAAGAGAGAAAAAGAAAAAGTGTTTATATATACATACACAC